>NC_138175.1:32862278-33462278 GCF_964165515.1 Mesoplodon bidens
CAGAGGTGGTGAGAAGTAAGATATCCAGGAAAGGTGTACAATTAGTGCCAGCTGGACTATTCTTTATTAATTGCCACATTGGTGCATTTCCCCTGTGCCATGTGGTTACCACAGAAATTAAAAAAATAAAATTATTTTTATTTAAGAATCAGAAGTTTGCAATCCAAAATTTAAAAATACTAAAAAAAATCATGGCTAAAATGTCATGCCCCGAAGCATACCATAGCTAAGACTCACAGAAGTGATAGAATTTATTTGCCTGGAAATACTAAATATAGAATCCAATCTGCAAACTCCCCCACCCCCCGACCTTGCTTCTTGCTCCAAAGTCTGTTGTCACTGTTGTCAATCACAGCTGCTCCATCTCTTGCCCACTCAACTTATATTGAATATACCTGTATGACTTTAAGGTACAAGGAGCCATAATAATAGGGGGTTTGGAGTCAAAATTATCTCCCATCGAACATATAAGCTCAGTGAAATATTGGCTTAAAACAACAGACTGAGGATTGGTGAATACATTGTTCATATCGATGAAGGTATTAATCACCTCTACAAAAAGATGTTCTTTCAATTTTCTTGTGCATTATAAGACCAAAGGGATGATAAGAACTTATGACTTCACTGTGGGTCTTCCATGTTTACCCTGATAGGTTCTTGGGGTGCAGTAGTGAGCAACAGAGCTGCTCCTTCACTTCAGGATGTCACTCTCTGACTGGAGAGATGGAAGGTGACCACATAATCACAGATGTAACCGTTCAATCCCAGGGATGCTATGTGCTGAAAGAAAGCATGCAGGTGTCCTGAGAACACACACCAGGAGGACTCTTGATAGAGATAGATAAATAGATAGGGATAGAGATACAGAGAGAGAGAGAGAAGAGGTAGAAGAAAGATCTATGTATATTTATAGATATGTATATCCTTCTGTATAGGTTGATCTGTTTACCTATCTATCTATCTATCTGTCTGTCTAGAGAGACTTTAAAAAATCATGCAATTGTGGAGGCTTGGTAAATCCAAAATCTGCAAATGTGTATTAATTTGCTAGCACTACCGTAACAAAATACCACAGGCTATGTGGCTTAAACAACAGACGTTCATTTTCTCGCAGTTCTGGAGGCCAGAAGTCCAGGATCAAGGTATCAGCAGGTTTGGCTTCTTCTGAGCCCTCTCCTTGGCTTGCAGATGCTCCCTCTTTTGCATCCCCACATGGTCTTTCCTCTGTGTGCCTGCGTCCATGATGTCTCTTTGTGTGTACAAATTTCCTCTTCTTATAAAGGCACCGGTCAGATTGCATTAGGGCCCACCCTTACGGCCTCATTTTAATCACCTCTTTAAAGACCCTGTCTACAAATATAGTCACATTTTGAGATACTCGGAATTAGGGCTTCAATATATGAGTTTTGGGGGGACATATAACAAACAGTTCAACCCATAACAGATAGGATTCGATGATAACTAGGATTTGCCAAGTGGGAGGGAGATGGAGGAAGAGAATCACTTACTTAGAGTAAATGAAATCTTAAAAGGCCCTGTGGCCTCTGGCTAGCTCAACTCAGATCTGAGTTATATTAACTCCCATAATCTTGACGACAGCCCTGAGGTGGGGACCATGATTGCCCTTGTCTTACTGATGAGGGAAGTGAGGAGGTTATGTAACTTGTTCAGGATCATAGAGCTATCAGCTGGGGAGTTTGGCCTCAGAGTTCATACTTCTAACCACCACACTAGAATACATGTCTCCAGGCCAGAGCTCCAGGTCAGCAGAGTATGAGAGAGAAGGTGTGTACTGGAAGATGAAGCTGGAGAGGTAAACCGATGCAAAAAATTCAGTGCCTTGGAAGCTTCTAGAAGAAAATAGGACTTCCTCCTGAGATCAGTGGAGAGCCTCTCAGGGATTTAAGAGTGGGAGTGACAGGATTAGAAGATTCTTGCTGCCATTTGGGAAAGGAATTAGTTGAGGATAACGATACAAAAAGTCTCCACCAATGTTACTTACCTGGTTCACCTCTCTCTGATTCCTCAGTCCCCCTGCTTCCCTCAGTTATGGGTGGTATGTGATAATTTTAGGTAGCACATGGACAAGACATTAAATAATATGAGGGGAAGTTCTTGCCGTTTCCTTTTTCCTTCAATCCTTGAATTGAAATCAAAGGAAAAAGTTCAAGCTTAGGGCTAATATATCTTTAATAACTCTCTGATACTTGTTTTTTTAGTCACTTTTTTGGGGGGTTGTTTTTTAATAAACAGAGAGCCTGCCTTGGGCTTAAAGCCTTGCCAGTAAACAGGGTCTAGCTAGAATTTAATAACATTGCTTTATTTTTCAGATACTTTCTATTTATGGCCAGGGATACCAGCATTCCATTTATGTTTGTGTTATGGATCGTCCTTTAAATATATTTAAGGGAAAAAGGAAGTTGATGTGAAATACTAAGAAATAGTAAAGAAGCTATGCAAATATAGCAAACATTGTGAATAACTTAAGACAGCAGTCCCCAACCTTTTTGGCACCAGGGACCTGTTTCTTGGAAGACAGTTTTTCCTCGGATGGGGGCAGGTGGGATGGGGAATGGGACGGTTTAGGCAGTGATGCCAGCGATGGGGGGCAATGGGGAGCGAAGGGGAGCGATGGGGAGCGGCAGATGAAGCTTCACCCGCTGCTTACCTCCTGCTGTGAAGCCCGGCTCCTAACAGGCTGTCCGAGGATGGGGGTTGGGGACCCCTGCTTTAAGAGGTATAGTTACAACACCTGTGCTCTGATGCACAGATAGGCAGCGCTTTCATCTATAATAGAGTCCTGAACAGTATGTAAAAGAAATCTGTGCTGTGTAAGCAGAATTATTATGAGAACCAAAAAATGATTTTTTCAGAGTTTGATGCCTGTTCCTTCATTTTCTTCTTCGACCTTTGAACTCCCAGTCAGATGTGGTCCGGTGAACATTTAACTGAGGAGTAAGATGTGCCGCTTCTGCCACACCTAACAATGTTCATGTTTGAACTTCATTAAGTTGATGAGAACTATACTTTTATAACTATTTCTTGTGCTTTCTTTTTTTCATTTTTATTTTCAAAAGGCAGAGCACAATAAAATAGCCGCCAATTGCTTGAACACTAATGTAAATAAAGGGGCAACAAGGTCAAACCTGAGCTGTTTACTGCCTGGCAGTGCCCCGTTGATAGCTTAGAAGCTGGCAAGAACAGATATACAAATGTCACGTCACAGGTGGTTGAGGGGTGTCATTGGTCAGTGGACAAAGTTGTACATTAAAAGGAAATTGGACCTTCAGAAATTTGCCATATGGTTTTATAGAGTATGGTATGCTTGTGTTACAAGTTCAGATTTGATCTTAATCAAATGCTGTTTTATGTTATTTATGAATTGATTTGTGTTTTGCTTCCAACAAAAATTACGTTCCTGAAGTTTAGGGACTTATTGTTTTGACCCCCAGCCCTGATTTGCGGTGGGAATGTGTATGCTCTTCATCTTCAGAGCATTTCTTTTTTTGGATGGGTCACCCCAATTTTCTTTTAGGAACTTACCCTTGGTCCATGTACTTTAGATGGGACCGACTTCATCCCCACCTCCATGGGTGGACACATGACCCAAACACGGTTAATCAAATGGCTACATCCCATTGGTCAGTGTAACTCATTGTAAATGGGTACATAGTCCAGGCTGGACCAATAGGAACCCTACCTAGGGTTTTGCTTGAACTGTTAGGATAAAAGAATTTTCTTTCTACTGTTAAGTACGTAGGATGTGAGCCCAGAACTACCAGGGCTAAAGTCTAGAGAAATCCTGGCCAAGAGGGAAGCCAATCCAGAGAAAAAGTAGAGCCTTGAGTGATGGAGAAAGTAGTAAAATCCAGATAACCCTTCCTGTGCCCCTAGTTCCATCCATTTCTGCAGGCATTACCCTTGGACTTTCCAGCTATATGGACCAATGAATCTCCTCCACCTCCCACACCCCTTTTTATGTGTGTTTTTTTTTTTTTTTTGCGATACACGGGCCTCTCACTGTTGTGCTCTCCCGTTGCGGAGCACAGGCTCCGGACGTGCAGGCTCAGTGGCCATGGCTCACGGGCCTAGCCACTCCATGGCATGTGGGATCTTCCCGGACTGGGGCATGAACCCGTGTCCCCTGCATCGGCAGGCGGACTCTCAACCACTGCGCCACCAGGGAAGCCCCCCTTTTTATGTTTAAGCTAGTTTCAATTTGGTGTTTGCGTCTTGCTTCTGAAAGAGTCCTCACTAATACATCCTTTCTTCCCACTTAGCAACCTCGCACAGTGCCAGGCATGTGACGTGTACATGGTAAATACTTACTGATTTGAGTGGTCAAAGGTACCCCTAGATTTATGAAACAGGGTGAGGTAGGGCATTGGGATACGAGTCTGAAGATTTCAGTCATTCTTTCATCTCACACATTTTTACTGAGCACCTGCCTTGTGCCAGGTGCTATTTTAGTGCTGAGGATACAGCAGTGAACAAATAGATAAGTCCCCATTTTAACAGAAATGGTATTCCAATAGGAGAATATATAATATGTCAGGTGGTGATATATTATATGCAGCTGTGAAGAAAGACCTCCTACTAATTAGGTGTGGGACCTTGAGAGAGCCACTTTATCTTTCCGAATTTCCTTTTCCTCATATGTGAAAAGAGAGTTGCACCGCTTCCTCTGTTCTTTCCTTTTCCAGAACGACCACCACACCAACAACAACGGTATCTGCATTTCATGATGCACTTTCATGAGCCTGAACTCTGGAGCACACCTGAAAATATGTTCGTAGGTAGTTTACATTTCCAGGAAATGTTATCTTTTTCTGTGTTTATTGGTATGCTTTTCTGTGCATAGTTTTGAGAGCTATGAATTCTTCCCTGTTCAGGATTCCCAGACAAGCTAGATTCCATGGGATTTGGGAGCTGCCTAAACTTGCTGAATTCCCTTGAGGTCTTCACCTGAAAGCACTATCTGAGTCTACTTGTTCTGTCCATGAGCTTTCCCTGAAATCAGTGACACACAGTCTGTTCAGTCGCCTTTCATTTAGTCAAAAGTTTGTTATCCCTGAACCTTGACTAAGTCGAGACTTCTTCCTCCCCCACACATCTCCTCAGTTAATCACTTTACTTATCATGATATCTCGTCTTGCCTGCCTCTTCTACAAGTTTTCAGAATCCTCAGAACTTCTCTTCCAGTGGAAATGGTCTCAGTAATGTTATCACTGTTCACTTTTGGAGTATAATTGCTTTACAGTGTTGTGTTAGTTTCTGCTGTATAACAAAGTGAATCAGCTATATGCATACATATATCCCCATATCCCCTCCCTCTTCCGTCTCCCTCCAACCCTCCTTATCCCACCCCTCTAGGTGGTCACAAAGCACTGAGCTGATTTCCCTGTGCCATGCAGCTGCTTCCCACTAGCTATCGATTTTACATTTGGTAGTGTAGATATGTCCATGCTACTCTCTCACTTCATCCCAGCTTCCCCTTCCCCTTCCCCGTGTCCTCAAGTCCATTCTCTACATCTGTGTCTTTATTCCTGTCCTGCCCCTAGATTCATCAGAACCATTTTTTTTTAGATTCCATATATGTGTGTTAGCATACAGTATTTGTATTTCTCTTTCTGACTTACTTCACTCTGTATGACCGTCTCTGGGTCCATCCACCTCACTGCAAATAACTCAATTTCGTTTCTCTTTATGGTTGAGTAATATTCCATTGTATATATGTGCCACATCTTCTTTATCCATTCACCTGTCGATGGACACTTAGGTTGCTTCCATGTCCTGGCTATTGTAAATAGAGCTGCAGTGAACATTGGTGTGGTACATGACTCTTTTTGAATTGTGGTTTTCTCAGGGTATATGCCCAGTAGTGAGATTGCTGGGTCATATGGTAGTTCTATTTTTAGTTTTTTAAGGAACCTCCATACTGTTCTCCATTCCCACCAACAGTGCAAGAGGGTTCCCTTTGCACTGGGTGTTGAATTTTGTCAAAAGCTTTTTCTTCATCTATTGAGATTATCATATGGTTTTTATCCTTCAGTTTGTTAATATGGTGTATCACATTGATTGATTTGCATATATTGAAGAATCTTTGCATTCCTGGGATAAACCCCACTTGATCATGGTGTATGATCCTTTTAATGTGTTGTTGGATTCTGTTTGCTAGTATTTTGTTGAGGATTTTAGCATCTATGTTCATTAGAGATCTTGGCCTGTAGTTTTCTTTGTTTGTGACATCTTTGTCTGGTTTTGGTATCAGGGTGACGGTGGCCTCGTAGAATGAGTTTGGGAGTGTTCCTCCCTCTGCTATATTTTTGTAGAGTTTGAGAAGGATAGGTGTTAGCTCTTCTCTAAATGTTTGATAGCATTCACCTGTGAAGCCATCTGGTCCTGGGCTTTTGTTTGTTAGAAGATTTTTAATCACAGTTTCAATTTCAGTGCTTGTGATTGGTCTGTTTATATTTTCTATTTATTCCTGGTTCAGTCTCAGAAGGTTGTGCTTTTTAAGAATTTGTCCATTTCTTCCAGATTGTCCATTTTATTGGTATATAGTTGCTTGTAGTAATCTCTCATGATCCTTTGTATTTCTGCAGTCAGTTGTTACTTCTCCTTTTTCATTTCTAATTCTGTTGACTTGAGTGTTCTGCTTTTTTTTCTTGGTGAGTCTGACTAATGGTTTATCAATTTTTTTCATCTTCTCAAAGAACCAGCTTTTAGTTTTATTGATCTTTGCTACTGTTTCCTTCATTTCTTTTTCATTTATTTCTGATCTGATCTTTATGATTTCTTTCCTTCTGCTAACTTCGGGGTTTTTTTGTTTTTCTTTTTCTAAGTGCTTTAGGTGTAAGGTTAGGTTGTTTATTTGAGATGTTTCTTGTTCCTTGAGGTAGGATTGTATTGCTATAAACTTCCCTCTTAGAACTGCTTTTGCTGCATCCCACAGGTTTTGTCGTGTTGTCTTTTCATTGTCATTTGTTTCTAGGTATTTTTTTATTTCCTCTTTGATTTCTTCAGTGATCTCTTAGTTATTTAGTAGTGTATTGTTTACCTCCATGTGTTTGTATTTTTGACAGATTTTTTCCTGTAATTGATATCTAATCTCATAGCGCTGTGGTCGGAAAAGATACTTGATAGAATTTCAGTTTTGTTAAGTTTACCAAGGCTTGATTTGTGACCTAAGATATGATCTATCCTGGAGAATGTTCCATGTGCACTTGAGAAGAAAGTTTTTTCTGTTGTTTTTGGATGAAATGTCCTATAAATATCAATTAAGTCCATCTTGTTTAATGTATCATTTAAAGCTTGTGTTTCCTTATTTATTTTCATTTTGGATGATCTGTCTATTGGTGAAAGTGGGGTGTTAAAGTCCCCTACTATGATTGTGTTACTGTCGATTTCCCCTTTTATGGCTGTTAGTATTTGCCTTATGTATTGAGGTGCTCCTATGTTGGGTACATAAATATTTACAATTGTTATATCTTCTTCTTGGATCGATCCCTTTATCGTTACGTAGTGTCCTTCTTTGACTCTTCTAATAGTCTTTATTTTAAAGTCTATTTTGTCTGATATAAGAATTGCTACTCCAGCTTTCTTTTGATTTCCATTTGCATGGAATATCTTTTTCCATCCTCTCACTTTCGGTCTGTATGTGTCCCTCGGTATGAAGTGGGTCTCTTGTAGACAGTGTATGTCTGGGTCTTGTTGTTGTATCCATTCAGCCAGTCTGTCTTTTGGTTGGAGCATTTAATCCATTTACATGTAAGGTAATTATTGATATGTATGTTCCTATTCCCATTTTCTTAATTTTTGGGGGTTCGGTTTTGTAGGTGTTTTCCTTCTCTTGTGTTTCCTGCCTAGAAAAGTTCCTTTAGCATTTGCTGTAAAGCTGGTTTGGTGGTGCTGAATTCTCTTAACTTTTGCTTATCTGTAAAGATTTTAATTTCTCCATCAAATCTGAAAGAGATCCTTGCTGGGTAGAGCAATCTTGGTTGTAGGTTTTTCCTTTTCATCACTTTAAATATGTCCTGCCACTCCCTTTTGGCTTGCAGAGTTTCTGCTGAAAAATCAGCTGTTAATAACCTTATGGGGATTCCCTTGTATATTATTTGTTGCTTTTCCCTTGCTGCTTTAATACTTTTTCTTTGTATTTAATTTTTGATAGTTAATTAATATGTGTCTCGGTGTGTTTCTCTTTGGGTTTATCCTGTATGGTATAAATGCTTCCTGGACTTGATTGATTATTTCCTTTCCCATGTTAAGGAAGTTTTCGACTATCACCTCTTCAAATATTTTCTCAGTCCCTTTCTTTTTCTCTTCTTCTTCTGGGACCCCTGTAATTCGAATGTTGGTGCATTTAATGTTGTCCCAGAGGTCTCTGAGACTATCCTCAATTCTGTTCATTCTTTTTTTCTTTTTTCTGCTCCCTGGCAGTTATTTCCACTATTTTATCTTTCAGCTCACTTCTCCGTTCTTCTGCCTCAGTTATTCTGTTATTGATTCCTTCTAGAGTATTTTTAATTTCAGTAATTGTGTTGTTCATCACGGTTTGTTTGCTCTTTAGTTCTTCTAGATCCTTGTTAAATGTTTCTAGTAGTTTTCCATTCTGTTTCTGAGATTTTGGATCATCTTTATTATCATTACTCTGGATTCTTTTTCAGATAGGTTGCCTATTTTGTCTTCATTATTTGGTCTTGTAGGTTTTTACCTTGTTCCTTTGTCTGTAACGTATGTTTTTGTTGTTTCTTTTCTTTTTTTTGAAGGGTGGTGCTGTATTCCTTTCTCACTGGTTGTTTGGCCTGAGACATCCAGGACTGGAGTTTGCAGGCAGTTAGTAGAGTTGGGTCTTGGCGCTGAGATGAGGACCTCTGGGAGGCCTCACTCCGATTTATATTCCTTGGCGTCTGAGGTTCCCCAGTGGTTTGGACTCAGAGCTCCCACCACAGGAGCTTGGGCCTGACATCTGGCCTGGGAACCAAGATCCCGCAAGCTTTGTGGCGTGGGGAGAAAAAAAAAAAAGGAAGAAATAAAGAATAAAAAGGAGCAGTACAATATCAAAGAATAAAAAACAATATAAAATTAAAAAGATTAAAAATATATTAGGAAAAATAAAAGTATAATTGAAACAATTGCAACAGGGTAAAAAAAAAAAAAAATCCACAGCAGAAAAAGGAGAGAAAAAGGTGGCGGGGGGGCAACAAGCCAAAATGAGAGATCACTAACAAAGTATAAAGAATAAAATAAAATTAGAAAAATAAAAGATTTATCAGGAAAAATAAAAATATAAAAGAATCAGTAACAATGAATCAACAAGGTAGAACAGAACCCCGGTCTAAAAGAGGAAAAAGGAAAAAAATAAAAGGAAAAAAAAAAAGAAAAAAAGCCTTGGCTAATGGAGGCATAGTTTACAAGGGGGTGGGTGGAACTTAGGCAGGGGCGGGGTTTAGGGTGGGGCGGAACCTGGGCGGGTGGCTGGGCGGGGCCTCTGCTTAGGATCTGCGCAGAAGGGGAGAGGCAGCACGTGGGGCAGAGGGCGCTTGGAGTGTGGAGTTCTGGAGTTTGGAGGTGGGGCCCTGGGTGAGGCTGTGTGGATGGGGTTTAGGCCCAGCGCATTGGAGGGGGTCTCCGAGGGCGTCTCCAAGGGTAGAGGTGGGGCCCTGCGTGGGGGTGTATGGGCAGGGCTTGGGCTCTGTGCTGCAGGAGGGAGGCTCCGAGGGCAAAGGATTAGGCCCAGGAACCAAACAGGCTTCCTGGTTCCTAAGTGGACAGGGAAAACACTGGCCCCGTTCCCTTCAGTTCCTTTGTGCCCCTCCCCTACCATCTCCCCCAGGGTCTCCCTGGTTGCTGCTGGACCCCTAACCGTGGGTGTGTCCCCCTGGGTGCAGGAGCTCCTCCCCTCCCCCAGCCACCCCTCAGGGGTGCCATCCCGGAGTCCGGCCTTTACTTTTGCTCCCCCTTCCCTCCCTCCCACTCCCTCAGGACCCCTGCAGCTGGAGGCGTCCTCAGTGGGCAGAGGATCAGGCCCGGGATCTCAGCAGGTCCCTGGGGGGCCAAGTGGGCAGGGGAAACCTGGCCATGCTCCCTTTTGATCCTCTGCCCTCCCAGTGGTTCCCCAATTTCCCCCTTCAGACGTGGGATCCCTTCCCCTCGCCCAGCCGCCCCTCAGGGGAGCCTGTCCCGTCCGGCCTCCACTTCTCCTCCCCCTTCACTCCCCCCATGCCCACCCGGTCACTGGGGTTTCCTCCCATCCCCTTAGGTGTCTGTGGTCCCCCACGGGTGCCTCGTAGGTGCCCTAGGTGTGAGGAGACACATATTCCGCATCCTCCACTAGTACGCTATCTTGATTCTGCCCCCAATCTTACGCCTTATTTATTCTTTTAACAAATATTTACTGAGCAAATACTATGTGCCAGTGGGTGCCTGGCACATCCAGTTGATCCAGTGCTTCTGGCAGGTGTAGGGGAGAATTAAATTTGATTTGCAGCAACCACTTTCTTAGGCTCACCATGCTGTGTTCTGTCCACTCCGTGTACTACGCATGCTTAAGTCACCACTCCTCACGCCTGTATCCTGCCCATGGTTTCTTCTCCAGTCATCCCTGCTAAGGCAGTTCCCAGGATGCCTTGCCGAGCCATTAGGACATCAGGCTCTTGGAAAAACATATCTCTTGTTTTTTCCTAAAAGCTGTTTTGAAAGATGATTGGAGTCCTCTAGGGGTGATTCCTCAAGAAGCAATTTGGAGCTTGAGCATGTGGTAAATCCCTCACGAACGCTTCCTGATCATTCTGCCCATGGTACTAGCTTTCTTCAGACTGAAAGCCTTGGGAGTGTCCACTGAAGGGATGTAAGCTTCCACTCAATCCCAAATTGGCATGACTTTGGTAGGCTGCAGCTTTTGGGTCTCTGGTATTAACAGTGTAGTTTGTATAACCCCAAGTCACCCTACTTTAGTTTTAACCTGCTAAGTCACATGGCCTGTGCCATGTCTGTCTCCGTATAATGCATGTTGGAATCACTCCTCTGATCCCATGCTCATGCTGTTCGGTGACATTTCTCCCCAGGAGGGAGAGTGCATCTTATTTCTCTTAATCTTCCCAGCACCCTGCACACTGTTTTGCATGCAGTGAGGGCCCAGTGAATGTTTTGACAATTGGATTTTGAATCAGTTACTTTCTTGGATAGCTGTTGACAATATCCCAGCTTCTTGATAAAGTAAAACCTGATGTTAGTCATTGAATTTCTATCAAAGGCATTGCAAACTAGTTATTGATTTTTTTTTTTTTAAGAGAAACAAATCTACCACTTGATACTTACTCTTGCACTAAAATGTGAGCTAGGGCAACCAGATGTGACTCAGATGTCAGATGAAATCCCCATAAATTAATAATAATAAAAGTAAAAGAATAACATAAAATAGGGATTTAATTAACTTCATACAACAGCTAGTCAACACTATCTGGAGAAAGTCACAAGCGCTCTCCATAATTTTGAAAAGGTTTTAGGGCTTAACTCTGTTTTTCTCTGTTTCCCCATTTCTTCATTCATCTCTTCTGCTCTAACTCTGTCCCACTCTCAGAACAAAGCTCAGTCTCTTCCATGTTTCCACCAAAAATTCATTTACGCTCAAGCATTTTATGAATTTAATAACATGATTAAAGAGTTGGGAGAGAAAAAAAAAAGAATTGGGAGAGAAGCCACGTGGGGAGTATGCGCACACCCCACCTCCTTCCATTTTCTCTTCCCCCTCCCTCCCTCAGTGGAGAAACCACTTAATTCTTCACATTGTCTCACCCCAAACTCTCCCACCCATATTCCCAAATCCCCCCTTAACCCAAAGCACTCCCACCCATATTCCCATATCCCCCCTTAACCCAAAGCACTTCTCCAAACAGAAACAGCACTTTTCCAAACTAAGAGTTCTGGTAAAATAAAAACATCTCCAACTTAGGACACAGAAAATGGGTCTCCCATATCTTGCCATGAAAGGTTTGCCGTGAAAGGTTGTATGATGGGTCTCCAACAATGGCTCTGTGGAGTAGGCTATGTTAAAACAAATGCAATAACTGGAGGACCTATCTTCACCCATCAGAAAGGGCTTTTCAGTCAGGAATGGTACAGAGTCCCAGTTCAGAAGGCTAACTGCCAAAAGTTTATTGCGTGCAAGTGTAGCAGTTTCTAGTTTCCGCAGGATGAGTTAGATGAAGGTGAAGGGTAGTCAATAAATGCTTGTAAATGATGATGCTTTGGCAGCAGTGGCATATATCCCATGCTTGAACTCAGCATGGTGCTGACTCGTGCTCTTCCAGTGAGAACCCAACTGCTCTGCCAACACTCCTCACTCTGCAGCCTTTAGGGAGAGCTTGCTCTCAGCTGCAATGCAGCCCTGCGGTAGCTTGCTAGAGGTGCAGACTGAGGCAGGCAAGGAAAAGGTGGAGGGTCACCAAGTTGGCCGAAGGGAATGTGGGGTCACTGTGGTCTTTGGATTCTGAGTCAATCTAAAGAATATTTTAGGTCATGGAACTTCCAGAGCTAAGATCTCTAGACCAGGAGTCAATAAGCTATGGTCTGTGGGCCAAATTTGGCCATGGCCTTTTTTTTTTTTTTTTGCCATTTAATTTAATTAATTTATTTATTTTTGCAGCTGATGGTTTTATTTATTTTTAATTTTTTATTGGAGTATAGTTGATTTACAGTGTTGTGTTAGTTTCAGGTGTATAGCAAAATGACTCAGTTATACATATATCCACTCTGTTTTTGTGCAGCCCACACCAAATACAGAGCATGTATTTAGACAAATGGTTTTTACTTTTTTAAAGGGTTGTAAAAAGCAAAGACTATGTGATGGAGAATGTAGCATGTGGCCTGCAAAGCCTAAAATATTTACCGTCTGGTCCTTCATAGGAAAGGTTTGCTGACCTTGCTCTAGACCAATGGTACTCAATCTTGACTATACACCAAGGTCAATCTTTTAAAAACAAAGCAACACAAACAGATAGATATCTGCCCTAAACAAACCTGCTGAATTAGGCTCTCCAAACTCTTGTTTGCATTTTTATAAACTATTACAGATAGTTCTGAGGGTTACCAATGATGACAATGATGTAGACCTTTTCACTTTTCAAACTTGCCTGATGGCTGGTCTTGCACTCAGCCTACCATTAAGCAGAGCTCTGGGTCTACATTGGGTTAATTTCAGCCTCTCTTTCAGCAGAAGGGATGTCAGGTGAAGGACTGAGTAGGAGAAGGTCCTCAAGAACGTTTCAACCTTGCCCAGGAAAAATCTGAAGAGTTACAATAAAGCACTACTGCATTTGCTGAACACTTTATATACGTTTTCACAATGATTCTTGCAGCAAATCTATTAAATAAATTATTATCATGAGGCAACTGAGGCTTAAGAGTGTTAAATAATCCATCCAAGGTTACCTGGTTGTCAAAAGTATGGCTGGGACTTGAACCTGGATGTGTCTGCTGCCAGAACCTAATTCTTAACCAATGTGCTTTGCTGCCAGGTTGTCATTGAACAGAACCACCAATAGCTGGACCGTCTTGGGAGTGGATAGGGAACAGTTTGTGGAATATATTGATTGATACTCTTGCTCTCATATAAAGCCACAGATTCTGGGAATGTGGGCCCTCTTGATGGCTGTCTTGGAGAGGAATTGGTGGGGGGTGCATCTGGATTTAAGCCCCTCATTCACCGGCAATATTTAAGTGTTGTTGATTTCCAACCCTTCCAGGCCTAAAATGCCACATACAGACACCTGCCTGTACCCTTCCAGTTCCCAGGGCAAAGTGGAATGCAAGCACATGCTCACTGGAATGAAGGTAGGCAAACAGACCTCAGTGATGCCCTCTGTAAGTATCCGATGCAGAAACCCGATGTTACCTAATCTTTTGGAAGAAACTGAGCCTTAGGGAGATTAATGAACTTATTTAAAGTTGTGCTGATTCTAAGGGTGGTGTCTGTATGGCCCAGGCTCTTTCTGTGATCACCGCTGCCTTGCCTGTTGGCAGTTTATGGACCAGCCTGATTCAGAGGGGCCCTTCTTCCCTTCTTCATGTACTTCTTTGGAAACCCACCAGGGCCTTTCCCAATAAAGGGGCAGCCCAGTGATGACTGGGGCCTCCTCAAGAGGCCCAGGTCTGAGCTGTCCCTTCTTGGGCCTCTCAGTGGCCTGGTCTCAGTTGAAGATTTTCCCCTTCAGGAGGCCCAACTGTTGCCACATTGTCAATTGCTAGCTGGTTACCATGGAAACAGGTCTCAAGAGAGATCTGCTTTTCTCCCTTCTTGAATGAGGCAGAGTATAGGGCTTTGTGAGGGGCGTTGCCACCCCCTTCGTGGCCAAGAGAAGCACTGGCTTTGGGTGATGGGTCTTATACAGTTTGCCTGAGGACCCCACTCTTGGTCAGCACAAGATTGCCAATTTTTCATTCTGGAGAATGACTGTCCTTATTTGGAATACATACCCTTTTTCCTTTCTGATGGTTAAAATGCCTTTTTTTTTTTTAATGAAATGATTATGACAGTAGAAGGAATGGTTTAAAAGATGTCATCACTTGGTAAAGTAAAAAGTTTGCTAATGCATGCAACAATATGGATGAATCTTAAAGTCCTTATGCTAAGTGATATAACCCTTGCAGAAAAAGAGTACATACTGTATGATTCTACTTACATAAAATTCTAGGAAGTGCAGACTAATCTGTAATGACAGACATCAGACCAGTGGTTACTAGGGGTGGGGAGGAGAGAGGGATGGATTAAAAAAGGTCATGAGGAAACTTTTGGGGGTGATAAAAATATTTCTTATCTTGATTGTGGTGATGGTTTCACAAGTACATGTATATTTTTAAATGGATCAAATGTTAAATTTTAAATATGTGTAATTTAACGTACTTCAGTTATACGTCAGTCAAGTTGAAACAAAATAGCAGCCTTTTGCTGGCCTTCAATTTTTATTTTTATTTTTTTGTGGTTTAAACTATCTGTGGAAAACCAAAGTGTGGGAAGCGTAGGGCCCTGTTGCAACATTTCTGGATACAGTAGTGAAGGAGGTAAATCTGCTTCTCCTGTCCTCTCTAGACCCAGCCTCTATCCCCAGGGTTCCTATGACAGGAGAAGGGGATTCTATAAGCTAATTGGCTCTAAGGCATCTGGAAACTTAATGTGGCTTGTTTCCTAAGAGTATTTACATTTTATAAAGAATTCTTGGCTGTGAAGAAGGATCATTTTGGCTGCTATAGGTTGTGTGGACAAAGTAGCCGTTGGCAATGAAGTTAAAAGACCACTGTGGCAATATAGTAAAAGATAATGGTGCCTGGAACCAGGGTGCTAGAAAGGGGATGGAGGCAAGTGGATATATTTGAAAGGTAGTGTCTTAGAGTGTGTCTTAGTGTGTTAGAGCTGCTGTAACAATACCATAGACCACGTGGCTTAAACAACATTTATTTCTCACGGTTCTGGAGATTGAGAAGTCCAAGGTCAGGGTGATGGCAGATTCAGTATCTGGAGAGGGCCTACTTCCTGGTTTGCACATGACCCTCTTCTCATTGTATCCTCACAGGGCCGAGAGAGAAGTCATCCCTCCTCATGTTTCTTCTTACAGGGGCACTGCTCCCATTTGTGAGGCTCCACCCTCAAGACCTAATTACCTCCCAAATGCCCTGTCTCCTAATACGATCACATTGGGGGTTAGGGTTTCAACATATGGATTTGGGGGACACAAACATGCGGTCCATAAATAACATTTGGCAAAGGTGGAGTCAACACAACTAGATTCAACAGATGCATTGGATGAGTTCAGTTGGGGACATGCTGAGTTGGAGGTGCCAGAGACGCATCTAGAAAGGTCAAGATGGAAGTCAGACAGATGTAAGGATCTGAAACTCAGGAGGTGAAGCCAGCCTATAGACAGAGATTTAGTATATTGATGGTACATGAAATCATCAGGAGAGAATGAAATAGTAAATGCATGTTGAATTAAATTCTCTGTGTTTGGTTATTTTAGTCATTTACTTTTTATGTTTCACAGGCCAATCTTTGTTTACATAATGGGGAAAGAAGTCCCTAATTAGTGGCAGGTATAATTGAGAATCCATTGTTTTTTGACTATAGGGAGGGGTGTGGCTTTGGGGATAGAAATGTGGAGTTTGGATTAGAATTATACCCAAGGTCCTCAATCCTTCGGTTTTTATCTGATTGTACACTTACTTATTTTTAGAAAATATTCCCTCATTGATGGTCCCACTGAACTTGATATACACCTCCATGAGAGTACTTTTTAACTTTGGCCCCTTTTATGCATTTATGCATCTGTTTCCCTTGTTCATTAAGCCCCTTGAGGTCAGGTACCATGACTTATTTTGACATGCAGTCAAGGATGGGTGTGCTAAACTGAGTGCTTCATCTCCACAGTTCCCATGTTGAGTTTTCTGGCAAATTACTCTTGACTTTCCCCTTGACATTTATGTACTCATGAGAGCAGATTTAAATGGGGTGGTCTATGTTTCCAACTGAAAGGAGAATTTTACTCATTGTTAACATAAGGAAGAAATAAGTGATCGTATAATGTGTTGTTGAGTCCTACATTTAAAGACATGTCCTTGATGCTTACTATACATCTGAACCACTGGACTGATGCTTCTCTTGGCTTTCTGTACAAACACCCAGGAAATCCCTTTTAATTTGGCCCCTGGACTTTCTGTGATTTCCCTTAGCTTGCCAGACCAAATCTTAGCTCTCTAAAATCACCCAGAAAAGTAACCAAAGATATTGTTTCTGTCAAATGCTTAAGCTGATGACATCAGGATGTTGTCTGTTTGTGTTTACATTTTAATTTTAAGCCAACTGTTTTTGTGTTTACAGTCTGCATTAATTAATTTAGGACATCATGAAAACGGTTTATGTTTGATGGTTGAGTTTCATAATGAGCAGAATTTCTGCATGGATTTCTTACTCATTAACAGCTGAGAACATGTCATTATTTTATAAGCACTACTGATAAATCATTTGGCAAAGGACTTCTCGGTCCTTTAAAATAATTTTTATTTCTTGTGATTTCAATTGTCTCTGCATTTTTCCTTGTAAATAGTTGAAGAGTAAGCACATTTTCAAAGAGCTGTAGGGAGGCTAAGATGCCAGTTGCATTTTAACGATATAGGGCATTATCGTTCTTACTGTAGCCAATTCTCTTTTAAATCATTGCAGTTTCTGCTCTAGCCTCCAGCTATAGAATTCTTTTCAAGCTGGCAGTGAACTTGGCAGGCTGCCAGAAGAAATATAAAGGTGTTTTGGTCCACCAAAGTATTTTGAGTGGTTCTTAGTGATACAGTTTTCTTCAGTACATCTGCAAAACATTTTTCTGAAGTGAATTTTCATGTGAAAGCCTCCTTAATCATCACCAGCATTGTTTGTTTCAATGCAGTTATTTAAGTGCCCCCCTGGGTGCCTACAAAATAAACAAGGGACTCTTCTAAAGAGTTTTAAAAGTGGCAGGTGCTGGGGCTGTGCCCTATTCACTTAGTTTGCAATGACATTTTTGTGCTAATCTATAGACAAACAAGAGACAGGTGACACACCGAATCAAGTACAATGAATAAGAGAAGACGGTATTAGCCAATGGGGGTCAGCTCTAGATAAGATGCTTTTCAGGCTAATGCATGCAAGTAGCAACTGCTTTTTAACCCTCTTGCTGTTTGCATTCTGGCTGTAAAAATCTGATATTTAAACTTGTGAGCATCTGATATTTAATCCGATACGTTAAATTTTTTGGTGCTTTGTTTTCTATATTTTATTTTGGAAGTTTAAAAAATGTATCCATTATGTTTACATCTGTAATCCATTTTGAGTTATAGGTATATGATATAAGATACAGGTTGATTTATTTTGCATATAGCAATCTAGTGTTCCAGCACCATCCAAGTCCAGCTTTCTTTTGATTAGTATTTTTTTTTAATTTTATTGAAGTATAGTTGATTTACAACGTTGTGTTTAATATTATTTTCCATTATGGTTTATCACAGGATATTGAATATAGTTCCCTGTTCTATACGATAGAAACTTGTTGTTTACTTTTTGGTTTTAAATGAAAGCAAAATGAGATTCAAGATTAAAATATCTATGTGTCTGTGAATACACAAGTAAATATGTATGTATGTTTGCATGTATACACACACATATATATTTGCATTCAAAGAAAAATAATACTATGATTAAACATTAAAACATGTAGAAATGACCATTTGTTTGCTATTTTGGTCATGAATTCAGTCCACATTTGTTGTATTTCCACAACAAACCACCCTATTTACATGCCAAACACCAACACACATGATGGAACTTAAGAAATAAATGATTAAGCACATTTTTTATATTGTTTCCTCTTTATTGATTACCATGTGTATGTACAAATTCTGTTTCTAGGGGACTTATTTTCTTTTTTAAAAAGTTTGATTAGTCATCTATTTAGAGATACTTGATGGGAAGTTAATTTTATTATAAGTTTTAATGTAAGCAAATTATTCACCACCACCCTCCTATTTCTTTTTTAAAGTAATTCTACTTGTGAGTTGGAGACAAAAAGAGTTCTGTGGAAGATTTTTTTTAAAGCTTATTTTTGTGTGTGTGTAAAAAATGAAGCATAGCTATTGTAAATAATACTGAATGCATAAAAACACTGTAAAATCATTAAAATATTTCACTGCACTGAGGGGTAAAGTTTTGAGAGCATTTATATACTGTTTAGAAAAAGTTGAAGATTTTGCATATAATACCCCTTTCCCACCACACACAAAAAAGTACTAGACAGTAACATTTTATTCAGCCTATTCCACCTTAAGACTCCTTGGCAAGGTCCATTTTGATTATCGCGATCAAGAACAAGAGTCCTCACTCTGTTGTTGGTTAGATCTTCAGTATCATTAAATTTCAAGCTCTCGGTCTAGTGGTTTCGGCTCAGCTGCTTCTGGCAATCAGCCTTGGTTTACAAAAAATGTGTCATTTACTGACTGGCAATCCTAGAATTTTAAGAACTAAAGGAAACTTAGATATCATTTATGTGGCACTGGGAGAAAATGAACTTTATTAAAACTGAATTGAGAATCCGTGAGCCAGATGCAGCACTTCATCAGATTTGGTTGGGCTTGCTTATGATGGGGTAGAGTCCTCTACTAAAGCTAGAGATGACTGCCTGTTGGTCCAGCAGCAGAATGGTGGAGGACCTGTTGCCATCGCTAGGAGGGTTGTAATGTGCTGAATTTTATCAGGCGACTCTCAGCCAACTAGGTAGCAAGTCAGTGAAGAGAATGGAATTGTCCACCAGCCAGTCTGTAACAAGGCTGCAATGGCTTTCAAATGTGTAGCGTGCTACTTTTCCTACTCAACATATTATGATTGTTTTTCTGTCAAAGAATGGCTCAAGATATATCAAAACAGTAAAGCCTCCTGGTTGCTATCTCTGGACCTTGGCCACCAGAATCACCCTCCCAACCTTTATCAAAATATCAGTATTTCAGTGCCTGCCAGAGGATGAGAGTAAACAGAATAGGAACTTAAAGAGATGGCAACCTTTGTAGGAATAAACACCTTTAGGGGATATATTGTCTGAGTAAGAGTGTTCAGTTTAAATATACTGCAGGCCTTCCTTCCATTTAAAAGTGGGAACAGTTACAATAAGATACAGATTATGTAGGTGATGGATAACTGTGGAAAGGAGGTAGCACCTCTCACTAAGAGGAATAGGTTAGGACATGAATCCCTCTGGTAATTTGATGAAATATATGCCCTCTTTGCGTACGTGCACAAACACATTTACTATATATACATATAAGTAAACACACACATATGATAAAACTTGAGGGAAAATAGAGACCCACTTGAAGTGAATCCACACATCTTCCCAGAGACTGTGGGCACCTGGTTCAGAACCCTATGTTAGAGCATACACAGTATTGCCAGTACATATTTTGTTGGGGAGGTGGATGACATTAAATTCTGCTTTTGCCTATGACAATCTCATTACCTTGATGGCCAGCACAGAGTGGAAGAACCAACTCCTTGAATTGTACATTGGTCTAACCAAGGTAATTTGCATTTCCACTGGGTTTATACTTTGGAAACCACATTCCCATCTACAGGCTTGTTCAGCAAAGAGCAGGTACTGTAGTATTATCTCCGTTTTACAGGAGAATAAACAAATGTGGGAGTGAAGTGCCTGCCCCAGACCAGTGATCCCTAACCTGTACTCCTGCTGCTACATTGCTCTGACAAGGGCTTTATTTGAATCTGAATCAAATCCTTGCCAAACTTGACTTTTCTTTTTTTGTTTTCATGCACTTAAAGTAGTACGGTTTTGATATAGTTTACCTGTGTTCTTTCCTATGAGCTTTGAGTAGATGATATTGATTTTGGATGTTTTAGACTAGTATTTGGACAATTTCTATAGCCAAAGAAAACACATTGCTTTCACCCTAAATAAGACATTTGCAATTACCTAATTTAGCTTCTATGGTTTCCTTTACATGTACTCTTTAGAATCCCTAAATCGTAAGCATGTAGTTCCTGCATGGGTTAACGGTTTCATTTCACAATGCCCACTAGAAAATGAAACTGAGCACAGTGGCAGTTTTTCAGGTGGCTAGAATCAATGCAAGAAAAAAAAAATCACAACTGCTACTTGAAATATCCAAATAATTAAGACAATTCTGATCCCCATGATGAGACCTCTGGTCCCTTCTTGGGGCAGTGCTGCTCAGAACTGACATTTCCCTGCCTCTTTCATCAACATATTCCAGAAGGTTGCTTGTTTAGAAAGGCAGTCGGAATGCTCATCAAAAATAACCACACTTGATATTTATCCCATCTCTAACACTGAAGTGTGATCTTGCATCTATTTTCTCACGTGCTTCTCACAACAGCTTTTGAAGGTGCTCAGTTTAGGATGGTTGCACTCATTTTACAGGACACTCTCAGACGCTGAGAAGTCAGATGTGGTTCAGTCTGTTGTTATCACTGAGTCCAAGCCACCAGCTTGAAAGATAAAAAATTTAACTAACTATTCCAGAAGTTAATTTAATCTCTTATACATACAAGGTGTTTTACCATCTACATCATGTTTTTACATCTGTAATTTCATTTTATCCTCATGTGTAGAATCACTAAGCAGGGAGCTGGAATCACGTGTTACAGATGGGACAGCTGAGGCTGAGAGAGACCGGGGAAAAGAAAGACTGGAACCAGAGTCTTCTCAATTCTAGCCTTTCCCATTGTCTTGGAGTCCCTGGTCCATTTTACTGATGTGATTGTTATACTAGGGAAGGGCCAATGAAGTTGGTCCTTATTTTACAGCTATTTTTTCTGACCTGTGTCCTTGTGTGTGTCCTGTGTCCTTGCAGGCAGCACCTCAGTTGACGTTCAGGATTCAGGTAACCAATTATCTTGCTGTTTGCTTAAGAGCACTCATTCTGAAGTACATGAAACTGGCTTAGACCCTTAGACAGATCCCCAGGGGATGACTTATGTGTGCAGTGGTGAAAGTCGATTTAACAAAACCATTAATTTGAGTTTCTGGGAATAAACAGTAGCTGTCACCCGCCATTAGAAAATACACAGATAGTGCTTTGTAATCCAGATTGCAAAGTGCCTGAGAATACGACCAAATCAAGGAAAATAACTTTGGTGGTTGTTCAAGTCTGTGTATTGTTTTAACTTTCTGGCCAGAGTGGTTCATTTCAGTGTGGTTTTCAGAAAACTAGATACTGGGTTGTGCCTGCCACGTTTCATCAGTCATGCTGTATTACGAGCATTAGGAGGCCCTGTGAATTCTTTTGGTCTCAGATTTACTGCAAGATGAGGCAGAAATCCACTTATGAATCCAAGGAAAGAGACTGTTAAAGATAGTCCCCCTTCACCAGGGGAGACAGCACATGCTTCTCTCACCATTCTCTTGTGACAGTCCTCCTGCCAAACCCAGTCCCTTCCCCCAAATAAAAAGACAACTCAAGTAAAGCTAAATTCACATAGGGAGAAAACATTTTTCAAAGATCCATGGCTGATCCACTGTTAAATTGTCTTTATTTTTCTAAAACAATCCACAGGCAGCATTACTGATGAGCTTAAGAAACAGCTTCAGCATCCATGATCTGATGAGCTTGTGAGAGAACAGCTACTGCTATTCTTAAATGCCTGGAATCTGTGCTCATGTACAAGCCAAGTTCATTGATTTTATGCTTTGAAATTATTTTAAAATATTTAATAAGGAATATTTAAAACATACAAAAGACAGAGAGCACTCTACTTGACACCATCATCCAGACAGATCTAACCAATGTGAACATCTTTCCGTATTATCTTCAGATCTTCCATTTCTTATATAAACGCAATTTTGTATATATACACACACACACACACATATACATATATACATATATATACACATTATACATATATATACACACACATATACATATATACACATGTCTAGATACACGTATATACATTGATATACACATTACCCATATACACACATATGTCCACATATATATGTAGACATATGTATGTCTACACTTATAGGTACATATGTACACATATGTAGCTTTATATTTGTGCATAGATAACTGACTAGAGATGATACTCACTAAAGTCATTATTAACAAGCATACTGTTTGGGGGATGTGGGGCTCTCTTTATATATTTGAAACCTTAAAACCTCAGTGCAGTAGGTCTGCTAATAGTTCTTTTACAGAGAACTTCTCTTGTCAGACTCTGTAAGTCTTTGTATGTCTGAAAATGTATTTATTTTGGCCTCCTATTTGAATGAAAATTTAGCAAAATATAGCATTCTAGGTTGACAGGAATTGTTTGTATATTGTTTATTTATTTTTTCCTTTTCAACTTGGATCTATACCTTGCTCCCTTCTGGCATCTGCTGCCTTGCTCTGGTGTGCCACTTGGGACGGGTTACATTTAGACTCAAGTACTCATTGGGAACCAAGTCTTAGCCACTGTAGGCTTTTGATGTCGCCTCATTCAGTGCTTTGTATTTGTCTCCTATTTCTGCCAAGGAGATGTTAATCTTGTCTTTGACCACATCTTTTATTATTATTATTATTATTATTATTATTATTTTCATGCTCTATTGCTACACATAGGAGTCAAAGGGGTTTTCATGGACTGGACTATCTACACCACGCTTGTTCTCTACTGAAATAGATATAATGGAGTAAAACTAAAGGTTTAAGTTATTAATCTTACTATGATTGAGTGTCATGTGCTTAAAAAGAAAAGAAGTAATTGGTGGACAAGAAAGAATTCACAGAAAATAAACGCTTAACAAAATTGAAAATAAAATACAGACACCAAATCACCGAACGGTGAAATAATGAACTGATGAACCAGCAGAGGACATTCTTCAAAGTGCAGAGCCAGAGGACAAAATTTAAATTATGGATAAAAAGGGAAGAAGCACAGAATAAGTGTAAGAGATGAGATATCTAATGTGTATTATAGAAAGAGAAAACATAGATGGGAAGAAGTTTAAAGAAGTGATAATAGAACAGGTGAATAAAATTCCTTCAGAAAAATAAATTCTTGAGTGTTCAGATCAAAAGGCACACTAAATGCTAGGCAGGTGCTTGGAAAAGGGATGCATATAGACATGTGCTCTTTTTGAATTATTAGGATACTTAGAGAAAAAAGCACACAGTTTTAGAATAAAGAAAGAACTGTGGTGACCGTTAAGGAAGGAGAATCAGTCTGGCATCCAGTGTCTCACCTGCAATATGAAAATGCTAGCAGGAATAGAAAAGAAATTCCAAAATTCTGGCGGGGGTGGGGTGGGGAATGATTTTGATTTCAACATTCTTGGATCCTCTTAAACTATTCTCCATGTGTAATAAAAATAATATAATAATGATTGTAATAACAAAGTCCAGGAATAAACATTTACTTAAAATACAATTTTGTTTTAGGTTGCAGGCAGGAGTGTGAATAGATGTTGCTTAATTCTTGATAGAGAACTATAAGCTTGTTCATGTTTGTTAACATTTTAGTGGGGAATCGTGGGTGGCACAGAACAGAAAGATACTGATGCTAGTTCAAGGAAACGTGGCTTATTTGACAGGGAAACTCAGGGTCACAGCCAGGCTCATAGGAACCAGAAATTAGAAGCGAGTACAAACCAAAGCCTGCCCTCAGTTTCAGGAGCTGCTTGGTTCTGTCTCTTTCCCTGAGTGGCCACATGGTATGACATATCTCTCTTCTTGGTAGCTTCTCTGTGAGCTGTTTGTATCTATGTGCACACAGCCCACAGTGCCACAAGTCACGTCTACAAACTGGACCCATTCAGGACTAAACAGCCACCATCTCTGTGACTCTTAATTCAGTTCTCAGGAAGGAAAGTACAACTGGTTGCTAGGCAGCGAATGAAAGCCTGGCCTCAGGTTATGTGTCTCATTCAGGACCAATAAGCTAGGCTGGGGTGCGGTGGGGTCATGAGGTATTACATGGCTTAGTGGGCCTGCCTCTTCATAGGGCATAAAGATAAAGGATGCTGGCAAATAAGAAGTGAGCTGATGGCAAAGACAAGGAAACGTGCCCAGTAAGGAGAAAGGCTGTATGACTGGCCAGTCATAGCATAGAAATAGGGTAGCTCAGTGATTCTCAATGGAGCTAACCTCTTATGGGAACACCCTACTTAGGAGAAAGTCCTTTCTGATGTCAAATTAAAATGCAACTCATAAATATTTAACCAGATATGCTTTCCTGAGCAACTCAGGAATATTCTTCTACTTCCTCTGTGGCAGCTCTTCAACTATCTGAAGACAGCAATTAATATCCACAGCCTACTCATCATCTTTTCTCCAGGTTAAAGAGTCTTGCCTAAATTATTGTTAAGATTTTTGAGGGAGAAAGAAAAAAAAATTACTCTTGCACCTTGTAGGTACTTCTATAATTGCACGTCTCACTGTTTGGTAAAAATTTATCTGCCTTGCATGCTAGATCATAAGCTTTTTGAGGTATTGTGTCCAATCACCTTTTGAAATGATTTGGTTCCATGCCAGGAACATAGCAGGTGCATAAAGAAATGGATGTTAGTCAAAATAATCTTTTCTTTGAATCATAAGGTGTTTTATTTTTAAATTCTCAACAATTCCATCCTGTTGGTGGTTATTTAAGCACAAGACAGAAGTGGTAAATTTGAGAACCTCCTACTGAACTTACTGTGCATTAAGACTTAACAAAGTGCCCTCTCCTTTAGTGGCTCTTTCTGGCAGGTGTCTTCCAAGTTGATGTGCATGGGAGTCGGTCACAGAGGGTTTTCCAAGGCACACTGGAATTTAGCAAAAATGCAGAGGTACAGTGTCAATTTTCTTGCAGTTGCTTGATCATTTGCGGGGAGGAAATGAAGCCCCATTATTGATTTGTCCCACTGGGGTACTGAGTGACAGCCATTGGTTTTAAACCATAATTGGCATTTTGAAAAAAAAAAATACACACACACACACTTAGTTGTGGTTTCTCAGACTTAGTGACCAGAGGTTCCAGGGAGCAAGGGATGAGGTTAGCCCATGAGATAATATTCACCTCTGGAATCTTATCGCCCTGGTAATGCATATAGCAATCCACTGTTTACTTAGGGAGATAAAGTAGCTTAAGGTTTGACAGTTGGGGTAAAGGAGCAGGTGCACTGTTCAAACTCTGAACCAAACTGTCTTATAAGGAAACGTTCATCCATATTAATATGTGACATCTAGAAAAAACAATCTAATCCAAACTGAGTTGGCCAGTTTCTGTTTTGTAGACACTGTTAGGGGGCCTAAGGAGAAATTAATACTTAAATGATAGGATTCCGAGTGCTACTGCTCTCCCAACTCTGTGCAGAAAACAAATTTGCATTTTTCCAACTGATTAGTTTCTCTACTGATTAACTCAGCAAGGTCAACTTTTGGTCACTGATGCTGCTGATACACACAGCTGATATTTTCCAGTTTCAGAGCTGGGAGGCCTAACTTGAAGCTCTTGTTTTTGTTACTGAAGGCCAAACTAGAACATTCCAGAAGAGAAGGAAATGCTGGAGCACCCACACATCTACCTGGGTGCTTATAAGTCTCTGTTGCTCAGGGCCTCAGTGAAGGAGAAGCTCCCCTCACCTTCTCTGCCTTCCTAGCTCCCACTACAGAGTCCTTTAATGAAAATTTTCCAAGGTGGCCCATGGCTTTCATTTCATGATTTCACTGGAAACACAGTGTGAAGTAAAAAACAAGGGCTTTGGATACAGAAGGACCTGGATTGTAATCCCCAGTTCCACTACTTTCAAAGCTATGTAAACTTGAATTAGTTCTGTGCCTTGGTTTCCTTATCTATAAAATGGGGACAAGAGCTGTTTCCTTAAGTTATTAGGATCAAAAGAGGAAACATGCGAAAATGCCTAGCTTAGTGCTTGGTACATAGTAAGTGATGAGTAAATGTTAATTGTCTACTGTTATTGAAGTCCTAGGTCACATATGATGGCTGATTAAGAAAGCAAACTCAGCACCACTTATATTACTCCCATGTCTCAAGTCTTCTCCGAAATTGCCCAAATCATTTCTGCCCCTGGGTCCACTAGTTGGACAACCCTGTCAATTCAAGCTCCACTCAAATGCTGCATCCTTCGTGAAGCCTTGTGATCGATCCCCTGGCCCACAGATCACTTCCTCTTCTGAATCCCTTTCACTGTTATTTACTTCCTAATTAGTAGATCCCTAATTATAGGGCACAGACTACTGATGGTGCCATGAAGACTTTAAATAAAAGAAAAATGATCTGAGATTATACAGATACATAGCAGGTCTCAGCTTTCAGCAAGCGAGAATATCTAGCTGAAATTTTATAACATGGTTTTATTTTTAGTGTATTCCCTCTTATATTTACTAAATTTTAGAAAACAAGGTTTCCATTTATGGTAGTGGTCTAAAGTTTCCTTTGACTACGGGGTTAATTAAGGAGAAAATAAATGATTTCATTTATATAAAAATACTGAGTAAATAATAATAATTCCACAGCACGTGAATATGGCAAAAGGAAAACCACATCGGATTAGCATGCATGTGACTGAAATTTAAGAAATATCAGTCTGTTCCACTTACAAAGAAGTACATTCAAGTGGGCTGCTGTCGTTTAAGTTTTTATATTGCATCCTACTCTTTAATTCCTGTCTTCCTCTCAAATAGACCGTTAACCTCTTGGAAAAGAATGTCTGGCACTCTTTTGCAATTTACTATCCTGTCTAATAGGCCTATAGGTTCATTTTCACAATAACTACTTATTACATAATTGAAGAAGAAAGTAACTTATTTATCGACCCAGGCTTGTAAACTGGCAGACACTCACAGGAATATAATGCAAAGAAAAATAATTACACTGTGAACATGAAGAATTTACATATAATTAAGATTATGTACATAATCAAGAATGTATATAATATACAATTAAGAATTATAATAACAATTAAAACTGTGACTCACCTACTGTTACTTTTCTTCCTTAAAGGCTTCTCAGTTTTTGCTGGGTGCAGAATATTAGTATGAGCCCAGCAACCATAGAAAAGGCTAGAACACATTCCTACTAGCTGTTAGGTTTAAAATAAGCTCATCTTTGAGCCTCTACCAACAGGGACTGTCTACTGTGTCAATCAGTGATGAGTGACAGCTGAAGAGAGGAGAATTTTGATGTGGTGGCCCTTGTCAGCCCCTATTCGTCATAGGAATTATTCTTCATTTTGATTCTTGGGAGTAGTTCTGGTGCTAAAGAACATGAAATTCTTCATTAAATGTGTATTGCCCATGCACTTGCACACCTCAGAGATGGCTCCTGCACCCTCTTCAGCAAGGAGTTTCATTTGCTTAAAAGTAAGTTTCCATCTGTCAGGAAGAATGACTGTTCATCAGTTATTCCAAGAGAGTTCCTCATCTTACATGATCATGATCAGATCACGGCGTTGACAATATGGAAACAACCCACTTCCCGTTAATGCCACCAGTCCCCCCATCTCTGAAGGATTCCCAGAGTGCCCCACTCCAAATTAGAAGTGGCCACCTCTCCCCCCTTCCATTTTGCTTTAAAATGATGTACAATAGAACACTGAGAATGCTGCTTTAATCAATCCTGGCCTGCAAGATGGCCTTCTTGTCAGCCTTTTCATTTTCCAACATTCACTTGTACAGAAAAAATCAGTCATTCTTATGGTGGTGCACATGTCTTTAGGTACAGCACTGTAATTTTTGTTTCTTTTTTCCAGGTGGTTAATCTCCATGTTGTGTGCTGAGTAGAAATTATAACAGAAAAATACTTTACTCTTACGACCTTGCTGCTGCTTTGAACTAACCATTTGGAGTCACAAAATCAGGATAGCATTTACAGATTCCAGTAACTCCTGTTTAACCTGGAAGAATACAATCATGATTTGAGGAGAGAAATTTGATTATATATAGGATATGGATCTATAACCAGATAATGTGTGGCATTAGGTTTTCTTATTGTTTTACAGTTTGATTCTTGATGCTTCTAGGGAAAACCCAAAAACCCCAAGGGCCTATTTTAAGTATACAAGGTCAGTGTTGCAATAATAAGGTTAATTTGCAGAGAGCATTAATCAGGGATCTTTTATTTGCTAATGGAAGAACCCAGTTTAAACTAGCCTAGGACAAAATAACTTTTGGTGTTTTTTGTTTTGTTTTTGGCTTATATGGCCTGTGAAGTTTAGGTTCCTGGCTTGGGATAACTGGAGACAAACGCTAGGGTTTGTCTTCTTCCTTTCTGTACATTGACCTCATTCTCTATTTATTCTTTGTCATTGCAAAAGGGCCTCACAAATCAGTGAATTTCTGTTTCACAAGAGAGAAAGTGCCCATTCTCCAGGAAGATCCCAGGAAAGAACTCTGACTCTCCCAGCTTGTGTCATGTGCTTATTTCTTGGGATGTCACTGTGGTCATGGAGGCAGGGTCATATATATAGATGTATTTCACAGTTGGAACACATGTTAGAATTTTGGATGGGGATTCTGTAGGAGCTGGCAGCAACCAAAAAGAAGGGGGTGACTCAGACAGCCTTGGAGAGCTAGGCTTTCATCCTGATTTGTATCTACTATTAAGAACTGAGAGAGGAAGATGAGAATCAAGAGTAGGTTAGAATGATGATCAAGTTGAACAAATGATAGGAGGAAAAACTATCTCTTGAGACCATGTCTACGAAAATCTACTCTTTGATTTAGGGTACAGGCGACATTGTTGTAAAAAAGAGCTCCTCAAATACAGGCTTACAAGACAGACACTTATTTCTCTCTCATGATACAGCCCAGAATTGGGCAGGCGATACAGGTTGGTTAAGCTACTTTGTTCCATGAGATCATCCAGGGGTCTAGGTTACTTCTATCTTGCTGCTGTGCCATACTCCTAAATACAGCTCCACTGGTTAATCTGGCTCACATCGTTACCTCTGCACACCAGCCCCCAGGAAGGGAAAAGAAGTAATAGAGGCCAAGAGCTTCCTTGCAAAAAATTATCATCGGCAAGTTGCATACATGTCTTCTGCCTGCATCTCATTGGTCAAAACATATTCATATGGTCACACCTACCTAACAGGAAGGCAGGGAAAAACAATCTTTAGATGGGTAGCCATGTGTCCAGGTAAAGCTCAAGAGGTTCTGTTATTACAGATTCTGGGAAACAATTAGCATTCTACCATACCTAAAAGTGGAAGATCACTTAAAACTGCTCTAGCTTCAGTGGTGGTGAAAGGAAAGTGTATTCAATGTTTATGAGGCTGATTAAAATGTAGCCTGGTGAGTGTAGATCCATCCAACATGTAGATAATGAGCTTATATATCCCTATTACTTGTTGAGCCTTCTTGTTAAGAAAAACATCCTTTGTTTTGCCACTGAGGCTACATTTGTTTTGCCTTTTAAAAATTGTGTCTGTTAAAACAAAAGGTAGATTGGGTCTATGGTATCATAATATTTTCCCCAGTTTAAGTCTTATTAATAAGGGTGAAGGGTGTGGAGAGACTTCCTTAGCTTGGAAGAAATGATACGCATTTACTGTGGCATTTATAATGAAGCCATTTGTACAGTCATCATTGTTTTGCCTCTGTTATGTAATTTTTCCTAGGCATTCTCCAGCAGTTTCTAGGAGTAGAAAATGCTGGCCCTCATAACATCTGTCCCATCTTAGGCTAAACTAGCCTTCTCTTCTCAGGTCTCCAAGCAACAGAATCTTAAAAATGAAATATTCATTTTCTGAAACCTAATTTAATTTCAGCAATGATTAGGTTGCAGAGCTTATCAGATCACAGAATCCTAAAAATTCCCTGAATTAACAGTCCTCTCTTGGTGATGGAGTTTTTGTGTTGTCATTGTTTACATTATTTATTTATTGCTGCACCTTGTTAAAATGTACACACTCAATTTTAACCTTGGTTTGTCTGACACTGATTTACTCATTTGTGATCTAGAGGTAATGAGAAACACTGTAGGCAATCATCTTGCTGTCAATAAATGAAATACATCGTTATTTTTCTAAAACAGGGATTAATGTTTCTCCCAAATGTAGCTTCTACCCTTACTAGAAAATAAACAATTTTTTTAGTTTTATTTTTGGAGCAAATTCTGAAGTATAGTAGTAAAAAATTCATCTTTCATGACTTCTGGAGCTGATGAGTCATTACTGACATGTAATATCCAATTAAATCAGTGACAAATGTAATTGTGTGTCATGCACCATGGGGGTGATAAATTGTACCACATTCTGAAAGTCATGTTTTGGTAAATGCTGTTTTGCTGAAAGACTGCAATTATACCCTTCTTTGAATGGGGTGCCTTTGTTTTAAACACAGGGTAATGGAGTTCTAAAGAGAGAGATCATGTTAACAAAGACATTTCAGAGCGCAGTGTAACCAAGCTAAAGTTGAAGTTTTCCTACCACTATCATTTTCACCTGCAGCCAGAATCTATCTTAATTCCTCAAAGTAAGGTTGTTCCTAAAAAGTGTAATTCAGTTGACTTCATTTTTCTCTTAATATCATGGACCATTTTGGCTAATACTATCTACTTGAAATTACGTGACACTGCAGGTTCCTGCAACAAAGCAGAAAGGCAGGAAACCATCTAATGAGGCTGGCTTATATTCAGACATATGGGAAGAATATGAGAAATTTACCATTCTCTAAAATATGTAAGCAGAGAAGATGGACAATTGGGTTGAATTTTGAATTTATTAGATAATCTTTCATTTCTTTGCCTTAGATTGTAAGCTTTCCTTTGCTTAGCACATGTATTTTATGACTGTGTCAACACTGTTTTTATGTGTGTGTCTGGTCTAAAACTAGATCATTCCTGATTCTTTTTTGTGTGTGTGTGTGTGGTACGTGGGCCTCTTCTCTGTTGTGGCCTCTCCCGTTGCGGAGCACAGGCTCCGGATGCTCAGGCCCAGCGGCCATGGCTCACGGGCCCAGCCGTTCCGCGGCATGTGGGATCCTCCCGTACCGGGGCATGAACCCGTGTCCCCTGCATCGACAGGCAGACCCCCAACCACTGTGCCACCAGGGAAGCCCCCATTCCTGATTCTTGATTAAGGAGATTTGGATAAGTGGTGATGATCATAAGTTTTTTAGGTAAGAAAGAATCAAGCATTTAGTTTTACATCATGATTGCTTTGTCCATTAAACTAAGCTTGTTGAATTTTGTAAATAGCTAAGCCATTCTAAGCCAATTATATTACTGCGACAATTTTCTTCATTGTTTTGCTGAGGGTTGTCTTACTGTGCTTACAATAATAGTGATAGTAACAGACTGTAGTAATTGAGAACCTCTAATATCCTTAAAATGATGATAATTTTAGTGATTTTCAAATTGCGTAAATTAAGCTTCAGTACCTGGATCCAAATTTGCTCCTCTATTCAAAGATACATTGTCTTTGTCTTTGAGAAAACTGTTACATAGTAGAGGAAAAATAGAATGAAGTATAAGAATGCCAGGTGTTTTCCTATGGCACAAATATTCCTAACAATATCTGGATATGAGAGACATTAATTATGGAATACAATTTACATTTACTAGTCATATTTATTGTAACAATATGGAAGTATTTCCATCTATCATGGGTGAGCAGAACAATCCACTTGCTAAGAACAAACAGAAACATTGAACAAAGTTTAAAAAGATATAATTCATTAGAGAGACACCAAGGTAGGAAGATTTGAGAGGTTGAGATCCTGGCGGGCAAGGAAGTGAAGAGAAGTGAACCTAATAGTCTAAGCCACCTTTCCACTCAGAGCAATTGCTAATTCAAAAGTAGTTCAAGGCAAAGATGAGAAAAAAATAAGTAGAGAGTAGTAGAAGGAAGCTTATAAAAGGATGAGAATCTAAGTGGAAGCTCTTAAAAATTTAGATGATATGACTAAATTAATAAAAATACAACTTATCAAAACTGACTTAAAAAGAAAGCAAAAATCTGAATAGTCCTATATCTAGTAAAGAAAAGAATTTCTCAAGAGAAACCTTCCCACAAAGAAACTCTGGCCTCAGATGGGTATACTAGTGATTGGACTAAACAGTAAAGAAATGAATAATACCAGTCTTATGCAAACAGAGAGAATACTTTCTGATTCATTTTATGAAGGCAGCATGACCTTGATAGCAAAATCTGTCAAAGCATTACAGTAAAGGTAATTTGCAGACCAATCTCTAGAAAACATAGATGTCCAAAATTCTAGCAGATAAAATCAACAGATGTGTAAAACGGAATCTGTTTGGTTTAACATTTTAAAGTCACGAAAATTTGCCATATGAATGGGATAAAATAATAATCTCAATAGATACAGAAAATGCATTTGGTTAAATTCAACATCTGTTTCCCAGAAAAAATTCTTAACTAGGAAAAGAAGGGAAATTCATAGCTGATAAAAAGTATGTATAAAAACACCTGCACTAAATATATTTAAGAGCAAAATGTTAAAAGTTTTCTCCCTTAAAAATGTTGACTAGCAGCATCACTGTATTAATCACTACATCAGAGGTTCAGTGCAATAAGGGAAGAGAAAGAAACGGATTTGGATTGTAGTAGAAATAAAAATGTCAACTTGTTTTCTATCCTTCTGTTCACATGGTAAGTTACATTACATTTCAAAGTAGGCTAACAAGTGAGGGCTCTTTGTGGGCAGCACTCCCAGCATTTTTCAGTTGCCTCAGGTAAAGATAGTCCTCTTGCTCAAGGTCACAGCCCCTTCTCTGGGGCAGCTTTATCTAGTGACTGGGGTGTGTGGGTATATAAAGTCGTGGCTCCTTCATCCCAACTTGAGCATCCTAGCTTCAGAGTACCATATGGAGTTGGCCAAGGCCTTTGTTGAGACTGCATCACAATCTAACTTCTCCTGCTGCTCAGTCCTGTTTTATTTACATTCCTTCCATGAGAGCTGATTTCAAAAGCTGCCTAATAAACCTATTGCAGGCTAGTCTCTATCTTAGATTCTGCTTTCTGGGGAACCAGACCTGCAACAGACGGTACTGACTGTCTAGTAGTGGTTGGAGACAGCAGATGCTAAGATGAGATTTTGAAGCTGGATTACCTGCTGCCTGAGTGGCAGTGAAGACTCATCATTAGTGGTAAGTGGAACACAGACAGCCTTTGGCATGAGGCAGCTATGCAGTTTAAATTAGAGTTTTTACTGGTGGCAAACTGGGATAACACACTGGCAGAATGGAATTCACAAACTGGTGCAATAGCAGGCATTTCAGAAACGTGGTAACCATAACAAAAAGGAGAGTGGACTTAGATAGCTGTTGCTAAGCGTCACTCATGCCCTGGAAAAAGGTAACAAAAGGCTGAAAGTGATAAATTGGCAATTAAAAGGTAAGAAGGAAATCCAGAGGGCTTCCTTGGTAGCCTATAAAGAGACCTTCATCTCCCATAGCCTAAAAGCTGAGAAAGCTGAAGACCAGGCCCAGGACTTTATCATGAACAACAGAGCTCTAAACCTAAGCATGTGCTAGGTCTGAATGTGTTCTCACCCCACCCCCAAATTCATATGTTGAAACCTAACCCTTAAGGTGAGAGTATTTGGAGGTGGGCCTTTAGATGATTAAGTCATGAGACTGGAACTGTCATAATTAGTGCCCTTATAAAAGAGGCTCCACAGAGCTTTTATCCCCTTTTACTATGTGAGGACACAGGATGAAAGTACCTTCTAAAAGGAAGCAGTTTCCCACCAGATACTGAATCTGCTGGTGTGATTATTTTCGACTCCCCAGCCTCCAGAACTGTGAGAAATAAATGTTTGTTGTTTATGAGCTGCCCAGTCTGTGGTATTTTGTTATATCAGCCTGAACAAACTAAGACAGCATGTCGATTATACCTGGGTCTAGATCAGGAAAGAATAAAATCAAAACAGACTAAAACCTTGAATCTCAAGGTTCCCCAAACTTCTGAACCTATAGAAATGGTGCATACCTCTATTAATGAATTGCTGCTTCCCCCTTCTTTGACAGTTGCAGACATTTCTCCCTTGTAAGACACATGCCAACCCCTCTTCCAGGATCTGCCCCCGGTTTCCTCCTGGCCAATAAGCCCATAAATAACAAGGGTCAAATACAAGATAGCTTGGGAAGGGTTATGCTAGGCCTGGTAAGGGAGAAAAGGGGTTAGACTTGAAAGGAGATACAGGATGTGGCCAATATGGCCAGCAGGAGCCGGAAATTATGCTTAGGACTGTATTCTGAGGGTGCTGGATCAAGGAGGAGAACATAAGATTTGATAAAACACAGTTTATTGATTTTGGAACACTCATCAAGATACAGAGTTTAACGTCCTGGCAAGGACCCTACCAGATAGCACAAACACACTGTTAGAGTGGCTTCTGTGACATGGAAATAGTAAGAGCCTACAGAAAAGCTGGTGAAGCCAGAAATGCCATAGTAAAGAATCACTATGCAAGACAACAGAAAGGAATAAAAGGCTCAGAGGACTAGGTATGTTGGGTAGATACATGTTGTAAGGTCAGAAAAACCATCAGATGTCTTCGGCTCTGAGGCAGGGCCTGACAGATGACAACATCAACTACAGTCTACCCCATGTACCTCTTAGATTCATTTCTTCGTATAATTTATGGGAGTAACTCCCCTAGGATTCCCACTAGTCTCGTTCCCCAAAGGAAACTTACAAAGGAGAAGGTTAGTGGGAGAGTCTGCAGCACCTGCCACTTGCATCTGGTCTCAGAGCTGTAATTGATACTCACCATTTCCCTCTTCTGCTGCCATTCTAGACTCTCCTCACCCTTAGCGAGGACCTCTGCTGGGCTGAGTGACTTACCTGGTGGTGTGATACAGATCCTTATTTATGAGCAGTCTGAGCTCCTGAGCAGTCTGAGTTACCATGCTTTACTTGTGTATTTACAGGTATCATTGGTCAAGGGAGACCAACAAACACTCAAGGGGATCCCTGGGTACCAAACATATTCCTCCCTGCCATCATTATGTAACCATAGTTCTAGTTCTAGTTCTTCATGAGATTTGGGTAGACAAAGATGTCTTCAAAGGGCATATAAAACATTCACTCTAAGAGAAAAAAAGATACTTTTTATTACATAAAATCAATAATTTTTTTAGATCAAAAAACTTTAAAGGAGCGAAAAAAAATTCACAAACTATGCTCAACATTCAGTAATAACCTAAATGGAGAAAGACTTTGAAAAAGAATAGGTACATGTATATATATAAGTGAAAAACAAAACAAAATCCACAGAGTGAGATAACTGATTTCTAAGATATAAAAATATGCTGATAGCAATCCCACTGCTGGGCATATGTCCTGAGAAAACCATAATTCAAAAAGAGTCATGTACCACAATGTTCATTGCAGCACTATTTAAAATAGCCAGGACGTGGAAGCAACCTAAGTGTCCATCCACAGATGGACACATATATACAATGGAATATTAGCCATAAAAAGAAACGAAATTGAGTTATTCGTAGTGAGGTGGATGGACCTAGAGACTGTCATATAGAGTGAAGTAAGTCAGAAAGAGAAAAACAAAAATCGTATGCTAACACATATATATGGAATCTAAAAAAAAAAAGGGTTCTGAGGAACCTAGGGGCAGGACAGGAATAAAGACACAGACGTAGAGAATGGACTTGAGGATGTGGGGAGGGGGAAGGGTAAGCTGGGACGAAGTGAGAGAGTGGCATGGACATATCTACACTACCAAATGTAAAATAGATAGCTAGTGGGAAGCAGCTGCATGGCACAGGGAGATCAGCTCGGTGCTTTGCAACCACCTAGAGAGGTGGGATAAGGAGGGTGGGAGGGAGACACAAGAGGGAGGGGATATGGGGATATACGTATGCATATAGCTGATTCACTTTGTTATACAGCAGAAACTAACAGCACTGTAAAGCAATTATACTCCAATAAAGTTGTTAAAAAATATGTTGATAGATGTTCAGCTAATATAAGGAAATTACAAATCACACAGAAGGAAAAGGTTAACCCAATAGAAAATGGGCAAAAGGCTTAGGCCTTTCACAAAAGAAGATATCTAAATGGCTAATAAGTACACGCAAAGCTACATGTTATTAGTCATAAACAAAATGTGAATTGAAACCCTGGTGGATATCACTTCAGTCCTAACCAGGATGGCTAAAGTACAGATGATAGAAAACACCCAAGAGTTGGTGAAGACACGGAAGGACTGAACTTTCATAAACTGCTTGTCTGGAAAGATAAGTTAGTACAACTACTGGGCAGTATCTACTAAAGCTACACATACACACCTTATGTAGTAAACGCAAATATATACATGCACGCACCAAGTGGCCAGAACCAGAATGTTCATAATAGTAGTATTAACAGTCAAAAACTGATAATGAGCAAATGCCCACTTAACAGTAGAATGGAGAAATAAATTGTAGTACACTCAATAAAAGACAAGTTAACACTTTATGATTTCATTTATACACTTTTTTTTTTTAAATAAAGTTATTTATTTATTTATGACTGTGTTGGGTCTTCACTGCTGCACGTGGGCTTTCTCTAGCTGTGGCAGCGGGCTCGGTAGTTGTGGCACACGGGCTCAGTCGCTCCGCGGCATGTGGGATCCTCCCGGACCAGGGCTCGAACCCGTGTCCCCCGCACTGGCAGGCGAATTTCCTAACCACTGCGCCACCTGGGAAGTCCAACATTTATACACTTTTAAAAACCAGGCAAAACTAATAAAAGGAGGAGGGTTAGTCACTGAAAATGGGCACAAGGGGGACTTCTGTCGGGGGGGCAGTGATGTTCAGTTTCTTGATCTGGGTGGACACATGGATGTGTTCACTTGGAGAAAATTCATTGAGCTGCACACTGACCACTCTGCACTTTCCTATAGATGTGTTATACTTCAGTTAAAATGTTAAAAATGAAGTTAGCCAATCAGCAGATTCTAGGAACTAGCAACTTCCACTTAAAAACAAAACACTGTTGTACTTGGGACCAGATGAAATGTTTTTGTTGGAGTGGTTCAGCATGATGCCTTTTGTATGTTTCATCAGCTCACCAAGTTTGTTCCCTCCCTCACACGCCCAGGTATTCTCTAGCCTGTCAGCCTATTTTTCCTCACAGTACTAACTTCTGTTTGAAATTGTTTACTTGTCATACTGTAATGTAGGACAGTACAAGCAGGGATCTTGTCTTCTGTTCACTGCTGTATCCTTTGCACCCAGATCAGTGCCTGGAACATAATAGGAGCTCAATTAATATTTGCTGAGTGAAGGAGAAAAAGGTGGTAAGAATATGCATAAAAAGACAAAGGCCTTTGCTTGATCAGAAGTTAAACTTACTCCAATACTGGGTTTGTTCAGTGATATTCCCATTTTATAGCTACCTACAAGCATCTGTTTTTCTTAAAATTAGTGTAGAAAATATGACTTGTTACTGTGAATCTGAAGCTCCCTATCGCCTAATTTCTATATGTCCCATCAAAACAACTATTTCTAAACAGTATTTTTCATAATTTCAGTTTCTTAGGGACACAACTATGCATTTAAGTAGAAAAGACCGAATGTGATAAAGTGATGAAGTGGATGGGCTAGATTATAATCATTACAAAAGTTGAAGGAAGAGGCGATTCTCTGGGGTGAAAGCAGCCAGAGAAGTTTCTGGAAGAAGATGGGTCTTGAGTTTCTGTGAGTAATGACTAGGATAGGAGAAGGGACAGGGCCTTCGAGTGAGAGAGGCAACACTGAAACATGAAAGAGGGGCCTGTGTCCATATCCCTCTGGCTGGGATCCAGGGCAACCAGACAGCATCGGGATCGATTGTGGAAGCCCCAGAGAAGTAGGAGGACATGTGTTTCAAGAACCCAACATAAATGTTCAAGCACCTGGGGCAGCATCCAGTTCCAGCTCATTGCCTTCCTCTTCTATTCCCAGAATCACATTCATTATTATTGTTGATTAAAACCGCAGGATTAGCTTGTGGCGATGATGTTACTGGTAGGGGAGGTGTGCACGTGTGCGCCAATGCTTGCAGTGTTATAATAGTATTTGTTCACCTCCCTAATTCACTAAATTTGTTCCTTTTACAAGCAGTGGTAGAAATCTTTCTACGTCCATTAAATAATAATTGAATGTCCATTGTGAGCTAAGGACTGGGGGCAGAAAGATGAAAGAGACAGTTTTGGCTTTTAAGGAGTTCACTGTCTAGTAGGGCAGAAATAGCAACACAAATAAAAAAATCACACTATTTGGTGTGATACATACGGCGTCAGAATTATATTTAAAGTACAACAGGAATAGATGGAGACAGTAATCAAAACTGGTGCAGGGTGCTTTCAGGGACAAGGACAGATAATTTGACATGTCCATTTGGAACTCCTGGGACATAGTGATCTGGTTGTTTTGAATAAGTGATGTTGTCACTGCCAATCCCAAGCTAATCAAAAGAGAAAAAATGAGGGATAAGCAGGAGGCATAGTTGACAGCTCAAGGGTTAAATCCAGCCAGAAAACAATGGCCTATTTGGCCTACAGAGTTAAAAGACAGAGTAAAAGATTAGTTATCATAATTGCAAAGTAGGGAGATTACAAAAAGATCTGGATTAGCAGTTTCCCTTGAGACAGTGGACGATTTGGCAACAAGTGGATTGTGCTCTCTGGTTTGTCATGGTCCCCACCCAGCTCTGCTCATGCAGCTGCTCTTCTCCCTGGCCCCTGTGTGGATTTGAACTTGATCCCTATTTAATGCGATGGTGGGGTCAAAGACCATCTGAGAGTGTCTGTAGCACATAATACTGGGTAATAAAAATCTGTACTTTTGGGTTATGTCAAGATGTTACATACGCATCAGGGAAGACCATTAACACATGGTCATATGTTAAAAGCATTTCACAAATCTGCTATGGGTTGTACACTCATTGATTAAGACATAACCTTAAAGAATGGAATCACTAGCATCATTCATGTCCTTAACATATTTCATTATTCCAGGGTGGCTGTGAGGATCAAAATAAGATAGCGAATATAAAAGTGTTCTGTAAAATGGCTGTGGTTTACAAATACAAGAGAGGATATAAAGAACAAAACAAAAGATACAATAAAACTTTCATGATGACAGAATAAATTTGAGCATGTGAAAGCAGGGGAAGAGAGTGGCATCTGAAGGAATCCTCTAAATTTTAACAAATAACATAAAATTTTTGTATTGGGTAGACCGAGGAGGCATCCTGGTAGTATTCTAGTTCTACTTTCAGAATCAAGGAATGCCTATTGTGGATGAATATAATATGCCCACATTGTTGATGACCCCAAGACACATATCTTAATCTCCTGCTTACAGATCTGTTACAGACCCACTCTTTATGAATTTAAGCCTGTTAAATGGTTCAAGAAAATTACAGATTAAAAAAAAAACAAAACAGGAAAGCTATTAGGCATGAGCAGTACAGTGAATCAAAGTAGATTAGAACCCTTGCAGTGGATGTATCTTTCCTTGGTATTTAATCCAGCAAGTGGAGATGGTTTACAGTTAATATGCTTGCTGGGTATTTTCTCTCCCTCATCAGAAACTTGGCTCCTTAAATGGCAACTTTCTTCTTATGTTTAGTAAAAGTAGAACTCATACAAATAATAAACCTCTAACGGGGTCTCACTGTAACCGATAAAGATTTCCTCTCCTTTCTCTGGATAAAAGGGAAAGAAATGAAGCTAGTGGGCAGGAGAATAATTTCTCTGAACACATTTTCCAGAAGTTCCGCCTTTTTGCCAATTTGTATTGTAAGCTGATAGGATGACATTATGTCTGTTGAGACAAAGGTAAAACGTATTAGAAGGAGCAATGCAAAGGCAAACCCGTGATAAGTGTGGCGCCCTTTAATATATTGGGTTGGCCAAAAAGTTCATTTGTGTTTTATCGTAACATACTTATTCTCTCATCAGCCAACAGAGCAGTCCCCCAGCCTCCTCCCAAGCACCCCTGGCTAAATTCCCCTAACCTTAGGATCTGGCCCTGAGTAGGGAAATTTTGTTTTGTTAGCCAGGATGAGAGTCTTGGGAGTTGGGTGGTTTTCCTCCCAAGCTATCAAAGAATGGAAGGCAGATGCTCCAAGACAACAGTGGTTGTCAAACATGGATGCCAACAGAATCACTTGGGGAAGCGTTAAAAAAATTACCCAGCTTCATTGCCCACCCCCCCACCATCAATTAAAACAGAATCTCTGGAGGTGGAGTTCAGGCACTGGGATGTTTAAAATGCTCCTTAGGTGATTTGTAATGTGCAGTCTATGTGAGAACCACAGCCTTTGAGATGCAGGTCAGCTTCTGCAGCCATTGCAGGACCTTCCAGAGGTGTCCATGTCCGTTCAGTGGTCAGCAACCCTCTTCAGATGTGTCGGTAGACCAGTAAATGGTCACCTGAGGATAGATCGCTTTCCCTCTTGCTTTCCTCCTGCCTGCCATCCCAATCCTCCACCTCCTCCCCCTTCTTTGTCCACTTTTGTGTACATCTGCCATTTTACTGGGCCAGTAACCCATTCACGCTGCTTCTAGAAATAGCATCTCAGTTCTGCAAAACCCCTTAGCCCCTCTCAACCTTGACTCCACCCACAGCTCCAGAAGTACCCTGTGACTCCAACCTGACCAATCAGAATATGAACTCGCCTTACCTTAGAGTGATTGGGTCAGGGCTGGGCACGTGACTGGATCCCAGCCAATGAAGGGCGAGTTCTCAGTGCTGAGACAGGCGTCCTTGCGTTTAGGCGTAGGAGATACAGTCTGCCATCCTGTCAACGTGGGTGCGGCCGGCCGGAAATGGAGTCATCCCTGAGAAATGCTGATGTGTCAGCAGGAGAGAGAAGGAAACCTGGAGTAGTCAGGCATCCGGAGTGGGCCATGTGCAAAGTTGGATCCACCCCTGGAGTTCCCAGCTGTGGCAGCCCTCCGCTCCCTTTGTTGCTGAGCTGATTTGTATTCACCCTTCTGTCACATTGCTGGTTGGCGACTTGACTTACCCATTCTCGCCCCTGGGAAGTATCCTTTAAGTCCTCTCTTTGGCCGGAGGGAGAAGATACCCAGAGGCCTTCTCCATCAGTGGGCCCTGTCAGCTGAAGCCAGCCCAGAGGCTCGGTGAGAGTAGAAAATGGCACCTGTTCTGGGCTGACACCGCCACACACGTGGAGAGTGGGGCGCCGGCTCGATTTCAGACCCCTCCTTCCTCTGGGGGATCTGGTACAGGGGACAGCGTGGACAGTGGCCTCAAGGGCAGCCCAGGCATGGCACACTTGGCCTTGGGCAGAAGCCTCTCACTGGGGACTCTGCTGGGAGAATCCTAAGTCCCTTGATTTAGTTTCCCCATAGATTCGGTGAGAACCAATCCAAGCTCACGCCCCTCTCTCATGGTACAGTGTCACCAAGGCGACCTGCAGAAGAGTATTTAGTTACCAAGTCCTCCGTTTGATTCTCAGTTTTGAATAAAAGCATATATTTTGTAAGCTTTTGGCAGCTATCAAGAGCTTTATAGCTAATATTTATTGGGGATTTATATGTATCAAACATCATATACAGGATACATATCATGTATATATCTCAGACTATTTATTACATGAACTATTCATTTTATTCTCATAACAATTATAGGAGTTTGTTTCTGTTACTTTATGTATGAGAAAACCAAGGCACAGAGGGTTTAAGTACTTTGCTCACAGTCACACAGCCATGAAGTTGCAGACCTGGGATTCCAAACCCCATAATTTGTATTCCAGAGCCTGGGTTCTGAAGCAGAATGCTTTATCCCAGCCTCATCAAGTCTACTTGCTCAATCCAGAAAAAAAATAGTCATTTAGGGCAGAAAAAAAGAAAAGGTTGCAAGATGCAGGGTAGGTGCCTTTGGCAAGCCAGTCATTTCTTTCCAGTGTATGTGCAGCCACCCTCCTTCCTCTCCTGAACGGAACGTTTGCTCTGATGGAAGTGGGCATGGTTATATAAATACATATTGATTTGGAGAGGCTGCTCCAGGGCTGAGGGACAGAGTAACTGGGGAATCAGACTGCTGTGACCACGTTCCAGGTCCAGATACAAAACCTGATCAGTGAGACCATAAAGTGTGCTTTGTTGACCGAAGGAGGTGTTTAGCAACATTTTCCCTTTTCAGTTTAGTATGCAAGTAGCATTTGATTCCCTGGACGTTTTTATTTCTAACCAGAGCTCTGAAATGCAGCCTAATTAGCAGCATTGCCTCAAAAGTGGAGCTTTTCTCTCCTAGGGCATGGGGGGCCTTCAGAGAGCACTTCTTGCCTGTCGTCCCCACTTGCTGTACACTGATTTCAGTGTGTTCAGCTTGTCCCTCCTTGCCCCAAATAGCCCAGTAGAACAAAGAGAATATAATCTTACTTCTTGCCACACCTTGCATTTTGTTCCCTTTTTTCTTCTTTCTTGGTAAGGGTGAAAAATACATTTCAATGTGGCTATTCTCTCCTGTGGTTGGAGGCCAGCCCTGAGATTTCAAAGAAAACTCCTTTGTTCAAGATTTAAGAAAATAATCACTGCACAGCAAACATTGATATGACTTTTAATGGCCATTTACCTGATTAATATCCTTTCATGCTACAAGGCAGCATGAGACACAGTGCTTTAATGAAAGCCAACAACAAAGCGCGGACCAGGTGTGTTACTAAGAAACAATCTCTTGTGTGATTTAATTAGTCAAAGCATTGCATGGAGCAATTATAAGCAACCTTGCAGAGGTGGCAGCGGTATGGGGCCCTCTGCTCTAAATTGGTTTTGTAAAGAAAGGCATCATGATTTAATAACTGTGCATCTCTAGTGAAAGAAGAAACCCCTCTTTAATTGGGAGCAAAAGGGAAAAAGTAATACGCTAATCACAATTTTTAGATCTTTCCCCACTTCCCCTTACCTCTAATTGGGTACAAAAAAAATACTAATAACTTTCAGCCATTTCTTGGAGAACTTGAAAATGATTGTTTCTGTTATGTTTTTTTTCCTCTGTTCCTTGAACTCCTCAGTACCATTTTTGAGGTTGGCATTCCAGTTGGTGTGGCATCTTTGGAGAAAACCTGGAATAACCCCACCTGGTCAGGCTGAATGCAGGACACCCTGTAATTTTAAGAGTTGCCTTTATTGTATTCTTACATATAAAAGAAATGGGAGTTGTGATGGTTTGATGGGGCCTTTTTTTTTTTTTTTAATCCTCATGCTTGGTTTAATGATGTGTCAACCTGCCACAGAAAGATTGACTGGCATAATGCTTATTACTTAAGATAAAGATAGATTTCTTGTGTGATATGGGAGCTTTACAATAGATAGGGTCTTATCAGGGAAAGTCTGCCTAACCCAGGTAGGATTTGTGATTGACTTCTACATTTCAGTCCTCTATACTTCTACTTAAATTATGGAGACAAGTGTTCAGTGCAGAGAGTGAGAAACACAGATTGGAGAACAAAAATGGAAACTTCCCTTCTGCATCAAGCTCCTGTGCACTTCCTCCCTCGGGAGTCTGGGGTGAACTTGTGCCCTCCGAGGACCAGGATTTCCTTGAGTATGGGAGATTGAACATCACACACCATCAGAGAGTCCTTTATCTTTGGGGTCACTGGGCAATGCTGAGTGGAATCGCTTTGGGGCCTTTTAGTATGTGCAGATCTCCTGATCTATAAAGTCTCATCTAGGACTCGGGGTCCGTATCCGGCATTGGGTTTTGGTGCCTCAGGCCAGTGATGAGTTAGAGAGAGACAAGGTATTGGCGATGGTAGTTGTCAGCCTCAGTGGTTTGTAAGCCGTGGCTTGCCACAGGCCTATTTTTGTGAAGAATGTTTTATTGGAACACAGCCACCCCCATTCATTTCCATATTGTACTGCAGTGACAGAACTGAGTGATTGCCACGGAGACCATCTGGCCCACACAGCCAAAAATACTTACTTGGCCCTTTGTGGAAAAGTTCGCTGACCACTGAAAGTGGTCGGAGATGATTTCTGATGAGCAGTCCTTGCCTTTGCAGCCTGTTAGGTGGGAATGATCCTAGAGGGACCCTCCTCCCCTATTTCTCAGTATCCAAGTGGCTTAGGCTGAGGAGGAAAGTTGCATTTGGGATTTGAGCAATAGGGAGTTAATCCACCTCAGCGCACTGAGAGGCCATTCCCAGGCTGGAGGTGGAGTCCCTGATACATTTTGAGTCCAGCTGGAAGTGTTGAGGAAGCATCCTTTAGCTTTTGGAAAATTATGGTTTATAAATCAGTGAATCACAGGCTGTGGACTACACAGCCATAGGCACTAAGCTCTTTTTGTGGATAAAATGCATAAACCTTGCACATAGAATCTTTTCTTATACATACATTTTTAATTTCAAAAGAAAATTCATTTGCTAAAAATATTTGAACAGTAAAGGTGAGGTTCAAAATGCCTGACAACAGTTTGGTACGGGACCTGACCAGTTGGGTTGATGCCAGCCATGAAGCAAGAAGTGCCGCCTAATGGTCGGCCCCAGCGCAGCGTGTACTCTGCTAATGGCCCCTTTGACCACCCACCCCTTACTCTCATCCATTTCGTTCCCTTTCCTATCGTTCTTAGTTTGGCATGTAACTTTCTGGAGAGTGTTGTAGGCTTTTATGTACATGCTCAGTGAATTTGGAGTATTTTGGGGAAGTTTTTTTATCAAAGCCTGAATATAGCTATTCCAAAACATTTCTTCTTAGTGGATCTTTTAGAACTAATACAGACAGGTCTACTTCATTCCTTTTAGCTGCTGTGTGATACAGTGTAGTATAGGTATTCTTAAACACCCATAGGAACTATTTTTCAAATGAATACAGATGTTATTAATAAAACACTAGTTCATTGAAAATGTCACTAAACTCAGAATGTATTTTAGCATATGGAAACAAACATAGCAGATATCATGGGGATCTGAGAAATATTTCCTGTTAAAAAGAAATAACAGAAAACAAAATCGAAACCAAGTATGTATATTCACATATTTGCCTGCTTGGGCAAAAAAGTCTTCGGAAGGATCCAAAAAGCAAACCTGAAAACTAATAAAGTCATTGCCTTTAAGGAATGAACTAGAGGATGGGATGAGTAGGAGACAATTCTTTGGTAGATTTAAGATTTCAAATCATGTCTAACTATATTATTTGTTTTGAAGAACAAAATAATAACACAAGCAGAAGGAAGTGTCTTGGTGGTTGACGTAGGGATCCCCTGGTCAAGCCTGTGACCAATAACAATTGTTCTCCTATCAGACCAAATAACTGAGTACTTAAATTACTATCAACAACCTCTGGGGAGGTCTGAGGCTAGATTGAAAATCTTTTTTTGAAAAACTAAACATAAAACATAGATCCACTAAATTAAAAATAATTTCATTGAAATGTAAACAAATAATCCCCAGGAGACCCAGCCCAGCAAACAGCAGCTGCTGCTCCTTGGGGCCCTCCCCTACCCCAGCCTATGTTTGACCTGTGGGTCCCCGGGGTCATCTGCTCAGATCCACCTCCCTTAACCCTTCTGGCCTGTGAGTGGCAAGGGATAGAGGAGCAGCTGTTTCTGAGACACAGTGGGCCCAGATGCCAAGGTTGGGACCTCAGGCCTCAGTCCCCCATCCCCTTCCCAGACAGCAGGGTTGAGGAAGAAGGAACCTTTGTCTCTTCCTTCACCTCTAGGGCCTATAAGGACCCCCAGAAAACCTTTCAGCTAGGATGAGAGATTTCTGAATGTATATCATGGGGAATATGTCCATACCAGCAGCTAGATTCCTCTTTTTATTATCTTCCGTAATAATAACAGATATTTATTGAGTATTTACTCTGTGCCAGACAGTTTGCTAGGAGGTTAATTACTGAATTATTTTATATATGTTGAGTTGGGATCTGAACACCAGAGCTAGTGCTTCTAACCATCCTGTAATCATGCTATTCCTGTGTCCCAAAGGCTGACCCTCACATTTAGATGCCAGAATAAATACTCCTATTCACCCAATAAGGGATGAGATGATCTAGAAATCCTGCATAGGGAGCTGCCAAATGTAATGTTTAACCTCGGAAATGATTGGCTTAAGATGCAGTAATCATGCCATCAGGACCAAGAAATGTGTTCAGAGTCTTTTCTGTGTAAGGAACTGGAAAAGATAAAGACGTATAATAATATTCAATATGTACTGAGTGCTAACTTTGTGCCAGGCCCTGTTCTAAGATCTTCACTATCACATTTACTCACAGTAATCCTATGGGAAGAGATTTGTCATTTCCCCCATTTTACAGATGAGGAAACTGAGGCCTGCAGAGATCATCTTGTATTTTCTGTGCTATAATCCCTAGAAACAAACGTTTCTTTGAGAAGCCCTGATGCCTTTCAATGAAGAATGGTATTTAGAAACGAAGTTCTGGTCACTGGATGTGCTCATTGTTCACTGGTATGTCACTGCTTATAGGTTCTCTCAATGGACAGAACTAGAAAATACACGTATGTATACTAACCAATATATACACACATATCTATAATTATTTCTGTATCTGCTTATATATAAATTAAATTTACATGAGTTTATACCTTTGTTTCTGACTCCAGTTCAGCACCCACTACAGATTTAACTTTAGCTTTTCTCCCTGTTTATTTGCAAATTTCTTTCTCTGACAGTGAGAAACCTGGCTTCCATTATCTACCATTTATTTACATATTTGTTCAAGTCTAGTATACATGTAGCTCCAGAATTATTAGTCCATATCCCTGAGAGAAACAACTAAATAAAGTGCAGTGATTATATACAGTTCTTTTTTTTCTTTAGCTTTACAGTTCCTAGTCAAAATACCATTTTCCACAGTTACTTGGGTCACCAGTCTGCTCTTAGGTCAAACTGGAAGCAGGTGCATTAGCGCAGTTTGCTCATATTTTCAGTTCTCTTCTTTTGGGTGGTTAGAACTTTTCTTGCCCTCACTAGGTTAGGTAAGAACACGTTACTTGTTTTGCCCAATGCAGTGTAAGAGAAGGTGACATGTTTTGTTCCCAGGAAGAAGGATTTGATTGCTTGGTGTGAGACTCTCCATCCCTCCCTTCCCCTGTCTTGCCAGTTGTGGAAGCATAAGTTGCTATAAAAGTATGAGCTGATTCATTACACGAAAGGCAGCAGCCTGGGAGAATCATCTAGAACCAGAGTGGATTTTGCATGAGAAAAAAACATTTATTATTGTAAGCTCCTGAGATTTTGGAGTTGTTTGTTACTGCTGCATGGCTATGATCTTACCTGATACATAAATAAATGTAATAATTAAGAATGATAAGGTATTAAAAAGTAAACTCCACATCCTATGGAGAAAAGTAGTGGTATAGATAAATGCTCTGAATAGCAGTTCTTAAAGCTGTTTGTGTTCACAAATCCATTTGGAGATCTGATGAAAGCTATCTGCTATCTTCTTCCCAAAATACATGAAGTCACATATACACAATATTTTACATTCCATTTCAGCCACGTGCATAGACTCCCTGAAGCCTATCTAGATCACATGGCCCATCTCACGTGGGCAGCTACTAGTCATCTTCACTGACTGCTGCCATGTCTGGTTGTGGGCTCATTGTTTAGGGCGTGAGCCTTTGGTAATAAGGTTCAGATTGCTCCCTGCAGGTGGAGGCAGTCTGAGAGAGCCTCTTGGAGGAGGTGCCTTTCAGGCTGAACCTGAAAGGAAAGGCAGAGGAGAGTTGGGAATCAGATTTTAGGTGGAGGTCATAAAGGCAGGAAGTAGCAGATGATGTCCTTAAACTCAGGGCAAGCTTACTCCAGATCCCACCGTTTAAACCTCTATGTGTACAGTATTGGCCCTGATGGAATTTCTTTTCACTGTTTCAGGGAGGCAAGAAGGAAACCTAACCCTGACACTATGTGTTGAACAAGGCTCTGAAATCCTTGAGTGGTTGCAAACTGTGATGCCCTTAGTGCCTGGCAGGTTAGTGAGTGAAGTAAGCCAAGTGAAGGACAATGGGGAGTGGAGTGGACTGCAGTGAATTGGAGAGCATGTGGCCCAGCTCAAAAGGGCAGCTGCTATTTAGCTTCATGGACAGCTGCCGTGGGGGAATGTGAATTCAGTGTGCCACTCTTCCAATTTTTCAAGAGAAAATGTAAATCTGGTGTGCTTTTTTGTTTTTTGGGTTTTTTTTGGTAAAATATTCTGATATGTTAAAAAGAGACAAAGCATGTATGGCTACGAGGGCCACCATGTACAACTGGATAGGCTGCGTTTTAGCTGGGGGTCCTAGAGTAGGTCCACACAGATGAAGGAATGTCTTTTTCTAACTCATAAACAGGTGCATATAGGGCTGCATAAGCCCTGATGAGGTTATGTCCAGGCTGCACGCCTCCAATTTGAGGCCTCTGATTTGGGAGAAGCTTGCTTTCTCTGGTCCCAGCAGGCCTTTCTGTAAGTTAATGTGAATAGCCTACAAGGTACACCCAGTTCAAGGCAATCAGCTCTCTCACCTGTGTGTGAAGACCCAGTTCCCCTCTGGCTGGCATTCAGGCCCACAAGGTGAGGGAGGTATTAGTGGACATTTTGAATCTGGCTGCTGGACACCTCTACCCGGTGCCTGTTTTCATGAATGACAGAATAACCTTATTTTCTAGGCAGCCATGCAAAATATAATCACATGGTTCTTGTCTACCCAAAGATGGATTAAAAACAAAAGCAGGGTAAAATTACGCATGAACACTTGCTGTACAGCACACATAACACTGGTAATTTGGAAAGGAGGAAGTGTCTTAGCTATCATTAGAGGCACTGGTATATCTCCCTAGTATTATAGTAGGAATTCCATGAACCACACCTTGCTGTAGTTTTCTGTTTTTCTTTCTTTTTTTTGGACTATACAGTTTCCAGGGCAAGAAAAGTTGGTGGAAGGGTGTTTTGGGTTTTCCCACCAGAACAGCAGGCTTCCATTCTCCTTGCTGGGCCTCTGGGCCTCTGAGAGATACCATCACACCAGGCTTTAGGGGTGAATGGTATATCCCAAAGCAGGCTCTGACCCATGGAAAAGAGGAAGGAATTCACTGGACTGAAGGGTGTGATTATGGTTGCAGATTTGCTTCATGACCTTGTAGGGCCCCAAGACTCTATCTGAAGCAGTGAGTGTCCACTGGCTTCTGCTAGCTGGTCATGATAGACCAAGTAGAGCACCGACTGAGTAGAGACGGGGCCAATGGCTTAGAAATAATTCAGACATTACAAGAATGCACAATCCACACAAAATCTGCTGTATATACAGAGAACCCAGAGGAGAAATGTGAAGGGGTAATGCTCCTATTTTAAAGAAATCTTTTCTAGTACATTATTGATAAGGCTATTGTCTTTTATTTTTCTTTCTTTCTTTTTTTTTTTTGGTTTTGTTTTTTGTAATTTTCTTTTGCCCCCATTGTAGTTCTAACATGCCTTCCTTCTCCCATGGGATTATTTTGATTTACAGTGTGCCTCAAGGGGGCCAATCTCCAAAAAAGACAAAGAAAAGGAAAAAAAAAATCCTGTTAGAAACCTAATGAGCCTCTTTAGTTTCTTTCTTTTTTTTTTTTTTTTCCCCCTTCTGGCCTTGTACATAATCAGGAAAAGAGAGAAGGAATTTGTATATGTTGCTGTTAGGGAACCAGCTTTGTGGCATGTAGGTGGGAGGCATTACAGGCTTAGTGCTTATAGCCAGTGTCCGGAATTTAACGGGCATTTGGTAATGTAGTGCTTCTCAACTATATCTGTGTAATGGAAACTTTCTGAAGATCTTGATACAGTAGGTCTTGGATAGGATCTAGGCATCCATAGTTTTTAAAATCTTCAAAGGTAATTCTGACATATAGCCAGGGGAGGAAATGTGTATTTAATATATGGAAAGATAATTGAATTAAGGAAGGAGTAAAACTACAACTAGACCAAGAAGCAATTGTGTTAGAGTTAAGACTAGAACTCTTTAATATCACAATGTGAACCTGAAATTGTTATCAATTTTGGCTGTGCTAGGGCTCACGGTATTCTCCACCTAGGCTTGATGAGGGATTAGTAGGGGTGGGTACACATTGCACCACTCGTTTACTCCTTTAATAAATATGTATTGTGATTCTCTTGAGCAGCCATAGAAAACACATACACAGATTAAAAACACACAGAGGAAAAAAATGAAATTCTGAAAAGTACTTAATTAATACAAAAGACAGCAGGAAAGGAGGATCAAGGATCAGAGAATAGAAGAAGAAAAATAGAAAAAAAACCCCAAACCCCAAGGATCAGAGACTAGAAGAGGAAAAATGGGGAAAAAAACCCCCAAAATAGTATATTTATTTATTTTGGCCATGCCATGCGGCATGTGGGATCTTAGTTCCCCGACCAGGGATTGAACCCAATACCCCCAGCATTGGAAGCTCAGAGTCTTAGCCACTGGACCAACAGGGAAGTCCCCAAAATAGTATATTTAAACCCAGTCTTTATCGATAACTATTTACATTTAAATGGGAACAAATACTCCCATTACAAAGCCAAGATTATCAGAATGGATAAACAACTAAGTGTGGTCTACAGTTGATACACCTTAAATATAAAATTGCAGATAGACTAAAAGTCAAAAGAGGAAAAAGATAAACCGTGCAAACACTACTCATGAGAAAACTGGTATGCCTCTGTTAATCAGAAAAAAAAGACTTCAAAACAGGAAGTATTACCAGACATAAGAGAGAGATATTTCATAAGAATAGGGCTGATTCATTGAGGACATAATCCTAAATGTATGTGTGTCTAATAGTGCATCAAACTACATGCAATAAACATTGACAGAACTAAAGGGAGAAATTGATCAATCCACAATCAGAGTTGGAGACCTCAACATTCCTTTCTCAATAACTGAAAGAAAAGGAGGAAAAAAAAATCAGAAAGGGTATAGATGACGTGAACAACACTCTCAACCAATGTGACTTAATAGACATTTATAAAATTCTTATAATCAACAGATTAGGATATACGTTCTTATCAAGGATACATTAAAGACTAAGCAATATAGACAGATTCTGGACCATAAAACAAGTCCTCCAAAATTTCAAAAGTTGAAATAATATAAAATATGTTCTCTGACCATGGTAAAATTAAATTAGAAATCAATAATAAAAATATATCTACAAATTCCCCAAATATTTGGAAATTAAAAACACACTACTAAAAAACCCATGATTCAAAGAAGAATTCATAAGGGAAATTAGAAACAATTTTGAACTAAATGACAATAAAAACACATATCAAAATCTTTAGGGCACAGCTAATGTGGTGCTAAGGCAGAAAATCATATTTTTAAATGCTTATATTAGAAAAGAAGAACAATCTAAAATAAATTATATAAGCTTCTACCTGAAGAAGCTAGGAAAAACAGCAACTAAAGCCAAAGTAAGTAAAAAGAAATAATAAACATAAAAATGGAAAACAATAGATATATCAAGTCCAGTAGTTGATTATTGAACAAATCTTAACAAAATTGATAAACTAATAACAAGACTGATGAAGAAAGAAGAGAGAAAACACAAAAATCAATGTTAAGTATTAAACAAGGTAGCAAAATAGATTTCTTTATGCCACCAAATTTTACAACACTGTTAAAAAATGCAACTTATCAAAACTGATTAGAGAATAGATAGATGACCAGAATAGCTCTAAATATTCATTAAAAATTGAACTCTAAGCCTGCTGGGAAATGCAGATTAAAACCACAATAAGACGGGAATTCCCTGGCTGTCCAGTGGTTAGGACTTGGCACTTTCACTGCCCCGGCTGAATTTGATCCCTGGTCAGGGAACTAAGATCCTGCAAACCAAAAAAAAACAAAAACAAACAACAACAACAAAAGGAACACGTAAAGATACTACTATATGTTAACTAAAACCTATAAAATTTGAAAAGACTAGCAATATCTAATGCTGGAAAGGATGCAGAGCAACTGGACTGCTCATGTATGTTGGTGGAGGTAGGAAATTACACAACTACTTTGAAAAACTGGCAGTTTCTTATTTAAACATACACCTACCATATGGTACAACCATTCAGCTTCTACCTATGTACCCAAGAGAAGTGGAAGCATATTTCTACAAAATGACTTATGCAAGAATGTTCATTGCAGCTTTATTCATAATCGTAAAATATCTAAAACAGCATGTTTACATTTTCTTGTTGATGGACAAACAAATTGTGGTAACTCCATGCAATGGAATAGTATGTGCCAAAAAAGGAACAAATTACACATTCATACAACACATGGGTAAATGTCAAAAACATTATGATGAGTCAGTCAATCAAGATGCAAGATAGTTCATACAGTATGCTTCCACTTACATCAAGTGAAAGGACAGGCAGAACTAATCTATGGGGATAGAAGTCAGAATAGTGGTCACCTCTGGTAGAAAGAGGAGTAAAACTGTAAAGAGACAAAGGGGAACTTTCTAGGGTGATGGTAATGCTCTGTACCTTGATTGAAGTGTTTCTTAAATGAGTATATACATTTGCCAAAATTCATTGAAACGTACACTTAGGATCTGTGCATTTTACTGTATGCAATTAAATCTAAGAAAGGAGTGTATCACCCACTGTGTATTAAGTGTTGTGCTAGACCCTGAGGGTAGGATAGTGAGCAAACACAGACATAGCCCCTGTCCTCACGGAGCTTAGAAGGTGAGGAGGAATAAGACATCAATGAAAAAAATCACACGCAAAAATTTGAAAACTATAGATGAGTGAAATGTTTGAGCAGGAAGGTGAGAGTATAGCAGATATGACCAACAGTCTCTCAACTCAGATATGCAACAAGCATCACATTCTTTTCTTTTAAAATTGTCTTAGTTTTCTTCCATCTGGGTAGGTGGGACGTTCCAACTCTGTCTGCCTTGGGACTGCCTCTTCCTCTTGGTCACTCCAAACCCAGGGAACTCTGGTGACACCTGGATAGTGTAGTAAAGGCCTCCAGGTTCCAGGCTTTCATGGTTATTGCTGGTATCATTTTTTGTCCGATGCATAAGCGTCCTTGAGGGTCAGAGGTGTGCTTCTGTTGGACTCATAAGTTCTCTAGAAACACCGTGCAGCCGTCCTTTGGAAGTCTTGCCATCTCTTCGGAGGGCCGTTTGGGAGTAAGGAGAAGGTCTCCACTGCTTATAGGATCTCTCACTTTCTCTTGCTTTCTATTCCTGTCTCCTCTCTAAAGTCCTAGCATTATCTCTTCAATGGGCTTAAACTGCTGGCAAAGACAAGATGCTTTTGCTCTCTGCTTTGAAAAACTTGGTAACGCAAGGAAGAACAAAAAGGCCAAACTGCAAGCTTGAAATGTGAGAGAGAAGGAAAAATCACATATGTATATGTAACAAAACTTTTCAGTAAATTATCCTGCTCAAGATTATACGCTAGAGCAAAGTGATTTGCTTGGGAGGCCAGGAAAGAGTTTCTGTGAGGAAATAGTGATTGAATTCGATTTTTCAAAGAGGTGGAACTAACTATGTAAGGTGGGGTGGGGAGCTGCTATCCAGTGAGCAAAGCAGCGGGGTACATAATGAGACCAGAGTGGCAGGCAGGGTCCAGACCTGGAAAGGCCAGTATTTCCATCCTTGTCTTAGGGTAAGTGGGAAGCCACTGTAAGGTTCCAAACTCCTCCACGTAAAAAATGTATTTGGCTATAGTCTTTATTAAAGGCATAGCTGGTCCTCAGTTCTGCCCACTGCTGAGGCTGCTTCTAAATAGAGTCAGGAAGCCCCAACACACATCCCTTTTGTCTTTGTGGATTCAGAAAGGCCACTGACCTCTGAGATGGGTGCACCCACAAGTACAGGTAATGTTGTACTCCAGCCAACTCTTACTACAGCATATTTCTGCCACTTGGGATATATGAGCATTTTCCCATTTGATTCAAAGTAGCTAGGTGAAATGGCTGGAGAAATAAAAGTAATTTAAGTTATAAATGAGAATGCTAACCATATGATAGGTTGCTATAAAGGAAGACCAACATTAATGTGCTATAATATGCAATTTGAACTTGCAGGGGATTGAATTATGTACTGCAATAACAAGGAGGCAAAAAAAGTTATATGAGTGCTTGCGGTAGGGATAGCTATTTCTACAGTGAGGTTTTTACAATCTGAGTGCATGTGTGCATAATTTCCTCATGCTTCCCAGGTAACATATGTTATATCTAAAGACAGAAAGAGGTTAGTGTCCAAAGGAGGAAAAATCTGCTATTAAACTCATTAATTTGAGAGTTCTGGTTGTAGAACGATTGTGAAAGACAATTATTTCTTGGCTTGAATGTGGTCTTTTGCTGTAATTCTAAGCGTGAATGCGTGAAAATATTGAGTGCATCTGCTAAGTGAAGCAAAAATGTAGAGTGAAACTTTATTTAACCTTATCTTGTCAGTAATAAGGATGGGAAATCTATGAAAAAGGGAAGAGTCCTTCTTAAAATAGAAGCTGAAAGTGGGAATAAAATGGAGTAATGTACTTAAAATATTGAATAGAATCCGCTTTAATTTCTGTTTTCTAGCACCTTCAAGTACTTTAGAAACACAGATTTACCTATCAGTTATAAATCAGTCGCTTATTCCAGAAGTATTTTTATTAGGCAATAGTTTGAACTTGTTATCATAGTTTGAATGACTATATGTTCCTAAAAGTAACACAGCAGCTGCATTCCTTTAAATATATTCTAGAATTTTTCCCTAACTCAGAATGAATGTCCTACTTTCCAAAGCAGTTCTACCCACTGAAGCTTTGGTTGAAGTGGGAGAATTCCAGCCTAGCATCATTGGCTGGCAAACACTAATGACTGCAGTGAGCCAGAAGCCCGGGCCTCTGGGTCAGTAGGAAGAGCATTGTGCCAAAGGCCTGGGCGCTGCATTTTAATTCTACCCACGTCACTTGGAGTAGGATAACTGGCTGCACAGCACCATCACAGATCATTGGTGTCTAGCTTCTGCTCAGCTCCAGATCGCTGCTCTGAAGTTATTCCCCTTGTCCTTGATGAGCTCCATTTCTTCATCAATAAGTTGACTGCTCCAAACTTTTAATGTTTGGCCTTTGCCGAGCTCCAGATGCTCATTAATCTCACAGAGGACAGGGGAGGTGTAAAGGGATCGTTCCCTTGTAGATCTCCTTCCTTAAGATCTTATATAAGCGGGGTCTTGTTTCTCTTTTCTTTCACCTCCAGCTAACTAACCCACCCACTTACCTAGTCTCTTTACTGTCACTCATTTTCAGTATCCCCTCATTGGCTTCTACCCCCTGTTCAGCTCTCCTCACAATTTCTCTCCTACCCTGGAAGAACTCTTGCCCCACAGAATTTACAGATTTTTAGAGACTCTGGCTCTCCTCTCCAGCTTTCCTTACTGGGCAGCTGCCCAGCTGCCCTCTGTTAATTGCATCCCTTGTACATCTTTTTTTCCCTCTGATTTTTATTTGGTATGGTCAATGGATTTTCCATTCTTAAAAATACACTAGCTTTAAAAACTTAGGTGTCACGTATGCTCATTACAGAAAAAAAATTATTTATTAGCAAAGGGTAGGCAATAAAACTTCCCTTTTATCCTTCCAGACACTTTATGCATATAAACACATACCAGTATAGTGCAGCAGTTAAGCATGGGCTGTGGGCCAGAGTATGTGAGTTTGAGAGCCAAGCTCTGCCACTTATTGGCTGTGTGACCTCAGGTACATTAGTAACCTCTCTGTGTCCCAGCAATTTCATCTTTAAAATGAGGTAAAAATAGTAACACCACTGGGATTGTAAGGATGAATGAATTAATATTTATAAAGTGTTTAGAACCATACCTAGAAAGAAGAAAGCCCTTGATAAATGTGGTACTATTATGTCTTTTTTTTTTTTTTTTTTTTTCAGTACGCAGGCCTCTCACTGCTGTGGCCTCTGCCGTTGTGGAGCACAGGCTCTGGACGCGCAGGCCCAGCGGCCATGGCTCACGGGCCCAGCTGCTCCGCGGCATGTGGGATCTTCCCGGACCGGGGCACGAACCCGTGTCCCCTGCATCGGCAGGCGGACTCTCAACCACTGCGCCACCAGGGAAGCCCTGTTATATCATTTATAAAGAAATGAGATCATGCTACATGTGGAATTTTAAAACTTGCTTTTTCAGTTAAAATATATTTGAACATTTTTCATGTCATTCATTTTATGTCAGTGAATGACTAATCTGATAGCCTACTTTAAGCATATTGTTTTAAATGATTGTATAATATTCCACTGTAAATATTGAATTTATTAATGTTTATTAGATGACTTGTTTCCAATTTTGTGATACAAACAACACAGCAGTTAACATCCCAGTGCATGCCTACATCTTTGTGTATATCCCTGGTTTCTAGAAATGGGATTTATGGGTCAACAGATATGCACATTTTAAGACTCTTGATTTAAATTGCTAAAATGATCTCCAGATTATACTTTGATTAGTAGAGTAAGTCAGTTTTTTTTTTTTTTTTAAACACTAATTCCTTCAAGGACCCACAGGAACTTTACATTCACTGTATTCCATTGTGTCTGATGTGGCTAACTTTTCTGCATACATGACTTTCTAATAGACATCATGCCAAATACTGATTTCAGATTGTTATAGCAAGGCTTAGTAGTCGTGAGGTTTCAGGAAAGATTCCTAGATTAGCTAAAGACTTTAGGAAGTTCTTGAAAATATAGCTAAATCCTACAAGATGCTCTTAATGAAGAGGTTCTCAAATTTAGCTGCACAATAGACTCTCCTGGGGAAACTTTTTTAAAAATTCCAGTGCTTAAGCCTAGACTTAGTGGGTCTGGTGTAGGACACAGGCATTGAATGATTTAAAAAGCTCTCCAGATGATTCTAATGTGCAGTCTGGGTTGAAGACATTATGGATTGAATTTCATTAATTACAGGCGAGATTACCTGAATTCATCACATCTGTTTCTTTACACTTGCTGTAGGTGTCATCTTGGTGCCACCATTCAGTCATTCCCTTCTTTCTCTGTGAATGTAAAATGATCTATTTTAAAAAATTGTCAGTATCTAGAAATTCAGGTAAAATATACTCTTGATACTCACTTTCCTCCTTTGGTTATGTTGTAGACACCATCCTAACATTAATCTTACTGCTAAGCCATCAATCCTCTGTCTTTGATAGGATCTCTCCTTCAAGACTCTCTTTTCAGGTGATTTCACCTACTATTGTGCTTCATAAGTTGAGTGTGATGTAAATGTCATTGGTTCTGTTTTGTTGTTTTTATAAGACAACCTCAGCCCTGGTCATGTTTGTTGGAAATGTGAATTCTTGATGAGGTTCGCTGAACCAGACACTTGACTCTTGGAATTTTACAAGCTGTGGGAAACCTCTTAGGTAATGATTCTCAGTGTAAAACTAGGAAAGGCATTTGATAAAAATGCTTTGCAATAGCATGTTCTCGAGTTTTCACAAGTTCATTCAGAAAGAAATACAAAGATCTAATCTCCCTACAAAAAGATATTTAATTATACTCTGTGACTAAAGAAACAAATCAAATTGGCAGTGGCATATAGTCATTAACAACTCATTAATAAGCAGCTTTATAAATCAGCTTAGTAAGGGTGTAAGGAACTATGTACTCTTACAACTTTTGGTGAAAATGTACATTAGGAAAACCATTTTGAAAAGCGATGTGGCAAAATTTACTAAAATTAAAAAAGAATATCTCCTTTGACCCAGAAATTCCATGTCTAGGAAATTACTTCATGGATATTATTTTTTTTCAATTTAATTTTATTGTTTTTATATAGCAGGTTCTTATTAGTTATCCATTTTATACATATTAGTGTATATATGTCAATCTCAATCTCCCAATTCATCACAGCACCACCACCACCCCGCCACTTTCCCCGCTTGGTGTCCATACGTTTTTTCTCTACATCTGTGTCTCTATTTCTGCCCTGCAAACCGGTTCATCTGTACCATTTTTCTAGGTTCCACATATATGCGTTAATATACGATGTTTGGTTTTCTCTTTCTGACTTACTTCACTCTGTATGACAGTCTCTGGATCCATCCACTTCTCTGCAAATGACCCAATTTCGTTCCTTTTTATGGCTGAGTTATATTCCATTGTATATATGTACGAATCACATCTTCTTTAAATGGATATTCTTATAGATGTATATATGAGATTATTCATTTGAGTACTGAGTGTAATACCAAAACATTGGTAACAACCTACATGTGCATCAGCAGGGGACCAGCTATATAAATATGGCACATCCATCTAGCTGTTAAAAGTATGCGTCAGAGGGCTTCCCTGGTGGCGCAGTGGTTGGGAGTCCACCTGCCTATGCAGGGGACGCAGGTTCGTGCCCCGGTCCGGGGAGATCCCACATGCCGCGGAGCGGCTGGGCCCGTGAGCCATGGCCGCTGAGCCTGTGCGTCTGGAGCCTGTGCTCCGCAATGGGAGAGGCCACAGCAGTGAGAGGCCCGTGTACCGCAAAAAAAAAAATATGTGTCAGAGTGGTATGTATAGACAGGGAAATACTCCCATGATGCAAAATTGATCAAAATAAGCAAGCTATAGAATGGTCTGTAGGATCACCTTTGTGTAAATTTAAAAATAAAATCATAAATGTGGTTTTATGTCCTTTTTAAGATAAGTGAGAAACTTAACAATAGCTATCTTTGATATGCAAGGGGTTGGGGAAGAAGAGAGACTTGTACATTTTAATTTTATACCGTTATGTACTTTTTGGATTTTTAAACCACATTTATGTGTTATTTCTCTTTCAAAAATTAGGTAAAAAGAATTATGACAGTTGTCGGATCTGCTGAATCACTCTGCAATTTGAAAGAAGTGGGGGGTAAAACAGTCACAGAAAATGCTTTACAAAGATTTTTGAGGGGTTAATGAGGAAGAACACCACGTTTGATGTTAAGTCGTCTGGCACAGCATTGCCCCTGAGCTAATTGTTCTTCGAAGCATATGTTTCAAAAGTGACCACCTAGTGGTTGTACAAGAATTGGTTCTATTTTTCTGCATTCTTTTTGCTGGTATATCCAAAACATTTCCTCGGAAAAAAGTTAGCTTCCTATTGTGTCAAACCATTTAGTGATTTGGAAAGGAAGTTAGGATTGGTGAACAGATTTTCTCTCCTATCCTTTGTTCTCCTGCCCTTGGTGTATCGTAACTTATGGGGAAAATATCAAATAGAGTGGTTTGGCATTCATGTCATTCTCATTGTTTTAATTGCAAGCTGTATCACAAATATTCAGATACCTAGAGAAAACAACAACAACAACAGATCATTACATGAATGTCCGGTTGACTCTTGACAGGTAGTATTTCAAAAAACACACCAACCAACCTGTTCATCTCTATCGAAAAACACACCAACCAACCTGTTCATCTCTAATGCCAGCCTTGCTCTCCTCCCTGCCTCTCTCCCCCCAGCCCTTTTCCTTCCTACTCCTTGACCTTTTCTTATCAGTGTTCGCTGTACCCGTGTTTCCTTTCTATACTACCACCCTGGCCCCATATGAACCTGTGCCTGGATTAGAGAACAAGACGTTTTACTGTTGACTATTAATCTGTCTTGCAAAACCGGTTAGTTATCTCTTCCCTAAAATGTGATTTTATCCTAGTACCTCTGATTCTGTATCAACAGAGGCTGCCCATGAGGTTGAGCCCACATTTCTTAGTCTGTATTCAAACTCATTCTAGATCCAGGAAGTCTTCCTTGATTGAACCCAGAGCTCCCACCTCCTGCGTACACACACACACACACACACACACACAGACACGCACATTCACGCTTATAGATGTTCCTATTGGGTCCAATTCTCACTAGTGAACTGAATTTCATGGTATCTTGAACTCAGTGATAAGATGTTTTTAATGATTATCTAAATGGCGTGATGTAAATTTACATGAACACATGTGCACACAGAGTACACAAAGACATTCTCAAGATTTATTTACCAAAAAGAGACTCAGTTGCCCAAAAGAGACTATTTGAATCAGAAGAGACTGAAATACTAATAGATGGTATGTTTAAATCCTTTCCCTCCCCCTTTTGACTAGGGTTAAGATGTCATCAAGCAAATGAGGTCAGCTACAGAAGTTAGAGTAGTTTCAATATCTTTACCTAATGGTAGAATTCTGTGTAAATGTCTATCTTGTTACACAGGCCTGCTCTTGATAGGTTTCTGGAGGGGAGTGGCTATGCCTTGTTTCTTTGGAATCACCAAGTATCATATGTACTTGTGAGAACAGTTGCCTGGACATCCAGTTTCAGAACCCAGGCCTTAGAGGCTCTGACAGGTACTTTCATAGTCATACAGCTTACCCCAAGGAGGATGTGCTAATTTGCAGAGTCTTGGGCCAGAGGGTAGAGTTATTGGTAGCTTATGAGGCCATGGTCCTTTCCCCATAGAAAGTACAGGCTTGTGGAGCTGCCTTTACAGACCAGGCCCATGGTCGCTGCCTCCTGGGCGAATTCACCGTCTGTGGAGCCAGTCTCAATCGTGGTCAGTATTAGGGAAGGCGTCATTTTCTCAACCATAAAATAAAAGGATTAGGTTGGGGTCTGAACAGCAGCAATGGGGTCCAAAAGTTGCTTTCAGTATTGCAAAAAGCCCAGTAGAAGTTGTGTATTTACCTTCATTAGCCCACATTGCTTAGTATAGCAATGCAGAGTAAATGCAGTTTGTTAGAAAAAATTTTTCAAATGTGGAGTTTGTAGAGGAAAATTAATAAAAAGGGTCCATGGTGGGGCCTAGTTTGTCTCAATATCCTTTCCAGGCCCCTTTAACATTCTTTAATTCAGCTCAGGTGGTCCATGAACTTGATAGTCAGCAGGATACATACTCTCATTCCACCTGGCATTTTTCTCTTAAGGACCTAAACGCAGTCTTAGCATTTGGGCAGTGCCTCAGTATTGGGCAAATACTTGACCTGATTTTTAACAGCATCACCCACCTGTCTTGAATCTTTAGTCTTTTTTTTTTTTTTTTTTTGCGGTACGCGGGCCTCTCACTGCTGTGGCCTCTCCCGTTGCGGAGCACAGGCTCCGGGCACACAGGCTCAGCGGCCATGGCTCACGGGCCCAGCCGCTCCGCCGCATGTGGGATCTTCCCGGACCGCAGCACGAACCCGTGTCCTCTGCATCGGCAGGCGGACTCTCAACCACTGCGCCACCAGGGAAGCCCGAATCTTTAGTCTTATGTGTCTGAACCCAGAGGCTGGTAAGTGCTCTTCCTTTTCCCCTCCCTCCCTCTTTCTCTTTATTTCTTTCAGCATACTTTTTTGTTTGTTTTTATTTCCTAGGTCTCTTCTCTGTTCTGTTTATGCATCTTCTTGTGTCTTTCCCTGAAGCTGTGCATGTTTTGCTCACTGCCATTTTCTGAACTCGACTTCATCAACTTGGTAGCCATAAAACCCACTTGTTTTCTCCTTTTAAAATGCTGGCAGTTATTTGGATATCAAGTATCAGCAATGCGCTAGTCACTGTAGGATGGCTATATTAGGCTGTGCTTCTTACAGTCTTCCTTGTGATTGTTGCCAGTAATTCGATAAATGCATACTAGCTAATAAAGTGCAATTAACATTTAATAATAAAAAATGTAGAAAGTCAGTTGTACCTCCCTCACTGTAATGATAAGCAAAGCCTTTTATGTTGTGATGTCTTAACAGTTAGCTGCATGAGTGCTAGACGTTGCTTTTAATTCAACAATAAAGAATGTAACGCCCTTTCTGGTATCATTATAAATTTTGATGTGGTGCAACAATTTGATTCTTTAAAAATTAATTGCCTAGGAGTATGTTTAAGTAGTATTGATTATGTTGGTACCTCGTGTTGATCTGTAATACTTAACCCAACATTTAAAATATCTTTTTTTCCATTATATGTTGTGATGCAAGAATAAAAGCAAAGTACAAAACAAATAGGCACTTGAATTCTAATAGCAATAAGCAATAAATGTCAGGCATCTGGAAATTATGGTTGCAATTTCATCAGAGTACACTTTGTTCTTCTATTATGCCTGCATGAATTTTGCTACAGGCAAAATCTATTACAGATAACAGTTAAGAACCTTTCTAATCTACACAGATAGTCATGGCAAAATGCTGGAAAACTAAATGTTGGAAAATGTAATATTGCAGGGGAAAATTGACACTTGTAGAAAATAATGTGGGCCTATTTAGAACCACAAATGGTAATCATTGCTTTAAGATCATGGTGTGGTGGAGGTTTCTGTGGTGGGTGACCCAGATGAAGGACACAGCACTGGGAATGAATCGTGTTCTGCTGGCTGTTGTGTGCATGTACAGGTAGATGCTTATCTGTAAATTGAGGGGTGGGGTGTGTGCTTAATGATTGCTACCTGAAATTGTAATTACAAAGTCAGATTGCACGTGAGAAGACTGGGTTTTTTCCACTGCCCTTGGGTACACTGGAGAGGAATATTTCTATTCCGGGGCCAGTTGACTCCCCTCAGGAGAAAGATTAATTAGTATTCATCACTCTTGATGGCACATAGTGACCCTGGATAGTTGCTTGGTAAATTTACTAACTGAGCTTTCAGGAAATTGGCTCCTGGCTATTAACCTGAATGAATGTCTTTTCTGCACTTAACTCCAGCTTAATCTGCATTTTCTAGGTCTCAGAGCATTAGGACCAAGGTTTGAAGATGTGGAGGTTGCCATTTACTTTATTATCCTCATCCTCTTTATTTTTCGCATCCCTTCAACACATATGCAGCATTACCACCTAGATTATTTATTTATTGCTGTGTAACCAGTTACCTCCCAACTTAGCAGCTTAAAGCAACAAATGTTTATTATCTCACAATTTCTGTGGGTCAGGGATTTGGGAGCAGCTTAGATGGTTGGTTCTGGCTTGGGATTTCTCGTGAAGTTAACGCTCAAGATGTCAGTCAGGGCTGCAGTCAGCTAAAGACTTGATGTCAAGCTGGGGGATGGAGGATTCTCTTCCAAAGGGATAGCTCTTAGCAAGAGGTCTCAGTTCCTCATTTGGCAGGAGGCTTCCATTCATTACCACGTGAGTCTTTCCATAGAGCAGCTTGAGTATCCTACAGCATGGCAGCTGGTTTCCCCAAGAGCAATTGATCCGAGAGAGAGGAAGGAAGCTGCGGTGCCTTTTATGACCTGTCACTGCTGCCATATTCTGTTTACTAGAAGTGAGTCACTGAGTCCTACTCACATTGAAGGTTAGAACTAAATTCTACCTCTTGAAGGGAGGCACATCAAAGAATTTGTGAATGTATTGCATTGGCCAAAAAGTTTGTTTTTTCTGTATGTTACGGAAAAACCCGAACAAACTTTTTGGCCAACCCAATATTTTTAAAACTACCATATCATGTAAACAAGACACACTAACATCGGCTCCCAGGACAGACTTGTTTTCCAGGCTTGCTCAAGTAGCACCTTGTCTGAAAAGACCTCCTTCACTTCTTGGACCCACATTCTTCTTCTTTCTCTCACATCTAGGTAACAGCATCTCATCACTTTGAGCATGTTGTCTTTGAATTGTTATTTTACATGTGTATTTTATTCTCCTCAATCACATGTTAGGTGTTTTAAGATAAGGGTGTGTCTTATAACTGTGTCTTCTCTAGAAGCTGTTCCATTTAGGCAAATAGATGGTGCACAATGAATAAGCACAAGAAGCTGTTGAGTGTGGTGGGTGAGAGCAGGGCTTTGGTTCAAAGGAGCCAAGGGGTCTTAGGTTCAAATTCTGGCTCCACCATTGTAAAAGCTTGGGAAATCTCTTACACAGCAAGTATTCTGGGAGAACTATTCCACATGTAGGTGTATTTTTGATGTATTTGTGGAAGGAGGTGAGCTCCATGTCCTTCTATTCCACCATCTTGATCTATTACACAGGGAACAATATTAGAACATATCTGATGACCCTGTTGTGAAGATTTAATGAGTTGATGAATGTTGAGAATGTGGGAAGTGATACACAAATTGTAGGTCTTATCATTGTGGTATTGATAACATTTCACCTGTTCATAGGCCATTTTGTCTTATGTTGGATAAACTGACGTGGATCCTTGTCCTACCAACATTCTGTTTGACAATAAACAAGTTACTTCTTTTCTGAGTCTCCATTTTCTGTCTGTGAAATGAAGGTGTTATGCCAGATAATTTCTGTGACCTTTCTGTAGCAAGATTATCTAACTCTGTTTTCTCTTATACAGAAAGTAAAGTGTAAGTAAAGAGAGAAAAGATTTTCTTTGTAATCTGGGCAAGTTCTACAGAACATACCATGTTAAATCTTACAGATAGGAACTTTTCATTGGAAGATGAGACACCTGTGTTAGGCTTGTCTGCAAGGGAAGGAGACTGATATTTTTTGTGTACTTATTATATGTGCTCAGATCTCCACATATGTCATACCATTACATACAGTTATTCCTCTGAACTTTCCTTTTCTCCCTTCTACTTATCTCAGCCCATCCACTACCCAAGATCCTCACCAAAAATGAGGGTCCCAGGTCACATGGCTAATAAACAGCAGCAGGGAGAATTGAATCCAATTCTATATGATTCCAATCCCAGGTCTTTTCCATGACTGCTGGTTGCCTCCATTTGAGAAGGGTGTAACCTCTTGAGTGATTTAACCTCAGCTTATCCCTCCATACCTGGCAACAGTAATACTCAGGTAACCCAGCGGAAGCAGCAGTGAGGTCATTTGTATAGCTGGATAGCTCTGGCTGGGTCAAGTTGAAGGGAATTATCTGGAGTTCTTTTAGTCCTTTTTTAAGTCCAGTAGGCAATTATCAGCAGTCTTGCCTCTGTGACTTAGTCTCAGTAGCACTAGAAGGTAAAATTCTTTGATATGAAAATTCAAGGGCTTCTGCTAGGGTTCTTGAGAGTCTGTACAGGAAGTGTTTTTGTTTGTTTGTTGTTTTGTTCTGTTTTTGTTTTCATCGTCCTTTGCCCTGCTCCCTGTTAAGTGTGGGAAACCATTGACTTTGTATGGCAAAGTAGAGAGACTCTCTGGAAGAGAGTCTGGGCCGCCAGACTCTTGCTCAGAGTCTGGGCCGCCAGTGGGTCTCTTGGCCTCCTCTCTTTGGGAAGGATTGGAAGGCCTATCCAGGCTCCCCAGTGGGGCTTTGTCAAGGGTGGCTGGCTACCTGAGAGCAGGTGACTAGAAGCGAAGAGGGACTGAATACTTCTCCAGACACATATGAGCATGAGGAGAGAGGGAGAACAGGGCAGGCCACTGTACCATGTACCTGTGAGGATGGGGGTGACCACAGGGTGGGAATGATAGGACATAAAATGGAACATACAACACAGTGGTGGGGTTGGCTACAGTGCTCAGGGAGGGCCCAGGTGCTCTCAGGCATCAAGGATAAAACATAGGCATTTGAGAGCAGGAATGCACCAAGTCTAATTCCTTGACTTTAGAGATAGAAAAACAGGTGTGATACGGCATCCTCTCTCTTCTGTTGCTTGCCACTTTCCACTCTGTAGATTTCATATCAAGCTTTTCCCTACTGAACTGGGGTCTCTTTGAGGTGAGAACAGGAGTCAGAGGCAACAGTCCTGCAACCACCAGTGGCCCTACAGACCATTCACCACAAGCATCTGGGGACCCCTCTAAATGGCATTCAGGTTGCATCACCCCACTGCTTAAAACCCTCTCATCAGGTTCCAGACCTATCTACAAAGGAAGACTAAAAATTAATTTACTAAACAATACTAGAAACCTTAATTGTGTTTATGATTTTTTAAAAATATTTATTTATGTATTTTGGCTGCGCCAGGACTTAGTTGCAGCACGCTGGCTTTTCGTTGCGGCATGCGGGATCTTAGAAATCTATTTATTTATTTATTTTTGGCTGTGTTGGGTCTTCGTTTCTGTGCGGGGGCTTTCTCTAGTTGTGGCAAGCGGGGGCCACTCTTCATCACGGTGCGTGGGCCTCTCACTGTCGCGGCCTCTCTTGTTGCGGAGCACAGGCTCCAGACATGCAGGCTCAGTAGTTGTGGCTCACAGGCCCAGTTGCTCCGTGGCACGTGGGATCTTCCCAGACCAGGGCTCGAACCCGTATCCCCTGCATTGGCAGGCAGATTCTCAACCACTGAGCCACCAGAGAAGCCCGTGTTTATGATTTTAACTGTAGTGCTAGACTTACGTTCACAGAAGTAACTAGGTATTGTAGGTTAAAAGATGCAAAGGGTAAGGCATATTTTCCTTTAAATAGATTCCTCATTCCAAGGCAAGCTTAGACTAAACTTGCCTAATTGTAGCATATAGCATCTTGGTCTCTTAGAAATGTTTCTTCTCTGTTATTTTTTTGAATACCGTCTCTAGCTTTGGATAACTTGTTTATTGAAAAGGGAAAGTAGGACAAGGGCAGTTTTCTTAAAAATCAATATATATAAAGCTAAAGTTGCCAGTGATTTCCTGTCACACTTGGAATAAAATCTAAATTCCTTACATTTCTTACCATGCTGCTGTGTTCCTCTTGAGCTGGTCACAGCCCACCGCTGTGAACTCACCTCCTCATTCACTCCTCTGCAGGCGTATTTGTCTTCTTTCTGTCCCTTCAGTATGCCGGCTTTGTTCTCTCTTTAGGACCTTTACACTTGCAGTTCCTTCTGTCTGGAAAGTTCTTCTACCAAATCTTGGCATGACTGTCTCCTTGTCATTCAGATCTCAGGTCTGTGTGGTCACATAGAGACGTTCCGGACTGCCCTACTTTATGTGATTGTATAACAGATAGAACCAATGGTCATTGTCTTGTTAATCTACGAATTTACTGGCTTATCATCTGTTTTCTTCCATGACACATGAGCTGCAAGAGAACAGGGATCACAGCCCGGCTCATTCATTGCTCTATCGTCAGGGCTGAGCCAGTCCCTGGCAAATGTTCACTGAAGAAATGAAGCAATCTTGGCTCTCCCAGCTGTCACCTGTGTGACGTTGGGCAAGTCAGTCTATTTTCATTATGTTACATTAGGTTACAAAATCTACTTGTTATGAAGATGAATGAAATGTATATAAAATGCTTAGCACAGTGCCATGTTCATAGAATGTGTTTAATAATTAGATTTTTTTTTCCTAAAGGGCTTGAAACAATGTGTGTGTACATGTGTGTGCTTATGAGCACATGTAGTAGGTGCTGAATAAATACATATTGATTGAACAAAATAAGTTCCCCGAATTATTCATTGCAGAGCCAGATCTTCAACCTAGATCACCTGATTCCTAATTTGGGACCTTACATCTTTCGTAATTCTCAATGCCAAGCATGTCTGAGGGGTGGGTTGGAGGAAATGGGATGGAACATTTTGAGAAGTGAATATAGGCTGGCTTTCTGGAGATGTTCTTCAGATGTGGTTCTGCCTGTTTGAGCACTGAGAAAGCCATGTTATGTCTGTTGACTTCTGTTTTCTGATCTATATAATGGAGATTCTAGTTTATCACCTGCTTTGCATCAAGATGGCAGGCACTGGTCTGCTCACATGTTGCATATGATCTAGTTGGGGAGGTATACTGTGGACAGATATTGCCAAGAACAACACGAGACTTTATCAACTACATGAGGTCAGAGTAGAACAATCTGAGTTCAGAATTGGACACTGTTTGTCATTGGAAGTTGTGATGGCTTAGAATGTTCTGGAAGAAAGGCTTAAATTGACTTTCGAAGAACCTCACTAGGTGATTGTGAGAATAAGATGGTATAAATTATATGAAATCCTTACAGTGATATAATGAGCTCCACTATTGTGAAGTGTTAATATTACTACTCTCTTCCAGATCAATACAGTTCACCCCGAGATAATAGCTCTGGTCTATATTCTTATGCTTTATACCTTAAGCAAAATGGGACTGAGAGATAAGCGCTCCATTCTTCCTTTTCCTAAGTACAATGTGGGAGAGCAAAGCATCATAACTTAGGTCAGAAAAGTTAAGTCCATGTCTAGATTCTGCTACTTACTAGCTGTGAGGTCTTGGACAAGTTGTATAACCCCTCTAAACCTCATTTTTCTTCTGTGTAGAATGGAGATATACTACCTACCTCATAGGATTGTGCTCAGTGTTACATTGTGAAATATAAAGCACAGTCCAAAAAGCTATGACTCTGTTTTGGTTGTCTGAATAGCCTATTTGCTATTGAAATATTCCAAGCAGTAGACTGTGTGCTTCCTAAGATATGGAAAATTCCTCAAAGGCAGAATTTACAATATTTAAGTTTTTTAGTTTTGATTACATCTTCCATATGGTATCTGATTAGATGATTCAGTGAGCACAATTGTCGATTAGTCTTCAGCTAGTCTCCAAATGAATATTTTCCACGTTTCTGCCAAAGTCCCAATTCAAACAGTTTTGTTTGTTTGTTTGGTGAGAACATCTGATTTGTATATAAAAGTGGGGATCAATGGATTCTAGGTATTTTTCAGCCCTGGGTCTTGAGGGAAACATTGATTTCCAGAATTGGTGACAGCAAATAGTTGAGAAAGCTGAGGGTTTTGCAGTATTTTCAGAGAGGGTTTTTTTGGACCATCTATCTAAAGTGTCCCTCTCTCAGCCACCCTCTGCAATGTCATCCTGGTCATTTCCTTTATGGAACTTATAGCTATTTAAAATTACCTTATTTGTTTATTTGTCTATTTCTCTTACATTCTTACACAATGTAAGGTTGATGGGAATGGACCTTTATTCATTTCTCTATCTCTGTAACCTAGAATAATTTCTAACACATGGAGGTGACCAAGAAATATTATGAATTAATTAATAATTGAATGCAGCCGTTAAGCTAGACAACTAAAAAAACCAATTCAATTGTCCAGTTCTTCCTTTATTCCAAAGATGACTTCCCCTAGACCCAAGGGTAGATACACTTGAGCATTCCATGTTGATCTGGCTGAGGAGAGTCGACCAGCATGGCAGAGATTTAATATCGGTGAGTCTCATTCATATATAAGAAACCCAGCCAGGAGAGCAATTCCAGAGACCCAAGATAGTGTTCCCAATCCTGAAAACATGAAAACAGATTCAGCCTATGTCCTCATTTGGGATGTAGTCAGTTATGGCAACCTTAAGTTGCTGGTTTTCTTTTCAGTAGAGCATATCCCCTCTACAGTGTAATGGCTTCTGAAAGAGAGTTAACTTTGTTTCCTCTTTGAGGACAAACTGCATGAAGCTGGTTAAGTCCTCTGCCACCAAAGTTTTAAGGGCCTGTAAGCTGGAATATGCAGTGACTAAACACCACCAGGTTAAGAGCCCCTCAGGCAAGATCATCACCTTCACTCTCCCCACCGCCTACACGGCATGCCCTTGGAACCAATTCACGTCTTTTTTGAAGATTTGTGCTGTATTCACTACTATTAAGTTAATTCTCAGTTTGCAGTTGGTTATGGTGGTAACCGTCTATATTCATGCAGAATTCTTTCTTGAATAGAATTATTCAGGGTAACATTCAGAGACTCTCTCTGAATCCTTATTGTGATATCATCTTGAATGAGAATGGCTAATCTGAATAACTTTATTCAGAGGTGTTGATTATGGACCGAAGTTTTGTATTTTTATGTTAATTTCAGGTAAGCCCTTTTCCTCATGTATTTGACATTAACATAGCTGGATAATTTTGAAATTCTGGTGATTGTATTTTTAAACGCACAAAACAAAGTTCCAGCGCAAGTAGGTATTTTTCACCAACCCCAAGACTTGAGTGTGTTGTAAATACTACAGAAAGGGCAATATTCTAGTCCAGCTGTACTCCTATTTATTTTCTGTGAACCCTAGATCTAAGCTTTGTAATGGTGCACTCACAATATCTACCTTTTCTGTCACCTCAGGCCATATTCAGTATTTCCTCACTTAAAATCCATAAAGGTTTGGGTGATCACATCTCTACACATAGTGGTCCTTGGGGCATCCCTCTGATTCTTTTGAATTAGGAGATGATAGAAGTGGAAAAGCCCAGTGATACATATAAACCAACAGTGCCCAAACTCGTTTTGTTGACTGACTGTGTCCAAGTCAAAGCACCTGGTGATCTTTAAAAACATACTTATCCTAGGACTCCAACCCCCAGAGATTCTTATTTAGAAGGTTTGGGGTCTGATCTTGGAATCTGTGTTTTTAAAAATCTGATGCTAAGTTGTATTTGGGAACAGATTGCCTCTAGCGTAACACCCTGATTTTATAGACAGTTAACTGAGATCCTCAAAAGACAGAGGAAACATACATAGACACACAGCTCGCTAGTGACTCAACACATATATTCTCAGTCTGTTTCATCCTGATTTCATCACCATTCTTTAATTATGATATGAGACTGTAACAGTAACAACTCTGTCTATGGCTCTGTCTACAACAGGTGTACCTACTGTGTACTCCGTTGGTACTGCCCCGATGCCTCATTTTCTCTCATCCTCCTAAGAACACTTTTGGGATATGCCTTCTCCGCTTCCCAGAATAATCAGGCCTCAACAGTACCTTCTTATAGAACCAAGTGCCTTTAATACCATTTGTAAGAGTTTCCCACTGATAGTGTGAATGACTGAGTCAGGAGGCTGTTAATAATTTCCACTGGGAAACTGACTCTGGAGGGTTTCGGTGTCCATGATTTGGAGCAAGGAGATTACAGATGAACATGGGAGGGAGAAAGGCATCTTTAAAGGAGCTAAAGCTAATGGTTGTTCGTAAGTCTTCTGCTTTGTTCTGGGGCTCCCAGAATTGATCATCACTACTTTGTTTTAATCAGAACTTGAAACTTTCTTGCTTACTTTCATGGGGGCAAATTCTCAGTGGTAAAATGATTTCCAAGTCCAAACAAAACAGCGTCCCCCGCCCCAAGAAAAAAAATCTCTCAAAGTCTCAAAACTTAATAGATGTGTTATGGGCTCATAAAAATGAAGCCTGAAACTCCCCAGAGTCCTGATCAGGCTTTTGGGAGGCACAGGATTCCCTGAGCTACATTTTCTTAGCAGGGAATCTGGAGAAAGTTTTTAGGATAGTTTTTCCTTTGTGAGTGTGAGTAAGGAAGTATGGGGGGGGGGGAGAGAGAACACGTGTTGCCTTTATGTGTGCCTGTGTGTGCGCCTGCCAACTGAGTGAATATTATGCCTGCTCTCAGAAACATACGAGGCTGCTTTACTGGCAGGGGCAGGAGAGGAAGCAAGCAGGTCCACCCAGGATTTTAAAGCTTTGGGGGTTAGGCTACCTTCTCTTCGCATGGCTGACTTCTCTCTGATGTCCTCAAGTAACTCATTCAAGCTTTGTTTGATCTTCTCCAATTCTCAAGATAGTTTTTTTCCCCTTTTAGTTAGTTATATTTTTTCTTATTATCAAAGGAATACATTCAACATAAACTTTATTTTTTAAGTTCACAGCAAAATTGAGCAGAAAATCCAGAGTTCCCAGATACCTCTGTACCCTCACCCCCCAACAAAGCACAGCCTCCCCCGTTATCAATACCCAGCACCAGAAGTACATTTGTTACAGTTGATGGACCAACAGTGACACATTATCACCCAAAGTCCATAGTTTACATTAGGGTTCACACTTCGTGTTGGATGTAATTCATTTTTATTGTAAAAACTTTGAAACATTTAAAAAAACACTAAGAAAACTCCAGAAAATTAAAAGGACCTATAATCCTACATCTAAATTTAACTATTGGTAACATTTTGGCTATATAATCTACTCATCTGTGTGTGTGTGTGTGTGTGTGTGTGTGCGTGCGCATGTGTGAGTGTGTATATGTATATGTTCTTTTTTCCTTATCAAAATCATACTGAGAATACCATTTTGCCACTCTTCAACTAATACGAGACCTTGAAAACCTTTTGACGTTCTTAAATAGTCTAACAAATGATTTTTCATGACTGCATAGTTCCACATCGAATGTTTGATCGTGTTTTTTCTAAGCACAAATTATTATAAACACTGATGGCGTGACCCTCCTCTGTGTACTTTTTTGCTCCCTTAGGACAGATTCCTAGGGGAGGAATTGTGATGTCAAAGGACACCACACTGTCAGACTCTCCTTACAACAAGCCAGGCCAGCCTTGGGAAAGGCTCCACCGATGTGCACCTCCACCTGCAAAGTATGAAACTGCCCCTTTATCTACAGACTTACCCAAACTAGATATTTAAATTAAAAAATCTATTATAAAAGCAATTAAAATATGCTTTCTCAATTATAAATAAAATAAGGGAACAGATTATGTCTCTCTTCCTACATGTCCCCAAATATCCAGTCATTTAAATGAACCCGTTTAATGAGCACCTCTAACACTGTCCTAATTGTTGGGGCCATTAAATAGATGAATAAGTCATTCTCTAGCCTCAAGAATTTCATTCATTAGAGTGTAGATAGATAAGTATATAACTAAGTTATGTGACGTGCTAAGTCCTTTTCATATGGGTGGTACCCAATAATTTCTTTTTTAGATGGTTGCCCGGATGAGGCTGTGGAATCGCAAAGGAGAGAGTCGTTAATTTTTCCTCAGGGTGGGGAGGAGAGGCTTCCAAGTGGAGGTGACTTGCCATCCATTCATTCTTCAGCTGTGTATAAGCACGGGGCCCTCTTCTAGGTACTGGAGACATGGTGGTGGTTGAGGCCAACAGAGCCTTTGACCTGATGGAGCTTCCGTTGCAAGGGGCTGGGGCAGGGTATGCGGTGGACAGGCAACAAACAAGGAAATGAAACCAGCCTGCCATGTCAGGTAGTGACAGTGATGTGAAGCAAATTAGGCAAGTGAGGGGTAGGGGGGCTGTGTAAGGTGAGGTGCTCTTGCAGCTGACTGAAATGGTAAGTAGGGTTTTGCCAGATTGAGATGAGAAAAGCATCTGGGAAGGTGTAGGAGCCTGAACCAAGCCACAGGTGGCCGGTGTGGTCCAGAGAGCGGTGGAGGGCCTGGCTGGGGTGGGGCAGGGGTGAGGACCAAAAGAAGGGGGCAGCAGTGGGAGACTGAGGTGGGAAGACCAGGCCGTGAAGGATGTGTAAAGAAGCCCTCCTTCAGCTGACAGACTGACCGGCAAGGTCAGTTCCTATCTTCTCTCCTCTATTTCCCACAGAGCAGTTGGAGGACAAAGAGAAATTTGGTTTGATTACTAGCCCAGGGTGCCTCCCGGAATGGTATGATGAGGAAATATTTCATGTAGTTTTTCTGTATGTTCCATTGTGGCTTCTTTCCCCCTGGCACCAATCAGTAGCTCCAAAAGCCCAGCCAGTCTTTGGCATGTTTTGGACCTTCAGAAAAGCGAGGCAGAGTGAGATAAGTCACAGGGTGGTGAGATAAAACACGGGACGCCCAGTTAAATTTCTCAGATAAACATGCCGTGTTTTGTTTTTTTTTTTGTATATATAAGTACGTCCCAAATATTGCATGTGTAACTGTAAGTCAAATTTAATGGGACGTTCTGTATTTTCACTGCTAAACCTAGCTGGAAAGCCAGAACTGGATGTCCATGTCATCTTGCAAGGGCTCTGAAAGAACTTTAGAGAAGAACCCTTGTTCTATTTTGGTTTTATTTCTCCCAGGACTGATTAAATTATTTGCTACATAGTTTCTTCCTTCTGAGAAGCCAGGGAGATATTTGTTCATGAATATTCAACTAAAATAACAAGGAATCACTGCACTGAAGATGACTTCTGCAAGGGGGAATTGGAAGGGAAGGCCCTCATCAAGGTCCTGCGCGGGGAGATGGTTGGGGGGGGTGGGGTACAGACTGTATAGACCCGCCCCTTTGGAATTTAGTGCGGTTGAAGGGGGATTGGCGTAGTGACCCTGTGTTCCCTTTGCCCAAGACAATCCTGATTTACGGCTATTAATAGTGTAAATAGGGCTTCCCTGGTGGCGCAGTGGTTGAGAGTCCGCCTGCCGATGCAGGGGACATGGGTTCGTGCCCCGGTCCGGGAAGATCCCACATGCCGCGGAGAGGCTAGGCCCGTGAGCCATGGCCACTGAGCCTGTGCGTCCGGAGCCTGTGCTCCGCAACGGGAGAGGCCACAACAGTGAGAGGCCCGCATACCGCAAAAAAAAAAAAAATAATAATAATAATAGTGTAAATAGAATAGCGCCACCTTTCACTGTCAGAAGTATCCTGGTTTTAGATGATAAAAAACATGGTCTCTCTCCCTCCAGATGCAAGAGGGAGGAGCTATGGGGATATACGTATACGTATAACTGATTCACTTTGTTATAAAGCAGAAACTAACACACCATTGTAAAGCAGTTATACTCCAATAAAAATGTTTAAAAGAAAAAAAAAACAGTTTGAATTTTGCAGTTAATAAACATCCTCTGAACATGAACAAAACAAAACAAAACAAAACATGGTCATCGTGTGAGATGGCCAGGGAATCCAGAGAATTCGGCCACATGTGTGTGGGCTGGGGTAGTGCCATGGCCTACTTGGGCCTCCCTTTCTTCACTGTGAGTGAGGGGGCGTTGAGCAAAACTCTTAAACTCTCTTCCTAGCTTCCAAACTCTATTTTTTTTTTTTTTTTTGCTGTATGCGGGCCTCTCACTGTTGTGGCCTCTCCCGTTGCGGAGCACAGGCTCCGGACGCGCAGGCCCAACGGCCATGGCTCACGGGCCCAACCGCTCTGCGGCATGTGGGATCTTCCCAGACCGGGGCACGAACCCGTGTCCCCTGCATCGGCAGGCGGACTCCCAACCACTGCGCCACCAGGGAAGCCCCCAAACTCTATTTTTAAAGTACATCTTTGGGCAAAGCTAACAGTAAGAGGATGTTTGTTCACCCTCAGTTTGAGAATGATGTGTATTCCAATTCTCTGTGTGTTGTGTTTGTTCAGACTAGCAGAGTTATATTAGTTTCCAAAAATCTTTGAAGGGTGAAACCTTAAAGCTATTATTTTGTCCTTGGGATATGAAGACCACGTGGGCAATAGAGCCTGAAATAAATGTAGTGTTAGTTAACAAACAGTCACAAGTGACATTGGCTAATTTGGGCCCAATTGTATAAGCAACTTATAAAAAAGGTAATTGCACAAGTGATAGCAGAGTATGGTGAAATATGCACTTTCTCACTCCTCTCTCAGATTCACAGTGCTCCCTCAAACCAGTTGTAAATCCTTCCAGACCTTACAAATATAGGCGTATTCATATTCATTTGTGTACGTACACATATAATTTTTAAAACTCAAAAAATATATTTTTAGTTTTTTAGCACATTGCTAATATTTCTCAGCCACTCCCCTTTCATTAATTATAGATCTACCTCATTCCTTCTTTTTCTTTCTTTTCTTTTTTTTGCTGTATGGCATTTCATAGTATGAATGTACTAAAATATATCTAAAGAATACGTTATTGATAGACATTTAGGTTGTTTCCAATTATCTGCTATAATAAATAATGCTGCAGTGAGTACCCTAATTTCTAGAAATGGAATCATTCATTTTAATAGTTGCTGCTAAATTTTTATTTTAAAAGTCTCTTCTGATTTGCATGTCAAATTAAAGGCACTTTCCTGGAGCTTGAAGAGAAATTTTGCATGGAGGCCAGGATTCAAGATGTTGGTTCTTTCTGAAATTTAGCCCTACGTAGCCACCACCCCCAACCCCCTTTTTGGGGCAGCAATTCCTTGACCTGTGCAATTGGATCAAACCTAGACCAAATTAAATCTTACTTATGTAGAAACTTGGTCTCCATGACCTTGCGTTTATCTGGGGAGTGATTTACTGGTGTAGGCTGCAGTCCAGCTATGAATGACTCTGATAGGAGAACATACTTATCCCTCCATCTATAGAAGCTGAATTAGGCTTACTGGGATTAACTGAGACTGAAGGAGTTGTTCATCTACTTTAATTATCCTTCCAATGGGAGCTTTTTCCCAGACTGGATTTTGGATCAGGAGAAGAATGGAGGCTGGAGGGAGTGATAGAACAGCTCAGTTAAAGATCTTACAGAAAAGGCACTCAGAAGGGAAGGCTGTAGCCTAATGTAGGTAGATAAGATATTATGTTTATCTTTTTGAAGGGAAAGGCTGTTAAAAAAAATGCATTTTGTAAACTTTGAGTAATTTGACTCTCCAGTGAAATTATTTTTTCCGAGGAATCACATTAAAAGTCAGAAAGAAAGGAATGGTTTTTCCTTGTTCTGAAACAAACCAGTCTGTCCCATACTGAAACTTGCACCCATCAAGACAGAGTTAACAAAAGGATGAAGGCTAGGACAATTGAGGGAATTGGAGAGCTGAAGACAAAGGCTGGACAAAATGGCCATCGTGTCCTTGTGTTCTCTGCTGCCCTCTAGTGGTCATGTGAGGGAGTTGGGCGTAAAAATGTCCTAAGGTCATCCTTACATAACTAGATTGTAGAAGAGAGAAAGGTGGCATCAGGTAGTCCTTAAGACTACCCATCTTGCCAACACCCTGACTAGTGATGAGGGAACAAATGTTCCGGGACAGAAACCAGAGAACAGCCAAGTGTATACTGCAGCGGGGCTACTTAATAGTAGAAAGGAAATATGGGAAACAGGACACTCTACACTTAATTCAACATGACTTGTATATATACAGCACTGACTCTGTGCCAGGTTTTGTGTGCAGCGTTGAAGATATAGGGAGGAATTAAACATCACCCCTGTCCTTGGGGAGATCCCAGTATAGAGGGCAGGGCACATACACACAGCAAGTTAGACCAGGAGCAGTGTTATAAGAGGCATGTGACAAGACATTTTTTCTTGATAGTAATTCTCAAGTTAGAATGAGATTACTCACTGAGCATTTTCATTTGTTCCACAAAGGGAAAACATTTTCTTGTTCCATATAGAGAAGATGCTACAGGAAAGGGATAAAGTTTTCTTTCTTCTCTCTCTTTTGTAAAACACTGAATTTGGACTGCTGAGGTGGCACAACTATGACAGCTCAAAGTTTCAGTCTTGGTTTGAAGATGAAAGCCAAACTGTGTGCATGAGCTCTTTATTCCTTTGCTAAATAAATTCCGCTCTGAACTACGGGAAATAAAGGACTCTACTGAGGGGGGCAGTAGAGTCAAAGAAGGCCACCGCCTCCCATCTGTGCGGAGCTGCACTTAGCGCTCCTTAGGGAATCTTTTCTAGCCTCTTCCCCATCATCAGTCTTTAGGAACTCTCTTTATTTAGAGACATGTAGGCCTTGCTAAGTGCTAGATTGTGTGTGTAGCATTGAAGATACAGGAGGAATTCAACATCACCCCTGCCCCAGTGTAGAGGGCAGGGTATAAACAAGCAGCAAGTTAGACCAGGAACAGAGTTGTAAGAAGCCTTTGACAAGACATCTCTCCCAGGTCCTTTGCTAGAGCTATTGGATTGCATTTATTAAGAACTAATTTCCATTCTTTGCATTAACTAAGAAGCCAAAGAGGGCCCAAGGAAGAGGGTGAGATGAAAGGGGTAGGGTTTCACCTTTAGTATTTAGAGTAACAATAATGTAAGATGTGTGGATTTAGGGAAGCTCCCCTTACCTTAATCTGGAATTTATTGGAAGACCAAGGACTATACCTCTCATGGATATTTTGTTTCTCTCTGGCTAGTATCCATTCCCCTGTTTTCCTCCATTCATACTGGATTTTATACGGGCAACCACCCCTCCTCACTCTCTTTCTCCATGGCTTTAGAGTTCAAACCTCTCCTGCATGTAAACCATGACTGGCCACTAAGAGTTTGACATCCTCAGTCTACTGTAATAAGTTCAAGGAAGGGCACAAAGCTTGGGCTGGACCAGTTAGGGCAAATGGGACTCCATCCCGGGACTTTTGTTGAAGCTATTGAGGGAAAGCATTCTTCCTCTTGTGTGGTAGTCAAGAGGATGGGATATAAGCCTGGAGCTGCTGACATCTTGCCACCATGAAGGGAGAAGTTATCTAAGAGGTCAGCCATTCTAGAGGAAAGAAGAGAAATTGGTGCCAGGGTCTTAATGACATTGTTTGAACACCTGAGTACAGTCATGTTTGAAGCCTCATATATGCATGAACTTTTCAGTTATATGAACCAATCTCTTGCTTCTTGGCTCTTGCTCAAGTCAGTGGCTCTCAGACTTTGGTGTGTATCAAATCAGTTGAGGAACTTGTTAAAATACAGATTGCTGTGCCCCACCTGAAAGTAGGTCTAGGGTAGGGACCGGAAACTTACGCTGCAAATAATTTTCCAGGAGTTGCTGATGCTGCTGGTACAGGGACCCTACTTTGAGGACCATTGGCTGATAAGCCATTTTTGTTTCCTGCTGCTTATGACCAAAACTGTCCTGACTGATACCAGAAGATCTTTTCTAAATGGGAAAGAATCTTATTCTTAGAAGAATTAGTAGACTAAGATAAAATAACGTGTTTGGGAAGTTACCAATAAGCACTTGAAAAATGACACGGCCATACCTCACGACTGCACAGGACCAATTTGAAATTTTCTTAAGGTGTTTTTCACACTGTTTTGACTTATGCCTGAGCCCTTTGTATGGCCAAAGGCAAGGCCAATGGAGTATATGACAAATGAGCAAAAACAGCAGGACGAATACGTGTTTTGTCAAACATGTTTTGTCAAACCAGTTTTGTCAATGCACTTAAAACCTGTGCATTGAGAAGATGCAGTTTTTTTCCGCTGTGATCCAGTCTGTCAACAAAACGCTTTTCATGAGAAACATCAAAGCCATTTCATCTGCAAATTTCACTTTTTTGAATCCCTTAATCTACACTGTTAACAAAAATTTCTGTCAAGTTCCTCAAACCATTGTATTAACAAATTCTGTTTTGTCAGTCATGATTTAGTCTGCTTGCAAATGTGTTTCGTAATATTCTGCTCCATCTTTCAGGAAGAATACCTAAGTCAATGCCTCAATCTTAATATTGAAAGTAAGTGAAGAGGCAAAGTAAAAGTGGTGTCGAGCCTGTTCATTTAGCACATCTATCGGATGTCCCTGTGCCTTTTAAATAAATCCAGCTTATCTGAAGTCTTCCCTGAGTAATGCAAGCCACAGTGACGGTAAGGATATTACAGTTGGTGAAATTACACAGTGCTGTTCTTGTTTTCCAGTCTGGTTTCTCATCTGCTAATCATAACCTTTCTGTTCTTAACTCTGAGACTTCTCACTGTGGCTGGTCCTCGTGGCTTTTACAAAAGCATCACCATTCATGATTTTCCCTCCTTGTAAATTCAGGAGGATGGCATGTACATTGCAGTGTGTTCAGATTTCAGTGTATCTCCACTTCAGTTATCACACCATTAAAGTAAGGTATGGTCACTGCTGTTTTCCAGAGATGCTGTAAGAGCATCTGGGTATTTCTGCACAAGAAGATTCAGTGGTGCGTAATCTCAAGCTTGAGATGTCTGTTTTCTGCCTAGCTTATTCCTGAATTCTTGGTGATGCCATGACAAGAAGGTTGAATTTCCTGATAATCTCTGACATGTTAAATTGCTGTGTTTTCTTATTTACTTCAAAACAAGTTAGTTATAACTTGACGCCACCAAGTCACATTATGGTGGCTACCCTTACGGAGAATTTGCAGTTGCCAATGTATCTTGTGGGAGATTGGACAACTTGTACTGTAGACAAGAATAAAGGATGTGCCTGGTGAAAAGCTGGGGGATCTGAGTTTGAGTTTCAACCCCACCTTGTAATAGCTGTTTGACCTTGAGCAAGTCACTGGACATCTGTGTCCCCCGACTCTCCTTGCCTGTACAGTGGAGCTGATATAACTACTTGCCTTGCAGACCTTCTGAGCTCTAAGGAAGATCAAAGGAGATGAATGTATAAGTCTAAGTTTAGAGCGATTGTCCAGTGCTAGATAAATGTAAGGCGGCATTGGATGTTGTTTCAGAAATGCTTATTCCATTTTAGCTGTCTTCAAGGAGGCAGTAGATCCCCCTCTGTGGTGTAAGCCAGTGACAGGGTGGTGATGTAATTGGAGAACTCGCCTCAAATCTCTCCTGTGTTGACCTTCTGTATAGCCTGAAAACTCGCCCTTAGGTGGTCTTTGGAGTCTGGCAGCAAAGGAGAAGGGACCACATATAAAGTGTGTTGGCAAAGGTTTGTGTGCTTGTGTATACCATATTGTTTTCTTGTAAGAACATCACTGGACACAGGGATTGATCTGATGCGGGAATAGTTGAGACCTGGAACCCAGAAGCTGCCCTTGAAGAGAAGGTAGGGAGGGCACTAGGCAGGAGAAGACTCCCCTGGGTATCTGGGGGAAGTAGCAGGCCATCAAGGCCTAATATTGCCTCTTACACAATTTTGCTTTCATCTAGTTCTTCACAAAGAAAGAAGCATCTTATATCTGACACCCTTTGAATCCCAAACTACGCCTAGAAACAGTGGTCACTGAAGAAATGCTGTGGTGGCAAGTTTGGGTGGCTGTGACTTTTGCCAGGGGGACCCTGTGTCCAGCATTGTGACAGGTCCACTGATTTCTGCATATCCTCTTACATCCTTCTTGACCCCTCTAAGACTCCTTCACACTTCTCTTCTCCAGGCAAAGCTACCCCAGTTCTTGCACTCACTCTTCCCAAACCATTCATCATCTCCATGGTCACCCAAATCCATGTTTCCTCACATGACAAATTGTGTGTCGCTAATAATAGACTTCCTGGAGCTCTGGGCCCCAGATTTGCTATCTACAGCCAAGGGAATCGAGATTGAGTGCACAGTTAGGGAGAAACAAATCAATTATAATAAGTGACAAACAAGCAAACTCTTCTTTCTATCGGAAGCCTAAGGTAGTAGGGTGAGTTACACAGACAAGGGCTCTCTGGACTCATGGTTTCTGAGGGGTAGTTCTCAGGATGCACATTCACAGATGTTGGGAGGAAAGGGCCCTGGGCAGCCCAGAGGAGAGAGAAGAGTAACGTGGTGGTCTCTGGCTGCAGGTTCTGCACGTTCTGTGCACATAACCTTTACTTCTAGAAAATGAGATAGACCCACAACATAAACTACTATATTGGGTAGTGTGATGAGAAAGGGTTTTTGATTGCAAATGTTGGAGAATGTAACCTAGACTGGCTTATAGAAAAAAAAAAGAAATAAATGAAACCCCCTTGGCTTGTATACCTTAACCACCTAGGAGTTAATCTTACTTTAGGTGCAGTTGGTTACAAGAACTCAAGCCACCATAGATGTACTTTATTCTCCATTTCTTGGCTCAGCTTTCTTTTTGGAGAACTCATCCTCAGATGGGTTTCTTCTCACGGATGCAAGATGCCTGCTTCTGGTTTTCAGGGTCACATCCTGCTAGCTTCAAATCTGGCATTAGAGAGTTAGAGTCTTTATTCTTAGCATTCCCAGAAAACTCTCCTGAGATTCACTCTGACTGGGGAGGCTTACGTCACATGCTCTCACCCCTAAAGCAGTGACTGCGTGAAGAGGGCTTGGGCCTTTCGTTGGCTTAGGCCTGGGTTGTATATCCTACTCATGGGGGTCTAGGAGGACTGAGGTCGGACAAGATGGGCCTTCAGCTAAAAATTGGGACTCATAGTGGAAAAGGAGGCTCTGTTAGTCACAGCTCAGTGGCAGAACACACAAATTGCTGTTTTATGAAGAAAGCAATTTGCAGAATATTCAGCACTTAGAAAATGGGAAGAGCTAGGAATGACTTGCAGAAGAGCAACAGAGAATTGGTTCACATAAGGAATGGCTCCTGTTATGCTCAGGAAGTGGAGAATTGAGGACCTGCCCTACCAAGTGCTAGCTCCTTGTTTTACCACTTTCCTGTGATCCAAGGATTGGGAAGTTTGCCATCAGAACCATTGGCTTCAGAGCTATGCTACTTCTGTATCCACATCAGCAAAATGGTGCCCTGCATCCTGCCTCTGGACATCCACAAAGCTAGTGAGTCCCTTCCCTGGACTTCTGCTAACCTTGCTGTAGAAATATCAAATATCGTTATGGCAACTCTTGCCAGAAGCAGCAGCAGAAGCATGGTTTCTGCCTCACTGCTGCCTTCCAGGTCTTGTGCATCTGAGTGGCCAAGCCCAAATGACATCCTGAACCTTGAGAAGTCTGAGAAGTAGAGTCTTTAGCTTTACAAAATCTGCAGCCACTAGAGAGAGTGTAAAATGGAAGTTGAACGGCCATCTCCATCACTACATGGAGGGCCAGTTAGGAATGTCCACTGCAGTTAAGATTTGAACAGTACCTAAGTCCCCTCATGGGCAGTTTCCATGCTGAAAGCTTCCCCCAGGTAGATCCATCTTGCTGAGACAAAGCTGCAGAGACCCATGGAAGGATAGACACACCGCATCAGAGAGAGTCACTCTTGAACTACCATGGATGCTCAGCAAAAGGTCTAAATGTGCATGCCTAGCTGGGAGAAGAAACCCAGAGATATAAGCATGGAGAGACTATCAAGTTCACATAATGTTTTGCCAGGGGGACAGCAGCAAACCAGGGAGCAGAGAGTGGGCTGAGGAGGAAGAAGCACTCCTGATGACCGCCTTGACTGTACACCCAGGGCTGTTTTGGCTCTGGTGAATCAAACCTGAGACTGTGGCTGTGTGTAATTAGGGTTAGTAATCCCTCATTTGGACAAAGCTTATTGCCAGTGTTATAATATCCAGTGTTTCTTGTACGCATACCATGGGCCAGGCACCAGTCTACAGCCTTCACGGGTATAATCTCATTTAAGTCACATTGCAATCCTGTGTCATAGAAACCATTATTCATTCATTCATTCATTCATTCATTCATTCATTCAACAAATACTTGTTAAATGCCAACAATGTGTAGCAGGCACAGTCCTAGGTAGGGGAGGTACAGCTGTGAACAAAATAGACAAGGATCCCTGCCCTATGTTTCTTACTTCCTAATGGTAACTATTATTATCCCCATTTTATAGGGAGGGGGACTAGAGGTACAGATGAGTTGAGTCACTCAAGGTCATTTGGCCAGTGACTAGCGTGACCTGTGCTTGAAACCTGGCAGTCTGGCTCCAGAGCCCATGCCATCACCCTGCCACATTTCTGCTTCCTCATGGCTGCTTTGAGAGAGGGTGACAGAGTCTGGTCTTATCTCCATTTCACTGATGGTAAATTGAGGCTCAGAGGCTCTGAGTTGATGTGGCCAGGCTCACAGGAGCGGCAAGGAGCCAAGCTGGAGCTCCACCACCGGTGTGTAGAGTCCCAGTTAAGTCTTTTCAGGGTAGCGTTCTGCCTCCAGGGCGTAGCTTGTGATATTACCGCTTCCCTTCCCCATCGTGCTCCTAGTAATGACGATGATGGTGTGGCTAAGGGCTGGCATTCGAGGGCTAACTGTGAACCAGGCTCTGAGCTAATCACTTTACATGGTTATCTCATTTAATCTTCACTGCTCTGTGAAATATATACAGTTATTATTCCCATTTTACAGGTGAGAAAAATGACTCCAAGAGTAATTTCCCCAAGACCACACAGCTAGGAAATGGAGAGCCAGGGTTTAAGCCAGTTTTCCTGATCCAAAGCTATACAAAATTCCACTTGACTGTAGTGAACCTCTGTCCTTCCCTCATACTTGGAGGAAAAGCTTTGGGGATTGGCAAAGAAAAATATGTTTCTGAATGCAAGAAGCATCTCATATTTTTACCTGTATTGTCACAAAATAGGTTCAGAATTGTGGTGAAGAATAATCATTTTGGCAAAGCCACTTTGGGTAAGTGTTCATTCCAGCACGTGAGCCAAGATTAGGTGATACTAAAAATAAACAGAAATTCATAATACAAATCATCTGGCTGCTTTTCTTTGGCACCACCCGTCTACTTCCCTTTGCTCTTCTGGTTGGAGCAGACTCTTGGTTTGGCTCACGTCTCCGATTATTTGCAGTCATATTTCCAAAGGATATATTTTTATTGGAGCAGTAATTTCCATCATAAGTTAAATAATTGGCACTTTGCTTTTTGCATTAAAGGAAAGAAAATCCCTCTGTTACTTAACTTTAACAGTTTCATGTCAGTCTCAGGAGCTCTTCTAGTGGGGCAACCTCTGGCCCCTCATCTTGCGTAGAATCATATAATGTTAAGAACAGCGTTTCTCAGTCGGGGTGCTATTGACATTTTGGCTAGGTGATTGTTTGCTGTGGGGACTTTTCTGTGCATTGTAGGATGTATAACAGCGTCTTTGGCCTCTTCCCTAAATTAATGCCAGTACTGCCTGCCACCTCCCCTCCCTCCCCTCAGCTGTGACAATCAAAATGTCAAGAGACATTGCCAAGTATCTCTGCGGGGGGTGGGTGCAGGCAGGCAAAATCGTCCCTACTTGAGAACCAGTGGTTAAGGGCATAGGTTTAGGAGTCAAAACGACCTGCATTCTGAGTACCGTTTGGGCTTTGTGAACTTAGGGAGGTGCCTGACTTCTTTGTAACTCAGTTGTACGTGGAAATGAAGATGGTGCCCACCTCATATACTTGTTGGTGGGATTAGCTGAGATCATGTGAAAAATGTGTGTTGGTAGAGATTCCTCTGCATTCCCTGAAAGCTTGTCCATTCTCTTCCTGGACACAAAGCCAGCCTACATTTCCCAGCCTCCCCTGCAGTTAGCTGAGGTCAGATGACTAAGTTCTAGCTAATGGAACATGAGCAAAAGTTATCTGTGCCGGGTCCATAAAAGCCTCCTAGAGGCAAACCTCCATGATCTTTCCCTGTTTGTGAGGTCTCTGAGGCTGTATGGAATGAGGGATCCATATGATGGAATCAACTTAAGTCTCTATTTGGCTGCATGGAGCATAACCAAACTCTCTATGTTGCCACTACTGACTGCACTTTTCGTGAGTGAAAAAATTAAGCTTTTATTATGTTAAGCCACTGAAACGGGGGAGTTTATCTGTTACAGCAGCTAGCATGATACTAACTGCTACATGTGCATAACAATACTTTGGCATATAGCAATCATCAATAGATGTGAGATAATACTCTTATTATTAATAATTAGTGAATCCTATCTTGGTTTTCTTAACCTGACAGACAATTGGAGATCAGCTAGGAGAAGAAATGGGAACTGAGCTGATTGACATATGTCACAATATGTTTCTCTTTAAGCCATGAAATTTGATGGGTGAGTCAGCATCAGCTTATGTCAGACATTCAAGAACGATCTTGTCAGCATCTCAAAAACTAGCTGCGTTGTCTCTCCCAGAGCATGGATCTTTCCCATCTGTAAGTAAAATCTGTGATGCCCTCCCTTGAGGGCAAGCCCACATCTATGCTTAGATCCAAGTAAAGAGCATGATTTAAGGGGAAGGCCCCTTGGGTCCTCAGACTTCTTTTGTGTCAAATGCTAGAAGTTCATATTGCTGTAGAGAACTACAAATAATGTACATTGGACAAAGGAGAACTTAAAATAGGAGTTCACACTGGTAAAATGACAATGAGAACCCTCAAGCCCACAGGGAGGACCTGGTGGCTCTATTCTTCTTTGTCCTTGCCTATAATCCTCTGCCTTCCCTGATATTGAAGATGTTTACAACACTGGGCTTTGGAAAGACTGCAAATACTTCACATACTTTTTTTTTCTATAAATGCTTTTAGCACACAGCTATGCTAAGCTGAACAATGGCCCCTCAAAAATGCCCACATCCTAATCCCTGGAACCTGTGAACGAACATGTTACCTTCCGTGGTAAAGGGGACTTTGCAGATGTAATTAAGTTAAAGATCTTGAGATGGGGAGATAATTCTGGGTTATACAGATGGGCCTAATCACACGAGTTCCTAGAGGAGGCAGGCAGGAGGGACAGAATGAGTAGCAGCAGATGTGACAACAAAGGCGAAAGGTTGGAGTCACGAGCCAAGGAACACAAGTGGTCCTAGGAGCTGAGAAAAGCAAGGCAACACATTCTACGCTCAGGACCTTCCGAAGGAACAGCCCTGCCAACACCTTGACTTGTAGCTCAGTGAGGCTTATTTTAAATTGCTGACTTCCAGACCTATAAGACAATACCCTGTTTGGCTTTAAGCACTTAGTTTGTGGCTATTTGTTACAGCAATGATAGGAAACTAATACACCAGCCAATTGTCATTTACAGGTTGAGGAGCTGGGGGGGGGGGTGGGAATTAATGATTCCCCTGCCCTGGAAGTGCTCATTGAGCTCACTGTCTGTTCATCAAAATGGACAATTAAAAAACTATTGCAATGAGTGCCATTTTCAGAGAAGATAAACTAATCCAGTTTTGAGGGGGATCACTATATAGGTCAGATTCTTTCAGTTGTGACAGAAAATTCAGCAAAAACTGTCTTCAGTCAAAAAAAAAAAAAGAATCTAATGGCTTCAGGCATGCTTGAAATGAACTCAAACAGTGTCACCAAATCTCTCTCTCAGTCTCCCTGTTATTCTTGCCTTACCACTTCCATCTCTTTGTACTGAGTTTCTCCCTGTTAGTCTTGCTCTCTTACTTCATATGGGAAGATGGCTGCCAGCAACTCTAGAAAAAAATAAGTCCAACTCATTGAGTAGGGAAAATGTTCTTCTTCCAGAATTTACAGGACAACCATGAGGAGTATTCTGATTGACAGGTTTGGGTCACGTGCTGATCCCTGGACCAATCTTTGGGACCATGGGAATCACATAGTATGATTTGTTAATACTAGGGCACGTATGAACACCTGGTGACTGGGGGTAGGTCAAGGTAATTGGACACCCATCAGAATCACATGGAGTACAGGATGGTGAGTAATTTTTCAGATGAAGTGGAGGACTTCTTTTCAGAAGAAGGAAAAAGCATGTTGCACAGATCAACTCCTGAGATGACCATTAAAGCTGGAGAAGATTGGGTAAAGTTGATTATAACAATAGTTTTAAGTGACTGGCTAAAGGGACCCACCTAAATCAGGATTGCATGATCACCATCATCCCCACTTCCTTTTTTTTTTTTTTTTTTTTTTTTTTTAAAGAGTGGCTGTATCCCCAGTTTCAATTTCTACTAAAAACACCTACTGCTGAAAAGGTCAGAGCTATCTTGGCTCTCCATTTTGCCATTCACCCTGTTATATTTTGGGCTAAGAACTTCTAAGAATCAACTCCTGAGCATAACTCTGGGGGCCCTCTTTGCAAAGAATAACTCAGATGGATGTAATTAATCATCATAACTCTTCAATTTTCTTACGGAGAATGTCAGTCTTTCCTAAAGAAGCAGCACTCCTGAGTTCTGGCAGCATTTCATACCTAGAATTAGCTCTCTGCCCCTTTTGCCCTGGCCCTGATCTTTTCTGCACATTAATATAGCTTATTTGGTTCCTGCGGAGTTGACCATGAGAGCCATCAAGTGAATTTTCTTCCTCTGTGGTGCTGGATTAGGATAATGCCAGTGAGAACCTGCTGATTATCTAAAAATGACTCCAAGAGTGTGTCTGACTCCATTAATCTTTCCTAATTTGTGCCAGCCTGTTACATTCAGGTTCAAAGCTTTTCTCCTTGCCTTGATATTTAAATGCTCCTGGTTAAGTTCACCCTCCAGTGTTTGTGTTTGAGCTGCTGTGGATGTGTGTGTGAGGTGGGGGGTTAGGTTAAGGGTCTACACCCTTGCTTCTACCCCTTTGGAAAGCAGACATGCTGAAATGGAAGTGGGCTGGGAATATGGAGCAGGTGCTGCTGGGAAGCTCTAGGCTTTCTGCTTATCACGCTCTAGCTATGCCTGGGCCGGGCTGTGGGAAAGGGTTTACTCACTGACTGGTGGCCCTTGTCCAGTCCTTCCCCCATGCATGGTCCACACATCAGATCCAGGAGGCGGGGGTGCTAATGGATGTTTTGAAGCAAAACGGGTTCCTTAGCGATAAACAGTTTGGGGGAAACAGCGTACTAAATAAAGTGAGACATATTTCTTTTCTGCAGAACTTCTCAGAGCCTTTATTTTTGCTCTTCTGTGCTGGGGATCTCAAAAGAGAGGCTAAAACACGGAATGTTTCTCCAGCTTATTTGATGAGAGACTAGGTTTTCACGGAAGCTTTATTCACTCGCTTAAATGTATATTTGGTGCTTACCCCCCCCCCGTCCCGCTCCCCCGCACACAAGGCTCTCTGCGAGGCACAGCGTGTGCCATTTTGAGAAGAGCAGACTCAGTTCCACATCTCCCAAGATTAATGTTCCTAGGAACCTTCTGGGAAATGTGACCCTGGCCCACTGTATTTGCCTTGGAATAATAGGTTTCTATGGGGTTTGTGTCCTAATCTTCTTGCTCTCAAAAACTGGTTATGGACTGAAATGAAGCAGTTTGAAAGAGGGAATGGCAGATATTGTTTAGTGCCACAGAACACAACCATTAGAGAGAAGAGCCCTCTGTTTTATGGTCATTCATATTCTTGTACGATTTTATAAGTGTACATTTGTGCTGGTTAGGGGCTCAAATAGCTATACTTGCCTCTTTAACTAGGTGTTAAGCTCCTTGAAAGTTGAGATCATGGCCTATTTTCTATTTTATTTCCCCTTCTCTATTTGCAAGTGACAGGAACCCAACTTTAGATAATTTCTTGGCTTTTATAATTAAACAAGGACAGAGCAAAAGTAAAGTTGGCTTTGGGTATTACAGATCCCGGGAATCAAATACCCCGAAGACATTCTACCTTCATCTCTCTCGTTCTCTCGTACACATACACATGTGAGTACACGTATAAACACGTGTGCACACATGCGTGCACGCGCATGCACACACTTTTCCCTCTCTTTGTGTGTCACTTCATTTCGTCTTCTGTAGTCATCTCCTCTGCCAGCTGGGGGGTGTAGCCCTGTGACAGCCACAGAGACAGAGTCCTACATCTCCTGGACCACTACATCTCCTGAATAAAGAGAAGTCTGGTTATCATCTCCAGTGAAAAAACCCCAGAGCAGGGCTCTGATCAGTTTGTGTTTATGTGCTCATCACAGACCATTCCTGTGAGCATGGGATATACTGGGATGATCCACTCCCCAGCTCTGTGGCCATGGGCACATGCTGTTTCATCAGAAGGGAGATACACAGTGGGCAGTTGAAACAGCACCCCCATCAGTTTCACACCTCTGGGAGCATTGAGAAGCTTGGAGGCACTTAGTGAATTGTTGCTAGGTAAATGGAACAGTGAGACATGGAACAGTGAATAGTAGCAGGAAGTGGGATTATTTGTAAGTAAAGAATATGTTTCTCCTTTTCTAACACAGTCTTGGAATATAGTAGATGCTTAGCAAAAACTTGTATAATGAGAGGTAGGGTCTCTGTTTTGGTTTAGTATGATATAAAGTTTTGTTGTATGTTTCATTTTCTTTGGAAGCCTCTGAACTTAAGATCTTTATAAACATTTGTATTTTATGAATTCTTTTTAGTGAAGTTTGGCGAGCTTCTGACAACAAGTACCTGCCCCCAAATAGATTCCCTTTTTTCATCCCTAGTGCTGAAAATGCTTTCTGTTTCTCATTAGCCTCCTGTTTTTCTGGATATTAGGTTCGTCACTTCTTGTCCTTATAAAGACAGTCGACCTTCACTTTATCACTCACTTTAATGAGGTTCCACACAGAGATACTGGTCTGTATGCACTCTCGTAATTGCAGCTCAAGAAACCTCATGCCATTTTATAGGCTGATGAAACACATGGGTGGGGAAGGCCCAGTGGTGGCTGAACAGTGACCTTGGGCTGGAGAATTAGAGCTGAGGATCTCTGGACTCCTCTCTCTCCCTGTCTCCTGAAATACAACTCCACACAATCTCAATTCTTTTTTTTTTTTTTTCAAGGCAGGGGTATTATTTATTAATAATATTTTTGTCCATGTCCACGGACAAAATCTGAGTTAGCTGTTATAGACAACTCTCATTACTAGAAAACTTTTTATACTATACATCTTTCACAATTTTTAAGTATAATTTTGCTTGTAAAAAAATACATTTTAATAAATTTTCAGTAATACAGAAAAGCATTAAGGAAGGTGGGAGTGATCTCTAGACTGGGCCTGTGTTGGGCAAGCTCCCTCTTGGTCTGAGAAAGCGACTGCTCCAGAAAAGTCTCCTGGACTAACAGGTATAGGTGTCACAGGGGGGCCGCTCCGTCCTGTGCAGCGAACCATGACCCTGGACTTGCTGCCAGGCATGGGCAGTTCTGCTCTGAATGAACTCAGAACAGAACCAGGAAGGCTCTCTCCCAAGGGGCCTCAGGAAGGGGTGCCACCAGGTGTTGCCGGGACCTGCTGGAGGTGCCCTCACACCAGACAGCCCAGGCCCTGTGCGTTATGACCGGGACTGTGCTTCTTCAGCCAGTGTCCCTCTGCTGCCCTCTGTCCCCAAACCCCTGGTTCCTCCCTCACCTGCACACTGAGATGGCCTTGTGTGGGGATGAGACCATCCCCCTACGTTTTCCTTTATTTCTCCCACCCCAGACCCATAACCTCATGTAGAGCTCAGACTCAGCAGTGCTGGAGGTTCTCCCTTTATGCACAAGTCTCATTATTTCACTAGGAGCTTCCAGAAGTTTCACCACAGGTAAACTCAGCAGCATTTCTGATTGTTAGGATATTAAGATGGAGATTTAGTTTCACACTTGGTCTTCAAGAGAAAATTCTGCAGTGCTAGATTCCTGCTCTGTGCCCATATTAGCCTCGCTTCTCTGGGACTGAACTGGGTTTCCCAAATACGCCTAGACTCCTAGTAAAGCTGTTTCTTCATTGGTGGAAAAAAAAATTAAAATTAAATTCGGGGTAAGATTACCTCAAATCCCACTAACCACAATGAACATATGGTAAACATCATTTCAGACCAATCTCTATGCATAGGTATTGGGTTGGCCAAAAAGTTCGTTTGGGTTTTTCCTGTAACATCTAAAAAACCCAAATGAACTTTTTGGTCAACCCAATATAAAAAGGTTCACAAAAATAATTTTAGAAAGACATTTTAATACAAGTTTTATGTTTAATTTTACTTGGACTTAACTAACAAAGAAAAACTGAAAGGAATTAATATACTTTAATAAAAATATTTCTGTGACACAGAAGCTAATCATTCTTAAAAGAAGTCTCTAAATTTAAGACAATGTGTTATAAAAATTGAGGCTGGAGTAATTTCTGTAACTTAAAAAAAATTAATTAATTTATTTATTTTTGGCTGTGTTGGGTCTTCGTTGCTGTGTGCGGGCTTTCTCTAGTTGCGGCGAGCAGGGGCTACTCTTCTTTGTGGTGCACGGGCTTCTCATTGCTGTGGCTTCTCTTGTTGCGGAGCACGGGCTCTAGGCATGAGGGCTTCAGTAGTTGTGGCACTCGGGCTCAGCAGTTGTGGCTCATGGGCCCTAGAGCGCAGGCTCAGTAGTTGTGGTGCACGGGCTTAGTTGCTCCGCAGCATGTGGGATCTTCCTGGACCAGGGCGCGAACCCGTGTCCTCTGCATTCGCAGGTGGATTCTTAACCACTGTGCTACCAGGAAAGTCCATCTGTAACTTTTAATTCATGGAAAATTTCAAACATATACAAAGTAAACAGAATGATATAATGAATCTCTATGTATTCATTATCCAATTTCAACAATTACCGTCATTCTATATTATATCAACATCACCACCCAATGCCCACCACCTGCATTATTATTATTATTATTACACAATCTCAATGCTAACGGCTGTCTTATTAGGAAAAATGGGACTGAACACCTGTGTGTAGGGGGCTGTCTAAACATATGGCTTATGCCTCTAGCACAGAGGCTGTTCTGCCTGTCCTTCTTTTCTAAACTTCAGAGAGGATTAGGCAGGGTCAGAGCAGAGAACAAAAATATCTCAGTCATCCTCATAATAGGTGATTGTTTGAGCATTCATTACATGCCAGGTATTGTATTAGTTCCTTTATAGTTAATAGCTCATTCAATCTTCAGTCATTTGAATGTTATTTTTCCTATTTTATGGTTGAAGAAACAGGTTCAGAAAAGTTAATGTTAAGTAACTTGCCTATATTCACATAGTAAAGGTCAGGTCCAGATTTGAGTGAGGGCAGTTTGATTCCAGAGGACCTTCTCCCACACCCCACCCACCCCACCCTTGTGCCAAGTAAGTACACACTCTGTTTGCCTGTGAAGTGAAAAGAGAGGAGGCACTTATACTATGCCAGTTAGTGTACTTGACAGTACACTCCGGGTGCAGGAAAGCTGCAGCATCCTGAAATGTGAGGCTGGAAGACTCTTTCAGGTCCTGGCATGATAGGCTCAATTACAGAGGAAGAAACAGGCTGAGAGAAGAATGTGGCAGATCTGGTGTCTTGGCTCCCAGGACCCCACGCTCCTTCCTTATTCTAGGACCTTGTAGAACAGTGATATTCAGAGTGTGGCTCACAGGCTGTATGTATCAAAACCACCCTCAGAAATGGGAGAAGCTGTGCATTCTGTGCATCCCCGTTCCCAGACCCCCTGAATTGGAACGATTCCTACTTCTTGGTTAAGCTCCCTAGAGAAACTTTGTGCACTATAACATTTGTGAAAGGTTGTTGTTGAGTTCTGGGGTCAGAATTTTGTGTTGCATGTAGCATTATACATGTAGAGGCAGCTGCGGTTTGGAGGAAAACAGGACTGAGTTTGAAGGTCGACGTGTCCAGTGTGGCTCATTTCCTTTTACAAGCCTTAGTTTCTTCATCTGCAAAATGAGCATCAGACATCTACTTATCTCATAGAAATGACAACATACGTGAGATACACTTTGTGAATAGAAGAACAGCTTCTTGTAGAAGTTAGCAGTGGGCGTTGGAGCAGAGGGGGACCATGTGTGGAATTGGTATAGATCCTGTGTCTACCCTGGGAGCCCGTGTGTAGGGGTGAATCTCATGATCCACGTGTTTGCTTGTCATTCAGCTTTCTGGGGTGGAAGGAATCCCAAGGGCAGATGGGGACTTCGGGTGGCTGATAGAACTTAGGTGGTTGTGTTACCACCTAGCAGACTTTCTTTGCCTCTGGCCATCTCCACCATGTGTAGCTGTGGACTACCTGCTCCCTTTCACCTGCCTTGGACATCCTGTGTCCCCTTGCCTGCTGCTCAGCCATCTCCCTTACCATCTTGTCATAGAAACTTAGATCCCAGAAGGGCAGAGCTGGAGGAAGCTCTTGAAATAATCTAGAGATGAAGGTTTCTAATGTTTCCAGCATTTCTCAAAGCCTAGTACACAAACTACTGGTGGTACTGCAATTTGTTAAGTGTGGTAATGGACAAATATTCTATTTTTCATTATAGTGATGCTGTAGTTATTTGAATGCATATTACAAGAGAACTTTAACTCTTTAAATGTATGGTAAGGATATAAAATTTCCTTTTAAATATGTTTGTTAACAAATACAATAGTATAGGAGTTACACGCAAACGTTGTTATAATGACGTGTGGAGGCAGAGGCTCTGCTCATCCCAGTTAGTGTCGACTTAAGTTAAATGAGATTAGGAAAGTAAACCAAATCCTTAAAAAAATCCTCTCTAAGGTCAGCTAAAATACATTTTGGAGTAAAATCTCTGTCTTTTTCTTTTGATTATGTGTTTATCTATTGGTGATCCCTAGTGAGGAAAAAGCCGAGACCTATGGCACAAGCTGGGATTCCGCAGCAGTGGTGTGAGGCAGGGAGAGGCAGGCAGTGAATTCACCCATCAAGGCTCCTCTCTGCTGAGTCGGGAGGTCAGGATGGTGTTCAGGGCCATCCCCACCATGTCTTCCAAGCCCCAGGCTGCTGTAGAGGAGTCTTAGGGGCCTCTGCGAGGCTGGGGTCTGTGTACGGGCAGCTGAGTTAGGTGGGCTCTGTCCCCATGCCCTCTCTGCATTTACATAGTTTACAAATCAGAGTGCCACACAGGATTCCATTTCAATTTTTTTTTTTTTTTCGGTATGCGGGCCTCTCACTGTTGTGGCCTCTCCCGTTGCAGAGCACAGGCTCTGGACGCACAGGCTCAGTGGCCATGGCTCACGGGCCTAGCCGCTCCGCGGCATGTGGGATCTTCCCGGACCGGGGCATGAACGCCTGTCCCCTGCATCGGCAGGCGGACTCTAAACCGCTGCGCCACGAGGGAAGCCCCCCCATTTCATTTTTTAAAAAGGGGATTGATGAGGGGTTCCTTAGCAAAAGCTGGAAAATTGCTGGTATAGGGGAAAGAGCACAGACTTTGGAGAAAGATGGGTCTGACAAATCCTAGCTTTGTCATACACCAGAAATGTGATCTGTGGTAAGTTAACTGACCTTTGTGAACCACAGTTTCTTCAATGTTAAAGTTAAACACCCCCCCTTTTTGACCCACCTCCTAGAGAAAGGGAAATAAAAACAAAAATAAACAAATGGGACCTAAAGAAACTTAAAAGCTTTTGTACAGCAAAAGAAACCATAAACAAGACGTAAAGACAACCCTCAGGATAGGAGAAAATATTTGCAAATGAAGCAACTGACAAAGGATTAATCTCCAAAATTTACAAGTAGCTCATGCAGCTCAGTATCAAAAACACAAACAACCCAATACGAAAATGGGCAGAAGACCTAAATAGACATTTCTCCAAAGAAGACATACAGATTACCAACAAACACATGAAAGGATGCTCAACATCACTAATCATTAGAGAAATGCAAATCAAAACTACAGTGAGGTATCACCTCACACCAGTGAGGATAGCCATCATCAAAATCTACCAACAATAAATGCTGGAGAGGGCGTGGAGAAAAGGGGAGCCTCTTGCACTGTTGGTGGGAATGTAAACTGATATAGCCACTATGGAGAACAGTACGGAGATTCCTTAAAAAACTGAAAATAGAACTACCATACGACCCAGCAATCCCACTACTGGACATATATCCTGAGAAAACCATAATTCAAAAAGAGTCATGATAGGGAGGGTGGGAGGGAGGGAGACACAAGAGGGAAGAGATATGGGAACATATGTATATGTATAACTGCTTCACTTTGTTATAAAGCATAAACTAACACACCATTGTAAAGCAATTATACTCCAATGAAGATGTTTAAAAAAAAAAGTCATGTACCAAAATGTTCATTGCAGCTGTATTTACAATAGCTAGGACAACCTAAGTGTCCATCAACAGATGAATGGATAAAGCACAAGTGGCACATATATACAATGGAATATTACTCAGCCATAAAAAGAAACGAAATTGAGTTATTTGTAGTGAAGTGGATGGATCTAGAGTCTGTCATACAGAGTAAAGTAAGTCAGAAAGAGAAAAACAAATATCATATGCTAACAGATATATATGGAATCTAAAAAAAAATTGGTTCTAAAGAACCTAGGGGCAGGACAGGAATAAAGACACAGACATAGAGAATGGACTTGAGGACAGGACATGGGGAGGGGGAAGGGTAAGCTGGGATGGAGTGAGAAAGTGGCATGGACATATATACACTACCAAACGTAAAATAGATAGCTAGTGGGAAGCAGCCACATAGCACAGGAAGATCAGCTCTGTGCTTTGTGTCCACCTAGAAGGGTGGGATAGGGAGGGTGGGAGGGAGACGCAAGAGGGAGGAGATATGGGGATATATGTATAACTGATTCACTTTGTTATACAGCAGAAACTAACACACCATTGTAAAGCAATTATACTCCAATAAAGATGTTAAAAACAATAAATAAAGTTAAACACCCCTGTTTCTTAGACTTTATTATGAATATCAAATGAAACAACATATAGGAAAGCACCTAGCATCATTCTTGGCATGTGGTAGACAATAGATAATTAGGAATTTTTTTTTTTTTTTTTTTTTTTGCAGTATGCGGGCCTCTCACTGTTGCGGCCTCTCCCGTTGCGGAGCACAGGCTCCGGACGCGCAGGCTCAGCGGCCATGGCTCACGGGCCTAGCCACTCTGCGGCATGTGGGATCTTCCCAGACCGGGGCACGAACCCGTGTCCTCTGCATCGGCAGGCGGACTCTCAACCACTGCACCACCAGGGAAACCTGATAATTAGGAATTTTTATTAATCATCATCATTGTAATAATAATTATGTCACCTCTCCCAAAGTTATTTGTATTTTAAGAGGGTGCAAAACTCTAAGCTAGAATACTAGACTCAATAAGGAACTTTCAGGCATCCACGAATAGGCTGTGTGCGTGCTAGGGTGGGTGGGGGAGACAGAGAGAGCCGTGGGTGCACACCCAGGCAGTGGTCTAGGGCATGTGTATTAACACAAGGTACAGAAGTAGTTTATATGGTGGTCATTCTATTAACCAGTCCCCTAGAATGTGCTTTCTTCCCATAGGATGTCTCGTTGTGGAGAAGGGAAGATAAATTGATTCATTCTACTTATGGATCTAGGAGATTATTCATAATGGCCTTTTTTCTTTTCTTTTTTTTCCCAAATGAATTCTTGCAAGAGTCAGTACCCTGAGCCAGCAGTGCTGAGGAAATGCTCTCACTAATAATGGTTTATCTGAAACGACCTCCACCTCCACCCTTCCCACTCTGTCTTCCCATCCTTCAGTCCAAACACTGCATTCCGGCCCAATTAGAAACGCACAGTGACTGATGTTCAGGAAGTCTGTTTTGAACTTTAAGTTGCCTCTTCATATTTTTAAATCATTGCATTTAAGTCTAATTCAATAAGATTCTTTATTTCCTTCCATTTAATCTGTGATCTGCTTTCGCCTACCTGTTGCTAGGACAACCAGTGCCTGCTCTGGCTTTCGCTTGTTGTCCGGGCACAGGCTGTGTTAATTAACTCCCTGAAATTGTAGGCCAGGTAATCAATACCAAATGTATGGACTTGGCTGGAAAGTTTTAATTAAATTTACAGTAATTTTATTTGCAGCTTCTTCTGCAATCTGCATGGTGGGCAATTGATTTTTATTTCAGATACAATGGTCTGCTTGCTAGCTGGGTCATCCCTTCTCCTAAGTGCCTTTCTCCATCAGCTGAACCACTGTTAAATGAGGAATAGCCAAGGCAGATTATTAGTCAAAATAATAATACAAAGAAACAAACCTTAAAATATCAGGAGGGTTGAGTTTTTGCCAGCTAAGTTAACCCCCTGGCTGGGTGTGTTTGTGTGGAATGAATTCAGAAGACAGACCAGTAGGATCCTATGGAAAACATCCAATTATAATGGGTAGGAAATACAAATACTGCGTGCTACAGGCACCTCTGTGCCGCTTAAAAGAAAAAATGCACACTGCCCTCCATCACCAGTATTCTTGGTAAAGACGTGTCTTAACAGAATTGAGCTGTGTTCTGTTTAGGAGAACCTCTCCTCTATTCTTTAAGTGTAGTGGTTAACTGTTTGGGCTCCCAAGACAGGTAAACCTGGGATCAACAATGTCATCAAGACAAGTTTATCAACTTTTCTTCCTATCTCAAGGAGAGGTGATCATACCCACCTTACAGCCGTACTGTTGGATTAAATGAAGTACACATGATGGGGTGTATTAGATCACGATGTTAGCACCATGAACTCTTTTTTTTTTTTTTTATCCATTTTTTTTTAAGTTTATTTATTTATTTTTTTAATTAGTTTCTGCTTTATAACAAAGTGAATCAGTCATACATATACATCTGTTCCCACATCCCTTCCCTCATGCATCTCCCTCCCTCCCACCCTCCCCATCCCACCCCTCCAGGCGGTCACAAAGCACCGAGCTGATCTCCCTGTGCTCTGCGGCTGCTTCCCACTATCTATCTACCTTACGTTTGGTAGTGTATACACGTCCATGCCTCTCTTTCGCCTTGTCACAGCCCACCCTTCCCCCTCCCCATATCCTCAAGTCCATTCTCAAGTAGGTCTGCGTCTTCATTCCCGTTTTGCCCCTAGGTTCTTCATGACATTTTTTTTTTAAATTCCGTATATATGTGTTAGCATACGGTATTTGTCTTTCTCTTTCTGACTAACTTCACTCTGTATGACAGACTCTAGGTCTATCCACCTCATTACAAATAGCTCAGTTTCGTTTCTTTTTATGGCTGAGTAATATTCCATTGTATATATGTGCCACATCTTCTTTATCCATTCATCCGATGATGGACACTTAGGTTGTTTCCAGCTCCGGGCTATTGTGAATAGAGCTGCAATGAACATTTTGGTACATGTCTCTTTTTGAATTATGGTTTTCTCAGGGTATATGCCCAGTAGTGGGATTGCTGGGTCATATGGTAGTTCTATTTGTAGTTTTTTAAGGAACCTCCATACCGTTCTCCATAGTGGCTGTACCAATTCACATTCCCACCAGCAGTGCAAGAGTGTTCCCTTTTCTCCACACCCTCTCCAGCATTTATTGTTTCTAGATTTCTTTTTTTTTTTTTTTAATTAGTTTCTGCTTTATAACAAAGTGAATCAGTCATACATATACATCTGTTCCCACATCCCTTCCCTCATGCATCTCCCTCCCTCCCACCCTCCCCATCCCACCCCTCCAGGCGGTCACAAAGCACCGAGCTGATCTCCCTGTGCTCTGCGGCTGCTTCCCACTATCTATCTACCTTACGTTTGGTAGTGTATATATGTCCATGCCTCTCTTTCGCTTTGTCACAGCTTACCCTTCCCCCTCCCCATATCCTCAAGTCCATTCTCAAGTAGGTCTGTGTCTTTATTCTCGTTTTGCCCCTAGGTTCTTCATGACATTTTTTTTTAAATTCCGTATATATGTGTTAGCATACGGTATTTGTCTTTCTCTTTCTGACTAACTTCACTCTGTATGACAGACTCTAGGTCTATCCACCTCATTACAAATAGCTCAGTTTCGTTTCTTTTTATGGCTGAGTAATATTCCATTGTATATATGTGCCACATCTTCTTTATCCATTCATCCGATGATGGACACTTAGGTTGTTTCCAGCTCCGGGCTATTGTGAATAGAGCTGCAATGAACATTTTGGTACATGTCTCTTTTTGAATTATGGTTTTCTCAGGGTATATGCCCAGTAGTGGGATTGCTGGGTCATATGGTAGTTCTATTTGTAGTTTTTTAAGGAACCTCCATACCGTTCTCCATAGTGGCTGTACCAATTCACATTCCCACCAGCAGTGCAAGAGTGTTCCCTTTTCTCCACACCCTCTCCAGCATTTATTGTTTCTAGATTCCTTGATGATGGCCATTCTGACTGGTGTGAGATGATATCTCATTGTAGTTTTGATTTGCATTTCTCTAATGATTAATGATGTTGAGCATTCTTTCATGTGTTTGTTGGCAGTCTGTATATCTTCTTTGGAGAAATGCCTATTTAAGTCTTCTGCCCATTTTTGGATTGGGTTGTCTGTTTTTTTGCTATTGAGCTGCATGAGCTGTTTATAAATTTTGGAGATTAATCCTTTGTCAGTTGCTTCATTTGCAAATATTTTCTCCCATTCTGAGGGTTGTCTTTTGGTCTTCTTTATGGTTTCCTTTGCTGTGCAAAAGCTTTGAAGTTTCATTAGGTCCCATTTGTTTATCTTTGTTTTTATTTCCATTTCTCTAGGAGGTGGGTCCAAAAGGATCTTGCTGTGATTTATGTCATAGAGTGTTCTACCTATGTTTTCCTCTAAGAGTTTGATAGTTTCTGGCCTTACATTTAAGTCTTTAATCCATTTTGAGCTTATTTTTGTGTATGGTGCTAGGGAATGATCTAATCTCAAACTTTTACATGTCCCTGTCCAGTTTTCCCAGCACCACTTATTGAAGAGGCTGTCCTTTCTCCACTGTACATTCCTGCCTCCTTTATCAAAGATAAGTTGGCCATATGTGCGTGGGTTTATCTCTGGGCTTTCTATCCTGATCCACTGATCTATCTTTCTGTTTTTATGCCAGTACCAGACTGTCTTAATTACTGTAGCTTTGTAGTATAGTCTGAAGTCAGGGAGCCTGATTCCTCCAGCTCCGTTTTTCGTTCTCAAGATTGCTTTAGCTATTCGGGGCCTTTTGTTTTTCCAAACAAATTTTGAAATTTTTTGTTCTAGTTCTGTGAAAAATGCCATTGGTAGTTTGATAGGGATTGCATTGAATCTGTAGATTGCTTTCGGTAGTAGAGTCATTTTCACAATATTGATTCTTCCAATCCAGGAGCATGGTATATCTCTCCATCTATTTGTATCATCTTTAATTTCTTTCATCAGTGTCTTATAGTTTTCTGCATACAGGTCTTTTGTCTCCTTAGGTAGGTTTATTCCTAGATATTTTATTCTTTTTGTTGCGATGGTAAATGGGAGTGTTTTCTTGATTTCATTTTCAGATTTTTCATCATTAGTGTATAGGAATGCTGAGGTCTTCTGTCAGCGTTCAGTAGGTGTTCTGTAGGAGTTGTTCCACGTGTAGATGAATTTCTGATGTATCTGTGGGGAGGAAGGTGATCTCCGCGTCTTACTCTTCCGCCATCTTCCTCCGGGGTCCTGAAGCATGTCCTTGCCTCCTATCACACTGGAATCCCATCAAGCCTTCAGGCTTCCTACCAGCTTACAGGATGGAATCTGCTGGCGTCTCCCCGCTTTTCCCCTCCATTAATGGCAGGGTCCCAATGTGTACTTGCGACCCATGCTTTTCTCAAACCAGTGCTTCTCCCGTTTAGCGCGCGCCAACCCCCCTCGCGGGCTCCTTGCAAAAGACTCAGCACCATGAACTCTTGAATCAGACAGTCTGGGTTTGTATCCCAGCTCTATCACTTGCTCTTTGGATGACTTCAGGCAAAGTACTTACCCTTCTAGGCCTTCAAGCTCCTCACTTCAGAAATGAGGATATTGTCATCCTGTCTCATAGAATTATGCTGGGGATCCTGTGAAATATGCATGTAAAGCATGGACCTCAGTGCCTGACATGTACATTTGCTAGGGTTTTCTTGATGTTGAGATATCAGCACCCTACTGGGGGTAGCCATATGGTGTCAGCCAAGCAGGTTCCTTGGGCGTAAGGACCAAACCTGTGTCAGATGCTTGAGAGTGATGGACGTTTATTGCAAGGATCCGTGAAGGTAACAGGGAGAGCTAGAATTTGTCCCACAGATAAGCGTTAGTCACACTAACACTCTAGACTCTGTTTCTCCCCTCATGGAGGCCTTCAGAAGTACCCCAGAGTCTGTAACTTCTTTAAGACTAGGAACCTGAGCTGAGTATCCTACCATTTTCTTTGTTTACCCTGCCTTCCCACTTTTCCACAGTGGGTAGTTTCCCTGCCATAAGTAATGGGGAGCTTTTACTGGACAAATTCCCTTCAACCACTTCAGAATCAGTTGAATTTTCTTCTGTTCAGATATGACCCTGCTCCAGTCCTCTGTGGTAGGGCAAAGGCTGGCTGTGCTGCCCTTACCAAAGGAAACAGCCTAAAATGACTTAAACAGGAACAAAACAAAATAAGATAGCAGAGTTCCCTGACCCAGTAGTGGCACTGAGACTTGTATACCATCCAGTGGAGGCAACTTTTATTTGTAGATAAACCTTTTATTGCTTGAAATACCTAGTAGAAATTTACTAGATATCATTGCATGAATGAAAGAGGTAGGAACAATTTAGGGAGGCAAACATGCTTCAATATTGTTCCTTCAAAATGGTGGAGAGGCAGCCAACCACTTACTCTGCTAATGTGTTTCCATAGCCATTTTCTAAGAATGGATTTAACTAAAGGCATTATTGGCCACAGGAGCTTGGAATGGCCGTTGGGGAATAAGACTGAGATTTTCTTATGGTGAACACCTGACTAAAAATCCTTCCTCTCTGCCCACATCTTACATTCCAAGTAAACAGAAATTTAATGAGAATATATTCATTTCCCTTCAAAGGCAACAGCAGAATACTGTATTGGAAGAGCTTCAGCTAATGGAAAAAAAATGTGTCCCTTGGTGAAAATATAGTTGTCGTGTTGGAAATTCAGGATATTTCCCTTGGCAATAAAATTAATCTTTTTTTCATTGCTTAAGATGATTTCCTGATGGGAGACACTGTGTCTGTGGAGATATTTTTGCTAATTTATTTGAGTCCAGTTAGAGAATTGATTCTAATTCATTTTAGTTAAGGGATGGCTGACCCTTGACAGCTACTTATTCTCTAGTAAAGTTTTCCCAATAAGCACCTCTTTTTCACTCACTCTTTCTTCACATTTATTGTGGTATCTAGACCCAGAAAAACACATTAGGCAGAAACTGAAATCTATGAAGAAGTCAGGATTGAGTGATGTGAGGCCCAGTTGCCCAACCTTTCCTGTAGAGATAAAGGAGTGCCATAGGTGAAGAGGCGGCCACAACCCCCAGTGTCAGAATCCCGCCCAGTGCAAACCTCAGGGGGCCTGGCTCAGGGCCGTGTAAGATTCCTGGAATCTTGGGGAGCTCAGAATTGCCTTAAAAGAACATTAACAAAGCTGAAAACCAAACAAAACTCATGTGACTTTTTGGTCATTTGTCTTGTCATTGCCCCTGAGCAGATTTTCTTTTCATCCACATATATGATTTCACATAATTATTAATGTGGCTTGCCTTTCTTCTCTAACATTTCTTCTCTCTTTCCCAACTGCCAAAGCACCAGCATTGTGTGCATTCGCCAGGTTGCTCTGTCCTTAAGACCCAGATCGAGTTTGACAGTCGACATACTCTGTGACCCCTCAAATGCAGTACTGATCTGGGAGAATTTGATATGGGCTCAGTGCTCATTATCTCCACAAATAAGAGCAGAATAGATGCACAGATAATAAAATAACATAGTAGATATATATACAATGATAACCATGTACAAGGTACATATATAAACTCGTTTAATTTTCATAGCAGCCCTCTGAGGAAAGTACTATTATTATCACTTTTTTATAAGAGGAAATTGGGGCAAAATGAATTTAAGAAACTTGCCCCAAATCACACAGCTGGTAAGGGGAAGAGACCATATTCAAACCTAGGAAGTCTGGCTTCAGAATATGGTCCTATTGTATTTTCAGTATTCCTACTTGGCTCTTGTAAATATTTGGTGGTTCGCTTCCCAAGGGGTTTCTCCTCGTAATTCTGCTTGGGTCATTCATCCATTTTTTAACTTATTCATTCAATTACTCACACATTCATCCGTTCAAAAAATACTTAGCACCCAGTGTGTCTCACTCTATCCTAGGTCCTGGCACTGAGGCTCTGAACAGGAGGGCCACAGGCCTGCTTGGGAGTGTACAGTCTAGCAGGGGAGCCAGGCGAACGAGTAATTACAGGATTAACTGGCTGTTTAAACTTTCTAGTTGCATCTAATACCATTGCATTTAATATCTACTGATTGAAACAGTGGAAGGATGTGAACAGATTCATGGAGAGTGTATGAAAAGGGTCAAGAACTGGGCAGGAAGAAGGAAGGGGAGGCTGTTGCCGGAGTCTGGGTGAGAGGGACAAGGCAAGAGAGGTGGCTGGATTCAGAGACATGGCATGAGTTTTTTCCATTCAAGAATACTTGAAGCAAATATGACGATGCTAACAACCGACAATTCTGAGTAAATTTTAATATTTCATTTATAAAAAGAAAGGAATAGGAAAAATGTGGAGTAGAACATTTCAGACTTACTTATTGTTTCTTGAAAGTGAAGTGGAGTTTCCAGTGCAAGGGTCTAATCTGACATGGAGTAAGACGTGTGGATTGACTCTCTAGTCTGGGAATAAGAGGCAGGCCACAGAGAGCCTTTAGTTTCAGCCTAATGGGGTGAGCATGTGAAACATTGACGCATCCCTTCACTTTCTGAAGGAGAAACGGCAGGTCCATTTGTGTCTGTGGTTTGTGGGTAGCATCTCTTCACCTCAGGGAGCAGGCGGAAGAGTCCACCTCTGAACCCAGATGAAGTCATAGAGAGTCCATTATATCAGAGCTACATTTCCCTGCCTTGTCAGAAGAGTGAGCATCTTAAGCATGTGTGTTCCATTGTCAGATGTGGTGTTTGATAAAGTAAAGGCCTTGGCTTCATGATCTAAGCCCTGCAAGTGATGGGATATACAAACCTTGTCAGGGCCTCCTCCGTGCGTAATGCTCATTAGCAGTAGGTGTTTGGAAATTACTCCTCTGCCCACTCAGACTTGGATCCTACCTGGAAGATGAAAAGGGGTGACCCAGAATCACCCAGTCTCAGAGATGGAGGGCCCTCTTCACGGTCACCTGACCATTGTCTTCCAAATCTGACTGCTCATCCAAAGCAATTGAGAGCATTTGTTAAAAACAGATTTAAAAAAATTTAGAGATACTGATTTAGTGGGTTTGGGATGGGACACAAGAACCTTCGAGCTGATGATTCAAAACCTGGATCTAGATTAGTGCTTCTCCCCTGGGGAGCTTGTTAAAATGAAGGTTCTGTTTCAGTAGATCTGGGATAAGGCCCAAGATTCTGTATTTCTAATAAGTACCCTAGTGATGTTGCTGGTCCAGGGATCATCCTTTAGTTGCAAGGACTTACAATAACCTTATAACCAGTGAGATTCTTTTTCAGTCCTATTTGAATCCTTCTAGAGATATGGAGCTCTCAGCCACAAGGCAGTTCCTACCATTGAGAGAAGTTTCAATTATTAGCAAGATCTTTCTTTAATTGAGTCGAAATCTATGTTGATAACTTCTAGAAGGTACTGTAGTGCAGTGGTTAAGTATGAGCTCTGGAGACAGATGACCTGATTTAGATCTTGGCTGTGACTTTTGCTAGCTTTGTGATTTTGATTAAATATATAGCCTCCTTGAATCTATAAAATAGGGTAATAATAGTACCTACCTCATAGGATTACTGTAAATTCATAATAGCATTAATCCATCATCTGATCCAGTAAGATTAGAACAATGCTTGGCATGGAGTAAGCACTTATAAGCATTTTCTTACTGGTGTAGCTGCACTTCAAGCAGAATCAGTTTGACATCAATCCTATTTCATTTCCCAATCAGAGGCATTAATAGACCAGGTAGAAACCTATAAAATACTGCTAAGACAAAAGTTAGAGTTTACTCTTTCTAACATTTCACTAACCTTTCCAACCTTCACATCCTGGTGGTGGGTATTGCTATAGGTCTATGCAGTTGGATCTGCCTCATATTACTTTGTGCAGGTAGAAATTAATAAAGCATTCAAAATGTGGAAGGGGACTTTTCTTCTAGGAACACAGTAATTTGAATATAAGCCATTGTGGTTTCATATTAAGCTTGGAAATTTGAATCCCCAACCCCAAACAGTGGAAGAAGAGAGAATTGTTTTTTCTTTTCTTCTTAAAAAATTACTAAATACTTTGGACATACAGAAATATTTATGAATACTATAACAAGGACCCATAAGCTTACCTCCCAGCTTAAGAAATAGAATATTAGTAGTTACTTAAAAAAAAATAAATAAAATCTCCCTATGACCCTCCCCCTGGTTGTTGTCCCTCTTTTTCAGAAGAGGCAACCACTATTCAGAATTTAGTATTTATCGTGTTCACATATTTGGGTTATTCTTTAACTATAAACATATGTATTCCTAAGTAATGTAAGGTATTCTTTTGTGTGTTTAAAATGTTTATAGTATATATACTTCTGCAATACATAATTCTTTTTTTTCCTCTAATATACATTTAAAACATGTGTTCAGAAGTTCAATTCACTTTTTGTTCCAGGCTGTGTAAGCTTCCTCTTTCTCCCACTAACCAGCTATTTCTGTTGATGAATGGAATCAGAAGAGTAATGGATACTAGGAAGTGGGAAAAGGGGATTGGATGGGAGGCGAAATCTCAGTCAATATCTTAAAATAATATCTGCCATACTGATAGGGACAAGTAAGTTGGCACTGATGACTATATGACTAGCTAATGATACTCATTTGCATTGAATAATGTCCCATCTGTCAAACTCTATTGCATATGCCTGTCATCTAGGGATCTTGTTAATGTGTAGATTCTGATACCACAGGTCTGGGGTGTGAGCTGAGATTCTGCATTCCTAGCAAGCTCCCAAGTGATGGAGGTGCTGCTGGTTCTGGGCCAGGCTTTGAGTAGCAAGGGTGTATGGATGGGGCACACATTTGTCTTAGACCTGAGTTCGAATATTGGCTCCCTTGTTTTCATTATCTCGGGGGAACTTGGGAAAATTAGTTTCCAGTGCTGCAGCTTTTATTCTTGGCTGCACGTTATATATAAGTCCCCTGAGTTAAAAGTCCTATACCCACTCCATATGACAGACTCTAGGTCCATCCACCTCACTACGAATAACTCAATTTTGTTTCTTTTTATGGCCGAGTAATATTCCATTGTATATATGTGCCACATCCTCTTTATCCATTCATATACACTACTGAATGTAAAATAGCTGGCTGGTGGGAAGCAGCTGCATAGCACAGGGAGATCAGCTCTGTGCTTTGCTATGACCTAGAGGGGTGGGATAGGGAGGGTGGGAGGGAGGCTCAAGAGGGAGGGGATGTGGGGACATGTGTATCAGCATATGGCTGATTCACTTTGTTGTACAACAGAAACTAACAGTATTGTGAAGCAATTATACTTCAATAAAGATCTATTAAGAAAAACAAAAGTCCTATACCCAGGTTGTACCCAGATCAATTAAATCAGATATATAGGGATGAGACGCAAGCATCAGTAGTTTTAGAAACTGTTCAGATTTCAGTGTGCAGCCAAGGCTGAGAACTTTTGCTCCAGGGTGGAGATTCTCAAATTTTGGCATGCATCAGTATCACCTGGAGGGCTTGTTAAAACTGATTTCTGGGTCTCAGCCCCAGAGTTTCTGATTCACGAGCTCTGGTGTTGGGCCCAGTAATTTGCATTTATAACAAGTCCCTAGGTGAATCTGATGCTGCTGGTCCTGTCCTAAGAGCTTAAGTTCTCATCAGTAAAATGGGTATAAATATTACCCATCTTTTGGTCCATTGGAGAATCAATGAAATAATACACCTAGTGATGTTTGGCATGTAGTAGACAATCAAGAAATGGTAGTTTCCTTCTATTATTACTACTAGTAGTATTATGTCTATGTTTAAGTTAGGTGCCTATTTAATCATTAGTTAGTTTACCCATAATATTGGTTAGGGTATTCCAGCTTAACATCTTCCTACTTAAAGAAGATCACTTCCGACTGTGGTTAAATTTGTGCTGGCACCTCTCAGAAGAGTTTAACTCGTCCTCTGGTTACAGTGATGTTGTTGTCAGAGACTAGCCTTGTTTAAGTTTTCCAGGCCATCTGTATACATACCCAGTGGTTAACAAGTGACCCCTTGTACATAATCCCCCTTGTTGTGTCTGATAAATTCATCATGGTCCTTATCTGGTTCTTTTTTATTTCAAGAAGAACCCCACAGGTCTTGCCTTCCTGGTGGTAGAACCAAGAGCCCCCAGGCCCTCAGTCTGTATAAGACCTGGTGGTCTCCAGATGGGCTGGCAGATGGGAATGGAGGGGGTAGACGGGCCCCTCCCTAGGCTGATGCTCTGTTGTGAACACTTTTCCTCTACTGGTATATACTCTGGTGTATTCAGTGACTCCATTGTGATTTTTCTCCTCTTGAATATAGTATTTGCACACAACTCCTTCCCAGTAAGAATGGTTCCCAGGTGGTATTCTCTGGCCCGAAGGCTTCTACTTCATTATCATCTTTGTTAACCTGAGAATACCGCCCTTTGGGTTCGGCAAAGGAGCACATCGTTCTCGCTAAACTGTGTCAAACAAGACTCCTTGCTGGGCTTTGGAGCTTCATTGGTGAGCTGCAGCTATTGATCTTGCTTCCAGGATTGTGCATAATGCAGACAATACGGTTTCTGGGTGCCTTCTCTGAAAACTGCCCAGATTTTGGGCTTGAGCTTGATGCAAACTGCATTATAAACATGCCAGGCTTGTACTGACAGCACTGAAAGCATATTGGGATAAACATTTGTGTTTGCTAAAAATGCCTCTACAGAATTGGAAGTATTTAATCAAAAGATTTATCTGTGTGTTTCTGGGGGTGTTTTAAAGCCTTCCATGACCCAAAAGCAATGAATGGTTCCTGAGTGTCTCCTTTATCAGTTTCTGTACGTTCTAACCTTAAGCTTCAAAAGGAAAATAAGAATGAAAAGGTTAATTCTTGTTTAAAATTGACATGTGTCCCTTCTGTGGGATAAAAGATTTTAATTGACAGGATGTTTAGGTAGAGTTTTTGGCTTCGATGTGACTATTTTGCTATCTCTTTTAGGTTTCTTAGCAAATCTGGGCTTGGGGATCAGGTCTGTTGCCTAAGAAAAAATAGTAATTATCACTAAGAAATTGCTGAGTTAATTAGTTCTGTCAGTAATTCAGAGGGCAATTGGAGCAAAGTTGAGACAGGTTTGGAGCCAAGCCTTGTTGCTGTTTTGTGAAACAATCTGAAATAAATCTCTCTTCTGTCGATAACTCTGACTTGAGTAACATTCCACTTTTGGAGTTGAGTTTAGGCAGCAGGACCCAGTAAAAGCTCTGTGTTTATTAAGATCCACTAGCCACAGGACATTAAATTCTTCTATTGTAGAGTGGAAGTGAAGCTGGAAGGAGGAAGTATCCATTAAGGAGAGATTAATGTTGTATGCCCATTTGAAAACTCAGTTTGTATCTTCGTGATGGTAACCAATGTTGTGGCCACATTTTATAAATGGTCTTTTAATGAGGATGATATAGTGCTGATTAGAATATATACATCAGTGTTGATTTTTTAATATGTATATGGAAGGTGCTTTTGTAATAATAGTAATAGGAACAATAACCATGATAACAATAATAGTGATTCTAATATATTGAGTATCTCCTATGTGCCAGGTGCTAGTATATGTGATCTGCGATTCTCACAATAACTCGTAAAGGTAGGGATTATTAACCGCATTTTATAGATTAGGAGACTGAGGCACAGAGAAGTTAAATGATTTGCTCAAGGTCACATAGCTTATAAATGGCAGAGCTGAGAACTTAACTCAAGACTATGGGGCTCCGAACCTGCCTTGCATTGAGGAGACAAATGGTTCAAGGAGAAAATGGTCCAGGGAGTAGGGCATTCAAAATGCCAGAGGTGATATTCTGCTTGTACTAGGAACTGTGGTGTAAGTCTGACTTTTTGGCTCTAACCTTGTTCACCCAGGAGGACTCATCAGTAGTGGTTTCTGCACATGTGCAGGGGAAGAGCCCAAAGGCAAGGTTTGGATTTACTGAACATCTACTATAAATTGGGAAGTTGGATGAAGCACTGCACATATGTGAAATCCTTTAGTTATCATAAAAATTTTGGGAGGTAGGTTTCTTAGCCATGTTTTACATATGTGGGAATTGAGGTCCAGAAAGAAAAAAATCTTGCTCAGAGTCATATGGTGTGTAAGCAGGCAGAAAAATAATTTTTTGTCTTAAAAGTTTGTAAAATGCATAATATAAACCTTCCTGGATTTTTCAACATGTATGCCCTATATTTGATACTGTGACTAGATTCTGCAAATATAGGAGCATGTTGAGTTGCATTTTGGGTTAGTTGTTCTATCTATCTATCTATCTATCTACCTATCTATCTATCTATCTATCTATCTACCTACCTATCTATCTATATTTTAACATATACAAATAGAGAAAAATATTCTTTATAGTTTAATAAACATCCATCAGATCAACTTGAAGTCTCCTATGTCCACTTCTACTATCACATTCTCTTTTCTTCCTTCCCAGTCCATTTCTTCTACTACATTGCTACAGGTATACCACATTCACTAAAACACATAGAATTTTTTATACTTTTCAAATGTATATGAAAGAGACTGTATGGCATGTATTATTCTGCAACTTGCTTTTATCTTTTAAGATGAATAGGTATGATCTTGGACCATCCTTGAATTCCTAGCATAATGTATCACGTCCAAGTAAGATTATTATTTTTAACAAATAAACTTCCAATTTCATTTTATTAATAATTTATTGGAACTTTTACTTAAGATTGGCCTATAATTTACTTTTCCTGATTGATTTTGCTTGCTTATGCATATGGTTTTAGTAGCTTATAAAAATGAGTTAGTGGAGTTCCACTGTTGGAATGGCAATGTGATTAGTTCCATGAACCTGCTCTTCAGCAAAACAAACGTAACTGGAAATTTATTTTAAAAAAACAACCATATAAAGTCTCCAGAAATTTTCCTAAGGGCATATAGTAAATAAAGAAATATTCAAGAAAATCTACTGAAACTTGGTAAGAGCATTGGGAATCTGTGACATTTGAATCATGACCTGTTCCCTCTCTACCCTTCTCAGCTCAGTGTGATTGAAACCATACTCAAGGCAGATACAGCCAAGAACATAGGATTCCTTATCCCATAAGTTGTAAATTGAGATCTAAGTTATCTTCCTGGGAAGGGTAGGCTACTAGCATTTCCTGTCTTTCCCGGCTACAGTTTCAGAGGCTAAGCTCCAGGTGAATGTGGTTGAAGGCTGGGGGCTCCCTTCTTTCGCCCAGTCACTACTAATAGGGTGGAGGCTCTACTTCAGGCGTGGAATGCTGAAAATCCTGGGTCCACTATCATCCTTACTCTAGCTAATCCATAGAGTGGAGGTTCTGTACCAGGAAGAACAAGCAAATAAGAATGTAGGCTACTGCCCTACCTAGTGTCCTGCTCTTAAAGCAAAGAGAGTTGTTATTCAGAGAGAAGCAGGCCTCTGTCCTTGTTTCCAGTTCTGGAGCTGGTGACTCAGAAATTTTGTCCAAGGGGAGAGGTAGGCCTTCATGACTGAGAACTTTAAAGCTCTACCCAAAGGAAATGACTTTATTTGAAACAGTGTGGGGGAAGTTCAAACCTAAAAGTGCTCTCAAAGACAATGAAGGTCTTGGAGGTAAAAGGAACAAGCTAAATACTAAGCCAGTTAGTTTACCAAAGAGAATCAGGGAAAGGGATATCTAAGAGCTCTCCATTGGTCAGAACACACCTCAAACACTGGCCTCAAAAACTACCCATGCAGAGGGATCCAAATTTAATTGGAGCAGACTGTGGAACCATTTATGCTCCAGGCCATTGTCAAAAACAATTTACAGCAACTATCTGTTGATTAATGGAGCCTAACAGCTGGGTGTGATCATGGAAAGATACAATCAAAGGGAGTCCTGCTCAAGCCACTGTCATCCCAGGGTGATTGTGGGCATACCCAAAGCTGTGCCTCCAGAGGAACAACACCAAAGGCTACATACCATAGGGACAACGGTGGGGAATAGACTTAGAATAGTCCAGCCATTCACTGACAAAATGAACAAACAACAACAAGAGTCCTCAGAGGTAGGGCACCAGTATCCAGAGTTGTTACAATATATATCTAAAATGTCCCATCATCCCACAGCACAAAAGATGAGACATGCAAAGATACAGGGAAATATGATACATAAACTGGAAAAAAAAACCAGACAACAGAAACTGTGTGTGAAAGGAACCAGACATTGGATTTAACACAAACCCTTCAAAGTAGCCATTCTAAACATATTCAAAGAACTAAAGGAAACCATGGTTAAAGAAGTAAAGTATGATGACAGTGTAGCATAAAATAGAGAATATTGATAGAAATTATAAAAAAGAACAAAATATTCTGTACAGTTGACCCTTGCACAACATGGGTACACTTATATGCACATTTTTTTCAATAAATACATACTATAGTACTACACGATATGTGGTTGGTTGAATCTGTGGCTATGGAACCACAGATATGGGGGGGCCAACTGTAAAGTTATACACTGATTTTTGACTGCATGGAGGGTCAGTGTCCTTAATCCCCTCATTGTTCAAGGATTAATTATAGTTTAAAAGTATAATAACTGAAATGAAAAACTCACTGATGGGCTCAATAGTAGACTTGAACTGGCAGAAGAAAGGATCAGTGAACGGGAACATAGATCAATAGAGGTTATTCAATCTGAAGAACATTGAGGGGAAACAATGAAGAAAAATGATCAAAGCATGGAATGTGGGATATCATTAAGCACACCAACATGTACATAGGGGTACCAGAGGAAAGGAGACAAAGGGTTGGAAAAATACTTGAAGAAATAATGGCTGAAGGTTTTCCCAGTCTGATGAAAAATTACACATCTAAGAAGCACAACACACTGTAAGTAGAGTAAATGCAAAGAGATCCACACACAGACACATCATAGTATAAATGCTGAAAGACAAATATCAAGAGATAATATTGAAATCAGCAGAGAATAATGACTCATCATGTACAAGGGGACTCCAGTAAGACTAAAGTTGACTCCTCATCAGAGAGCATGAAGGCCAGAAGTCATTGGGATGACATATTCAACAAGCTGTGGCTAAGAAAACAAACAAACTATCAATGATGAATTTTATATCCAGCAAAACTACTTTCAGAAATAAAGCCCTAGAGAAATGAGTATGAAAATATCTCAAAAAATAGGGAAAAAAATCATTAAAGCAATTGAATTGTTACATTGGAAAATATTCACTTCATGCAAAAGAAAGCAGTAAAAGAGAAAGAGAAGGGAGAAAGAGACATCAGACATACAGAAACAAAAAGTAAAATGGCAGACTGTATAAATACATTAAATACGAGTGGATTAAACAATCCAATCATGAAGCAAAGATTGTTAGAGTGGAGAAAGAAAAATAATATCCTATTATATGCTGTCTACAGCAGACACACTTTAGATTCAGTGATACAAATAGATTGAAAGAAAAAGAATGGAAAAAAAATGTATCATGCAAATAGCAACCATAAGAAAGCTAGAGAGACTACAATAGTTAAGATAAAATATTTTTAAAACAACGTTACTGGAGAAAACAAGGGACATCTTATAATGGTAAAAGGGTCCGTCCTTTGGGAAAATGTAACAATTATAAACATACATGCCCTAAAAATAGAGCCCCATAAAAGCTGACAGAATGAAAGTCAGAAATAGACATTTCAACAGTAATGTGAAATATGGATGTGGAAGCATCCATATCCTACTTTAAAGAATAGGTAAAACACCCATGCTGAAGATCCACAAGGATATGGAAGACAACCCACAAAATGGGAGAAAATACTTGCAAATCCCATATATGATAAGGGACTTCTATTTAGACTATATACAGACTCCTACAACTCAATAGTAAAAAGACACATAACCCAATTGAAAAATGGGCAAAGGATCTGGATAGACATTTTTCCATAAAAGGTATAAAAATTGCCAGTAAGCACATGAAAATAAGCTTTGACATTATTAGCTGTCCGGAGATGCAAATTAAAGCCACAGTGAGATACCACTTTACACTTACTAGGATGGACATAATAAAAAAGACAGATAATAATAATTGCGGGCAAGAATGTGGAGAAATTGGAACCATCATACACTGTTGGTAGGAATGCAAAATGGTGCAGGCACACTGGAAAACCATCTGGAAGTTCCTCAAAAAGTTAAACAATGAGCACCATGTGACCAGCAATTAAACTCCTGTTTATATTCAAGGTAAATGAAAACATATGTTAACACAAAATGTACACTTATACAGAAATGCTTATAAGAACATTATTTATAATAACCCCAAAGTAAAAACAGCCCAAATGTCCATTAACTAATGGTAGATCCATACAATGCAGTATTATTTGACAATAAAAAGGAATAAAATGCTTATGCATGCTACAACATGTATGAATCTTAAAAATATTATGCTAAGTGAAAGTAGCCAGTTACAGAGGAGCACATCTTTTATGATTCTGTTTATATGAAATGTCCAGAATAGGCAGACCCATAGAGACAGAAAATGGATGCTGCTAAAGAGTATGGAGTTGTTTGGGGGCTGATGAAAGTATCCTAAAACTGATTGTGGTGAGATGGCTGCACCACTGTGAATAAATGAAATGCTGTTGAATCATATACTTTAAATGAGTGAATTATATGGTATATGAATTATAGTTTAATAAAGCTGTTAATAATAAATTAATGGAAAGAAAAAGAATGATCAGGGAAGCTTTACCTTCTTATTGCTAGTCTCTGAAACTATAAAACGATAAAATGCAGGAATTATCTTTTTGTTGTTCATGAAAAAGTTAGTGTAAAATGTCTGGGCATGGTGTCTTTATAAGGGAGAGATCTCTTTTTCCTATTAGATTAAAATTATTGATATTTAATTACGACTAGTTTGTTTGGATATCTCCTCAAGTTATTTTGGATTACCTTCCCCCCCAATATATTATAGATTTCATCTAAGTTAAAAAATATTAGGGGCTTCCCTGGTGGCGCAGTGGTTGGGAGTCCACCTGCCGATGCAGGGGACACGGGTTTGTGCCCCGGTCCAGGAGGATCCCACATGCCGCGGAGCAGCTGGGCCCGTGAGCCATGGCCTCTGGGCCTGCGCATCCGGAGGCTGTGCTCTGCAATGGGAGGGGCCGCGACAGTGAGAAGCCCGCGTACTGCAAAAAAAAAAAAAAAACTATTATAAAGTGGATCATGGTATTTATTAGTTTTAGCATCTTTGTTACTAAATCTATTTTCCAATAAAAGTAGTTGAGCCTTCTTGGAGAAATGCTGATTCCCAAGTTAAGGTCAGCAAAATATAAGATGAACCTAAAACATCTTGTGATGTCCTAAAGAAAGGAAGTTCTGAAACATAATGTCATGTTGAAAATACACGGAAACTCATCCAAGAGCTCCAAATGGCCATATCTTGGATAATTAGATGAACAATATAAACAATAATAGATAGTATTGGGTGATAATCCATAGAATAAAGCAAATACCCATGAGTCCATACTGATAGGAACAAATAATTGAATAATTGTTTAAATAAATAAGTGGAGAAAGGATAGCTTTTCCTTAAGGAGGATTTCAATTAATAAAGGTAGAATGAATTATGATATAGAGAATCATCATTTTACAAACATCGTAGTAAAAATTGTTGCAGACAAGAATCATCAATAGATGTTGAAATTAGTGGGAGAAATTATTATGCTAAGCAGCGTATCTGTATCGCCTCCATGTATTTCCCCGTAGGATATTCATTAATTACAAAGGGAAAAAGGTAACTTTCCACTGGAGAAACTACCTTAACTCTCTTAACCCTGTGATTATAGTTAACATCTCCGGTATGAGACATACTGATATTATGTATTGCTGTTATGTTGCACTGTTAAGGACACAACATCACTTCTGTAGTTTTGTTGCCAAAAAATGCATAACCTGAGTTTAATTGTGAGAATGCATAAGGTAAACACCAATTAAGGAATATTCTACAAAATAACTCTTTAAAGTATCACAGTCTTAAAAGAGAAAGGACACTGTGGAACTGAGGATGGAAGTACTAAAGATATAATGACAACTAAGTGCAGCGTTATGAGTTTGAATTAGATTGTGGTCTAGATAAAGGTCTAGATAAAAGATAAACACTGTGTTAACATTGGAAAAGATATTAACATTTAAGGAAACTTGGATGAGGGTTATACCAGAACTCTGCATAATTTTTCCAATTTTTAAAAATTCTGAAATTATTATAAAATAAAAATTAAAAATATTTTAAAGTATTTAAAAATCTATTTTATCTGTTGTTTGGTAGTTTTTTATCCCTAATATTGTTGTGAGTGGCTTTTCTTAATTAGTTTAGAAGTCGTTTTAAAATTTGTATCCCCTCCCCAAAAGATTCAGCTTTTTTGTTATTGGTTTCTATTCCTTTTGTTTGATTGTTCTTCTCTCATTTATTACTTACTATTAATTTTATTATTATTTATTTTGTTGTTTATTAACTTTATTTAATTATTGTATTATTCTTAACTCATAGGTCCTTTGAATTTAGTTTTAGTTACCTTTCTAGCTTCATTTAATGAATTCATTACTGTATTAGTTACATAGGACTGCTGTAATAAAGTACCACAAACTGGCTGGCTTAAAAGCATAGAAATTTATTGTCTCCCTGTTCTTGAGGCTAGAAGTTTAAGATCAAGGATCATGTTCTCTATAAAACCTCTAGGAAAAGACTCATTTTTCCAGCTTCTTCCAGCTTCTGGTAGCCCTGGCTGTTCCTTGGTCTGTGATAGCGTCACTCCAATCTCTGTCTCTGCCTTCGTATGGCCTTCTTCCTATGTCTGTCTCTTATTCTCTGGTAAGGACACCAGTCATAATGGATTTAGGGCCCGCCCTCCTCCAGTAAAACCACATCTTAACTTGATTACATCTTGCAAAGACCTTATTTCCAAATAAGGCCACATTTACAGGTACCAGGGATTAGGACTTGAACATATTTCCTTGGGGAGGGGGTACAATTTAATTACATTTTTTCTTATTTTTTGATACATGCATTTAAAAGCCCTACTTTTGTCTCTAAGTAGTGTTTTAGCTGTATCCCACAATTTTAAAAATAAACTTTTGCAGATGTGCAATATGAATAAAGAAAAAAATGTACAAATAATAAGTACAATGCTCTATGAATATTCAGTAATTTAACATACCTGGGTAACAAGTACCCAGAATACACATGAGTGTATTTCTTACACTCTAAAAGCCCCCTTTAACACCTTTCTAGTCACTGCCCACTCAAGAATAGTTACTATCCTGATTTCTAAAAGCATTGATTAGTTTGGCTTGTTATTTAACTTTAGGTAAATGGGATCATAGGTCATGTTGTCTTATGCAACGGCTTCTTCTGTTAAACATTTTGCTTGTGAGATTCATTCATGTTTTACATGGTGTTGAAAATTATTCACTCCTGTTGTTGTCTAAGATTCCATTTTTTATCCATTCTCCTGTTGATAAACATTTGGTTAGTTTCCAGTTTTTGATTAATAATTGCCGTAAATATTCTGTATATCTCTTTTAATGAACACGTGTATGCATTTTTGTTTTGTATTACCTGGGAGGAGACTTACTTGGTTACAGAGTTGGCAAATATTTAATTTTAGTTAGTAGTGTCATATAGTTTCCAAAGTTGTATCAATTAACTTTCTCACCAGCAGTGTAAAAGAATTTAAGTCAATTCTTGCCAACAGTTGTCTTTTTCCTTTTAGGAATTCTGGGTGTGTGGTGTTATGTAATTTTGTTTTTAATTGTATTTTTATGATGAAATCAAACGTGTTTTCATAATTGTAATGACCATTTAAATATCATATTTTGTGAAGTGTCTGTTGAAGTGTTTTGCCCTTTTGTCTATTCTGTTGTTTTCTTTCTGATTTATAGTTCTTTATATATTGTTTTTATAAGTCCATTGCTGGATATACGTGTTATATATCTCCTGTAAGTGACTGTTTTTTTTTTGGCTGTACCACGTGGCTTGCGGTATCTTAGTTCCCCGACTAGGAATTGAACCGGGACCCCAGCAGTGAAAGCGCTGAGTCCTAATCACTGGACCGCTGGGGAATTCCCGGTAAGTTTATTTATTTATTTATCTATCTATCTATCTATCTGTTTATTTATTTATGGCTGTGTTGGGTCTTCGTTTCTGTGCGAGGGCTTTCTCTAGTTGCGGCAAGCGGGGGCCACTCTTCATCGCGGTGCATGGGCCTCTCACTATCGCGGCCTCTCTTGTCACGGAGCACAGGCTCCAGACGTGCAGGCTCAGTAATTGTGGCTCACGGGCCTAGTTGCTCCACGGCATGTGGGATCTTCCCAGACCAGGGCTCGAACCCGTGTCCCCTGCATTGGCAGGCAGATTCTCAACCACTGTGCCACCAGGGAAGCCCCTCCTGTAAGTTTTTTATATATATTGTTTATAGTTGTCATTTGTTCTAAATATTCTAAAATTACAATCTAATTTCCTTAACCCATGGTTTATTTAGGTGGGCATTTAGTTACACGTATGTATAATATGCGTATGTAATGTTCATAATATATATTACACGTACATGAAACTAAAATGCTCACCCTAAATAAACCATGAATTAAGGGCAATGCATTTTTAACTATAGAATATGTTTATTCCTTGTTCCAAGTGTACTTGAAAAGTTTTTCTTTTTCCTCTCTAGATATATAGACAGACCTGTTTATAAATAAACAGAGATGACCTTCTAAAGAGAATCACTTGAAGTGGGAACTATGTCACTAATAATAAATCTTACTATGTTATTCATATCTCCTTTATCCTTGATTTTGGTAATTTTGATCTATTAGTTTATAAACAAAGTGTGTTAAAATCTCCCACTGTATGAAATTAAACCCTTTTTTGCTTTATGTTTTTAAACTGCATTTGTTTGATGCATATGATTTTAATATCTTCTTGGGTATTTCTCTTTATGAAATAGTTATTTCTTTGTGGTTATCTTATTAGGCAGTATCCTTCTTTAGCTTTATTAGTATCGCTTGCTTTAAATGATATTTTATTATAATAATAATGTCACTACACCAGGTTTTGATGTTGTTTATAATTGTTTTTCTTTCACCATCTCTTTCTTCTTAACCTGCCAAAACATTTTCTCTTAGTTCGATGTCTCTAAGCAGAAAACAGTTGGGTTTTCATTATTTATCCAACCTGACATTTCCTTGAATTAATATCATTGCACTTTAAAAAAAAAAAACTTATTTCTACTGTCTTTGGTTTTCAGTTGGCCTTGCTTTTTTTTTTTCATACTTCTTGTAGATTGGATAGGATTTTGTTTATTCCCTTTGATTTCCTCTCTTAGTTTGGAAGATTTGATTTATGGTTTGTACCGCAGGTCTTTTGGTGATTATTCTTAAACTTATAAGACAATACTTAGATGCCTAACTTTCTTTCTGCTCTCTCTATCTTCCTTTCTCTCCTCTTAGGTTTTACTTAGTCAAATAATTCAATGACATAGTTTCAAAAGTTAAATAGATTTACAAGGCTTATAATGAAAAGTAACACTTTTGATATGGTCTTTTTAAAAATGGTAAATTCATTGTTTTGAACACTCCATAGACTCTTCTAGTAATCCAAAATTATTATTGCTAGTCAGAAAGAAACAATAATGCCCTTTCATTCTATGAAAAGGAAAATTAAAAACATAGTATGTGAGAGCTGTCAGACACTTTACTCTCATCGCCCAAAAATATTTGGGCCTCTAAGACAGTGAAGGTGAAACCATAACTCTCTGGAGACTAAGTCTTAAAGGTAAACTTAGCACTGTGATCTAAGGAGAATGTTTGCATTACTCAGATGTGATAAGGAAATGCATGGCAGGAAGGGAAATCTTCCCAGTTGCATGGCCCAATACAGGCTCTATCTTGGTTTCTGAATATCTTCCAAAGTGAGTCACCAAAGGTGAATTTATTAAGTAGGCACGGTGCTGTACATTGTGACATTGTAGATCTGCCTAAAATGTTAGTTACTCAATAGCTTATTTCCTTAGTCCTTGAAACAAACAAAAAAATGATCATGAAGAATAAGTGGGTTTTAAGATTTGTGAAAACTGGATGAGAAACAGAAAAGTCAGACATATTCACTTAATTTTAAAAAATTAAATGGCTTTCTTAGAGGACTTCCTGAGTCGGCTAGTTAATGAATTTACACGAAGAATAAAGGAATATGTATTAATACTTATTTTTATTCTCACTCAAACCTCTGGCACATTACATCTTAGCTGATTGCATTGTCTCTAAATGGCTTGAGGTGGTAATGTATGAACAGTCAATAATTTCTGAGCGTTTTCATCTTTACAATACACATCTAATGAGTTTATGTCCTCATTCTTAATTACTTCAGCAATAGATATTATATGATCCCATGTGAAAAGACATATTTAATTAATATTGCCTCTTAAAGCCTTGCGAGGAAACATTTCTTTGATTTGTTGTATAAATTTATAGGTTCCATCATGGATATCACTCATGCAATAAGTGCCTTGGGAAAAGAGTGCTAAGCAAAGCCACTCGGCGATCTGGTGGCAAACAGGAAGGGAGGCAACAGCTTTATTTTCAATGTAAGGCCCCAGGGTGGAACACAAAGAATAGACATAGATCATCTCAAGTGTTACCAGATTTATGACAGGTTCTCCTCTTAACCAACAGAATGAAGGAAGAGAGGTGGCAGTGAGACCAAATTCTCTTCTGGTGCATTGAGGGAAAAAAAAGAAAGAACACAGGAGACTGGGATCATCTCCTAAGATTTTGTTATTATCTTTTTTGACGTTTTAAAAACACTTTTTTTTTTTTTTGCGGTACGCGGGCCTCTCACTGTTGTGGCCTCTCCCGTTGCGGAGCACAGGCTCCGGACGCGCAGGCTCAGCGGCCATGGCTCACGGGCCTAGCCGCTCTGCGGCATGTGGGATCTTCCCGGACCGGGGCACAAACCCGCGTCCCCTGCATCGGCAGGCGGACTCTCTCAACCATTGCGCCACCAGGGAAGCCCTAAAAACGCTTTTTAAGGTTTTTTTTTTTTTTTTTTTCTTTTTTGGTTGCACACGTGGGATCTTAGTTCCTGGACCAGGGATCGAACCCACACCCTCTGCAGTGGAAGCACAGAGTCTTAACCACTGGGCCACCAGGAAAGTCCCTGTTTTTTATTACTGTGGGAAAGTTAAAAATTAGAAAATAGTTTAAAGTGTAGAAAAAAATCCTAACACCCTGGTATAGTCACTATTGTGATATATATTTCCTTCCAGTCTTCTTCTTTTTTTAATATGGTTGACTATCTTACATATATTTATATCTTCAATTTCACTTCACAGTCTTCAGAAATATCACTTTAATGCCTACAAACCATATTGTTTTGATATTGCTTAAAATGATTATTCATTTTCTTCACAATTCCCATTTTTTGACAAAGAGGTAATGATAGTTCTGTGGGTACTCCTCAAATAGTTATTAGCTGACTAACATTTTTTGCATCTCCATCTCTCCATCTCTAAAATGGGATTCTGAGACACACCTCTTCTTTCTGTTGCTAAATCCATACACATATAAATATCCAAGACAGCCATTGACATTATGTTGAGGTAAAGAGCTCTTCATAAGAGATTCAGGATCCAGAAGGGTAGACCTGGGGTTAATAGTAGACTGAGTTTCATGCATTTTAATTACTGACAAACCCAAATTAGATTCTCAGATAAAATAGCATCAGGTATTAACAGGGACCAAGAGGTCAGAAGTTCCAGGGCCCTGCCAACTTTACCAGCCATCCATGCTATAATTGATTAAAGCATTACAGGGTAATATTTTGCTAAGTGTGTCACAGCATCTCTTCTCGTTAGGTGCTACATTGGCTTGCTGATGTAAAACATGCTGAAATAATTAGATTACTTGCAATCATAGGGAAAATAATGTCTGCCATGGATATGATGTCACAGTATTTTAAAGGAAAAAATTCAAGATACCTCTTTCACAGCCTGCAAATTTTCTGTCTCATTCTTATCCTTTTCACTCTCTAACTCCTTGCCGCTTTGCTAACAGGCAGAAAAGAGTCAGATTTCTCTGGGGTGTCAACTGCACAATACTTGAATGCGTAGGTAGAGTAGAAGCTGATATGTTTCTCTGGAGGTCTTTAGGGATGGAATATCTATCTGGATATTTATGTGGAATATCAGAGTGAGAAAACGTTTTCACGAATCTGTAGATTTTACAACATCACAGTGGGTGCTCTGGGGATCATAGAAGAAACCCTGAATTAGAGACAGTTAGTTTTAGGGTCCCATTTCCTGGCTATGTTGGTTGTCTAATGCCACCAAGCTTCACTTTCTTCATCTGTAAAAATAAGGAAGTTGAATTATGAATTCAACAGCTTCTCCTTGCTTTAGTTTGCTGACAGAAGAAATTTTCTCTCCTCAAGCTGCCTACAGAAAGAGCAAAAGATCTCGTACGTTAAATCCAAGAGATGGAATCACAACATAGGAAATTAAGAAAGCTTGGAAGCTGGTGGTGGGTGCATCTGAAAAGGTCTGGTGGTCATTGACTAGTGGGAGTGACTGGAAATTAAGTGACTTGCTTGTTGCTTACTTTTTCCCCCCAGAATGTGAGGTCCCTGAGAGATCGCCTGTCTCATTTTCAGCTAGCTGTCTTTATTGCCTAGAATAGTTCCTGTAACACAGAGGTGTCATTAAGTATTTTTTAAGGGGCTGAATAATGAATAGGTTTGCTCAGTAGTAGAAATTTGTAATATGAGATGCAGATGCATGCAATTACTATTCACAAAGAGGAAAGACATTCTTGGCAAAGTATCCTCACCTTTTAGTTGCCTCATGCCCAAGGATTGAGGTGGAGGTGGGTCTATGTGAAATCTAGAGCTATTTTCTTAATTGATTGGGTGACAACTGGATTGACTTTCAGGGATATAGTTCAGGTACTAAAAAGACTGGAAATACTAGATTGGTTCTACTCTTCATTTTGAGGTTGCTCACCTTAAATAAGTCCTAGATCTTATCATTCACATATCTATCTATGGTAATGTGTAGATTCTGAAAGAGCAAAAATAATTTCCGATGGGATTCTCCAGGGTGTCCAGTGTGACTAGGGAGCAATTCCTTTTGGCCTAGGGGAATTGTTTGTCAGGTGTCTCCACCCCACCCTCCTTCTTTACACTTGGGAAGGAAGTTACTATGCACAGCCCACACTTAAGGAGTGGAAAGCCAGGCTCCACCTCCTTGAGGACAGAGTAGTTATATAAATTACTTGCAGTTCTTATGAATTTGAGAAATTTGTTGCTTCTCCCCTCATTTATTTGCTCAACTATTTATATCCATATGAACTCATGGATATTTATATTATACTTTGAGTTATAATCCAATACTATTTTATTTATATTGCTGCCCAAGTTGTCCCACCACTGTCTATTGGGAACTCTTTCAGTTGACTCCTTTGTCCCTTTGATATACCCACATCATGGATATTTATATTATACTTTGAGTTATAATCCAATACTATTTTATTTATATTGCTGCCCAAGTTGTCCCACCACTGTCTATTGGGAACTCTTTCAGTTGACTCCTTTGTCCCTTTGATATACCCACATCAATGTGGGATTTTTGTTTTGTTACGCTTTTTAGTTTTTTAGCACATCCTTACTTTCTGCTATTATAAGATGCTCCAGCCTCATTTTGTATATCTCTTACCCCGGTCCAATAAATCAGTTACTTCTCCAAAGATGTGCAACCTTTAAAAATCGACTTTTTCTTCCTTGAGAATATTTTGGTTCTTATGTTCAGATTTAGCTGTGCTCAGAAACTTTTATTGTTAACTTCTCCATATGTCAGTCCAGAGGTGCAGGTATTAGAAGAAAGTTTTCAGGTTCTATTACTAAATAGGAGTTTAGAAATAGACTTGCAATTTCTCTTCTGAGGCTCCTATATCACCAGTGTCAAATGCTGTAGCTTGTTAACAAGAAAGCTACTACCCGGAGAGGGCTTAGAAATGCCAATTAGAGCCAGATCACTTATTTATAAATGTACGAATTCATTTCACGTTTTATCATGGGGCAAAGCATGCCTTGCCCCTTTAACTGTCAAGATTACTGAGCTGGGCAGAACGAATGACATGTTCTCCAAATGACATTTCTGACTTCCACAGCTGCTTCCCTCCTCCCCAAAGGCTCCCACTTCTCCTGAATTCACAGGGGGTGGGCTTTTTTTTATTGCTTTTAAGGATTGTTTTCCATGGAAAGAAGAAAAAAATGAGTTTCCCTTGGTTAAGTAATAGGTGTGAAGAGAGCAGTTTATGTGCATAAGAAGGATAATTTTAACCCTGGGCAAGTTCTTGAGTTGGTTAATTGAGTGATATTTTTTAAAAGTGGCAAAATATAACACACACCCTTTTGCTAGTCATTCTAGGTCTCAGGCCTCTGAAGGAAGTCTTTCCCTTGGTAATGTGTAGATTCTGAAAGAGCAAAAATAATTTCCGATGGGATTCTCCAGGGTGTCCAGTCTGACTAGGGAGCAATTTCTTTTGGCCTACAGGAAAATTGTACATTCGGATTCGGGAAAAAGAGAGGCCACCTCTGGCGGCTGCCTCTTCTGGAGACTCAGATTATTAGCATCCTATTTTTCGGCTGCGACTGCATCTCAGTGGACTGGCCAGAGGAAATGTAAATCCAGCTCCTCCCCGACTCCAAAATCAGGCAGCAAGTGAATTATTCAACGTGAACTCGAATTAACAACACCAATACCTGTCATAGAATCCTGAACAAGATGGACAATTTAGGGGCAGCATTTAGCTACATTTCAAAAATGTGGCAAGGTGAACTAGGAAAAGGGAGCAGGGAAGTTTTATTTCTGGTTTCTACTAAGATACCTGATTGATTTGTCAATAACCATCACAAGTTTTATAGATACTTGGAATAAACTTTAAATATGTGTGTATGTCAGTGTCCCTCCAAAATAAAAGAAAATTGTTCAGAATACCAGAAAGCTGTTGACCCAGATTGGTTGAGAAATGAAAGCTCCGAAATTCACTGTAGTGTCCTTTTTTTTTTTTTAAATTCTTTTGCCTGGATGAGTCATTTGACATAAACTCAAAAGTTTCTCTCCAGATACAGAATGAAATGCCATTACTATTGGAATTGCTAGTCACCCTTTGATATATTAAACCTCACTTGTTCAATCATATTTATTGCAAGCTGTGAAATAATTACTAGCTATAACCTTGGTTCAGGAGAGTTCAACTTTTCCTTTGAATAGCCCCTTCATTATGTAGGGCTGTGCTTCCAAATTAACCATCCGTCAGGGGAAATTTCTGTTGAGGCCAGCTTTCTGGACTTTCTGCCCTGGAGCCCAAATTTACAGGTCTCCTTCGACTTCAGTTTGGGTAGGTAGATCAGATGTGATGAGTGGTGGAGGGCTCTCACCATTCCCACTAAGTGATCTCATGGTTGATACAGAATGGGGACTCAAATTGCAGGGCTGTTAAACTGAAAGGCCTCCTTTACACTTGCCCGTTTCCAGGTAGAGCTTGAAAGATATCCACATTAAAGTTTACTACGTATGAAATGTACATAATGGCGCAAGGCAAAATGTGTGACAGTCTCCTGGCAGGATTCATCAATCATTCTGGACTTTTTTTCAGTAGGGATAAACAGCTCAGCAGGACTCAGTAAGGGTTTACCATCCCAGGAATCTTGATTTAGTAGAAATACATCCTCTGAGATATTTTTTATTAATAGCTCTTTGGGGAGAAAAGGTTGTAAGAAAATTCCCCCTTCTTGGACCATGGATTTATTACTAAAAGCCCATATCAAATCTCTTGATCCATTAAGTACTGTATGTTACTATACATCATAGGTGACTATCTTTGGAGAAACAGTGACATAGTGCATAAGACAGGCAATACATTGTGGATTGAAGCTGTTCAGTACACTTTGCTGCTCCTCATTTTTTTTTTTTTAACCAAGAGTGATCAGGAAATGGGATGTACCATGCAGTGAGATGTTTGGTTAACTGTATATATATATATATTTACTAATATATTTGCTAATATTTTAGCAATTTTCAAAGATTAAAGAACAATGAAATATTCACACTTTTAAAATATGCCAAATTTTCACCAGCTAAAATTTTCATTTTTAGCTAAAAGTAGCTAATATTTATTGAGTGCCCAGTATGTGCTAGACACCCTATTAACTGCTTTAGGTGCATTAGCTCACTGATTGTTCTTCATTTTTCTCTGAGGTAGGCGCACATATTGGCTTCAATTTAATGAGTTGATAATTGAGGCTCAGGGAGGTTAAGTGTTTTGCCCAAGGTTTCACAGCTATTCAGTGATGGGGCTAGGATTTGAACCAAGGCAGGCTGCCTGTCCTCTAAACTGCCTTCCAAATAATGTTAAGTGCTATTGTGGTCTAGTCTAACCTCTTCTAATATTCCAGACGTAGGCCAGCTTTAACACACCAGAATGGGAACTCTCTGGATCTCAAGATAGTCCTTTGTTATAAAAAATCATTTTCCTTTATTATCTAAAAATCTCAATTCTTGTAGCTTTTTTATCCACTGCTTCTGGTTTTATCCCTAGTATATATCAAAGCACTTTAGAAACTGGAGAGTCTTGTTCGGGCGTTGAGTGTTTTTATTTTAATTATTATTATATGAAAGGTGAATCCCGCTTCTGTGTGGTAGCCCTGCATGTATTTAAAGGCAACTGTTATGACCCTTCAGCCCCATCCACCACTTTTTCAGGCTGAACATCATCAGTCGCTACAAGTATCTTTCAGAGAAAATAATAATGATCATAATTATAATTCCGGAGGCTTGTGCCAAGCACTTAGATAAGTATGAATCTACTGAGTCCTCATGAGAACCCTGTAATATTTTTTCATTTTATAGATGCAACAACTGAAGCTCAAATCAATTAGGTTACATATTCAGGCCTTGTAGATGGCAGATGAATTTCAAACCTGAGTCCATGGAACTCCAAAGCCTTTGCTCCTACCATGATGCTCTTGGTGGCAACCCTTCTAAGGCTTTTCTATTGTTGAGCTCCAGAATGCATTGTTAGGCATAGGGCCAGTTAGCCACCCTGTGATCTCCTTTCCTTCCTGATTATTGGTCCCAAAGCCCCAGTTGCCTCACTTCTCACCTGGATAACTACCCATATTTACTCTTTCTTTTGTGGGGGCTTCTGTCAAAGTGGCTGCAGAATGGATTCCAGTCGCCTAGCCCCTATTTCTTTTCTTTATCATTCCTTACAGGGGTTCCAATGGAAAATCAAAATGATGCAAAAATATCCTGTGTGGGTAGCTTCTAGCCAGTCTTTCATCTGGGAATATGGTGACCAACTCATCCCAGTTTGCCTGGGACTTTTCCAGTTTTAGCACTGAAAGACCCACATCCCAGGACCTCTTCAGTCCTGGGCAAACCAGTATGTTTTTAGTCACTTTAACTGGGAGGGTAAATGGACAAGCTCTAAGCATAAAGGGTCTTTGGATGGGCTTGGTACAGGAGGGGTGTGTAAATGAACCTCCTAAAATTGAACACAAAATTTTGTATTGACTAGAGAGTCACAATCATGCCACCAGTAGCTTTCAAACCCATGCCAGGCTAAGTCCAAGTTAGACATAATTGTGCCCTTACCAAACACTGGCCCTAGGGTGAGTTCTCCTAGAGAAGTCAAGTGGCATGGGCCTAAATATCCTTGAGTTACTAAAATTTGTATGTAAGAAGAGATTCCCAGAATGTAGCATTTCAGGCATAGTCTGAATAATGTAAACTAAGACTTCTAAATCTGTTCTTCTAGATACTGTTATCAATATAGCCTTAAGATATAGTCATAGCTCTGGGGAGGCAGAGACATCATTCCTGACTCTAGATTTCATTTAACACCCAAGTTTTCTCACTTGAACTAACATTAATCTGGGTTCCTGCTATTTGTATTTTTTTTCCCTCTATTATTTTTTGGGTGCCTGACAATGCTCTTATTTATTTCAGATTTTTGAATGTTAGTTTCTATTCTAGATTTTCCTGTGGTTAACATCTATCTATGCATGTAAGCTAAGTGCCTAGTGATGCCTCAAAAATAACAGTGTTACAGGTAGAAAACAGTTGCATGTTCACTGAAACTATAGATAATTGCATGGTTTGGAAGCTTCTTGCCTTTTGGAATATGACAACTGCAAATAAAACTTAATGTGAATACCTTAGAAGTTGTATTTTGCCATCAGGAAACATTGATTTCTCTCTTGCTACAGTAATAGTGGTTAAACTATCTGGTTATCTAACCTATTTCAACCAGAAAAAGAATAACAAGACAATATGAGCTCAAGTATACACACGTGAGTATCACTGAGAAAGATTTCTCACAAATAGTGTTTTATGTAGGTAAGAATTCAGTTAAACACTTGACGTATGTTACCTTATTTGATCTTCACAACAAACCTATAGTGATCATTAACATTTACTGAGTGCTTACTGTGAGTCAAGCACTGTTTTTAGTAACTAACTTGTATTATCTCATTTAATGATGGCAGTATCCCTAGGAGGAAAAGTTGGGAATACTTTCTAAACCTGGCCAGAGGTGGCTTAAACTGGTAAAATTACTTATTGTTTACTCTACAGGAAATCTCAAAGCAGGCCTTACCAGTGCTCAGTAACGTCCCAAAGGACTCAGTCTCCTTTGATACTTTCTTTCTGACAACTTCAGTGAGTCATCAATGTATTGAAAGATGGCTGCAACAGCCCCAAGCATCACATCTTCATAGAAAAACACCCAAAGCAGGAAATAAGAGAGGAAGTGGCAAAGGACCTCTTCTCTATACTGTTCTTTAATTCTCAGGGAGGAAAATCCTTCCTAGATGACCCCAGAAGATTCCCTTTTTCAACTCATTACTTAGAATTAGGTCATACCATCATGCTCACCTTCCAGGGAAGCTGACAAAGTGAATTTGAGGCAAAGAAAAGTGAGGTTGCCTTGATTGGCTTAGAACAGTGGTTCTCAAACATTTTGGTCTCAGGACCTGTTTTCACTATTACAAACAGAGAGCTTTTTTTATATGAGTTATATCTATTGATATTTACCATATTAGAAATTAAAACTGATAAATGAAAAAGATTAAGGGGTTAACAATAACAAGAAACAAAATGCATATTAATATTAAAATATTTTTACTTAAAAATGTTTTCCAAAAAAATTAGCAAGAAGAGTGGTATTGCTTTATGTTTTTGTAAATATCTTTAATGTCTGGCTTAACAGAAGACATCTGGATTCTCCTAGCTCCTTCTATTCAATCTGTTGTGATAAGTTGCTTTAGTTGAAGTATATGAGGGAAATGCAGTCTCACACAGATATTTAGTTGGAAAAGTTAGGATATTTTTAAAAGCCCTTTTTAGATAAGCGTGGATATTCTTTATTGACACTCCCCAAACTCACCAAGTGGAAGTTTTTTAAGGTTAGTTGCAATGCGAAATCTGGAACCATATCAATAAACATTTTGAATTCTGTTTCATTAAAATTCACTGGTCTCTTTTGTAATTTGAAGGGACTTTTACCCACCTTTTATGACTTTGTAACCTCATGCATTGGTCATTTGGAAAATATTGGTTTATTGAGTTATGCAGATTTTCCAAGTGTTATATTTTATTAAACAATGTAAAAAATCATATTCATCAGTATCACCATTGATCTCATCACAAATCTTTACATATTGGGAAATTGTCAAGCTTTCCGTGGCATACACAAATTTTCCAAAATTCTAATTTTCACTTGAAAGCTCATTTTTTGTTATTGGCAGCAAATACTATCAGTTGTTTCCCTTGAAGTGTGAGGTTTATATTGTCTGCCAAATACCTGAGTCTGGATAACCATTTTTTTTAGTTGTTTTTTTAAGTAAAAATGATGTTCCATGATAAAAAGTGGTTAGTTCAGCCTGTAACTCAGAGCTTTGCACAGGTTGCCTTTCCTTGAGACATAGTCCTTCAGTATGCCCAGAAATGCCCAGAAATGCTTCATGTGTGTTTCTCATTTCATTACACACAATTAAAAGATGTATATTCAAAGATCAGGATTTAATTGAATTACTACTAATTCGTTAGTAATTTTACTGTTCCATCAAGGATTCTTTTAAGTGAAACTGGCTTTTTTTTTTTTTACGGTAGTACATGGCTACCATGCAGTTTGGTGCCCCTGCCTTAATTCATTCTAGAGTACCAGCAGTTTTACCCACCATTGCTTTCACCACAGTGAAAAAGGTAAATAATGTCTTCGTATTCTTATGAAAATAGTTTATTTCTTTTTAAAAAATATTTTCTTGGCCGTGCCACACGGCATGTGGGATCTTAGCTCCCCGACCAGGGATCGAACCCATGCCCCTTGCATTGGAAGTGCGGAGTCTTAACTACTGGACTGCCAGGGAAGTCTGAAAATAGTCTATTTCTTGCAGACTCCCTGAAACGGTCTCAGGGACCCCAAGGGTCTGTGGACCACACTTTGAAAACTGCTGTTTTAGACCATTAATACTTCATCTCCTGAAGCTGGATAGATAGCTGACCAAACAAAATCAAGGTTTTATTAGCAGTGAAGAGAGAAGAATGCCTGTTGTATGGACACCACTGCATGCAAGACAAGTCTGAGTTCTGCGGCAGCAGACCTGGGGCTCCACTACAGGGTCGCCTGGCTCCTTAGCATTGGCTTTTAATCACTCTTGTTTTTTTTTATCTGCCTCCCAGAAAATCTTGTTAATGCCCAGCCCAGAAAGCTAGTCTGATCCTGCTGTTCTTCAGTTCCTCCCCACCCCTTTCACGGAATTCATGCCGTCCACTATCTCTGTAGGACATTTCTCCAACTTCTACCCTTCAGCTTTAGCTACACCCAACTCATTCATTCTCTAGTTACATGCTACCCCTTGCTGTTCCCATTGTTCCCCAATCACAGAGCAGCACGTGCCTCCATCACTGCCTGCTGAAACCCCACCAAGACCATATACCACCTCCTTCATGAAGGCTTCCCAGTTCTTCCATCAAAATTAATCTGTCGGGGCTTCCCTGGTGGCACAGTGGTTGAGAGTCCGCCTGCCGATGCAGGGGACACGGGTTCATGACCCGGTCCGGGAAGATCCCACATGCCGCGGAGCGGCTGGGCCCGTGGGCCATGGCCGCTGAGCCTGCGCGTCCGGAGCCTGTGCTCCGCAACGGGAGAGGCCGAAACAGTGAGAGGCCCGCGTACGGCAAAAAAAAAAAAAAATTAATGTGTCTTCTGTGACTTCATATTATTATAACGTTGACTGCACCTTGCTGTGTGTAACATAGAGTTGTGTCCATGCCTGTTTCTCTTGCTAAATTTCAATTTCATTAAGGTTGGGGCCCACAGTTTTCTTCATCTTTATGTATTAGATTGTTTCTAGCACAGGTCACGGGCATCTCATGGATGTTCACGACTGTTGGTTGGGTGGAATTTCACCCACAAAATGTTCTGATAGACAGAGCATGAGGCATACTACTGAATGCCTGAAACGATATATCCTTTCATTGGCTAGACATAACAGAGGACAGTTAGGATTGGTTTTGATACATATTCACCACTAACTTGACATATTTTTAGTCTTCTGAGAGCTGCTTCATAATCAGATGTAAGTGGAGAAACGTAAATGCCACCTCTTTGATTTTATTTTTATTTTTCTGTTTCCTTTAACATGTTTTATTTCCTTCATACCAATGTGCATGATGAAATGAGAGATCATTTTTGGATATGAATTCTTCCCTGACTCAAAGTCTTTGAGGTGGTTGATATGAAAATTTGGTACAGGTGTGTGATTCTTCCACTAATTTAAGCTACTTTATCAAACAATGCTCATGCAAATGAAAAACTCTGGATTAAATTTTTTCAAGTTACTAAAATAAAAGTGCATGAAAAATAAAGCTCTATCTAGACTGTTCCTCCTAAAGGCTAGGTGATGAGCCTCAGTGAATAACTTGCAAACCTAAGGTAGTATAGTTGGAAAATGGAGGTGACGGCTTGTTCCGCCATGACTCTGAAGAGCATTTATCAAATGCCCCTTTAAGGAGAGCTTCTCACTCTGAGATGTTATACCAGGGACTCTGTAGAAGAAGGAAAAATCTGTGATTCAGGGAGTGGTAAACTTGTTTTTAGTCAGGTTTATTGAGTTATAATTTACATACAGTAAAAGTCATTCTTATCAGGGTACAGTTCTATGAGTTTTGACAAACACTTATAGTTGTGTCACCACCACATTCAAGAAACAGAGCAGCGCTGCCATTCCCTCCAAATACTCTCTCTTCCTCCTTTGTACTTAACCTCTTCTCCACCCCAGCCCTGCGTGCACACTTGTCCATTTTTTTGTCTCTATAATTTTGCCTTTTCCAGAGTGTCATATAGATTAGATCATACAGTGCACAGATTTTTGTGTCTAGCTTCTGTCACCTAGCACAATGCATTTAAGTTCATCTATGTTGAAGGAGGTATTGGTAGTTGGTACTTTTTATTGCTGAGTAGTATGGCATTGTTTAGTTATACCATAGTTTATTTTTGACCAACTGAAGGACATGTGTTTTTAGTTTTGGAGGATTATGAATAAAACCACTATAAACATTTGTGTACAGGTCTTTGCGTGAATATAAGTTTTTATTTCACTTGGGTGAATGCCAAGTCAATTTGGAGTGGGATTGTTGGGTCATATGGTATCTTTAGGTTATATGTATTTTTATAAGAAAAAATATATATTCTTATAAGAAAAAATATTTCCCCTGAGAAAATTATGACTATTCATGGTTATTGAGGTGAGCAGAGTCATGAATCACCTAAAGCAATAGATGATAACGTTATTGTTGTTTGGTTTGAATACACAATGTGTGGTATCTTTGCAGCAGATTTATCTTCCTAATTACATTTGCTCTGAGCTGATGTTTAAATGAGTCAGTGTTCCCTGGGCACACACCAGTGTTGCAACCAAGCAGAAGGCTGCAGGTCAGAGAGGGGACAGCCAATTGAGGATACCAGTGTGGCCACAGATAATCCACAAAGTGGATAACAAGCATGCAGACAAGCAGTTGTTGCCTACAATATTCTAATAGTTACGTTGACAGGTGCCCTATTTTGCTCGTGCAGGATATTGAGTTTTTATTCTCAGAGTGCAATATAAGTCAGGATCATCCCCATTCCTTAAAGTGAAAATATAAAATTTGATTTTCCCCAAAAGGCCTATCCCAACTTCCACCTCATCCAAGTCAGTCGGCAACTGTCCACTGAGTGCCCACTCTCTTTTTCTCTACTCTTTGATGCTTGCTGGGGGAAGAGTTTGGCATGTGAAAAATAGTCTTTGTCCTTTGGAAGCCTTACTTAATTTGTTCAGGGAAATGAGGTTTGTATAAGAAGAAACAGTGATAATCAGATAATCTGTTACTGTGAGCTAAAATGGACAAGAGGATGGGTGTTTTAGGATCACAGAGAAAGGAAGACTCATGTGATAGGGCAGGACAGTTAGGAAAGCCACAACAGAAGGGATGGGTACTGGGAGGCAAGTCTATTACAATGATCTCCATGAAGGTTGGGACCTCCTTGTCTCTGTTGTGTCCCCAGTGTGGGACATGGCCCTTGCATGAGGAGATATTTATCAAATACATGATATGTAGGAGGTTTTCTTCTGTGCCTCATATTTTATTATATTTATTTTTTGCAAATTATAAGAGTGATACATGCTCATTGCAAAACCATCAAGCATTATGGATTTAAACAGGGAAAGCCTGTAATATAATTTGTGTCTTATCCTTGAGATAGCCCCTGGTAAGTTTGATGTTTATTCTATAATTCTTCACATGCACACCTACTCTCACACACTCACAGCTGTACTATTCTGCTACTTGCTTTTATCACATATTCTTCTAGCTCAGCATAGAGTTCTATTTCATTTTTTTAAAGCCATGACACACGACATCCTCATTGTATAGATGTACCCCAAATTTATTTATTCAACCTCCTGTAGATGGGCTATTGGGCTTTTTTTTTGGGGGGGGCTTTTAAAACGGGGTTAGAAAGGTGGAGAGTAGTAAGAGAGGACTAGAAACACTGGTAATAGGTAGAAGTTAAGAAGAACTGTTCTTCTGGGAAGGGAAAAGAAGAAAAATATGAGGGAAAAGTCATTAGTGAAAAATTCCACGCCTAAGATAGAAACCATGACTTTCTTAAAGATGAAATAAATTAGAATATGAGAAGCCAAATTATATCTGGAAGAAAATATAGGAGGATATTCTTATGATTTCAGAGGAGGAAAAGATTTCTTAAGACTCAAAAAGTGCTATAAATAAAGGAAAGGATAGATGAATTTGACTATATTAAATTTGTTTACAGTTCTTCTCACTAAAAGACACCATAAGGAATGAAGAATAAGCCACAAATTGGGAGAAGAATTTGCATCATCTATAACTGACAAAGGATTAGTATCTAAAATATATTTGAAAACTGCTCTAATCATAAAAAGAAGCAAAGAAAAGGTAGAATAATGCACAAAAGCTAAAAAACAGATGTTTCATAAACTATATATTTGAATAGCCTATAGACATATGAAAAGATAATCTCATTAGTAAGCTAGGAAATGCAAAATAAAATATCACTATTTTGCAGACTTGCCCAATTGGTAAACATTTAAAATTCAAACAACCAGGTGTCTTGGTTGCCTTTGGAAGAGAGAAAAAGGATATGATAAAAAGGAATGTACAGGAGGTTTCTAAGGCTCTGGTAACATATTATTTCTTATCAGGGTAATTGGTACATAGGTCATTCTTTTATTATTTTTTTAACCCATACATTTATTATACATCCCTATATTATCTTTCTTTGAACCATTTTTATACACTCACATGTCTTAATAAAAATTAACAATTTTCTGAAATAGATAATAAAACTTTTGAAATGCCTAAGGCCTTATTGTCTAACTTCCTACTGAGCTGGAATCTTTTTTTTTTTTTTTTTTTTTGCGGTACGCGGGCCTCTCGTTGCTGTGGCCTCTCCCGTTGCAGCGCACAGGCTCCGGACGCGCAGGCTCGGCGGCCATGGCCCACGGGCCCAGCCGCTCCGCGGCATGTGGGATCCTCCCGGCCCAGGGCACGAACCCACATCCCCTACATCAGCAGGCGGACCCTCAACCACTGCGCCACCAGGGAAGCCCCTGGAATCTTTTATTCCATAGATATTCCAGGTCTTAGTTGGAAACTTCTAGCAACAGAAATGGTGTCTAGACCCACCATTGTGGAAGCCAGTTTTACATTTCCTAAAAGCCTGACTCTTCTCAAGTCCTCAATATGTTGAACTGAAAACTCTCTCCTAGTGACTTTTGCTACCGGTAGTAGTGCTACTCAAATAAGTCACATACAACTTTCTAATCTCTCATTTAATTAGACCTACCCCCTAATTATTCAGAAATATCTACATGTGTTTTTCCTTTGACACTGAAGGCTTCCTGACCAAATTTCCTTGGTAAGCATGCTCAATTTCTTGAAATCCAGACCAAATAAGATATGGCTGGAGCCATTTTTATCCTGGCTCTTTTTTTCCAAAGCCTCCTGGTTGCTTCTCAAAAAGCTCATTGTCTATTTGGGAGAAGTGAGCTGAACACAGGAAATGAATTTAACTGTCAAAGTCTGTGAACAGACAAAACATACTAAAAGAATTTAGAAGCTGATTCTCAGCAGAATACTCAGTTTTGCTTAAAGAAAGGATAAAGCATTTTATTATTTGATTAGTTGTGTCACAGTTTAAAATTTTAATCTGACTTTGTACATTGAATAATAAGCCTGCGAACTAAAGAGAAGTACACAGTTACCATTGAATGTAGGTTTGATTTTTACAAAGTAAGACTTGCCCCTTAGAATGCATGAAAGGTATTAACATAATCTAAACATCAATATTAAGAACATGATGGACAAGAGATCTCTTATGTCAGCATTTAAAAATAGTGGGCTCCTCCTTTCCTCTGGGACAGGGATCTGCCCAGAATTTATTCATCATGTATGAATTGACATTTTTGGAACTCTGATGTGTTTCAATTAAATCCCATGGAGAGGGATACCGAGGCTCTTTCTTCATCACTTACTAGCTGTTGTTCTGCTCCTTGGTTTCTTATCTGTAAATTGGTGATGAGAATTGTGCCTACTTTGTAGGGTGGTAGTCGGGATGTGATGTGATGATGTTTTTGAAGAGCTTAGACCTGGGCCTGGCACATGGTAAACTTTCAATGAATGCAAAGTTAGCTTTGCTATAATTTTCCCACTATGTTCAAGGATTTCACAGCCCAGGGTCTACAGTTCCACAGCACCAGGTGTCTTCTTGCGTATTCTTGGGGCTTTCTCTTTCTTCTTGAGGACGTCCCCCCTTGCAGACCACACTCAGATATTTGAGGTGGTCCCAGCATTCCTCCATCCTGGAAATTGAAAGGGGAACATTGACTCTCAAGAACCCTATTCAGTTTGCCTGGCAAAATAATAATAATAATAATTTGGAAAACTTGAAAACTGGGAGACTTCACATAAAAATCTACAAATTCTAGTGTCTCTTTAAAAACTATACTCTCCACCAGCTCTGGGACTGTGCATCCTCAAGGCATCATTGGCTAGAGCTGAACAATGGCTTTTGTGACACAGAGCATGCTTTCTCCATTTCCCCACCATCTCCAGCCTGGTCACTTCTCTCATATCCACACATTCGGTCCCTGTACTCAATGAGTTTGCAAACTTTCCTCTTCCTAACTGAAAAGGGCTTCCTTTATTGGGAACATGAGCTTGGGTTTTGCTATGTGGAAAGGAATATTACCTGCTATTCCAGTAAACAAAGAATGTTGACATCCATTCCATTTCTACAAGGATCAAGTCATCAGCCACTGTGACTGCCTCCCCGGCTCCCTAAGGGGAATTCAGGATGGAGAAAAACAGGAAGAATTCTGTGCTTTGGATACTGGCTCTAGATAGTTAAGATGTGTATCTAAGGAATAATTTCATTGAGCCCAGGCTCTTGCATCTCCCCGTACATAGAGAACCACTAAACTCATTAACTTGAGAGGTCTGTTTTTGCAGTAATCTTTTGATATTCGACTACATGTTTTGTTTCAGAAAAAAAAAAAAAATCTTATATATCCTGGTTCCTCCCATAGCTCTTTGCAGCAGTTCCTCAGAGTTATCCGAGAGGCTGTCTCCAGGGCTATAGTCCTCAGTAAGGTCCCCAAGTAAAACTTAACTCAAAACTTTTAGGTTATGTGCTTTTCTTCAGTCGACAACTATCATAGATTTTAGCTTTTGATTTTTTTTTAGGTGATTTTGAATTTCTTCTCGCTTTTCAGAGAAACTTTGGTTTTTTCTGCAGCAGGTTTCTTTTTGTACTCTCCAAGAACAGCTTGCTGGCTTGCAAAATAGAAGAAGCAGGGCTCTTTGGGGAGCTGTCAGAAAGAGCAGATGCAGCCCAGCATGGTGCTCCCGATCCCCGCAAGTGGCATGTAACACTTTATTTGTAAAGAGAAGGACAGAGAACTTCTCTTCTCCCCATGTTTCGATTTGCATTTTATTAGGCACCCAGTAGGACGGTTTGCAAATCACCATCTTCACTCGAGGATCTCTCTATCAATCCCCAAACTACCCGAGGGCAAAACACAGGGATGCAAAAAACAGAATGGTGTTAAAAGGACTCATATATATACACTACCAAACATAAAACAGGTAGCTAGTGGGAAGCAGCCGCATGGCACAGGGAGATCAGCTCGGTGCTTTGTGACCACCTAGAGGGGTGGGATAAGGAGGGTGGGAGGGAGGGAGACGCAAGAGGGAAGAGATATGGGGACGTATGTATATGTGTAACTGATTCACTTTGTTATACAGCAGAAACTAACACACCATTGTAAAGCAATTATACTCCAGTAAAGATGTAAAAAAAAAATTTTAAAAAAAAGGAATCGGAAGAATGCAGCTCACAACTGTGACATTTTATTCTTCTCCAAAAAGTGCCTTTTGTTTATAAGACTTCTGAGTGGCTTCTGCCCAGCTAAGTAGAAGTAGTACAAGGTTAAGGAGAGGAAGCCTGTTATAGGGGAGAGAGGCAGAGACTGAGGTTCTAGATTTAGCACCTCCACTTGCTGGTTGTGTGTTCTGGCATAAACAACTTCATGCCTAAGCCTCAGTTTCCAAATAATTTCTATCACAGAGCTGGCCTGGATGCAGTGAAACAGTGCATGGAACTTCCCTGGCCATCTCCACATGGCCCTCCTCCGCTTCATCTTTTTTTTTTTTTCCTTATCCAGCATTTCCCATATTAAGCACTAGGAAGTAAGTTGCACTAGGAAGACTGTACCTTCCAAAGAAGAGCTTTGCTTTACTTCTCACTCAGTTGTTACTATTATTTTAATCACTACAGAGAAATCTTGCTGTTGAAACAAGATAAAATATGATTTTTTTTCCTTCAGAATTTTATTTACTGGAAAGTGGGAAACTTTTGCATGAAATTAGGAATACCTTCAACTGGGAACATGTCCTGGGGAATCTTTTGAAACATGGGAGAAAGACCAGATTGTGTTTGGTTTGGTTTATCTTAAATATACATTATGGAAAGTAGATAATCTATGTATGGTGTATGTGATACTTCCTTTGGTGTCAGAACAACTACCTGGCCATTCTACAGGGAGTTCAGCCTGTATTCAATATAATTTGGATTTAAAAAGTAAAGCTGTCAACCATTACTGAGGAGATTGGGAAGTAGGATCGAAGTTTCTAGAATCAGTGCTAACTTCTTGTCTTTTTTTAAAAGTATAATAGAAAGACCCCATAAAGAAGTCAAATGTTCATGGTTTTATTTTCATAGGTACATGGGGGTTGGATTTGCTCTAGTTCTTTTGTTTTTCCAGGATGTTGAGAAGGGACTGGGCTGTTCAGTTGCTCTCAGTCTTTCCCAGGCTAGATGCTAAGGTTAGATTTTGCAGATCCCTGGAAGGTTGAAGTCAGTGATCACTCAGAGTCTCTTCCAAGCCTGTGGCTCAGTGAGGTGCCACAAGATTCACTCTTTAGGTTGGCAAATTCCGTATCTCTTGTCTCTACGCATTTCTTATACCTCTTACCATGGAGCAAAGACCATCTCCTTCCTCTGTTATAATCCCTTAACACCATTGAAGACATTTCACTGTAATTACCTGTTTATCTGTAATTATCAGTATGTGTTGTCTGTGGATTTTCTGATGACAAATATCACGTCTCATTCATCTTTTTATTCCCGACATTTAGCATAATGGGTAAGTATTTTGTTGGGGGGCAAACATAATACTGTGTTGAATGAAAATTGAATGAATAAATATGGCCCCTGAGGCAGTCAAAAGTGTGGCCCATCTTTTTCTTGGTCACATTTACATACCCTCAACATAGGAAAAAGTTTGGCTAAATAAGGAAAGGTTCTTGGGAGAAAAAAGACCCATCTATGTTCCAACTCTGACTCAGCTTTGCCACTGGGGAGGGGATGGTGGGAGATGGAGGTTTTATTTTAACCATGGTCCTGGTGAGAAACAGTTCCCACCCCTCACTTATCCCATTCTTTCCCAGGGTAAAGGTTATGGTGGGAGGCTTTACTTTTACTACCAATATCACCACAGAGATGCCCATGCTTCACCCTCTTTACCCTTGACACTGCAAGGAGGTTTGTCCACATGGAGCTGTATACATGTGGAAAAAGAATGAACAAAATCTCTGGTCCCAGGTCTAGTCAGTCCTCAGGCAGAACTAACCAGCTATGGCAAAGGAGGTCCTTCCCAGAAGCTAGAGGTAAGCAAGATGGCAGAGCCTCTGTAGCAGTGCTTCTGGAGGGCACTCACTGGGATGAAACTGGGAACGTTATGGGCTACCCACTCAGCTCCCACAGTGAATGTCCCTGGTGGGTCCTCCCCTGAAATCATCTATATTTCTGTGGCCCTGATGTGCTAACCGTCTTTCTTTGGAACCCCACTAATCTCTCTTCTCTCATCTCTTTCTCTTTTGTCTCTCCAACATAGGGGACTCTTTTGTTGTTGGAGAAATTATGTAAGGATTATGCCTTTGGAAAACAAAAAAGGAATTCTGCGTTTTCTGCCTCTGTTTTCTTCCTGGTTTCACCTTTTCTGAGGCAATATACATGGAAATGGCCTAGCTGACTAAATGGGAATGGGGCTAGGTGATGGCCAAACATGAAAAGCTGGTAGGGCAAAAATGGAGTTACAGTTTGAAAAATACCATCTTACAAAATCTGTTATGCTGCGAATCCTAGAGTTCATCCTATAGGTGATGGGAAGCCATAGAGTTTTGAGCAATGGAGCAATATGCCTTTATGGAGGCATATCTGTTTGGAGGGCTTTTTTTATTAATTCATACTTTTTGTGTGTCTACCCTGTTTCCAGTATTGTACTAGGATTTATGGGGGGTATATGAAGTAAAAGGCACCACTCATTCTTCAAAGTGCTTTAAAAACATAGAGAATGGACTTGAGGACATGGGGTGGGAAGGGGAAGCGGGGGCAAAGCGAGAGTAGCATCGACATATATACACTACCGAATGTAAAATAGTTAGCTAGTGGGAAGCAGCAGCATAGTGCAGGGAGATCAGCTCAGTGCTTTGCCATGACCTAGAGGGGTGGGATAGGGAGAGTGGGAGGGAGGCTCAAGAGGGAGGGGATGTGGGGACATGTGTATGCATATGGCTGATTCACTTTGGTGTACAACAGAAACTAACACAGTATTGTGAAGCAATTGTACTCCAATAAAGATCTATTTAAAAAAAAGACTTCAGGAAATGAAATATTTTATCCATAAATAATGGAAATTCAGTTAAGTATGTGTGTAAACCAGTACTCTGGGTAATACAGTATGAACTGTTAAGTATTATAGTGGTGGTTGGAAGAAAGAGCTAATGACTTGGGGAAGATTTTCTGGGGAGGTTTTATATGAGTCGAGCCTCAAAGGATGGATGATAAGAAACTTGATTGACAAGAGGAGTGAAGGGTAAGTACAAAGTGGAGGGAGAAGTGTGCTATGGTAGGTGCTTGGTAATTGCCTCTTTTAACATTCATCTCCATTTCTATCTTCTCAACAGCCCCTGACTTTTGTTTATGGACCCACGTGGTTCTGGGGAAGTTTACTCCACTCCTACTTCTAGGAGTGGATCATATGACCTATATCAATCATCATTCCATCCCCCCTAACCCCTCAGCTCCAGGCCTTGGTGATTAGTCTCTCTTTCTCTGATTAGTACAGTGTGCAGATGTGAGGCGCAGAACTGCTGTATGAGAGAAGCCATCTCTAGAACTATGCCAACATAGAGTAGGACATGGTCAAGGGAATCAGAGAAAAAGAGTGGAAGAGATCTCTGAATCAAACCATGCTAAAGCCTACTTCGACTCCAAAATTCTCAGTTACATGATATAATAAATGCATCTCTGAATTGGCCTTTCTGTGCCTTATACTGAAACATATTAACTGAGAGAGCTGATTGAAGTATGCTGGTCTATGATGGGAAATAATGAGTCACTAGCTCCCCTTGGAGGGGAGGTTTGAGATTCTGGAAGGAGGAGATGACAAGGGTCTGACATTGGCTTGTTGAGGTGATACCGAATGCTAGACTGAGGCAGATATTTGTGGACAGACATCAGTGCCCTTGCTTGATAATAGGGAAGGAATTAGTAAACGTTTTATAAAAACGAAGAATGATACTGGCCACTAAAACTCGGAGTCAGAAATCATATAATGAGCCTTGGGAAGACTCTCATCTTAGTTTTCAGTTTCTCTTTTCCCCAGAAGGAAGACCCATTGGGGCCAATTAATACCTCCCCAAGTCTTTATTTTGCCAGGTATCATCTTTATACCAGGCTTCTAGAACTGCTCTCATAAAGTTTAAAAGTTGGTATGTATAAGTTTATATGTTTCCTTGTAAAATGCATTTGCTATATTACCTCTGCTTGAAATAAAATGTGTTTTCAAAGTTGTAAATAAGAAGTTTAGAAGAGAGCATATTTCTTGGTAGGAATTTATTCCCTGTGACATATTTTGAAGTTTGTTTTCCATTTTTTCTTTATCTCTGTTTCTTCAGAATGGTGTTTGTTTTTGCCATTATGCAAGATTTGCAGCCAAACTCTCTGTACTGTTTGTGTATTATTCTTTAATCAGATAAGAAAATCATTCTAAGCTTTATCTGGAAATTTCCATAGTAAGTATAGTTTTAAAAAATTCAAATAACTCTATGTAAGGAACTAAACCTCAGTAGGTATGAACACTATTGTCCTTGGTAAATACAAACTATGGGCAGATAATGGATGGTACATGGTTCACATGAAATTCCAAGCTAAAAGACTATGTACTATTTACATTTTCAGGTTATATTACTTAATAATAAGGAATATCTTGGACTTTGTGTTTTATTTCAAAACATACTATTTCTTTCCACTGTACATCATTGGTTTTGGGGGGAACCAGTGTGGTTTGTAAGTACTTGCCACCACAGATGTTGCGTAAAAACACCTCTGTCTGCAGTACATTAGAGCAGTTCAGCTCTGGGTGCCCCATAAAGGTGCTGTTGACCTTGGGAGGACTTGGGCTGAAGATCTGAGCATTAAGTTTAGTTGACCGATTGCAGTTTAGTTTTTAGGGACAAAATCGATGATCAAAGTTCAGTTTCCTGAGTCTTTCTGTTTTCTTTTTTTTTTTTTTTTTTTTTTTTTTTTTGCGGTATGCGGGCCTCTCACTGTTGTGGCCTCTCCCGTTGCGGAGCACAGGCTCCGGATGCGCAGGCTCAGCGGCCATGGCTCACGGGCCCAGCCGCTCCGCGGCATATGGGATCCTCCCGGACCGGGGCACGAACCCGTATCCCCTGCACCGGCAGGCGGACTCCCAACCACTGCGCCACCAGGGAGGCCCCTGTTTTCTTATTAATATAATTTCTTAATGTACTATCTGCGTAAGAAAACACGGTTTTTGTTTTTTGTTTTTTAATGGGAGAAGGGAGGACCTGATGGGCCCAATGAACAGGGTTATCAATTAAAAAAAAAATCTGATCAGGATGTACATATGGAAAGCTATTTCACCGTTTATCCAATCATTTAGTCACTGGTAACGACACACAATGAGGACTTAGTTTGTTTCAAGAACTGAGCCATCTCTAGTAGAGCCCCAGAATCCTGAATTAGCTAGCAATCAAATTCTCAATTAGACTAGAGCATGTGGATCCTCCCAAAGGGGGAAACATTGGAACAAGAAATCAACAGAGATGTTAGGTAAAATGATTCCACAGGGGATAACTTTTCCTTGTCTACAGCATTATTTTCCAGCTGGTAGATCATGTAAAACAAATGTGTTAAAAAAACAAAGAAACAAAAACTTTAATGGTGGGTGAGAGCCTTTCTCTTGTCCCTCCATATCATGCTAATTTTCCTTAACCTGATTTTTATTTGATTTAGCACAGCATTCCTCTAAGTATGTTTCATAGAATACTACTCCTGCCAAATGGAAAATCATAGTGTGGGAAGCTCTATGAATTTTTATAGACCCTTGCTGGAGGCATTATCTGCATACTAAAGGCTCTGAGAAGTCCTGCAGTAAAGAAACTTGTTTAACTGGCCCAGATTTTTCCTAATTTACTTATCACAGAATAATTTTATGCCATTCATGGTAATGCCTTTTCCACTCTCCCTCTATAGGAGGGTCAACACTATTGAACATTGACACAGACAGGCAGTAAGCAGCATGGTGGCTCTAGTGCCAAGACAGCTGACAGGGCACTAGGAGAGCAAGAATCTAATTTTTCCCAACCCATGGCTTCTTCTGTGTCCCATGCTACCAGTTGAAGAGGCAAAGCAATGTGGATATGTAACTACATGATTTATTATCAACAATGACCCAGCCAGAGACAACAGGAAAGGCAACGAATTTGTTGTACATGAGAAGTTATCACACATATAAGATTTACCAATTTAGAAAAAGCAAGAACTTTCCTTGCTTTGTTCCCTTTCTCTGCTCTTTCAAGTTTCTTGCGCAGTACCTCTTTTGGTCCATCAACAGTGCCACCCTAAATAGTGCCACATTAGGCTACTAGCAGGGACTCGCTTAGATCAACTTACTTCTAAGCTTTATTACATACACACACACTTTTTTTTTTTTTTTTTACGGTACGCGGGCCTCTCACTGTTGTGGCCTCTCCCGTTGCGGAGCACAGGCTCCGGACGCGCAGGTTCAGCGGCCATGGCTCACGGGCCCAGCCGCTCTGCGGCACGTGGGATCTTCCCGGACCGGGGCACGAACCCGTGTCCCCTGCATTGGCAGGTGGACTCTCAACCACTGCGCCACCAGGGAAGCCCCCACACACACTTTTTATTCCTTACCATCTTTTAACCTGATACTAACAATAACAGAGCCACTATAACAGTATTCTAGTAACAGAATTATCATCTACAAGTGTTTATTACATACTTTTGTATAAAAGTCCTGAAAGGCACGAGTAAGTTCCTGCCCTAAAGCAATTAACAGTCTAGTTGAAGAGACAGACTGAAAAGGAAGTGACAGTCATTTGTTGGGATGTTTAGTATCCAATCAGGTGTTGCAGACTGAGTTAATGAGGAAAAGGCTTTCAAATGGAAGTGGTACCTCAACCAAAGCTAGCAATGAGGATGGGATTCATAATGACAGAATGTCAGAGCTGGTGAGTTTCCATAATCAGCATTGTGGTGATGGCTTTTCCACTCTCCCTTTCTAGGAGGGTCCCTAGACGCACAGTGCAAAAAGATCTTGACAACAAATCCTTCCATTTAAAAGGGGCATAGAGATATGTTCTCTCTTCTCTCCAATGGTCAAGGTGTAGTGGGAGAGGGAACACAGCAAATGTGCAGAGCTGTGACAAGGAGAGGTAACAGGTATTATGGGAGCACAGATGAGGGAACCCAGCTCAAGCTGAGAGTTAGGGCCTCAAAAAAGAAAGGAGGGGCTCAGTCTTGAAGGATGAGCAAAGCTCTATTGGCCTTCTTTGCACAGGGAACATCTGTGCAGAGGAAGAGAGGAATGAGAATTGTTGCCTTGCTAGGGGATCCAAATTAGAACATGGGATCGTGGTAGGAGATTGGGACTGGAAGGTGGGCAGGGGCCAAGTGCCAAAGCCCTTTGTATGATGTGTTAAGGGAGCTAACATTCATTGGTCAGGGGGGCAGAAGTGCCAGGGTGCAATTCTGTGTTGCCAGGTGCTGGTTATGTAACACTGGTCACCTCTCTTTGGGCCTCAGGTTTCTCATCTGTATGCAAAGAGGATTAGCCTCTAAGATATCTTCTAGTTTTAAGCTGTCTATGATCTTTGTAGCAGAGTGTTTAATAAATTATGGCCCTTCTCGCCTCACTCTTCTTCCTGGTCTGCTTTTGTCAGAATGCCCTTCATTGACCAGGGTTGGTTGACACTGCATTCATGGAGGGGAGTTTTCCCACTTCATCACATTAGGAAAAGTCCACTGTCCCCTAGAGCCCTTGACCTTTGTGTTAGAGTAGAACAAAGAGCTGTTGCAATGTCAGACTACAGTGATTAGTATTCAGACCTTTTTTCTTTTCTATGCTGTGTGGTCTTTTTCATATTCGTAGGACTTTTCTGTTTTCATTGGACAAAATACGATGAATTTAATGAACTCTTTATTAAATTCCATTTCGTACAACTGGAAAGAATTCTACCTCCTCTCCACTTTATGGATTTGTACATATTACTAAATACTTGGGCTTTTAAAACACATTTTGTGACTATTTGCTGTTTTATTATACCTTAACTTGGTATGAATATTTTTGAGAAATTAAGAAGTTGAGAAAGTATAAAAATGTAATTAACATGTGTTTTCGCCATCCAGAATTAAGTGCGATAAATATTTCCGCATATTGGCTTCAGGTTGAATTAAAATTTTTTTTCCTATTTTTTAAAATTTATTTTTTTATACAGTAGGTTCTTATTAGTTATCCATTTTATACATATTAGTGTATATATGTCAATCCCAATCTCTCAATTCGTCACAGCACCACAACCCCCTGCCACTTTCCCCCCTTGGTGTCCATACATTTGTTCTTTACACCTGTGTCTCAATTTCTGCCCTGCAAACTGGTTCATCTGTATCATTTTTCTAGGTTCCACATATATGCGTTAATATACGATATTTGTTTTTCTCTTTCTGATGTAACTTCACTCTGTATGACAGTCTCTAGATCCATCCACGTCTCTACAAATGACCCAATTTTGTTTCTTTTTATGGCTGAGTAGTATTCTATTGTATATATGTGCCGCATCTTCTTTATCCATTCATCTGTCAATGGACACTTAGGTTGCTTCCATGTCCTGGTTATTGTAAATAGAGCTGCCATGAACATTGCAGTACATGACTGTTTTTTGTTTTTTTTTTTTTTTTTTTTTTTTTAATTTTATTTATTTATTTATTTATTTATTTATGGCTGTGTTGGCTCTTCGTTTCTGTGCGAGGGCTTTCTCTAGTTGTGGCAAGTGGGGGCCACTCCTCATCGCGGTGCGCGGGCCTCTCACTATCGTGGCCTCTCTCATTGCAGAGCACAGGCTCCAGACGCGCAGGCTCAGTAATTGTGGCTCACGGGGCTAGTTGCTCCGCGGCATGTGGGATCTTCCCAGACCAGGGCTCGAACCCATGTCCCCTGCATTGGCAGGCAGATTCTCAACCACTGCGCCACCAGGGAAGCCCACATGACTGTTTTTGAATTATGGTTTTCTCAGGGTATATGCCCAGTAGTGGGATTGTTGGGTCATATGGTAATTCTATTTTTAGTTTTTTAAGGAACCTCCATACTGTTGTCCATAGTGGCTGTATAAATTTACATTCCCATCAACAGTGCAAGAGGATTCCCTTTTCTCCACACCCTCTCCAGCATTTGTTGTTTGTAGATTTTCTGATGATGGCCATTCTAACTGGTATGAGGTGATACCTCATTGTAGTTTTGATTTGCATTTCTCTAATAATTAGTGATGTTGAGCAGCTTTTCATGCGCTTCTTGGCCATCTGTATGTCCTCTTTGGAAAAATGTCTATTTAGGTCTTTGGCCCATCTTTGGATTGGGATGTTTGTTTTTTTGATATTGAGCTGCATGAGCTGTTTATATATTTTGGAGATTAATCCTTTGTCCATTGATTCGTTTGCAAATATTTTCTCCCATTCTGATGGTTGTCTTTTTGTCTTGTTTGTAGTTTCCTTTGCTGTGCAAAAGCTTTTAAGTTTCACTAGGTCCCATTTGTTTATTTTTGTTTTTATTTCCATTATTCTAGGAGGTGGATCAAAAAAGATCTTGCTGTGATTTATGTCAAAGAGTGTTCTTCCTGTGTTTTCCTCTAAGAATTTTATAATGTCTGGTCTTACATTTAGATCTTTAATCCATTTTGAGTTTATTTTTCTGTATGGTATTAGGGAGTGTTCTAATTTCATTCTTCTACATGTAGCTGTCCAGTTTTCCCAGCACCACTTATTGAAGAGACTGTCTTTTCTCCATTGTGTATCCTTTCCTCCTTTGTCATAGTTTAGTTGACCGTAGGTGTGTGGGTTTATTTCTGAGCTTTCTATCTTGTTCCATTGATCTATATTTCTGTTTTTGTGCCAGGACCATATTGTCTTGATTACTGTAGCTTTGTAGTATAGTCTGAAGTCAGGGAGTCAGATTCCTACAGCTCTGTTTTTTCCCCTCAAGACCACTTTGGCTATTCGGGGTCTTTTGTGTCTGTATACAAATTTTAAGATTTTTTTGTTCTAGTTCTGTAAAAAATGCCACTGGTAATTTGATAGGGATTGCACTGAATCCGTAGATTGCTTTGGGTGGTATAGTCTTTTTCACAATATTGATTCTTCCAATCCAAGAACATGGTATATCTCTCCATCTGTTTGTATCATCTTTAATTTCTTTCAACAGTGTCTTATAGTTTTCTGCATACAGGTCTTTTGTCTCCCTAGGTAGATTTATTCCTAGGTATTTTATTCTTTTTGTTGCAGTGGTAAATGGGAGTGTTTCCTTAATTTCTCTTTCATATTTTTTATCATAAATGTATAGGAATGCAAGAGATTTCTGTGCATTAATTTTGTATCCTGCTACTTTACCAAATTCACTGATTAGCTCTAATAGTTTTCTGGTGGCATCTTTAGGATTCTCTATGTATAGTATCATGTCATCTGCAAACAGTGACAGTTTTACTTCTTCTTTTCCAATTTATATTCCTTTTATTTCTTTTTCTTCTCTGATTGCCATGGCTAGGGCTTCCAAAACTATGTTGAATAATAGTGGTGAGAGTGGACATCTTTGTCTTATTCCTGATCTTAGAGGAAATGCTTTCAGTTTTCACCATTGAGAATGATATTTGCTGTGGGTTTGTCATATATGGCCTTTATTATGTTGAGTTAGGTTCCCTCTATGCCCACTTTCTGTAGAGTTTTTCTCATAAATGGGTGTTAAATTTTGTCAAAAGCTTTTTCTGCATCTACTGAGATGATCATATGGTTTTTCTTATTCAGTTTGTTAATATGGTGTATCACACTGATTGATTTGCGTATATTGAAGAATCCCTGCATCCCTGGGATAAATCCCACTTGATCATGGTGTATGATCCTTTTAATGTGTTGTTGGATTCTGTTTGCTACTATTTTGTTGAGGATTTTTGCATCTGTATTCATCAGTGATACTGATCTGTAATTTTCTTTTTTTGTAGTATATTTGTCTGGTTTTGGTATCAGGGTGATGGTGGCCTCATAGAATGAATTTGGGAGTGTTCCTTCCTCTGCAATTTTTTGGAAAAGTTTGAGAAGGATGGGTGTTAGCTCTTCTCTAAATGTTTGATAGAATTCACCTGTGGAGCCATCTGGTCCTGGACTTTTGTTTGTTGGAAGATTTTAATCACAGTTTCAATTTCATTACTTGTGATTGGTCTGTTCATATTTTCTATGTCTTCCTGGTTCAGCCTTGAAAGATTATACCTTTCTAAGAATTTGTCCATTTCTTCCAGGTGGTCCCTTTTATTGGCATAGAGTTGCTTGTAGTAGTCTCTTAGGATGCTTTGTATTTCTGCAGTGTCTGTTGTATCTTCTCCTTTTTCATTTCTAATTTTATTGATTTGAGTCCTCTCCCTCCTCTTCTTGATGAGTCTGGCTAATCGTTTATCAATTTTGTTTATCTTCTCAAAGCACCAGCTTTTAGTTTTATTGATCTTTGCTATTGTTTTCTTTGTTTCTGTTTCATTTATTTCTGCTCTGATCTTGATGATTTCCTTCTTTCTACTAACTTTGGGTTTTGTTTGTTCCTCTTTGTCTAGTTCCTTTAGGTGTAAGGTTAGATTGTTTATTTGAGTTGTTTGTTGTTTCTTGACGTAGGATTATATTGCTATAAACTTCCCTCTTAGAACTGCTTTTGCTGCATCCCATAGGTTTTGTATCGTCGTGTTTTCATTGTCATCTGTCTCTAAGTATTTTTTGATTTCCTCTTTGATTTCTTCAGTAACTTCTTGGTTATTTAGTAATGTATTCTTTAGCCTCCATGTGTTTCTGTTTTTTACATTTTTTTCCCCTGTAATTGATTTCTAATCTCATAGTGTTGTTGTCAGAAAAGATGCTTGCTATGATTTCAATTTTCTTAAATTTACTGAGGCTTGATTTGTGACCCAAGATGTGATCTATCCTGGAGAATGTTCCATGCACATTTGAGAAGAAAGTGTAATCTGCTGTTTTTGGATGGAATGTCCTATAAATATCAATTAAATCTATCTGGTCTATTGTGTCATTTAAAGCTTGTGCTTCCTTACTAATTTTCTGCCTGGATGATCTGTCCATTGATGTAAGTGGGATGTTAAAGTCCCCCACTATTGTGTTACTGTCGATTTCCTCTTTTATAGCTGTTAGCAGTTGCCTTATATATTGAGGTGCTCCTATGTTGGATGCATATATATTTATAATTGTTGTATCTTCTTCTTGGATTGATCCCTTGATCATTATGTAGTGTCCTTCCTTGTCTCTTGTAACATTCTTTATTTTAATGTCTGTTTTGTCTGATATGAGTATTGCTACTCCAGCTTTCTTTTGATACCCATTTGCATAGAATATCTTTTTCCATCCCCTCACTTTCAGTCTGTATGTGTCCCTAGGTCTGAAGTGGGTCTCTTTTAGACAGCATATGTATGTGTCTTGTTTTTGTATCCATTCAGGGAGCCTATGTCTTCTGGCTGGAACATTTAATCCATTCACGTTTAAGGTAATTATTGATATGTATGTTCCTATGACCATTTTCTTAATTGTTTTGGGTTTGTTTTTGCAGGTCCTTTTCTTCTCTTGTGTTTCCCACTTAGAGAAGTTCCTTTAACAGTTGTTGTAGAGCTGGTCTGGTGGTGCTGAATTCTCTTAGTTTTTGCTTATCTGTAAAGGTTTCGATTTCTCCATCTAGTCTGAATGAGATCCTTGCTGGGTAGAGTAATCTTGGTTTTAGGTTCTTCCCTTTCATCAGTTTAAATATGTCATGGCACTCCCTTCTGGCTTTTAGAGTTTCTGCTGAGAAATCAGCTGTTAACCTTATGGGAGTTCCCTTGTATGTTATTTGTTGTTTTTCCCTTGCTGCTTTCAGTGATTTTTCTTTGTCTTTAATTTTTGCCAATTTGATTACTATGTTTCTCGGCATGTTTCTCCTTGGGTTCATCCTGTATGGGACTCTCTGTGCTTCCTGGACTTGGGTGGCTATTTCCTTTCCCATGTTAGGGAAGTTTTCGACTGTAATCTCTTCATATGTTTTCTTTGGTCCTTTCTCTCTCTCTTCTCCTCTTGGGACCCCTATAATACGAATGTTGTTGCGTTGAATGTTGTCCCAGAGGTCTCTTAGGCTGTCTTCATTTCTTTTCATTCTTTTTTCTTTATTCTGTTCCTCAGCAGTGAATTCCACCATTCTGTCTTCTAGGTCACTTATCCGTTCTTCTGCCTCAGTTATTCTGCTACTGATTCCTTCTAGTGTATTTTTCATTTCCGTTATTGTATTGTTCATCTCTGTTTGTTTGTTCTATAATTCTTCTAGGTCTTTGTTAAACGTTTCTTGCATCTTCTCAATATTTGCCTCCATTCTTTTTCGAGGTCCTGGACCATCTTCACTATCATTATTCTGAATTCTTTTTCTGGAAGGTTGCCTATCACCACTTCATTTAGTTGTTTTTCTGGGATTTTATCTTGTTCTTTCATCTGGTACATAGCCCTCTGCCTTTTCATCTTGTCTGTCTTTCTGTGAATGTTGTTTTGTTCCACAGGCTACAGGGTGTAGTTCTTCTTGCTTCTACTGTCTGCCTTCTGTGAATTTAAAACTTTTAATAAAATAATAAAATCATTTCTGATAAATGTAAAATTTCCTTTGATCACTACTGAAAGTCTGTTCTCCAACTCCTTATCATGTGTTCCATCTCCAAATTTGAAATTCATCCATTTAAAAGAAAAAAAAGGAAATACATCGATTTTAACAATATTTATCCAAATTAAAAATATCCAATGAACATGTACAATAGAGTTTCATAAATTATATTAGTATATTTTTGTGTTTTTTTTTTTAATGTATACCAAAAATCAAATTTAGAATTAAATTCTATCAAGGGCTAACCAACTAAACAAGGATTGGGATAATGAACTAAGGCCACCAAGTTAACAGGCAAAGGTGGGGGAATGGTCAAGTGGCTGTTGGATTGTTCTGCTGGATGTGGCTCCTGGCCCTGGGTTACTTCCAGTTGGCTGCTCCTATTCTAAATTGGATTTTGCCATGGTGCCATTTGTTTTTCCTTTATCTTCAATTCAAGGTCCAAATCGTCTTCTTATTTAGAGGGATACTGCTCAAAGGGTGAGATAGGGCTTTGTTTTCCTATGGAAATAAAGAGAAAGATTTTTTTCTTGTTTCTGTCCTTGAAGAGCTAGGGGATTCAAGTGATCCCATTCAGGAGTTTGAATCTTGGGAAGGTGAGGCAAAGGCTCAGGGACAGTTAAGAAATTAATCATGGTTGGGTTTGCAAGAATAATAAGGGTCAGTGATTTTTCCAATTTATTTTCCACAGTATGTGGCAGGTATTGTTCATTGTAAGTAATTTATATGTAATATCTCATTTGATTCTCATGATTACTTTATGTATTGAGTACTCTTATGTTATTCATTTTACATATGAAGAGGCTGAGGCTGAGATTTTAATTAACTTGTCTCAGTTTACTAGTAAGGCATGTTTCTAGATGAAACCCTAGGCATCTTAGCTTTAAAAACCCAAGCATGTTTAGCAAAAGTCCAGAAACATCATATGAATCAATCTGTTCCTATTATGTAGCCTAAGTCATATTTCCTATGTCCAGTCTCTCTTGGTTTTTTCCTCAGAGTCAGAGCTGAACCCTCTAGCTTCTCATTGATTTATTGATCCTTTAATGAATATTTTTTCTCCTTAAGTTAGCTGAAGTTAGATACAGTTCCTTAGAACTAAAAACCCTGTTTGTTCATAGGGTCTCCTTCCAAGTTCTTAATTGTATAACACTGATCCTTATTCACTTCCACGAAACTGCTTAAAATACCATATTAAAGACTGCACTTGATATTACAGGTTAGATTTACATTGTAACCTGCAAGTTACATGAAAGTTATTACATCTATTCTGTATACTCTCTTTGTGAGTGGTGTCTAATTTTAAAAGAGAAGTCAATTTTATTTCCCTCTTATTTTGGCAAGGAACTTAATTAGTTGATGTGGTTGGTGGAATAATAACGCTCTAAGATATTTAGGTCTTAATCCCTGAAACTTGTGAATGTTAATTTTTATGGCAAAAGAACTTTGCATATGTGACTCATTTAAGGGTCTTGAGATGGTGAGATTATCCTGGATTATTTGGGTGGGCCCTACATATAATTATAAGTGTCCTTATAAGAAAGAGGTAGAGGGAGATTTGACTTCAGAAGAGGAAAAGGCAGTGTGATGCCAGAAACAGATTAGAGTGGTGCTTTTAAGAAAGAGGAAGGGGCCACAAACCAAAGAACTCAGGTATCCACTAGAATCTGAAAAGGCACTCCCCTCAGAGTCTCCAGAAGGAACCAATCCTGTCAACACCTTGGTTTTATCACTGTAAGACTCTTTTCAGACTTCTGACCTCCATAACTACAAGAAAATAAATTTGGGTTTTTTTAAACCACTAAGCTTCTAGTAATTTGTTACAGTGGTAATAGGAAACTAGGTGTTGAAGAAATGAGATCATTTTGTAGGCTTATGCTTGGTTTAGAAAACAGTACATTTTGACTTTATTATGTTTTCCGCCTGGGGAAGATCAATGGCAGCTCACATACGTGCATTGTAAAGTGTTCAGGTAGTTAGTGGGAAAATTGTGTCATGATTTCTCTTGTGAAGAAGGCAGAGCGCTTTTATGGTCAATGGATTTTTTTTAAGGTGGATGATATGAAATGGCCAGTTGGCACAAAATTGATTAATTTCCGAAGTTTGTATCCAAATTATCTTATGATTTTCTTTTTCGTGGAGTGTAATTAACAGTGTTCCTGCCACCAGTTTTTCTAATGTTGGGAGTCATTCAGTGTTGCTAGGAGTGGTAGCAGGAATTTAGTTTGTCTGGAGCACCAATATAATATGACCTACATCTAAAGAAAAATCCTAGAAAAATTTCTGCCAAAAATAAACCTCCTTTTTTTTTGTTGTTCTAAGTGCCACTTACCTTTTAGAGAATGGAAGGGTAAATTAATCACTGTGGCTAAGTCATTTGAAATATGACAAAGCTTATAGAGTATAGTTCCTGTGAAAGCTACATCCCTTGAAGATGCCATACTCCTGATAAGGTTTTAGAAATTTAATTGAAAAAATGTTATAAAGATTTTAAGTGACCATAGGATCCTTGTTAGAAAAAAACAGAGTCCTCTGATTCTTCTCAAAAGGATATGTGTGTGTGTTGAGGGTAGTGGGGTAGAGTGAATGAACAGAATTCTCTTGAATAATGTCTCGGTATATCGCCACTGTTAATAAAATTATGGTTGGTGAGCCAAGCAGAATACATTTGAAATAAATAGCCTCTAAACCGATATTAACAGAGATTTCCAATATCAACTTGTTTCTATTTCACAGTGTGTAGATAATAGGAGGGAAGACACATATAAAGGTCATTGCTTATGTTGTAGTTATATGTCTTACAATGCCAGACTGATGTTTTTAAAAGAGTGGCTGAATACTTATACCATCCAGGATGGATATTCTCTCAGATGCTGACAAACACACATCTATCTAGATAATAGAACTGATTCCTTTTTTTTAATGTGTGTTTGTTCACATAAATACAACACGTACAGCATTCAGCTGTGACTCATGAATAAATCTTGAAGATGCACAAGAAGACCCAGCATTCAAATTTGATTTTCAACTAAAAGTGAGAGGATAGGGGAGAGAGATCATTCCATGGGAAAGAATGCTATTTTATTAAATTCCTCTGGTTTCATCAGGGAAATAATGTTGCACATTATGGAGAATTTGCATGTCTTAGATTCAAATCGTGCTCATAAAACCCAAAACATTTTGTGGGTTTTGCTGTTATTGTTGCTCTTGTTACCATCATAGAATCTTGATCTTTGCTATCTAGTGTGATGGAAGGCCATTTTAATTTAGTTGATTGAATGAATGAATCCACACTGAGCACCTAAGGTGGGCTTAAGTTCAGTTCTAGAGGATTAAAGAAAGAAGTGATGGTTCTTTTCCATAAAAAAACTAGAGCGTTAGAAACGTAGAATGAGTAAAGTATAATTCTCAGTTAGGATCAGCAAAATGTGGCACACCTACTTACTACTTCCCTCTTCAGTGTTCATGGCAGACATTGCTAATCACTCAGGCCTCTCCTTTCTTTTGAACTTGGATGTAGCTTCTCCTCTTAGTATCACACTCCAAGAAGCCAGTACCAATGGATTGAAGATGACATTTTCAGTAAAACTTATTTGCTCTCCTTGTTCTCAAACTTATACAGGTGTCTTAGTCAGTTTGACCTGCTGTAACAAAAATACCATAGTCTGGGTGGCTTAAACAACAAACACTTACTTCTCATGGTTCTGGAGGCTGGAAAGTCCAAGATCAAGGTGCCAGCAGATTCAGTGTCTGGAGAGCACTCACTTCTTGTATCCTCACATGGCAGAGGATACTGTCTAGCATCTGTTATCCACTATCAGCGGTAGAAGTTCAAGGACTTCTGCCCACTGCATCTCGGTACTGGAGTCACCAAGGAGAAGACAAACCAGGCAAGCAATGGATAGAACAATGCTTGACTCACACAGGGAAGAGACAGAGCAAGGTCTGCTTCAGCTGTGGGCATTGGTCTTCCGGGGCCAGCAGGTCCCTGTCAGCAGCATTCAGTCTGCACACACTCCTCTTGTGCTGTAGCAGACAGACCTTGTTTCTTTCTCAAAGAGGACAGATAAGGTAGGGGGGTTGGTCAGGTGCCACATGACACAATGCTTAAACAGAACAAAGGAGTACACATTGAGTCTGAAACAGGGAAAGATATTCCCACATAAGGTGACAAGTCCAACACAGGCTGTGAGGGCTCTTTATCTCTTGGTAAGGAAGTGTTACAGGACCAGGGTTCATTCTTCTATGGCTAAGTGGGGGTCAAAAGACTGTGTACAAGAGATTGCCTTTCCCAACACACATTAATCCCATTATGTGGGCTCCACCCTCATGACCTAACTACCTCCTAAAGCCCCCACCTGCTAATACCATCCCATTGGAGCTTGGGGTTTCAGAATATGAATTTTGGGGGGCACAAATATTCAGTTTATAATAATGAGTAATCCAATCTCATCAAGTGAGCTTATTTATTTACCTGAAAAATGAGAATAAAAATATCTACCCTCAAAGGAGCTAGTCAAATAGTGTAGGTAAAAGTTCCGAGGTGTGGAAAGGCCAAAGGTAGAGATGTTACCCTTCAAATGGCTGGATGAGATTTATACATACGAGTTAAATAATATTCATATTATTGGTTGTGAATAATACTGTGATCACTAACAGCTTCTGGTAGGCCAAAAGTTAGTTTTGAAACCAGTGGGGGATTTTCTCTTTATTTGTTCATTCATTCATTATTTATTTATTTCCTTCAACAATTCAACAAGGAGCATACCTACTGTAGGCCAGCATCTGTGCTTTTTGAGGACACTTCACACTAGTCCAAGGAGAAATGTCCACGATGCACACTGTTTTGTATCTCAGAATTGTCTGCAGCTCTGGGACCAATTAGCATTTAATTTCAATAAGTGGGACAAAAAGCTCTCCATGCTAACCCAGATTTTTACAGGCCTAAGCTCACCTGCCTCACAGATCTTCCTAGAAAGAACAGAAGAAGCTGGAAATACCATAGTGTTTGATGCCCAGATGGAGCATATGTGACTTTTCAGCACAGAAAATTCAATATCTCTTTGTTAAGCCATTGCAGCCTTCATGGGGAAAAAGAATTGCCATCCAGCAGATTGGAAATACTCTTCTGTAGCATTTTTTGGCACCTGCTAATTATGCAGATTTCTTGGTAAATGAGCATTTTGGAAATGACACATTCAGAACCACAGTATATAGCAAATATATTAAGTGTTTTTACAAGATGCCTTATGTGCTCATGGAGTCTTTACTGAAAGACTCAAAAGGGTACTGGGATTCCTTCTGCATAGGTGAACATGCTCACGTAGTTAGCTCTCACAACACAAATGGCAGTCACATTAAAAACACTCCTGTGAAATGATGAAGATACCATTTGATATTTTCTGGTGGAAGTGGAGATGAGAGACAGGAGATTAAGAAAAGGAGGGAGAAAAAAGCACATGAAAAGGACATTCATTTAAAAATGACAAAAAATTCTGTTTAGTCTCTTATCAAACAAGGATAATACAACCTGTTTTGCCTTACAGAATTGTTTTGAGGTATAAATTGGGTAAGAGATTATAATTCCTTGGAGAGTTAGAAAACATGAGGTGTGTTCTGTCTTCCCTTCCAGTTCTAGCTTAAAGTAAAGAAGATAATGTGTTTGTAGTCACAGAAAGCGCAGTTGTCTTCAAGTTACCAGGAACAGTGCTCAATGGATATAGCCAAAAGGGGTAAATAGATCCATGGCTGGATGGAGGCAGTTAGTCCAGAGCTGCTGTCCACCTCAAGTCTACCAGGCCAATTTGAGAGATGAGTGGGTCAGATTCTTGCCACACCTGTCAACCAGAGGTTTCTTTGTTGGGTTGCTTATGAAACTTCACTTTCGTGGGCTCCATGCAAGATCCTGCACCTAATTTTGAATCCATAGGAGTTTTTCCAAAAAATTATTTATTTATTATTTTTCCTTCAGTTTTATTGAGATATAATTGACATACAGCACTGTATAAGTTTAAGGTGTACAGCATAGTAATTTGACTTAAATTTATCATGAAATGATTATCACAGTAAGTTTAGTGAGCATCTATACATCTCATATAGCTGCAAAATTAAAGAACTAAAAAAATTTTCCTTGTGATGAGAACCCTTAGAATTTACTTTTAACAACTTTCATATAAAACATACAGCAGTGGGCCTCCCTGGTGGCGCAGTGGTTGAGAGTCCGCCTGCCGATGCAGGGGATACGGGTTCGTGCCCCGGTCCGGGAGGATCCCATATGCCGCGGAGCGGCTGGGCCGGTGAGCCATGGCCGCTGAGCCTGCGCATCCGGAGCCTGTGCTCCGCAACGGGAGAGGCCACGGCAGTGAGAGGCCCGCGTACCGCAAAAAAAAAAAAAAAAAAAAAAAAAAAACATACAGCAGTGATAATTATATTTATCATGTTGTACATTACATCCCTAGTAATTATTTATCTTATAACTGGAAGTTTGTACCTTTTGACTACCTTCATCCAAATTTCCCTCCCTCAAGCCCCTGCCACTGGTAACCACAAATCTTACCTCATTTTCCATTTTTTATTTTTTTAAGTATAATTGACTTATAGCACTGTGTTACTTCCTGTTACACGACATAGTAATTCGGTGTTTCTATACATTTCATAATGAATTCAAAATGAGTAATACCCCATTATGTGTGTGTGTGTGTATATATATATATATATATATATATATATACACACACACACACACACATATATGCTAATATATATCATATATATGATATATATGATAATATATATACACATATATATATGATATATATCACATCTTTATCCATTCATCTATTGATGGACACTTAGGTTGCTTCCATATTTTGGCTATTATGAATAATGTTGCTATGAACATAGGGGTGTATATATCTTTTCTAATTAGTGGTTTCATTTTTTTTTTTTGATAAATATCCAGGAGTGGAATTAGTGGATCATATGGTAGTTCTATTTTTAATTTTTTGAGGAATCTCCATGCTGTTTTCCATAGTGACTGCACCAATTTACATTCCCACCAGCAGTGCACAAGGGTTCCCTTTTCTCCACATTCTCACCAATACTTGATATTTGTTGTGTCTTTGAGAATAGCCATTCTGATGGTAGCTCATTGTGGTTTTGATTTGCATTTCTTTTATGATTAGTGATGTTGAGCATCTTTTCATGTGTCTGTTGACCACCTATATGTGTTCTTTGGGAAAATGTTTATTCAGATCCTCTGCCCATTTTTTTAATTGGGTTGTTTGTTAATTCTGATGTTGAATTGTATGAGTCCTTTGAATATTTTGGATATTAGCCCCTTATCAGATACATCATTTGCATATGTCTTCTCCCATTCTGTAGATGGTCTTTTCACTTTGTTGGTAGTTTCCTTAGCTGTGCCAAAGCTTTTTAGTTTGATGTAGTTCTATTTGTTTATTTTGGCTTTTGTTTCCCTTGCCTGAGGAAGCATATCCAAGAAAATATTACTAAGACTGATGTCAAAGAGCTTACTGCCTATGTCTTCTTCGAGAAGTTTTATGCTTTCAAGTCTTACATTTAGTCTTTCGTCTATTTTGAATTTATTTTTGTGCAGTCCAGTTTGATTCTTTTGTATGCAGCTGTCCAGTTTTCCTAACACCATTTATTGAAGAAGCTGTCTTTCCCCCATTGTATATTCTGGCCTCCTTTGTCATAGATTAATTGCTCATATAACTATGGATTCATTCTGGGCTTTCTATTCTGTACCATTGATCTATTGTCTTTTTTTTGTGCCAGTACCATACTATTTTGATTACTGTAGCTTTGCAGTATAGTTTGAAATCAGGACGTGTGATACCTCCAGCTTTGTTCTTCGTCCTCAAGATTGTTTTAGCTATTCAGGGTCATTTGTGTTTACCATACAAATTTTAGAATAATTTGTAGTTCTGTGAAAAATGCCATTTGTATTTTGATAGGGATTGCATTAAATCTGTAGATTGCCTTGGGTAGCATGATCATATTAACAATGTTAATTCTTCCAGTTCATGAACACTTTCCATCTATGTCATCTTCAGTTTCTTTGATCATTGTCTTACAGTTTTCCAAATACAGGTCTTTTACCTCCTTAGTTAGATTTCTTTCTAGGTATTTTATTGTTTGGTGTGATTAGAAATGATGTTTTAAAAAAATTCTCTTTCTGATGGGTTATTGTCAGTGTATGGAAGTGCAACATATTTCTGTATATTTATTTTGTATCCTGAACTTTACCAAATACATTAATAAGTTCTAGTAGTTTTTTGGTGGTGTCTTTAGGATTTTCTATGAATAATATCATCTCATCTGCAAACAGTGACAGTTTTACTTACTTCTTCCTTTCCAAACTGGATTCCTTTTACCTCTTTTCCTTGTCTGATTGCTGTGGCTAGGACTGCCAATACCATGTTGAATAAAAGTGCTGAGAATGGACATCCTTATTTTGTTCCTGATCTTAGAGGAAATGCTTTCAGCTTTTAACCATTGAGTATGATGTTAGCTGTGGGCTTGTCATGTATGGCTTTTATTATGTTGATGTATGTTGCTTCTATACACACTTTGTTGAAAATTTTTATCATAAATGGGTGTTGAATTTTGTCAGAAGATTTTTCTGCATCTGTTGTGATAATCATATCATTTTTATTTTTCAACTTGTCAGCATGGTATATCACACTGATTGATTTGCATATATTGAACCATCCTTGCATTCCTGATATAAATTTCATTTAGTCATGGTGTATGATTTTTTTAATGTATTGTTGAATTAGGCTTGCTAATATTTTGTTGAGGATTTTTGCATCTTTGTTTATCAGTGATATTAGCCTGTAATTTGTGTGTGTGTGTGTGTATGTGTGTGTGTATGTGTGTGTGTCTGGTTTTGGTATCAGAGTGATGCTGGCCTCATAGAATGAGTTCAGAAGTGTTCCTTTCTCTGCAGTTTTTTGGAATAGTTTGGAATACTTACAAAACTTATACTTCAGAAATTCTCACTTTCACGGGCTCCATCCAAAGTCCTGCATCTAATTTTGAATCCATAGTTCATTTGTTTGTTTTTTTAAAATTTTCTTGGCCATGCTGTGTGGCATGTGGGATCTTAGTTCCCTGACCAGGGATCGAACCCACACCCCTTGCTTTGGAAGCATGGAACCTTAACCACTGGATCACTAGGGAAGTCTTGAATCCATAGTTTTTAATTCATTTTCTTTTAAAAGATTTTCCAAATTGTATAAACTTTAGGCCCCACAACACTGACTTCTACCCCTGCTCATAACTCATGTGTAGCACACTTTTGGGAAGTTCCAACCTATAGTATGTTCATACTGGGCTCTGTATTAGAAGTTCACTCAGTAGCCACTAGGGGTGTCATGGATTAAAGGTGATGAGCTTCTCTGTACATAAAAATTTGGCCCTTTGTCATTTAAAATAAATAAATGCATACATACTTACATTAACTAATTTGTGTATGTATAACTGAGCACTAAGCATACCTGTATATAATTCTAAAGCATAAAAATAATAATCCCTTTGGATCAAGGGTTAGAGAAATATAATAATCATATATACAATCATATATACAATAGAATAATCATATATACAATTTGTGTAATAATAATAATAATGCATTAATTTTCAGTGCCCACTGAATAAGTCTGCTGCTTTCTACCCCTAATTAAAATAATAAATCCTGGGCTTCCCTGGTGGCGCAGTGGTTGAGAGTCTGCCTGCCGATGCAGGGGACACGGGTTCGTGCCCCGGTCCGGGAGGATCCCACATGCTGCAGAGCAGCTGGGCCCGTGAGCCGTGGCCGCTGAGCCTGCGCGTCCGGAGCCTGTGCTCCACAACGGGAGAGGCCACAACAGTGAGAGGCCTGCGTACTGCAAAAAAAAAAAAAAAAAAAAATCCTGTACTTGAACACCTCCTTACAGAGGTGATGGGAATTGAAAACAGTCTTAGGATCTATGACCTTTGTAAGGTGTTCAAGGCTTAGAGGTCTCTCTGACATCTTAGGGATCTAGATGTACCACAACCCTCACTTGTGGGTGCCACTTGATAGGATATGGTAAGGAACTCCACAGTTTCAAGCATGTCTTCTCTCTTTCTAGTCAGTTGTTCTCAAGGTAATTTTACTTTATAAAAAATACAAAGCGAGTAGAACTTGTCTTCAGTGTTAATCCCACTTCTCATCTCTAGGACCCCTCAACTCTCTAACATCTCTGTTGTTCAGTTTTCTTTCAATGATTCATGGGATTGCAGAGTTAGAGAGGAAGTTAGAGTTATTGTTGGTAACCCTTAACTGATTCTTAAATAATCTCTATAGCATCCTTGACAAGTAAAAGGCCATTTGGTACTCGGACACACCCGATAATGGAAAATCCACTGCCTGTATCACCTGCCTCCATCCATTTAACTTTGTCCTGATTGTGAGAATGATTTTTCTGATGCTTGGCTCAAATCATTTCCCTTTCTGTGTGTTCAAACAGCCAACCTCTCTGTTCACTGGCCTTATGGCAATTCTTTCCTTATTTTGCTAGCATTTCTACCAAGGTGCTAACTGCTGATTTAAGCTTTTCTTCTATAAGGACTATTCTATCAACAGGAAATTTTAGAAAAAGTCGTTTATTAAATCTTGTAAGATCCCCAAAGGATAATTAATGATGATGAAATTCCAAGCTCTGGCTTATGAAGAGGATCCTGTTCCTTACCTATCAATCACATCTTGGAGGATGCTACCTCACTCCTTTTTTTGTCTCACAGTAGCACAATAGGAAGCCCTATAGGGACCCCTGGAGTGTCCATGAGGCGTGGAGGAGCAAATACTGGACTAGAATTGACAAACTTTCCTATCAGTAGGACCTGGATAAGACACAACTTCCCTGATAGTACCCTATATTCTCATCTGTAGAAGGAAGAGGTTCGTTTCAATCTCGAAGGTGCCCTCCAGAAGCAAGGTAGATTTGGGGTGCCATATTGTCTAACAGTGCACTAATTTAGATTGATGATTACAGAATTCCAGTCATACAAATAGAACACTGATTTTGTACATTTGGATTAATCTTTGAAAACCATATGCTGTAGTACAGTAACTTGGAAAGTTGTGTTTCTTTAAAATCATGTCATCTCTTGGCAGATACTAATTTTCATTTCTGGTAAGTGCTTGCTAAACCATTTCAATCCATGTTGGCATTGGATTATTAAGTATCACAATAGATCTGTCAGAGAGTTGTATGTGAATAGAATGCATATGAATTATAATAGTTTACTTCTAAGCAGTCTATAATATGCTCAGATGGCACTTAGAAGCCTTTTTTTTTGTGCCTTAACTGTGTTAAAGTGGTAAAGATTAGAAACTAATTTTGTATACATTATAATACCAATATTTGTAATTAATTTGATTTACAGTGCACTAAATAATAAACTGGGTTAAAATTTTAACAAGTTATGTGGATAGTTATTAATGTGTTCCTTTTCTATTTCCTTTTTCATTTTTAGAAGTAAATTAAATGAGTTTTGATGTTTTTAAAAGCACATTAAAGGTATGTGCAGCCCAGATAAAGCCCAATGAATATGATTATTTAGCAGCAATGCAGATTGTTCTTACAGCTTCTCCTCAGCCCACTGTGATACTCTGTATTTCAAGAGATGAGAAGAACTCTGAAAACAATTAAATTCTGTGAATTGAATTCATCCATTAGGACAGAGACAGTCCTTGGGAACCATGAATTGTGATGGAAAGGGAGGTTAGTGAAGGTACATCTTGGGTCATGTTCTATCCAGGAGGATACAAAGCAATGATGATGTATAAATTCATATGTTAGTGGACAGAGCCAAATTTGAGATGACATATTTGAGTCATACTAGTGACACTATATGGCACTAGAGTAATAAAAATAGAGTAATACAAAGGACACTCTAGAGTCCTTACTCCATTTCTAGAATACATACATTTCCCCCATCCTCCCACCAATTGATCCTGACAACTCCATAATTATTGATTTGTTCCCTGGTGTTATAGAAGGATCCAGGTTATATATATCATAGTACCTAGTGAGGTGCTGGATTCATTTTAGGTGCTACACAATTAATTGTTGAATGAATTGTTAAGTTAATTAAGTAATTCTGTGGTGCTATGATTATGATGTTCTAGGTAAAACCAGAATCATAGTTCTCCTCTACAATGACTTACTTCCTATTGCTTTGCCTTAATTCATGTTTGTTCTTGTACAGACATGGACCACCTGTCTTGCATTCCTACTTAACCAAATCACAACCATTCCTTGTGACTCAGCTCAGAGGCTTCCTTTCTATTCTAGGCTTTTTGGTTGCTCCAGAGGGAAGAATTTTTTTCCTTTCTCAACCCTTGTAGCAACTTTCTGGCTGTTTGTCATATGTAATGTTGTGGCATATAGCTGATCATAGCATATGTCAGTATTTTCAGTACTGAATTCAACAATGACTTGTGAAGAATAGTAAACGATATATAATGGAAACTAAATTTCTGGTTCTTGCAAATATCCTGTTATAAAAATATAAAACAACCTGCACATATTTGGAAGAAAATCAACTAGTATTAGGACTATTACTAAGGAAGGCTGCTCAAGTGCCAGACAAGTTTTCCCAAGACTCCAGAACATTTCCCAAAACATGACAATGTGTTATTTTTTATTTGAGTATGCAAATAGGCAGCACTTAGGGGCAGTGTTGTCAGATATTGCCCTGTAGGGCCTGCAAATGAGTTGAGGAGAATCTAAGTAGTATTAAAAGAGAGAAAAAACAAGGAGGGGTTTTGATTTTATAATGAGTATGAAAATTTAAATGAGTATATAAGAACTTCTTGGGTACCTGCTTCTGTGTCGTGAGCCATGTGAGCTGTTTCATGTTGCTTGGCCCACACCCCCTCTCTCCCTTTGCCTCACTGTGACTTATACTTATGTGACTGCAAAATGGGAGTGCTTGTCAGCTGGCTGAGCTTGTAGGATCTGACAGGCAATCGCTGTGAACAAGCTGCTCTCCTATTCCTTGTGACTACCAACACAAAGGCAGACCTGCTGAGGAGCTCTGAATCTTATATGATTCATTATGTGCGTACAAATAATAATGAAAACAACAAAGAGCAATATAATGATGGCCCTTTATTGCATGCTTACTATTCTTCAGCAGATAAAACCTCACTTTAAGAAAAATACTTATTGTAGACATGAGGAAGCTGAGGTTCTCATAGCTAATTTGTGGCAGAGTCAGGAGCTGTCCTTAGATCTGTCCTAGATCCATCCTTAGATCTTTTTTTTTTCTTTCTTTGCGGTACGCGGGCATCTCACTGTTGTGGCCTCTCCCGTTGCGGAGCACAGGCTCCGGACGCGCAGGCTCAGCGACCATGGCTTGTGGGCCTAGCCGCTCCGCGGCATGTGGGATCTTCCCGGACCGGGGCACGAACCCGTGTCCCCTGCATCGGCAGGCGGACTCTCAACCACTGTGCCACCAGGGAAGCCCCATCCTTAGATCTTGATCTGTCCCACTCCAAGGCCTCTTCACCTCCACACTACCTTACCTGACTAGGTAAAGAATTCTTATGGGGACAGGGTTCTATTTTATGCATCTTGATGGCTGAACACCAGCACGTGCTATAGTTGGTTAAAATAATAGCTGAAGGAGTGCCCTTCTTCCCCCACCCCTTTTATTGTAAAACATTAAAAAAAAAGAAAAATATAAGGATTAATGTAAGGAATATCAATCTAAAAAATAGTAGTTCTCAAACAAGGGTGATTTTGCCCCCAGGGAACAATTTGGCAATGTCTAGAGACATTTTTGGTGGTCACGATGGGGCGCGGTAGCACTGGCATCTAGTATGTAGAGGCCAGGGATGCTGAACATCCGGCTATGCATAGGAAAATCCTCCACAACAAAAAATTATCTGTTCCAAAATGTCAATGGTGCAATGGTTGAAAAAATAAATAAATGGTTTAATAAACCAGACATTTTTGAAGCCCTTTAATATCCATCCTTGATTACTTCTTTCTTTAGAAGTAGATGTCTCTAGGCATTCTTTTATATATCTACTATAATATATTTACTACTAATGTAAGTGTCTATAAGTAATGCAATGGATTATTTTAATATCATTCAGCAGTTTGATGTTTTTTGGTTAAAACTATCTTTTGAGATTTATCCACTTTAAAAATAAATTTAAACATAGTTTATTAATTTAAACAGCAGAATAGTGTTCTATGAATATACCACAATTTATCCATTCACCTTTGAATATTATTTAAAATACAGTGATTCAATTAATATCCTTGTACATGTACCTGTACAGCAGAGTTCCTCTAAGGTTTATACAGATAAGTCAAATTTCTGGATTGTATCAATATGCATTTCCAGAAACAATGAAGATGAGTTTCCATTTCCTCACATCTTCTCCAGAGTGTGATATCGTCAACTGTAATTTTTGTGAGATATTCCTTCTTTTACATTGTAAAGTCTGCTGGGAGTCCTTAATACTTAATGTTAAAGGATTTTCAGATTTCTTTAACATTTTATGTGGACAGTCATATGTCCCATTTCTATTGCCTTCTATATATGTTTAGAAGAAAAGTAAATGAATGAATGTAAGTGCCTTTTTTAATAGGCTATATTGACTTATCCAGTTGCCAACTAAATATCCATTATTGAGATTGAATGTCCAAGTTCAAATAAAACATCCAGGGGTTACCATGAACTCTTCCTTTACCCTTGACCACACCTAGGCATCCCAGCCTAAACCTTTTGAATTCATTCTCCCCTTTACCCTCACTGCTAGTCCCTTAGTCTGGGTCTTCATCACTTCTTATGGAATTTCAGGAGCAAATCCTCCTCGCCCCAGTACTCCTCTTCTCCGATCTGCGTTCCATTCACAGTGCAGAATAATCCTTCTAAAACTCAAAACGCTTCTTCCTTAAACCCTTTCTTTACTGGCTCTTCCCAATAAAGTTCACCTTAGCGTGGTCTGACACCTGCTTGCTACTCTAGCCTTCTTGCTAACTAGTCCCTCCACAATCTATTCTACATTCCAGTCAAATGGAACTACCAGCGCTCCCTGTAAAGCCAAGCTTCCCATGTCTCTGCCCTTATACATGCTACTCTCAGTGCTGTGATGTTGTCAGTAAGCTCTTTGCCCAGCTACTCCTGTTCATCCTCCAGGTTTCTGAGTAGATGTCATTAGGATGACATTAGAAGGTACTACGATGTCTTCCCTCACCCTTCCTTCACCCCAGGCAGCGTGAAAGTCCCTCTTTGTACTGTCCTGACAGTATGTTATACTACGCTGATCACATTGCATTGTTGTTATCTCTTTCCATAGCTAGTTTTTTCTTACTAGGACTTCAACTCCTTGAGGACAAGTCTGTCTCTAATTTGTCTTTATTTCTTTGATCCCCAGAACAGAAGAAATGTTCATTAAAATGGATGGGGAGTAATGGTAAAAGCCTTCTTAACTTTGAATAGTTCATATCCCTCTAAGTCATGAACCCAAACAAGGGTGGACCCTGGGTTCAAAGAGCTGACTCCCTCTTTGAAATCTCATGTGAGAGGTCAAAATATCTCCTCTACAAGAACCAACCTGCTCCAAATGTTCTACATATTTTAGATTCACCGTATTGTGGAGTCTGTTTCTCCTAAGGTATTTCCATTAGTTTTTTTGTTTGTTTGTTTTGTTTTGTTTTTGCGATATGTGGGCCTCTCACTGTTGTGGCCTCTCCCGTTGTGGAGCACAGGCTCTGGACGCGCAGGCTCAGCGGCCATGGCTCACGGGCCCAGCCGCTCCGCGGCATGTGGGATCTTCCTGGACCAGGGCACGAACCCGTGTCCCCTGCATCGGCAGGCGGACTCTCAACCACTGTGCCACCAGGGAAGCCCTTTCCATTAGTTTTTAAAGTCCACATGCATCTTAAAGGAAATGTAAACCACATGTTTGACATTCATTTACACTTAACTGTGTTTTTTTTTTCTATAAAAAAGAAAACTGTAAATAGATGTTCAAATGCCTTTGGGGCTTTTTAATAAATACGACTTTCAAGTCATTTTTCTTTCCATGGAATTATTACAAAGGAAAATGCCTTTGAACAATAGAAGGTTATGGCTCAGTCCCAAACTCCAAGTAAGTGGTATTTTAGTAGGTCCCAAACTTGGTTATAGCCCTTATCCCAGAGCCCTGAACCACAAATTCCCAGTTGTATTTGCTCTCTTCAACTGTCAGAGGTAGAAACAGAGGGTACTGACCTTTTATTTATCTTTGCGTCTTTAAAGTTAATTTGTCCGAGGAAAGCGTTCTGTACTTAGAACATCTGGGTTCTAGCCTTGACTCATGCTAGATTCAGGGGTGACATCCATATTCCACCTGCTTCATAACACTGGTGGGAGCATCGAGTGACATGAATGTGAAAGTAAAGTAGACACAGTAAAAAACACTACTCATAGTCTGTTAGTGGGAGGATGAATTGATGCAGCCTTTTTAGAGGGATGTTTGGCAATGTCTATAGGAATTTTAAGCAGTGCAGAGGATCCTTGACTAAATATATCTGACTGCTGTATATTTACCCTATGGATATACTCACAGAACTATGTCAAAATATATGCTTAAGAATATTCATTGTACTAAAGCTTTTCATTAGAAAAAATTATATAATCTAAATTAAATTTTTGGGAGCTATTTAAATAAGTTAATGGAATACTAAATGATTGTTTAAAAAATATGTTTATATATATATAAACATACATATATGGAAAGAGCACCAAGATATAAAACATGAAAATAAAAGCTAAGGTACGCCAGTGTATATTGGATTGTCTCATGAATGAAGAACAATATGAAGGAGGAAACAAACAAAACAAAAAACTGGAGGAGGAAACATATGTATTTCACAAGTCAATAGAGAATACTTTTTATTGGTAGGATATATAAGAAAATTTACAAGTAGTTACCGCTGGGGAAATCTTTTAATTTTCATCTTAGGCTACTACTACACTTGTATTTTCACGCCATGTACATGTGTAGGCAATGGGCTTGTGGTACATTTTTGCTTTCTTCTTTCATGCTCTTTTGTACACACACACACACAGACATATACACATTCACACACACAAGAATACTTAAATAATTTTTAAAGAAAAGCAGAAGTATACAGTCCCTTATCCGAGCACAATCTTCAGAGCACACAGATTTGGGTGCGAATCCTAGCTCAGCCCCCATTCTAGTTATGTTACCTTGGGAAAATTACTTGAAGTCTCTAAACCTCAGTTTTACTACCTTTTGGGGGGAATAAACTACTTTTGAAATTGGGGGACAATAACCTACCTTTCAAGCCTATTAAGAGTTATATTTTATAATAAAATAATGCATAAAGCTGAATATAATTTGAAAAATGGTAAACCCTCATTAAGTTAGGTTTATAGTTATTGTTTTTGTTATTATTATTATCACTATAAGATAACCAACACCTTTAAACCTCTTTCTCCATTAAGAAGACTAGTTCAAGGCAATGGAGTCCTCAGCCTTGATTCAGGGCTAGTTTTAGGAAAAAGAAATGCAAGACTGGGCTTCCGATAAGGTCTAGCTGTTTTAACCAAAAGGCTTAGACTGTTGGGGGTGGATAAACCAAGTATGTTGGAGCAGCAGATTTCATCTGAAACAAGCTCATGTGTGGCCCTTGGAATTCCCAGCTGAGACATGGCTTCTTAACCAGCTCACAGTATTTAGCTTTCCCATTTTCATAAGAAGCTCCAGTTTCAGGTTCAGACTCTAGAATCCCTGGTCTCTGGCTTAGTGTCCTTCAGTGGATCCATGGTTTAGGGCATCCCTGGAACAGACTTTTCTAGAATTTGAAAAAGTTACAAAGTATATTGCTGACCCCAAACCATTTCTTGATTCTGAAAAGAAATTGTTCCTGGAAGTGCTTCAGGGGAAAGATTTGGAGGAGCAGCTTTCCATTTTGACTTGAATTGCAAACTCACATTAAAAAACATTAAGGATAATAAACTGGAAATTCAATTACCAGGCTTGAAGCCAGAACACCGCACACTCGATTTGGATTTGCATCTTAACTTATAGCTTGTTCTTGCCAATATTACTTACAATTCAGACCTTTGCTCATGGTATAAAAACACTTAGTGCACAGATGATTTCTCACCAAGTGCTTTTTGATGGACCTGCCCAAATGTCGATTTGGGTATGACTTTAAATTAGGAGGAAACTTGAAACATTTCTCCCTTTTATTTTTATATTTTTATTATTGCACATTGGGAATCCACAGAATTACATGACAAGGGTTTCAAATTTCCATACAATGTTGTGTCTCTTCTTGGATACCAATCAAGGTTTCTATTCGGCTTACAATCGAATTTGTTTACAAGACATTTGTGTTGAGATGTTGGACACCTGCCCTTATGAAGATGATTCCTAATATAGGGGTTGGGGAAAAATGAGGGGATATGTTATAGCCTTGCCAAAGAAAGCAGCTATAATGCTATGAATTTTTGGCTTGCCTTGACTTTTAAAAAATAATTCAGGTGTCCAGATGAGGGCTTCCATGAATCTGGATAAATGACCCTCAAGATGGATCTGTCCAATTCCCTTGAGAAGAGTGGCATGACTTAGCCATGAAGGGCATAGGCAGTACCAAGTATGTTGTTCACATTCCCTAGGTGTGAATCCATGCTCCATCATTTATCAACCGTGTGACTATGGACAAGTTACTTAAACTTTCTGTGTCTCAGTTCTCTCATCTGTAAAACTGGGATGAAGATGACAGTACCTATCTTTTAGGATTGTGTAATGATAGAGAGTTAATGCATGTAAAGCTCTTAGAATAGTGCTTGGCAATAGTAAACACTCAATAAATATAATTTTTATTATTATGAGGTGTGATTCATCAAAGACTTACAGGAATAGTGGATCATTATGCTTGGTGTAGAGAAAACAGTGGTTCTCTTTGGATACCTCCCAGGATTTTGGCTTCTGTCTATAGCAGTGAATCCCAATCTTGGATGCACACTGTTACCACCCGGTGTCAAAGTATAATTTTTAAAAGTTGAAAGCTTGACTCTCATGTAAATATAGAATACTTGCCCAAAACTTATTTGATTCATTAATGAGAGAACCAGCAGGATAAGTTCAAACAGAATTAGAAAGGCCAAATAGCTGTTCAGTCAAGGTTGAGAACCACTGATCTTAAAAGTTTCCCTCGTTTCCTGACTACATTCTACATTTTATGCAGTGTCAAGAACATGGTATGTGTTCAATATTATGTATTTAGTTATAAAGTTAATAAATTAGACTAAACGAGCACAGACCAATTTGGAATGGCTGGTGTTGAAATGGGCATGGGTATCTGGCCAGCCATCAGTAGAGATGGAAGCTTCCCCAAGGGGTGACCACTCCATTCTCTGTTTCAGGAAGACAGCAAAGAATTCTCCAGTTAACATTCCTTGATGTCTAGTACAGCTGTACCCAATTTACAGGTCTCTTGGATGTAACTAAACTATCTCCGTGTTCCTACCTGTTCTAGGCAAATCCTTCTTATCAAATCCATGTATTTTTTTTTCTTTCGGTCACTGGCAAAAGTCTTCTTACCATGAGATAAAAGTAATTCTTTTTGGCTTTTATTTTACTCTCACAGACTCATTGGCTGTTAAAACAACTCAGTTGTTTTCAACTCCAGGATTTCCATCTCTTCCCTTCAAGTTGGTACTTCCAGTGTGATGTTACTGCTGGTAGCAAGTAAGGTGGATGACTTATGAGGTGGGCTTCTCAGCTACCATTTCCTCATTGTGACCTATTTTAAGGAGCCATCAGTCTTTGGTTTTGTTTATTTCATTCTTCCCACCCTCTGTGCTTTTGTTTGGGCATTCTGTAACGGGGATAAAAATGATCTTCAGTACTGTCACCAAAATTTTTTTGGGGAAGGAAGCTGCTTGATGTGGAAAAATAATGTCAGTCAATGCTAGAATTCAAGATGAGACTGAGAATACAGGAGTTGGCTGGGACTTATGCAAAATAAGATAACGGCTGAACTTCTCTACCTGAGACAAAGCAAGATATTTGTTTCTGTTCCTGAGAGGGAAGAAGAGAGACAGGAAGGAGCAGAGAACAGACAAGGTGATGGTAAAAGCCTGGGCAGCTATATGAGGTGAAGGACCAGTGTAAAGCCTCTGGTGACAGGGAGCCTGCAAGGATGTTTAAGAACAGGCTGGCTTTGTTTGCAGCTCTTTACATTGCTGTGATATGAGCCCCACCTTTTTGCAAACCTGTTTCCCAAGTCTTCAGGAAAGTCTCTTTCACACATGTGTGTCTAGGGCAAATATGTGTACAAATGTCAATTATAAAAAAATAGCATGGAATTTTATGATTGCTTCAAGGTAACAGAGTCAACATACATAGCCAAAGCCAGAAGGAAACTGATTATGGAAATCTTGGAGAGGACTTTGAACATACTAAGGTTCTAAAATGGGGTTCAAGGTAATATCATGTGTCCCACAAGTAAGGTTATAGGAATTCACTCTTTCTAAAATAATTTAATGGAGCGATGAAGAATGAATGGATCTCTATACTGTGCAGGACCTCAAAATCACTCAGATGTGCCTCATCCAGGGGCTGACAGTCTAGTCATAAAGATGTGAGATATGTACAAAGAGCTAGACCTTAGCACCAGGGAGAATCTAAGTGTCTTAAAAGTGCAAACATAAGACTGTTAGTTCAAAGTAAAACAGGATCTGACCTGATTAGGGAAACTATCACAGGCCTCATGGAAGCGAAGGTGTCTAAGGTAAACTTTGAGAAATGGATAGAATTTAGATATGGAGAGGATGGAATTATAATAATAATTACTCCCATTTATTAGACAAAGAAGATATACCCATGCAACCACTGCTCCCATCGAGATGCACAATGTGTTTATTACCTTAGAAAGTTTCCTAGTGCCTCTGTCCAAGCAACGACCTGTGACTCTTCACTGCAGGCAACCTCTGATCTGATTTCTTTCACCAGAAGTTAGGTTTGCACATTGTGCTAAGTGCGCACTTACATTATCTCAGTTGATCCTCACAAAAGTCTTTTGATGTAGGAGACTGTCACCACTGTACACATGAAGGAACCGCTCAGTTTATTAAGTAATTTGCTCCAAATCGCACAGCTAGAAAATGACACAGCTAGAACTTGAACCCAAGGATAATTCCAAAGCCCAAACTCTTATCCAGTATACAGAGGGAATAACATGAGCAAGAAGAGGGAAATTGTAGGATATGTATCATCAATAATGATAGTTTGACTGTGGTTTAAGTTGTATGAGGGAAAGAATAGGGAAGTATAGCTAGAATTCTGTGGGTTTTTATGGATCTCTTTCCCACCCAGAAAAGGGTTGTGTATAATCCTCCAATAGTCTAGTAATTCTGACCCTTGAGCCTGCAGGTTTAAATTACCTTCTAGATGATTTTTACATGTCAAAGAGTGTTCTCTTTATGAGGCAGAGAATAACTCCCAGGTGGCTCTGTGAAATATTAAGTGTTGACTTCATAGTATTTGCTGTTATTTATACATATGCATGTACACATTTGTACAGATATAAATACACATTGTACACATGGGCATCTGTGCTGAAGTACGCAGCCAAGTGTCAGCACATTATCAGATTTAAATTAGCTGCCTATTAATAGCCCTGGTTTTCCAGTTTCTAAAATGAAAGATCCCAGAACAGCTGGACTGAAATCTGAAGCAGAATGGCAGAATAGAACCCTGTAGGCAGTCATAGTCTGTCTGTAACTGCTAAATAAAGTTTGCAGCTTTATAGATTTGTGGAGATGCCTATAAAAGAACCCTTGAAATGCTAAGTGCTTTTTGAAAACAGCATAATTCCCAACCAGTGAAAGGGACGGGTTATGCCTTATCAGTCATGGGATTTTGAAGACCTCTCTGACATCCCATTAAAATTTGAAAACAGAGTTGAATCCAGGATCAGACAGGGTCCACGTTGGCCACATGGTTTAGTTGAAAGGGCAACATGAAGGCCTCCACCTACCCACCACGATTGCTCTCCCATCAGTTTACCATTTCTGGGATCCACCATTAAATGTTTGGACTTTTCAAGTGCAGTGACTTTCACAGTCCAGTCCAGTATCTTTTCTAGACTTGGCTCCTGCTTTCTGCTCCATTCCTTCCTGTACCCCTTAGTACCGTGTGCTTCTCCCTCACTGCTCGCTGAACGTGCAATGCACCGTGCTTTGCTCTGCTGCTTAGTTCATGCTGTTTGCTCAACCCATGCATCCTTCCTTCCTCTACCTGGAAAAATGCCACTCACTCTTCAAACAACCTCTTCCATTCCCATCCAGGCAGAATGAATCATGTCCTCCCTGCTGTTGCTACAACACTTTGTTCTTGATCTATGGTGAAAAGTATCACACCCTTGAGTGAGCTCTACCTCCTTGTGGCCTTAAAGTGTGATCCTGGGACCAGCATTGGTTTCACCTGGAAGCTTATTAGAAAATCAGGATATCAGACTCTGTCCCAGATATACTGTATCAGAAACTCATTTTAACAATATCCTGAGGTGGATTCATATAAACATTAATGTTTGAGAATGGTGGCCTAGTGGACAGAGAATGTGGCTTAGTGAGCCTGCCCCATAAGTTTACAATTCATTTTGTCTGGTCTGTTGACTGTGTTTGTATTGTTTTATCTGGCAATTTAACTATTGAACATCTTGCTAACTTTTCAACTGGACTGTAAACTCTCAGAACAGAAGGAAGACTCTTGTGCTTATTTGTTTTTCTACTCTCACTTTCACATTGGCACTTAATAAGTATTTATTGATGATTGTCCAGCATCTGCCTTGCAAGCAAGCAGAGGCTTGGTGGGTGCTTGATAAATATCTGATTTACAATAGGACCAAAGGGGATTTAGCAAAAATCCCAAAGGGGAAGGCATTTGAATGGGGATTGTAATCTTGGCTCAGCCGTTAGCTTTGTTGATTCTGAGCCAGTCACTTACCCTCTCTGAGCCCCAGCATTCACTTCATCTGCCAAGCATAGTCACTGGGTGACAGTCTCCCATGGAGTCTGGATCTGCAAGCTTATGATCCTTCAAGTACATGAAGAGAGATTTGAGTTTAAGTTTAGGGAAAATTCTGTACTCTGCTTTCCTGGAAATAGTGTTTGAAAATTAACGTCAATATTTTGGAATAATTTAGAGGAGAGTTGCCCCCAAGGTCATTACACAAATTCTCCTTCTTTTTTTTTTTTTGAGTTTTATTTAAAAAGAGAATTATTTAATGATTTTTCTCTAGTCTCCTATATTAGTTACAACTGATAAATAATGTTATGGTTTCTGCTCTTTCAGTTGTTAATGTTATCAAAGCTTTTTATTATAATCCCTTTCTGGTTAGAAGAACAAAAATTTTCTCCGTTAGTAGTCAAGAAATGTCCTAGAACCCGAGTAAATATTTAAAAAGGCATCTGATACCTACAGTAATACTTTTTCAAATGTCTGTTTGATGAGGGTCCACACAAATGGCAGGTGTTCCCGCAGAGTGTCTGTGAGAGACACAAAGTCTTCTTGAGAGAGAGTTTCAGGTCTGATATTCTGGGATCTGTAAAATGGTAATAGTAACATGTTTCCCTCTACCATTGTTCATTCTGAACTTGGATAAATCTGAGGAGAGGTAGCCTTAGTAATTTTAAAAGTAGCTGCTAGGAATATAATTAGACAATAACCATAACAACAAAAGAATTTAAACATGCGTCAGACTCAAAAGCATTACTAATACTAGGTTAATAAATAGTACTTCATACTTAAGAGTATGGTTCTTCCAAGCTTCTCAAAGCATTTCAGATTGATTACTGGAAATGTTGATATCATCATTTTATGGTTAGGGGAACAGCAATCCAGAGTGGGGCTAGCTGACCAAAATCCCAGTATCCTAGTCAGAGCTGGGCATTGCAGCTCGACCTCATCCCAGTATGGCCTTTTCCCTACCAACAGATATGCAGGATGTTCATTTTGATCTCCAGCCTGGCTGATAAAAGCTGTCTTCCCGGGCTTCCCTGGTGGCGCGATGGTTGAGAGTCCGCCTGCCAATGCAAGGGACACCGGTTTGTGCCCCAGTCCGGGAGGATCCCACGTGCCGCAGAGCAGCTGGGCCCGTGGGCCATGGCCGCTGAGCCTGCGCGTGCGGAGCCTGTGCTCTGCAACAGGAGAGGCCACAACAGTGAGAGGCCTGCGTACCGCAAAAAAAAAAAAAAAAAAAAAAAAAAAAAGCTGTCTTCCCTCTGAAATATGCGTATATTTACTGGATTGCTGTGTATTTATGTGTCCCATACAAGAAATGTGATTTCCTGAAACCTGCAGATAAACAATGGTAATTGGAAATGGACAGTGTGCTTTGGCAGATTTGAAATACTGTAATACTTAATATAAGTCCAAATGCTTCCTGTGATAAGCAACCTTCACTTACCCGAAATCGAGGCCCGTGATTAACTGGCAGTTGGCTAGTATTAATTATGAGGCACGTCCTGTAATCTGTCTGCTGATGGGACCCCAGGCAGGTCTGAGGACAGCCTAGGTCTGCAGCATGGTTGAATTTGGAAACACAGGCCAGAGCCTAATGCTCTTCCTCCTCAGCCACATCTGCTTCCTCGTTCCTGGCAGCCCCAACTGCATGTATTTCAAACTCCATTTCCATCTCAATGAGTTTATGTCCAATGTGATTGTACCTTCCCCTGGCAGGGCCCATCCACCAACCTTGCTCTTTTATCTCCCCCTCGGCCTCTTACATCAGAGGACTTGTAGCTGCTTATGATCTGCTGAACATTAATATTCACTAACTTGCTCCAGGGAGCTATGCTTCACTGAGCGCATTTTCACCTGAAAGGAGATGTTTAATATAAACATTTGGTTAATATTCTGTACATTTGAAAGTATTTTATCAGCATCAGTGTAGGACCAAAAGTCATTTAAATTCAGTGGGAACTGATTATGCGCCAAGAATCGGTCCTTTCCAAAAGAGTGTGTTTTTCCCCCTGCTCTAATGTATACATTATAAAACTCACTTACACGGTTGATGGGAACACTTTGTGGACAAACCAGCAGGCCTGCATTTCATCTGGCTGAGTATTCATCAGCTCTGACGCTAGTGATAAATGGAAGAAAATATACAATATTGCTTTAAAAACTGTCTAAATATAATTATCAACATCTTTGGAGTGATAATAATTATCATAACAAGAGCTCATCATAGGAAACACACAGTTTGATGAGGATCCTCTGTTCCTGAGTCCTGCCCCCTTGCAGAGGGAGGACGTAATTCTTTTTTTTTTTTCCTTCCTAAAGAACCCTAGCTCTCTGAACTCTTCTTCTGGCCCCTCTACAATTTTTCTTTCCATGTGTCTCTGTGAAACTCATTATCCCAAAGAGTTGTTAGGTAGACAATATAAGCAGCTCCAAGAAAGGCTGAAACAGATGAATGGAAAATGCATTCCTAGATGGTTACTGAGGTTTGTTTGAATCACACTCCAAACTTTTGGATAAAGTCTTCACAAAAGCAAACTATTGTTACTTTCTACTTGAGGCACTTGTTGGATACTGATTTTTCTTTAAATGTTTTTCTGTTGTGAAATATAACTTACCAAGGAGTGAAATGTGTGTGTGTGTGTGTGTATACATAAAACAATAAAATTCTGTGTGGCCACCATCCCGGTTAAGCACACATTATGTACTTTCCTGACAACAACACTCCGTACCCCATAGAGTTAACTGTGTCTTCAAGTTTAGCCTGAGTTTGTTCATTTTCAATGCTATATAGCATTCTGAGGATAAATGGATTTACTTATCCATTCTAGTACTGACAGATATTTGGGAAATTTCCATTTAGTACTCTTCCAAGCGATGTTGCTATGAGCATTCTCATTGGAGAGAGATACGTATACACTTGTATCTCTGAAACACATACTGTAGAGTATGATTGTTGAGTCATAATATTTGCAATTCTTCAGTTTTACTGGGGAATGCCTAGCTGTTTTCCAAAGTGGTGTTACCATTTTACACAGTTTACATTCCTACCAGCAACGTAAGAGAGCTCTGGATGCCCCACATCTTCATCAATACTTGATAACGCCAGACTTAAATTTGAGCTAATCTGGTGGGGTGCGGTGGTATTTTACTATAGTTTTAATTTGTATTTCTCTGATTATGAATGAGATTAAGCATACCTTTGACTTTTTAGTTGGCTGTATGGAATTCTTTGGTGAAGCATCTTTTCAAGTCCTTTGCCCATTTGTTTAGTGGATTGTCTGTCTTTTCCTGATTGATTTGATGCCATGATAAATGAAAGCCCTATCATGGTGTCTATTTAGAAAGTACCCAGCACCATGATCTGGTGCTTTCACATAATTTAATCATTATAAAGACAACAAATCAGTGTAGGTTGCCTAGGTTGGGGCCATATCTCTTAGCATCAAAAGTCCTTTTTTTTTTTTTTTTATAGTTGGGCTGTTCTAGCTGCTTCAAGAGTCACTTTGATGGCTGCAGCAGAGGTTTAATAATGTGTACCATGGAGTTCCAGGAAGAAATAAATTCCTCTATCAGTGAATAGCCAATCTACTCGTGGAACCCTGGAAGAATACCAAAAAGTGATCTCTTGGACATTCAAAACACTCATTAGTGTCCTGACAGCAGACATAGTCAGTCCTAACTGGCAACATAATCACATACATGATTGTTGCATTGAGTCAGACAGTGAAACATGAAGTTCTTTAAGGAGAAAGAGTTTGGGCAAGAATGTGACCAACTTACCCTCTGAGATGTGCTTCAAAGGCTCCAGACACCTTCTAACTCTTAAGACTCACTCAGGACTTATCACCTATATTAAACACTTCTCAATTCTACCTGTGGTCCCAGAATTCACACATTCCTTCTGCATGTCTTGAGGTTCAGCTCCCTAAGAGAGGGCATTGGTCACTCCAATTGCCCCCCCACCCACCCCGAAGAATGTGTCCCCTTGTCGACTATAAATCTTTCTAGATCACCTCATAGGCCTTTTTTCAACGTATAAGTACTTTATTTGGGTCAGGTGCTGATCAGACTGCTAGGGTAGTGGTTTGTGTGTAAGAATCCCTTGCAAATGTATTTGCTTAGAGACCACAGCAATGGCATATATTTAGGGTCAGAACAGAGGCTCATAAGACAACTCAGTGCTACCTGGAATCTTGGGTTAGGTGAGACTGCATGGCTCCCCTCTGCTCATTTGTCCTTTCGTAATGGAATCAGTTGACTTGAAGCTGAACATATGGCAACTGCCATCACAACATAGAAACTATTCCCTCTGCCATGGCAACTGAAGAATCAATGCACACTTAGGGCTTGGACTTATTCAATAAATGCACAACATCTAGGAGGGTTTCTTCTTTTCCTCTCTTCTCTTTTCTTTTCTTCCTCCCTCCCTCTCCTTCTTCCTTTCTCTTTCTCTCTCTCTCGCATTTGGAAAAGCAGCAGGGAATTAAGACTTTTTCTTCAAACATACCTCTCACATCTTTCTGTGGACAGACGTGCTTGGAATTTCCCACATACCTTGTTCTACTTCATTTCTGCAGCAGCTTCTTAATGGGAACACATTTCATTGCCAAATTTCATCCCTGAATGCATTGGATCCAATTCAGTTTTCTCCCAAAGATCTTTGAAATTGATTCACCAAAGTATTGTTCACAAGTTTAACACCTAAGGGATAGCACTGCAATTAGAACTGTCCGAATGCATCTGACATCTATAGACTAAATAAGTTGACTCAGTAGTGATGAGAATATGAGGCATGGGGCTTCCCTGGTGGCGCAGTGGTTGAGAGTCTGCCTGCCGATGCAGGGGACATGGGTTCGTGCCCCGGTCCGGGAGGATCCCACATGCCGTGGCGCGGCTGGGCCCGTGAGCCATGGACACTGGGCCTGCGCGTCCGGAGCCTGTGCTCCGCAACGGGAGAGGCCGCAACAGTGAGAGGCCCGCGTACAGCAAAAAAAAAAAGAATATGAGGCATGCATTCTGTCTAGTATTGTAAGGATAAGTGACTTAGTTTTGGTCTAGTGTTCATCTTGGTGGTTTATTCTCTCCTTTCCCAGCCCTGGAGGGTAATTGCATCTTATTGTCTATATCAAAGCAGTTCCATCACATAAATGGTTGGAGGGGGAAGAAAAGAAAAAGGATATTTTCTGTGAAAGAGCATTGCCAGGGGCTGTTTCTTCAGACTTCACATAACCTTATTCCAAGAAAACCCAAGCCAAAGAGTCAAAAGAAGCAATAACTGGGATTAGGAGGCGTGAAAAGTTTGGTTTTTGCTTCTGCTTCTGTCCTACTTTTGCTGTCTCTAGACCCTCAAATAGAGCAGGGTTGAACAGACTGCAGTTCGAAGGACCTTTCTGCATGAAATCCATGTTCCCTTCACTCTCAGCAGTGTGCTGTTTTCTCTGTGTTGTGCTCACCCATTAGCATTTTAATTTAGCTTCATATGGCACTCTTCTGCAGATGGATTTGCTTTCTTGCTTTTGTTTATTGTACGAGTGACAAACATGAGGGCATTTTCATGATGTGAAGAAATGCCGTGAAGTTGTGAAAATGAGGTGACTTCTCCTTGCCAAGCCCCAAGGAATGTTAAAGCAGAGATGGCTCTGACAAAGAACTGCAAATGTTCCCAGTAGAAAAATGTTCAGAAGCCTTGATCTAATCAAAATGAGAAGTTTTGGCAAAGGCCTATACACTCAGACATGACCTGCACTTCTCTCTGATAAATGGGATGTAGCTCGTCTGACTCTTCAGGAAGTCACTCAATCCTTTCTTTAATGGGGACACATCCTTCTTTATGTGGATTTGGAACAGTACTTGGAAATCAGACACGTACTGCTTTGTGGACAAAGTGGTGAGTTGGTAGGCTGTTCACTCTTAATGAAACTATTTTCAGACCTTGAGGGGCTTCAATTTTATGAACCCATCACTCCTTGAGGTCTGTAAATTCTTACGTCTATCTGGTACTCCCTAAGGACCCATTTATGGATTGAGTCTAAAACTAAACAACTTCTTCATTGGAGGATTTTAAATAGGAAAATGAAAGTTTTAGGGATGGGAAACCTAAGAAACTGTCTTTAAAGAGTTGTCTCTTCCATCTACACCGGATGTTCCTAGGCACTTGCCCTTTTGTTGAGACTTCTTAGGGTAAAGTATTACAGTTTAAGGCAGGGATGGCCAAAACCTGGTCAACATTAATCCAGAGTTCATGACAGACATCACTAATCAAGTGCAGAACTCTTTCCTGCTGAACCAAGAAAGATCGTTTCAGAGTCCTTCCCAGTACAACACTACAAGCCAACTCTACCACAGAGATAAGAGTTGATCAGAATTGCAATGCAAGATGAAACTGACCTACCCTCCCTGGTCTGCACTCAGCCAGTGATGTGGTTCCTCTTCTTAGGGTGAGTGGCCAGATATAGCAGACAACCTTCATCTGGAAACTGAATATTCAACTCTTCCTACAACTCCCCCCTCCATCTGCCTCTGGTGAAGCCTTGTGAGTACAGGAGGGGCTCTTTTGGCAAGCAGATGTAGTTCCTTCTTTGTCCTCATTCCAGGCCACCTCGCCCCTATGCCTTTGTGCCTTCTCCCTACATTCATCAGGGATTTGACATGTTTTCTCATGGTGCATCGTTGATAACTTCACACTGAGTCCTGGTTCCACCCACAGGTATGGCAGGCAGGATTCTGAGACAGCCACCAAGATTTCTGCTCCCTGGTGTTCACACCCTTTACTCTCATGATTAGGTTACATGGCATGACAAAGGTGAAGCGATTTAGCAAATGTAATAAAGATCTCAAATCAGTTGATTTTGAGTTAGTCTAAAGGGAGATCATCTTGGGTGGGTCTGATCTAATCAGGTGAGTTCTTAAAAGGTGGGTTCTTTGTGAAGTAAGAAATAGAAAATCTCCTGTTGGTCTTGAGGAATTAAACAGCCATGTTGTAAACTGCCTATGGAGCAGGCCGTGTGGCAAGACCCTGAGAGCAGCCTCTAGCTGCTAAGAGCACACTTCGGCCAATAGCCAGCAAGAACATGGGGACCTCCCTCATACAGCATCAAGAAAACACATTCTTCCAAACACCTAAAGGGGCTTGGAAATGGACATTTCTCTGATTGAACCTTCAGATGAGGAAGTAGACGGCCAACATCTTGTTTTCAGCCTTGTGAGGACTCAGCTGAAATATGTTGGCCTCCTGACCCATGGAACCTGTGAGATAATAAATTTAACTGTGTTAATCTGCTAAGGTTGTGGTAATTTGTTACACAGTAAGAAAGAACTAATCTACCAGGCCAGATGTAAATCAGGGTGCAGGATTATCCACTTGACCCTTTCTGCTGCCTTCTAAAATCAGCACAGACTTCATTTTGTTTGAAAACGAGTGCAGTATAACAACAGTAACAATAAAACAGTGGTGATATCAGGAGAATTAAAGAAATTTTAAAACCTTATATGTCACAGTAGTTATTTCTAGTCCGTATAAAAACATAGAGAGGCAGAATTAGCCTTTGCTCACTTCCTCACTTCCAACGTCAGACCCTGTACAATGAAATGGGCAGTGTCCCTGCCTTAGGAAACATCCAGTAATAATGTCTGGTGAGGCCTAGCTTAGAAGAAACCTCAATACTTACCTTAATACTTACCAAGCCCACCTTCAAAAATTCTACTATTTGCACACCTTAAAACTATTTACACTTCCTTTCATTTTAATCCCTGTACTTTTTTCTGTATGGATACCTCATCCCCCTCATGAAGGGAGGCTGCTGTCCTCAAGATGTTTGGTAGGAAACAAACATTATTAATCAGTTACATTTTGAAAAGTTCCAGACAAGAGTCTATGTTCTCAATATGCCATTGCTCATGGCAAGCAAATTCACCACAAAAAACTATTTATCATAGCATTTCTTTGCAATGAATAAAATGGATCCCCTCCCTCATTTGGAATAATAATAATATGATAATTTTACTTACTTCATAAGGATTTTGTGAAGATTAAATGAGGAAATACATGAGAAGTTCTTAGTACCATAAAGGTACATAGCACATGCTTAATAAATGTTAGCCATTATTATTATAGTTACTATTAAAATCTATTATGTGCCCAGCAATTTGCAGGACTTTAAGTGGTGGAGGAAAAATCCTTCTGTGCCACCTGCCTGTGTCACAACAGAGACTCTTCAATCAAACATCACAGTGGCTCCTGATCATTCAGGAGTGGGTGGGGATTGGGAGCCAGAGTATAAACTGGGGGACCTGAGCTTGCTGAAAGCAGACAACCAAGCTCCATCAGTGAAGAGAAGCTTAATCCAGAAAGGTAGAGTACAAGGTTGAGATCGGGGTGGGGGGTAGTTGAGAAAAATCTCTATTTTGGGCTTTTTGTTGACTGATGGTAGGAAAGAGAATTGAGTGGATGGTTATAAAATTTCTGAATCAAAGTTGTGTGTAATCTGGAAGTCGCAGGTGATTATGAAGATACTGGGGTATGAGTTCTGGGTACCTAAAGAGTATGCCGAATCAGTATGGTTCCTGTCAGTTTTTCTATTTCTGGGCCCTCAGAAGAATTTAATTAAATCATTAAGTTGTCAGTTTTGTATATATATATGTGCATGTGCGCATATATGTGCACAATCTATCACTCAATAGAGGCAGCGTAGCTGACCATAGAACCTTAATGTATGTTCCTCTGTCCTTGCTGTCTGTCCCAATTATAACTAAGCTCAACAACGGCTTCTTTATAAACCTAGGAAGTTTCAGGTTTTCTGCTGTTTGGCCTGTATGAACTTTGTGTTTTACATTTATAGTCCTTTAAAAAATGTCATTCTTTTCCCAGGGTTCTTCTGATCATTGGATCAGAAGGATCTGAGTTCTTGTCATCAGTTGTCCTTCAGCCATGCTGGCACTAGAAGTATAAGAATATCATAATCCCAGAGTGACATAAAGATCTTTCCAAGGAAGATGAGATACCCAGAGGCTGTAAAGGAAAATTCTGAAGGATTTGACCACATGAAAATGAAAAGCCTCAGTTCAGCATAACACCAGAAACAAATTCAAAAGATAAAATACACACCGGAGAAGCCCATTCTCTCCACACATCTGACAGTTCACAAAGAGCAACTGTTGCCCAACTTGAAAACTGAACAAAATGATAGGAAAATGGGCAGTGTACACTAAGGGGCAACTATACAGGAAGAAATAGGAGTGCCCAATCAACCAGCAAAAGTCTGTTCCATCTTAATAAAGAGTGAAGATGAAAGCTTAGTTAAGATGAAAATTTATTGAAAATTAAAATGACACTTCTGCCATAGATAAAAATATTGTTGGCAAGGAAGTGGGTCATTAGGTAGCCTCCCTTGGGCATCCAGGAGGAGGGGGGTGGGCATCCAGTAAGAACAGTAAACAGCAGTGTCAGCTTAAGCAGTGCCTGAGTCTGTGGTCCACAGTCTGAGCAGGGGCCCAGGAAGGTGAAGGCTCCCCCTGTGTCATGGGCCCCACCTCTAAGTTCAAACAAAGAATGACACATTTTGGTGACACACCTCAAATATGGGGAGTTCTTTAACAGTATTCCAGTGTTTATTTGGTTAAAATTTTCCTTTGTGCTTTTTCCTGCCTAGAATTTTTTTTAATCCTTGAAGTTCATTACCAGACCGTCTTAGTGTTTTTCCAGGATATGGACAGTCCTTTCTAGCCTCAATTAGGCCTTTCTTTCCTTTAATTCAGCAATGTTTTCTTTTATTATGCCTGATTTCTCTTTTTCTATCCTCCCTTCCTACTCTAGAGGCTACCAGTTACTTATATGTTAGATCTCTTTGTTATTGTGCCATGGATCTCTTTTTTATTATACCATGTCTGTAATCACTTTTTTCTTTTTCTTTTTTGTTTTTTTTTGCGGTACGCAGGCCTCTCACTGTTGTGGCCTCTCCCGTTGCGGAGCGCAGGCTCCGGACGCTCAGCGGCCATGGCTCACGGGCCTAGCCGCTCGGCGGCATGTGGGATCCTCCCAGACCGGGGCACGAGCCCGTGTCCCCTGCATCGGCAGGCGGACTCTCAACCACTGCGCCACCAGGGAAGCCCTGTAATCACTTTTTATTTTGTGTCAGGGGTTTTTGTCCCCTAGACAAATTTGACATTTGGCAATTGTCAAATGCTAGAGACAAGCTACTGGCATATAATGGGTAGAGGCTAGGGATGCTGCTAAACATTCTACAATGCACAGGACAGCCGCTGTCACAACAAAGAATTATCCCATCCAAAATTTCAATAATGAGGTTGAGAAATGCCCCCCGAGGGTCAAGGCTGGATCCTGATAGGTCTGTAATTTCAAATCAATTCAAATGATCGTGGAAAAAACCCAGAACGTATACAGAAGCAATATGTAAATTTTCTCCTGTAGGTAATATTTTTGATACTAATGCTAATGTTGGGAGCATTTGGGAGCATGTATATGAATATTTGAAGCACAAAACAGAGAGATGTCCTTTATATCTAGCTCATAATTTTAAATAATAGATACTATAAAAAACCTTGATTAAACCTTAGTTATTTAATATGCTAAGGGATTGTGCTATTTGTATGGATTACATTTCCTAGTTAATGGCTCAAAATACTTTTGTTTAAACCTTTGTTTTTCAAAAAAGACGGGATTTTCTGCTTGAGATTCTTGCAGTTGAATTTATCAAGCAAGAGGAAAACGCAGAAATTCCATATAAAAACTGAAATCCCATATAAATTTAGGAGAGAATTCTGATTATTAAGATAATTTCTCCTAGATATAAGATTAGACTAAAATGATACTGAACACAATATGTATTCTAAAAATGATTTTTAAAAAAGTTTAGATCTAGCCATATGGAGTTCCAGTTGGTTATTCAACATCTGAAATTTTCATTTGACGCTTCAAATACATGTGTGCATTGCTTTTATCAGGATGGAGAAATTCCATGAGGCTAATGAACTGATCCAGACTCACTTTATCTCTTTTTTTCCATAAATAAACATATTTGAGTGTCTGCTGTTCTAATTGTTTGCAAATTCATTTGCATTGTTTCCATCAATATTTCATAGAACTTACAAAATTAATTACTTGATCTATGTAATAATAACCATCCTGTCTCCTCCTTTTCTGTATTAAGGCTAATTTAAAGAGAGGAATTTAATTCAATAGAGTCTCATTGTTTACTCAGATTACACATGCATGTTGAGATCTCAGTAGGCAAAGATGCTGAATGCCACCTTTGAGACTCAGTCAGTACCTTGGGGCAAAACTATGATAGTCTAACCATGTAGTTATTAAGACTTCCCAGATTATAGCCTTTGGATGGTCGGACCTATAGTTTCTAGGGCTCTTCTCAATTCTAAAATGCTAAAAAGCAGTTTCAGAGAAGGACGGCAGAAGTCCCCACTGTCATCACTGCAGTGGGTTGTATAGGTTTTGTAATTTCCAAAACTCACGGATACTTTACACTTGATAAAATCATGTGATATCTTAAGTTTATTTTCCTTTTCTATGGCAATGCCTTGATATTCCCCTAATATCCTCTCCACAAAGGGCTGAAATAAAACATTAAGAAAACTAACACATACTATCATCTATGTGGACCAAGTTTTGGATGCCATTTTCATTTCTTTCTCTCTCCCCTTCTTTCTGCTCAGCAGTAATGTGGGATTGACCACAACAATCTTAAATGAGATTTTTAAAAAATTCAACAGTTACTTAGTTTTCATTCGTGGATGTTTAATCCAGAGGTTACTCAACCCATGGTCTCTTTGGAAGATGCAGCACTTTTTACTTAAGGTAACTAGACCACACCACTTTGCTTACATCTAACCATGTTCCAGAGAGAGTTTAAGTTGGCTTACAGAGATGCAAAATTAAAATCATGCTGTGTTCATGTTTTACTGCACTATGCAATGCCTAGGGCGGTCAAAATAGCAGCTAGTGTGAAGAATCTTTTGGTCGTTATTAGACACTCTTTGTAGATGAAGGCTGTAATCAATAAGCAATTTGTTCAGTGTCTTCTGTGGGCTCAGCATTGTGTTGGACACTGTGGAAGATGAAGAAAACATTACCTAATGGTTATAGAAAACAATACTTAGGACCATTTCCTAGGAAAGCAGTAGATAGGAACATTTCCCTTATCTAGAAAATTTATCTAGAAAACAGTCAGGAGACAGAAATTAAATCTTTGATCAGCCCAGATAATGAGATAGTACCTTTATCCCTAACTGGAGCCCTATTTACTCATATTTTGCTTACAGATCTAACAAACATGATTCTCTGATTTCCAAGCTTGTAGCACTTTGGGAGCAGTGAATTGGAAGGTGGTAGATTTCTACTGCAGGTGTGCGGATGGCTGAAAGCCTCTGTAAGTAAGAGAGGAGAGATTTGATAAAAGTCAGAAGGCTCTAGGGTATGAGGGCATTAAGTACAGGGACACCTAGTAATAAGGCACAATGCAATAATGCATGGCAAAGATGTAATGCGTCTTTGTATTACATCTAGTTTGTATGTATTACACGTAGTAATGTAATGCATGGCAAAAATATTTAAAAAGACAGGTATACAAGATATACCATAAATGCACTTCTGGTCAAAATTTTTACACTTTTTTTTTTCAAAAAATCTTGGGCCTACAGAAGAATGCCTTCAATTATCAGGAAAACCGCTACTGTGTTGGATTTATTTTCTGGATAGCTGAGATTTTAGCATTGCTGATGAGGCTGAACTAATAGTAAACAGCAAGTGATAGGATATCATTAAATGCTGGGTCGTCTGCCATTTCTTTTGATAGATACCAAGGGAAAGTAACGAATGTAAGCTTTAAGAGTGAAAGGATGGTTAAGATTGTGCTAGGCCTTGAATTTGGACTAGAATTTGGATAGATGGTGTGGTTTCACACTGATTAAATATGAAATCAATTTTTTTTAACTTTTTATTTTATTTTGGAGTACAGTTGATTAACAATGTTGTGATAGTTTCAGGTGTACAGCAAAGTGATTCAGTTATACATATACATGCATCTATTCTTTTTCAAATTATTTTCCCAATTAGGTTGTTACAGAATACTAGCAGTGTGTACATGTCAATCTCAAACTCCCTCCGCACCCTTCCCCCACTGGTAACCATAGGTTCGTTCTCTATGTCTGTGAGTCTGTTTCTGTTTTGTAAATAAGTTCATTTGTATCATCCTTTTCAGATTCCACATATAAGCAATATCATTCGGTATGAAATCAAGTTTTAAAAATCTTTTTATTCCCACTTTCTCTCTGGAAAGTAGTCCAAGGAGATGGGCCACTTGGGGGTAAAGATTATAAAAGGAGCAGGTAGTGGTACCAAAGCAAAATCTTCATCTTCACCATTTTCTTAGTGCCTCCTTCCATCTCTCTGACTGTCTTCCTTCCTCCAGTCACCTTCAGTCAAGGTATTCTGTTCCAGAAGGAAGGGAAAGCAGAGCAAGGCGGTAGGAGCCATGTCCTAGGTTCAAATTCTAGAGTCTGACTAGCTGGGGTCTTACTATCTTGAGCAAGACGTTGTACCTGAGCTCCTAGAGATGACACCAGTACTCACAAAATCACAGTGATGAGTCAGCAGAACAACACAGGTGATGAGTGTTTTTCCAAACATCAAAATTCTATGAGAAATGTTTTAAATGTTAAAACATTGAGTGATACGATTCTTTGGGATTCCTGTTTTCTCTTCACAAATCTAGGACCTCGGGGGCCTGATGATGGGAACAGACTGATCTTTAGGACTTTAAATAACTCAGTAGCAATGGTTTAAATCTCAGCATGAAGAGCAAGTACTTGAAAAACCTTCTTTCCAGCATTTGCTCTAAGAAAGTATCTAAAAACGGGTATTATTTGGTGGATCGAGTGAAATGTGCTAGGAAATTATAAAAATGTAGATGGCAGGACTGAGAGGGAATAATAATGACTCGAAGTCAGTCTGTCTGGAGGCTTGTGGAGAGGATGATAATGACCGATGACTGCCCATTCGAGCCATTATGGCCTGTTAGGTTCAAGTGCACAGGCTGGAAATCCTTATCAATCAAATGAGGGGGGTGGTGTGGCCACTTATACGACAAGCCATTCGCATCCAAACCAGCTTGGCTACCAGTCCATTTACCCAGAGCAAGGCCTGCTGTGTCTCACTCAGAACTGCACTCTGCTCGGGTTTTGCTCCTAATGAGAAAGAGCTCATTATTCTAATTGGTTTGAGAGTGAATCCCACTCCATGTCCCCTGGGGAAATCTGCAGATGCCCAGGGCTCATCTTGTCCTCTCTCATCACCATCTAGCCTCATCCCGTTGAACCCCTCCTTACCACTGGAGCCAGAACAATCTATTTAAAATGCAAATCTAACCACTATTCCTCTTCTTTTGTTCTCTAAGCCCTCTAGAATAAATCCTAAATTCCTTAGCATGGACAGTAAAGCCCTGTGTGATCTGGTCCCCCGGGTCAGTGACACAACCTTACCTTCTGCCAGTCTCCAACTAGAAATTCATGCTCTAATAACACCAGAATACGTGAAATCCATGTACCCCTTGACCCTTACCATGCTACTATTTTATACCTCCATGCCTTTGCACTGTTCTTTATTGGAACACTCTTCTTACCTGGTTATTCTTTCTCGCCTTTAAAACCTAACACAAACAGCTTCCTTATAACTCCAAGAGATGGGTACAAGGAGGGTTGTGCTCTGTGCTTACATGAAACTTTGTGCATGCCTCTCTACATGCACATGTACATTGAAATATCTGTTTATGTGCTGTTTCCCCATTAGAATATGAGCTTTTTCAAAGGCAAGGACTGCATTTTGTTTATCACTAAGGCACAAGCACTTAGCAAGAGACCTGGCAGTCTGCATAGTGTGTGTCAGATTGAATCATTAGTTGTATCTTTAGAACATTCCTACAATGAGGTCCATCTGTTGGCCTGTGAATGGAGATCTACCTTGATTACTGGACAAAGAGGAGCACTGAAGTACTTACCCAGCAGATATGGATAAGCTAGCTGTTGTCTACATTTTCCAGTGAATGAATATCCCTATGTTTCAAAAGTCATGTTAACATCTCCTCTGTTCCTTGAATCGTAATAGACATTATGGCAGAGCACCTGCCCCCAGCGGTTTGTTTCCTAGGGGCACAAAGCTAAATATAAGTGCTGCAAGAAAAGTCACAGCCTTGCGGTTTCAGCGAAGAGACAGACTGCATGCTCCTCGGAGAGTCAGACTTCATAGGGTCGGGACACATGAAATAGCCCTGGAAATGGCTAAGATTTTTTAAAGTTAGAGATTAGGAAGAGATTGAAGCGGGAGGGCGAAAGATGATGCTTTTGGACAGAAGAAACATCAGTGGCAAAGAGATGGAAAAGCCCTGAGTATATTTGGGAAACGAGAGTATACCTGATGGTTCTCAATTTGAACCTAATGTGACTCATTTTCCACCACTTACCCCCGTCTCCGTGCTCCAGCCACCCCCACTCCTTTCTCTAGCCCAGTGGTTCACAAACTCAAGTGAGCATCAGAATTGTCTGGCTGGCTTATAAAACACAGATTGTTGGACCCCATTCCAGCTACTGAATTTCTGATTCAGTAGGTCGGATGATACTGATGCCGTGGTCTGGGGCCATGTTTGAAAACCACTGCAAAACTTTCCTGTGGACACCACCATGGCAAAGACCTGAAGACATTGCTTCTCCCTCCCACCCCTGCCGCAGTAGGAGATGGACCTCAGAACTGGAGCCTTGGGTCCTTTTGGACTCTGAAGGAACAACTAACTGCCCCTTGAAATCACAGCCAACCATCTATTGGCAAGGCAGCCACCACCATTTAAGTTGTTGAACCAGGCAGTGTTTTCCCATCATCCTGGCAAATGAAAGACTAATTTGAGCCATCTGGTTCTGTAACACCCTCCTACACCATGGCTTAAAAGCAGCCGAACATATTTTCTCTTACGTTTTGTCAATAAAATATTGCTCCTGAGGCTGTCGGCTTGTCAGGTTTGCAGCCCATAAAGCAAAGATGGAGCGGTTAGTGGTGGCACCAGCAAGAAGAGGGCCATGGGGGCAGCTCCTCAGCTCTGTGCACCCTTCTTCTCAGGGCAGGTTCTCTAAACGGATGCATTAAAGTATTATTTTTAAGTGGAACCAAAATGTGTCCAGACCTTTCCTGGCCACTCTGCCCTTTCTGTCCTGTTGATTTTGCTTTGCCTCATGACAGTGAAGAATCAATGTCTAGCATTTCCAATAGCCAGGTGTAGAGTGTGTACACATTTATTAAGATTAATTAAAAAGTAACAAATTCTAAAGTAATAATATTAACAACCAGTAGAAAAAGTGCAGACATTTTGACAGTCTTTTTGAATTTCATTAAAAGATGGTAGTGACAAAAACCCCAGAGACTATTTCTACTTTACTAAAGAAATAGGTCACAGATTCAATTACAGTCACTGAAGCATGGACTCAATCTATCATGGCAAATTAAGTACGTTTTAGCAACCTACTTTCCTTTAAAAATTTTATAGACACTTTCAGTGGAAGAAGAAAGACTATAGAAAAAAAAAAAGAAATTGCAAAACCAAGTCCCACCCTCACTCCCCCCTCGGCTTTGAGTAAGCATTTGGCTTATTTGCTTTGGGTATAAGACAGAAAATCATTAAAAAATACTCAGCTCGTTCACAATTATTACTCTTCACTTGTTCATGGTTTAATGATGCAGATTTGGAATTGGGAGTGGGAAATGGCTCCAAATTAGAATCGCTAGTCTTCAAAGGGGGGGGGGGCTTTGTTCTACAGGCTGAGCCCCACCTCCTTCTTTAAAAGACGACTATTTGTACTTTATAGCTTTTATGAAATTTTTGCCTCAGGCTGTCAGAGCAGACACTCTGTGTTCATTTCTGGAAAGATAAATAAATAAATAAAAAGTGCTCATTCAGCCTGTGGATGTGGTTTAGCCAGGTGCACATATTGGGGCAATGAAACATCCTTTTGCCCATAGCAACATTGATTGTATGTTGACAACTGGGATTTATGAAGGGCCCCTGGCAACAAAGCAGCAGGGGCCATCTTTAAGACACTGCAGCAGCAATAGCAAGTGTAGAGCAGGAGAGGGTGAGACCCTCATGTTTCCCCTTTGACAAGTAAGAACCCGGGGCTGGGACACTCACAAAGTCTTAGGAATCTGTTGTTTGGCCTGGCCAGGAAGCTTCAGAAGCCTCTTAGGTCTTGTTCCCCAAAAGTCAGGGCCACCAAAGCACCCACTCAGTTGAGTGCTGGTGTTGCTTATCCTCCTTGCATTTCCTTCCAAAAGGAGTGACAGAGACGCTTCGTGCATCTCTGAAATGTCTTGCTACTGCCCAATTAAACAAGAGCCTCTCCTCAGCCAGGCAGAAGACTAAATTCACTGTAAAGGCCCAGAGAACCTCATTTCTAATTTTGACAGCAAAATTGCAACTTCCTTAGGAAGTAGGTTTAACGGTAGCTGGTCAGGTGAAGATCGCACATAGTTAATATCACCCTTCAAAATATTGCAAACCCGTAAGTCTCCACAGCCTACTTACTTGGGAGTATACATAATGAGTTAAGAGCCAACAGGTCTTACAGAATGAGTTCCTTCAAACTAGAGTTTTAAGATAAATGTGAGCTGATGTGTCTACCTTGTGTGCTGTGAAACTGGAATCTGTATGATTTCTCCTGGAAAAGGAGAGTGATGAGTTGGGGAGTGGTCATAATTGTTGGGATGGTTCATTCAATTACGTTTTCTTTTCCTAGCTTAAATAATAGGACAAAAAAGGGTATGTTTTCAGAAAAAACACATAGACATCCATCTTTGGTGGACCATTGCCAAAACAATGTAGTAAAGTGGATTTGGGACTGGAAGACCTGTACCTTTCAGCTTCCTATGAGTAGCCTTGGTCAAGTCTGGAACTTATTGAGTCATAGTTTACACTTTGAGATAGATATTATCTTCCCCAATTTACAAGTAATGAAATAGAGGCCAGGAATTTCCCAAGGCCACCAAATGGATTAAGTGGCAAGTACTTAAGGCTCCCAAGTTTAGCAGTATTTCTAATAGACCTTAAGTGCATTGTTTTAGATAAATGATATAGGGGAACATGCTTAGGAAATTAAAGTGTGTCATGTAAATGGTATATTGTATTATTATTTAGAGATTCTCCCTTTGATGTTATATGAAGAGAAAGGTAGACAGAAACAACAAGCTTTAGTTACAGGAGTCAGTCACTTATCACTCATTAGCAGTGAAGTTGGTTCCAAAACAGTAACTGCATCCCTGCATCTAGTGTTGACTTAGGAGAGGCATCACGCTATTGATTCCTTTGATCATTTACCCTGCTTTCCTTTGTTGGTTTTCACTTCAGGGTGACACATAGCTGACCTATTAAACAGTCATCTTTGTCCACATGGAAATTAATTAACTGGTAATTGGCTCCAGCATATAACAGTGAATTAAAGCTCAGGAAGTAGAAGGAAGGTCTCTGGAAAGTAGACTAGCCAGTGTTTCTTGGCTGAGTTCTTCCCTTCCCTCCACGTCTCATTCTGCCTTCCTCTCCACCTGCTCCCTGAGAAGCTCAACCACCTCTTGATGAACTTGGCATAATAACTATGCACAGCTGGACTGCAATTTGGCTTGAGAAGAAGTACACTCACAGCCTCTGATGCTAGATGAGCTTCAATTTGTTCAGACCACTTGCTGTGTCAGTCTGACTCCAGGCATCAGTGTGAAAAATGGGAAATTTAGTTACCTATATAGATAGTAATAGCAACAGTCATACCTTGAAATTTTGTAATATTTTTCAAGTTACTATGCACATTCACACATGTGTCAGGCAATTCTTACAATTTGGTGAGATAGACAGGATTCTTATTCTTACTATACTCTGAGCAAACCTGAGACTTGGGAATTTTTTACCTGTCCTCTCCTACAGCTGGTAAGGGGCAGGCTGATGTCTTGACTAACCTGGCCTCTTTGTGTGGGCACTCATGTTTTGCCTTCCCAGGACTGCCTTTCTGGCAATAGACCCCCTTTTATTTTGGGAACTCCTATGTTCCCAACTCCAAACATTTGTTTCCAGCTACTATGTTGTTATCAAACCTCATCCTCCTGGCCATACTTGACTGACATAGGGTTGGGCATCTGACCCAAATGAGGCCAATCTTTCCTGACAGTTTTTCAAATTAGAAATGGGAGATAGAGGCAAGGAGCTTCCAGTAAAGGAAACTTGGATAGGCATGATTTTTTACTGTGTTGAGAAAGCTGGGTTGAGGGGAAAGAATGAAGCTGACAGAGAAGCAAGTTTCTTTATGCCTCAGTTATGTCATCTGTAAGTTGGGGGATAATAATAGAGCTGCTTCCTGTGGTTATGTAGAGGCTAAAGAAGTCAGTATTGAAAAAGTGCTTAGAATGATGCTTTGGGCATAATGTATGCTACATAAGTATAAGCTATTTATTATTATTCAATGAATTCCTAGTTTTAAGCAGGGGTAAGTGAGAGAATCTTGGCCGCAGTGAAGTCACTAGTTCTAACTGTTCCTAAGACTGCATACCTTGGGAAAATGGTATTTCAAGAAATTCTCTCTTTTTTACCTAAGTTTCTTCTGTTGAAGAAACGCTCGTATTTCTAAATGAATAAAATGTCAAAAAAGTGACTCAAGTTTTCATGTTTGTCTTTGCTCAGTAGCTGCTTATCTGACTCATCTACACAGTTGTGGGCATTATTAAATGTGATACAGAGAATTGAATAAGGTTGCTAATTAGTTAAGCAGATCATATATATATATATATTTATTTTATAAATTAATTAATTAATTTTGGCTGTGTCGGGTCTTAGTTGTGTGGCACGTGGTATCTTTCATTGCAGTGTGGGCTTCTCTCTAGTTGTGCTGCATGGGCTCCAGAGTGTGCGGGCTCTCTACTTGTGGTGTGTGGTCTCAGTAGTTGTGGCACGTGGGCTTAGTTGCCCTGCGGCATGTGGGATCTTAGTTCCCCGACCAGGGATCGAACCTGTGTCCTCTGCATTGGAAGCAGATGATATATATTTAAGGTCTCACTGTAGAAATTGGATCACATACAGATAAGTGTTTCCTCCACCCCTACCAAATCATTATCATTCAAAACCATGAGGACCATTAGTTCTAACCTGGCATAAGCAAGAAAATTACATTCCTGAACAGATTTTAGTGAGAACTTATTTCTCTGTTTTTGAAATCAAGTTTCCAGATCCTTAATGTCATAGCAGTATTTTTGATTGGTTTAGAACCCAGAGTGTGGAGCCAGATTGCTAGGTTAAAAATGTCACCTGTGGCATATATTCTCTAGGTAACCTTGGCAAGTTTCTTTATGCCTCAGTTATATCATCTGTAAAATGGGAGATAATAGTAGTAGTATTAAAATGGGAGATAATAGTAGAGCTGCTTCCTATGGTTATATAGAGGCTAAAGAAGTCAATTCTAAAAAGTGCTTAGAATAGTGCTTTGGGCATAATAAATGCTACATAAATATAAGCTACTTATTATTACTCAATGAACATTTCTTTTTAGTACTTTTCATATGTGAAGAACTCACCGTAATTATTATAAATGAAGTTAAAATTGTGCTTTCAAATGTCGAGTAAAAGCATAACCTGTAAATAGAAGGACAGGTGTTAAATAAAAGGTACTGAAAAACACAGTTAGTGGATAATTTTAAGTGATTCTGTGTAAACAACATTTCATTAATTAATTAAAAAATAGTTTTAAAAATAAACTTATTTATTTTTATTTTTGGCTGCATTGGGTCTTCATTGCTGCATGCGAGCTTTCTCTAGTTGTGGTGAGCAGGGGCTACTCTTTGTTGCGGTGCATGGGCTTCTCATTGCGGTGGCTTCTCTGATTGCAGAGCACAGGCTGTAGGCACACGGGCTTCAGTAGTTGTGGCTCGCAGGCTTTAGAGTGCAGGCTCAGTAGCTGCGACGCACGGGCTTAGTTGCTCCACGGCATGTGGGATCTTCCCAGACCACGGCTCGAACCCATGTCCCCTGCCTTGGCAGGCAGATTCTTAACCTCTGCTCCACCAGGGAAGTCCTGTAAAGAACATTTATGATGCTACTGAATAACAAAGGGATGTTAGAGGAAGAGAAATTTAGATGAGGAGTACCTGAAAATTCCATATTTAAGGTAAGGATATTTTGAAGGGCTAGGAATTAAATATATGATCACAAATTGGTAGACAGTTTCTTTTTAGTGTGAGCTAAGTTGAGAACAAGGACTAACTAGTTGGAGATGCGGACTAAAAACCAAGCAAAATGTCTGTAGAAAAAGAGCGGTTCTATGTCATATTAAATATTAAAACTCTTCTCTTTTGATTATACACCTGCTGTCACAGAATACTAGTGGCAGAGTTCATTAGAGGAACTGAAATGATAAGAATGACATCCTAACTCTCATGCAGCTAACTAAAGATTTTCAAGCCTGAAAAAAAGAAAGGGGACATTTTTCATATTGTTCCCTTTTTAAAACCCAGAAGCATTGTGAGTACACAAGTTATTTCTTATAGAACTTCAGATATTAAGAAAAGAACCGAAGTGGATTATTTTTACATTAGAAAAAAATGAAAGACTAAGTTAGCGATTACTATAGAGTGATAAAGTGAGAGAAAATGTGCCTGTGTACTAAGAATTCTATATCTTGTAAGTCTTGCTCCTTGCATAATTCTTTTGTTGATGTCCAACTCTTTTTTTTGTCTTTAGGGGAGCTTAACTTTTTTTTTAAACAACTTTATTGGAGTATAATTGCTTTACAGTGGTGTGTTAATTTCTGCTTTAGAGCAAAGTGAATCAGCTATACATATACATATACCCCCATATCTCCTCCCTCTTGCGTCTCCCTCCCACCCTCCGTATCCCACACTGCTAGGTGGTCACAAAGCACCGAGCTGATCTCCCTGTGCTATACGGCTGCTTCCCACTAGCTATCTATTTTACATTTTGTAGTGTATATATGTCCATGACACTCTCTCACTTCGTCCCAGCTTACCCTTCCCCCTCCCTGTGCCCTCAAGTCTACATCTGCATCTTTTTTCCTGTTCTGCCCCTAGGTTCTTTAGAACCAATTTTTTTTTTTTTTAGATTCCATATATATGTGTTAGCATACAGTATTTGTTTTTCTCTTTCTGACTTACTTCACTCTGTATGACAGACTCTAGGTCCATCCACCTCACTACAAATAACTCAATTTCGTTTCTTTTTATGGCTGAGTAATATTCCATTGTATATATGTGCCACATCTTCTTTATTCATTCATCTGTCAGTGGATACTTAGGTTGCTTCCATGTCCTGCCTATTGTAAATAGAGCTGCAGTGAACATTGTGGTACATGACTCTTTTTGAATTATGGTTTTCTCAGGGTATATGCTCGGTAGTGGGATTGCTGGATCGTATGGTGGTTCTGTTTTTAGTTTTTTAAGGAACGTCCATACTGTTCTCCATAGTGGCTGTACCAATTCACATTCCCACCAACAGTGCAAGAGGATTCCCTTTTCTCCACACCCTCTCGAGCATTTATTGTTTGTAGATTTTTTGATGATGGCCATTCTGACTGATGTGAGGTGATACCTCACTGTAATTTTGATTTGCATTTCTCTAATGGTTAGTGATGTTGAGCATCCTTTCATGTGTTTATTGGCAATCTGTATATCTTCTTTGGAGAAACGTCTGTTTAGGTCTTCTGCCCATTTTTGGGTTGGGTTGTTTTTTTTTTTGATATTGAGCTGCATGAACTGCTTGTAAATTTTGGAGATTAATCCTTTGTCAGTTGCTTCATTGGCAAATATTTTCTCCCATTCTGAGGGTTGTCTTTTGGTCTTGTTTATGTTTTCCTTTGCTGTGCAAATGCTTTTAAGTTTCATTAGATTCCATTTGTTTATTTTTGTTTTTATTTCCATTTCTCTAGGAGGTGGGTCAAAAAGGATCTTGCTTTGATTTATGTCATATAGTGTTCTGCCTATATTTTCCTCTAAGAGTTTGATAGTGTCTGGCCTTACATTTAGGTCTTTAATCCATTTTAAGTTTATTTTTGTGTATGGTGTTAGGGAGTGTTCTAATTTCATTGTTTTACATGTAGCTGTCCAGTTTTCCCAGCACCACTTATTGAAGAGGCTGTCTTTTCTCCATTGTATATTCTTGCCTCCTTTATCAAAGATAAGGTGACCATATGTGTGTGGGTTTATCTTTGCGCTTTCTATCCTGTTCCATTGATCTATATTTTTGTTTTTGTGCCAGTACCATATTGTCTTGATTACTGTAGCTTTGTAGTATAGTCTGAAGTCTGGGAGCCTGATTCCTCCAGCTCCTTTTTTCTTTCTCAAGATTGCTTTGGCTATTTGGGGTCCTTTGTGTTTCCATACAAATTGTGAAATTTTTTGTTCTAGTTCTGTGAAAAATGCCATTGGTAGTTTGATAGGGATTGCATTGAATCTGTAGATTGCTTTGGGTAATATAGTCATTTTCACAATGTTGATTCTTCCAATCCAAGAACATGGTATATCTCTCCATCTGTTTTATATTATCTTTAATTTCTTTCAGCAGTGTCTTATAGTTTTCTGCATATAGATCTGTCTCCTTAGGTATGTTTATTCCAAGGTATTTTATTCTTTTTTTTGCAGTGGTAAATGGGAGTGTTTCCTTCATTTCTCTTTCAGATTTTTCATCATTAGTGTATAGGAATGCAAGAGATTTCTGTGCATTAATTTTGTATCCTGCTACTTTGCCAAATTGATTAGCTCTAGTAGTTTTCTGGTAGCATCTTTAGGATTCTCTATGTATAGTATCATGTCATCTGCAAACAGTGACAGCTTTACTTCTTCTTTTCCCATTTGGATTCCTTTTATTTCTTTTTCTTCTCTGATTGCTGTGGCTAAAACTTCCAAAACTATGTTGAATAATAGTAGTGAGAGTGGACAACCTTGTCTTGTTCCTGATCTTAGAGGAAATATGTTCTACTCCTATAGTGAGTAGTTCATTGTAATTTCTATAAAACAGTATGCTTTATACAGGAAAAACCATGAATGCTTGGCCATGAGCTGGTACTCAACTAGCCACATCCAAGAAAATGTTTCTAATTCTTGTGCAGTCACTATCCCTAAGGCAGAGCTACTTGACAATATCTATTGGATATCTACAAATGACATCCCAGAGAAAATTCGAGAATATTCTGTTATAAGGGTATACTTTCAAATTGAGCTCCATTAAGCAATGACAGGCATTGCATTTCAGAACTTTTACCTTTTTTTTCCTACAAAGTGTAGAAACATTTAAGATATTTATTTGTTAATTATTAATAGATGTCTATGCAAGTGGGGCTAATTAGCCAGTCATGAAAACAGACATATAGACCCATATATACTGTTTAGTGTGTACCAGAAGTTCACTGTGTACTATGTGGAGTGTATTAGGTGAACTTCTGAGAGATTGAAGATTGATGGACTGGAGCTAATGGGATGTTGGTACAAATGAGAAACATGTAGTTAACTGTCACTCATTTTGGGAAGTTCAATATAGAACTGGCTTTAGGTTTTAGAACCTCTTTTAGAACCTGTGGCAGACATTTTTTCATAGCAACTTAAATAACTATAAATAAAATTTCCAGCAATATATTCTTACATTTATGTAGCATTCATGTTAACAAAGCCTTTTATGCTCATTTTTGCCTTTAATTCTTGTAAAACACTGTGAGATAGGTAACTCTCACCACCCCAAACACATGTACTAATGAGGAGACTATGGCTTGGAGAAGTAAGTGGTTTGGTAGACAGACTCTGTTCTGAAGTTGAATTAGATAGCCCTGCTCCTTGTAGATGTTTATATAAGGGACACAGCAAGTTTTCTACCCATGTAGATTTTCTGTTCTTTCATTTTTTCCTACCTGTAGCCTCTTAATACTTACCTGCTCTAGAATTCTGAATGTTCCAGGGTTATTGAGGAATATCCTGCTTTCTAGGCACCAGGTATCTCTCATATAATGTCTATGAATTTGTTTTTTAAGTTTTCTGAAGCTAATACCTAAAGCTTTCTTCAGGACATTTTATAATAGATTTTCTTGTAATTATACAGCAATCAAGATAGACCTAGAACTCTCACAAAGTTTATTTGTTCAAAGAGGCAATTCTTTATAATTTATTAAATTCCAGAAAAAGTAGATAAATTCTATGATTTGGCATAATCTATTTCTTCCTTTTGGCTTTCCTTTTGGACAATGTACCACTCACTCATTCTTAGCAATGAGAGTTTAGGTGAGATTGATGCTATTCCCAGCTTCAGTGTAGTGATTCTGATTGGATTAAGTCAGTAAGCCACACAGATCTTCCTAGCTGAGACTGGTTCAGAGATGGACCCATTACCCAGTCTGAACCAATAAGAGGGTCAATCACAGGTGAGGAACTTTAAAAACTGACACTGGTTTCTTCTGAAAATGTGGTTCAATGGTACCGTAGGAGATCTGGACCTGCTTAGATAATTTTGTTACCACAAGAAGGTAGCCTAGAACCACTGAAGTTATGGGATGAAGCTGGCAGATGAACCTAAACCTCAAGGACTGGGCCCATGAGCACATCCTTTGAGCAACTAGGGCTTCTGGACTTTTCTAGTGTGTGAGCCAATTATTTTTCTTTATTATTTAAGCCAGTGTGGCTGGGTTTCCTAGCTTATACAATGTGTATTTGGCCCTCAAGCCAAGGGCATGCTAGCTCCTTTCTAAGTCTTTTCTCCCCTTTCTCTCTTTCCACTACTCCCATCCATGGAGAATGAGAACTGGATTCCAAAGACCTGATTTCATGCTTACCTTTAGTACTTACCTATTGTGCATATCGAATAAGACAATAACCCATATTGTATATTGGTGAAACAGTGATGATAAAACCAATATTTAACCTACAGGATTATCGGGAGGGTCAAATGAGGTAATGAAGATCAAAACACCACACAAATATTAATTATCTTTCTGAACAGTGCTAATTTAATCTAAAACTTGTTTTTGAGCCCATTTCTCCCAGGTTCTTTCCAGGGATAGATTTATAATGATATGGTAACAGATCTACAACCAGGTAGAAGCAAGAAGGATTATGTGCAAATAGGTCATAGGTAGAAAAGTAAAACTCTAGTTTTTAGTGTCATAATTATTTTATGTAGGCCCTGGCTTAATGCATTATGGAATATTTCACTGAATGAAATCATTGCAGACTTTAAGCAGCAAGCTATTAAGAGACAGAATTTGTACATTGTGATGGATCATATTAAAATAATTTAGTTCAAAGTAAGCATCATTATATTTGATTTGGAAATTTCTCCTAATGTGAAGAAATGGTAAATTTGCTGCCAGAGACACATGCAACTCCCTGGGGCTGGAATGCTAGGAGTTCTGGAAGCTGGGCAGTGTCCCTTCGACCTCACTAAGGAGTGAGCATGTGCCCTAGACTCTCCCCTCTTGCCTAACTGTTGTCTGCCTCAGGCCTGATCTTTTCAGGAAATGTTATACAATTGCATAAACAAGTTCAAAATGGACTCCATTTTTCTGGTCTCCCCGAATCAAATTATAAACTTGGAAAAAGCATTCACTAGTGCTTCCTGCTCTATAGTTGAATTCACTTCGATTGCCCCATCTTGTGGAAGAAAGAAAAATAGCCAGATTTTTTTTTCCACCTTTGGGCATAAGCCCTAGAGGAACAAATTCAGCCCATCTGTTTCTCTCTATCTCTGTCTATCATCTCTTCTTTTGCACATAATATATTACAAACAATTTATTCTGAAGAAAGGCCAGTGTTCCTCATATATTTGCACCCTGACCTTCTTTCCTTACTGATAAGACCAGTGCATGTTGATTATACCCAAAAGTGCTAGACAGAAGTCTGTTGCTTCTTGGAGGATTTAAGCCCTGCTACCAGAATTTAGGCCCAAGTCAGACTGCATTTCTACAGGTCTCTTAGCTTGCTGAATTCTTCTCATGCTTCTGACCATCACCTTTCCAGCTACCTGAGATATTCTCCCCGACTTACATCCTACCTTTTATGCATTCATTTGTTCATGGAAGTCTGTTCAGAGGCAGAATGGATGAAATCAATTCATTTGTTTGTTTGTTCACCACTTCAGTTATTTATTCACTCATTCACCCATTTAACATTTTTTTATTGAGGACCTTCTATATATCAAGCACTATACTGGGTACTAGGAAACACTAATGGGCAAAACAGCCTATCTCTACTCTGATGGAGTTTATACCTTAGTTGAAGTTGACTATATAGACATTAATCATATAGTCAGACAAATATATATTTGCAAATTCTGGTAAGCCTATTAAAGGAAGTTAAAGGGTACTCTGAGACCATAAAAGAAGAGACCTGACCCGTGGGACTTGACCTTTCCTGATGAAGGGACACTTGAACTGGGATCTGAAGAAATGGGAGCTATGGGCGTGGCAAGAACATTCTAAGCAGAGCCTTTGGGTCCTGAGGGAACATAGTGCTTGGAATAGAGAGAGATCAGTGGCTGGAATAAAGAGAAAAGAGGAGAGAGGTTCCTGATGAGGCTGCAGAACCCGGCAGGGGCCAGATTATGTCAGGCCTTGAGGACACACTAGGAGTTTGACCGTCTGACCACGTGGCTTGCAAACATGAAACACTGTCCATTAATCAAACAGACTGACTTGGTCTCACCTTCCTCTGCTCTCACTCACAACGCTGTGGCAAAGGAGTCAGACCAGTACTTCCTGGATGTCTCTGTCTGGTTCTGGGCCAGAAGAGTGCTGTGGGTTCCACCATCCATCCTGTGCTCATTCACTCCAGCCCTTTCCACACAGCTGGGTCCTTAGAAGGCGCTGTGGAATTTCTCAAGTTATAGTTTGCAGTGGACCTCTAAGATTTATCCAGCACCTAAGGGTGTTTGTGTTCATGCATATAAATGACTGTTATTCTGTCTCTAAGTGACAGAGACCAGCTTGCCTCCTCAAACATTCAACCTGAAAGTTGCACAACACTGACATCTGGTGCTTGTGTGCGGTTTGAGATTGTACAAGGTCAGAAGGAGGCTCCCGAGACTAGTCTACACTGCAAATGTAGCAAATGCAAATGGAGCAAGACTTAAATGTTTAAAATCGTGGGCAGGTGTGTATGTGCAAACGCGCACACGTGCATGCACACACACACACACAGCCTCTCTAAAGTCTTCTGTTTTGAACTTCTTCTGACTTTCCAATAATATGCATGATAGAAGGCTAACTACAATATGGCATTTTCTTATTGTCAGTATTTGCCAATTTGGACATGTGGCTCATATGATGGAAGGTGAGGTTCTACCTGGGTTTGGGAGAAAAACAACCGACAAAAAAAGTAAATCAGTGTTTACTCAGCATCTCTTAATACAAAGCATAGAATTAAGTGAAAAAGTCAGTCTCATAAAAACAATTTAATAATGGTGATTTTCTGGATGATAAATAGTATTTGCATAATAATTTATAAGCTCTAAAGCATTTTAGCATGTATTTCCACATTCCCTCAATCATTCAGCCATTTATTCATTCATCTATGAACTATTTATTGAGTGTTTACTCTATGTAAGTGATTGGTGTAAGCTGCGAGAAATCTCTTGGTCCTGGCAGGGCAATTAAGAGAGAGGATAGTGTAGTTCTTAACCCAGTATGCTTTGGATTCAGACTTAGCTGCTCTAAACATCTGAGTCCTTGTGTGTTAAATGGCCAATGATAATAGCAGTGCCTAGCTTATTGAAATGTTGTGAAGATTAAAGAAAAAATGTAAATGTAAAACATTTACCACAGTGTTTAGTACAAGTTACCAAAGAACCATATAAAATAATTATTTTATTGCAATTTTCAGTTTAGGAAACAAGATTTTCCACAATGCGAAAGTTAAAAAAATGATGGAAAACAAAAAATGGGTATGCAGTTCATGAGTTTATCAGTCTGGGAAGATATAAGGATTAATGGAAATGAGTAGGTTGAAAGGTGAGAAAGAAGGCCAGGCCCTGTCGTCAAGGAATTTTAGGGTCTATGAGTTTTCACTTCATTTTGTAGGGAGATTTGAAGGAAATTCTGTTCTCAGAGTAATGCTTTTGGAATAGAGGTTTTGGGGTTGAAGGATGAAAAGGGTCAGAGATGGAAAGCAGAACCATTAGGTATGAAGCTTTTCTAAGGGGCCTGGTCTGAATTAATTGGACCTTGGAGCACACCAGAGGTAATGGTGGGAATGTAAAGGAGGAGGTTGATGAAAAATATCGTAAAGGATGAATGTAGGTGAGATATCTGTTCACTGTTTATTGGCCTTTTCGTAGGAGAGCTGCATTGTCACCTATTGTAATCCCATTCCTTGGAAATACAGAAGAGAACAGTCCGTTTCTTTTACTGATTTGCTGTTTGTATTTTGTGGAGATCAAATTCTCCTCCAGAAAATTCAGTGTATCCCAGCAACTTATTTATGCAGTGAGCACTTAATCAGAAAGTTCCCTGTCAGAGTACTGCCTGTGGCCACCAGAACTTTCAGACATTTTTCTTTCTGAGAGATGGAACCAAGAGGGACATTGCAAATATGATATGGTTGGTCTTATGTCTGAATGCTCTGGATTTATACCTCCCAAGAGAGTCTCTAAAAGATGCTTCTAGAAAGTGAAGAGAATTGGGTCTTTAATGAAGTGAAAGTAAAGAGAATGCTAACTAAGAGGTGGACACTATTAACTCATTTAGTAAATATATGTAAAATTTTATGACCTATAGCAAATACACATGCTTTTCTTATGACAGAAACATTTGTCAATATTGATAATGTGACAATAAAGAAAACAAATTCCAAAATATAGGGGTCTTAGGGAAACTCAACCCCAGGTTTACATATAATTTAGAAAAGTATGTAGCTCATTGTGGATATTTCACTTATTAAACAAGAAAGATTTAAAACATTGAAATGAATTAAATAATTAACTTAAGAAACTAAAGATAATATCAAAACAATCCAAATAAAGGTATGAGATAATTAATGATGATGAAAACTGAATTTAATGGATTAGAAAACAAAATGCAATTAATAAACCAAAAGCCTCTTTAGAGAGTCATAGTGACCCCCTTTCCCCTGAAAGTCTAGTGGAGAAGGCACTAGAAGAGAAAAAAACTTTGTTTTACCTAAAACAGAAATGTAACTATAGATGTTAAAAGTTTAGAAGAACTAGAAGGAATATTCTGTGAACCTTATACCAATAAATTTCAAGCCCTAGATCAAGTGGATAGCTTCCTAAGAACACGAACTATTCAAAGTGGCTCAACAAAGGTAAATAGCCATACTACTTCAGTAATCATAAAAGAAATATAAAGATTTGTCTAAGAGCCACCATTTTAAAAGAAGATATCGGAATTGTGAACAACTCTTAGGATAACCTTGGTGAAATGGACCAATTCCTTGAAAAACACACTACCAAAACTCATACAAGGAGAAGTAGATAAAATGAATAGGCCTATATCTACTAAAGAAATTGAATCAGTAAGTAATAACCTTCCAGAAAAGAGACCACTGGGCTCAGAAGGGCTCACTGGTGAATTCAAACAAATATTTAAGGAAAGTGATTAAAAAATCTGTTCCAGAAAATAGAAACAGAGGGAATACTTCCTAACGCATTCTATGAAACCAGCATTACCCTAATACCAAAACCAAAGACATTACAAGAAAAGAAAACTATAGATCAATATGTTTCATGAACATAGATATAAAAATCCTTAACAAAATATTAGCAAATCAAATCCAACATTGTATAAAATGTACATACAACCAAGTGGGATTTATTTCAGTTATTCAAGATTGGTTCAGCATTTAAAAATCAATGAATATAATCCATCATGTCAACAAGCTAAAGAAGAAAAATCATATGATCATACCACTAGATGCAGAAAAAGAAATTGACAGATCTGTCCACTCATGATTAAAAAACAAAACAAAACAAACAAACAAACAGAAACTCTCAGCAAACTAGGAATAGAGGGAAACTTCTTCAACTTGAGAAAGAACATCTACAAAAACCCAACAGCTAACATCATATTTAATGGTGAGAAACTACATGTTTCCTGCCAAGATCAGGAGCAAGGCAATGATGTCCACTCTCAACACTCTTATTCAATATAGTACTGGAAGTCCTAGATAATGCAATGAGACAAGAAAAGGAAATAAAAATGTATACAGATTGAGAAGGAAGAATTATTAAAACTGTCTTTGTTCACAGGTGATATGATTGTCTATGTAGAAAATTCCAAAGAATGAACAAAAGAAAACCTCCTGGAACTATTAAGCAAATACAGCAAGGCTTCAGGATACAAAGTTACTCTACAGAAGTCAATTGCTTTCTTATATACCAGCAATGAACATTTGGGATTTGAAAATAAAAATACAAAACCATTTATATTAATGGGACAGAGAGAGAGAGACAGAGAGGGAGAGAGAGAGGGAGAGAGAATGTACAAGATATACATAAGGAAAACAACAAAACTCTGATGAAAGTAATTAACAAAGATCTAAATAAATGAAGAGATATTTCATGTACACAGTCAGGAAGGCTCAATATTGTCAAGATGTCAGTTCTTCCAAAATTGATCTAAGATTCAATGCAATCCCAATCAGAATTCCAGCAAGTTATTTTGTGGATATCAACAAACAGATTCTAAAATAAATATGGAAAGGCAAAACTCAGAATACCCAACACAATATTGAAGGAGAAGAACAAAATTGGAAGACTTCACTACTTGACTTCAAGACTTACTCTAAAGCTACAGTAATCAAGATAGTGAGATACTGATGAAAAAATGGACAAATACATCAATAGAACAGATTAGACTGCCCAGAAATAGACCCACACCACTATATTCAGCTGATCTTTGACAAAGGAGCAAAGGCAACTTAATGGAGAAAGGATAGTATTTTCAAGAAAGGCATCCACATGCAAAAACATGAATCTAGACACAGACCTTACACCATTCACAAAAAAGTTAGTTCAAAATAGATCATAGACCTGAATGTAAACTGCAAAACTATTAGACATCTAGAGGATAACATAGGAGAGAATCTAGGTAATCTTGGGTTTAGCAATGACTTTTTTTTAGTTATAACACAAAAATCACATTCCATGAAAGAGAAAGAAAAAGGCGAGTTAGACTTCATTAAAATTAAAAAGTTCTGCTCTATGAAAGACATGGTTAAGAAAGTAAAAGATAAACCACAGAAGGGAGAAGATATTTGCAAAACATATCTGATAAGGGACTGGTATCCAAAATATACAAACAGCTCTTAAAACTCAACAATAAGAAAACATCCCAGTTAAAAAATGGGCAAAATATCTGAACAGACACCTCACCAAAGAAGATGTACAAATGGCAAATATGTATAGAAGAAGATGCTCAACATCACATTTCACCACATAACTGCAAATTAAAACAACGAGATACCACTTCACACCTATTAGAATGGCTAAAATCCAAAACACTGACAATACCAAATACTGGCAAGGATGTGGAGCAAGAGGAACTCTCATTCATTCCTGGGGGGGTGCAAAATGGTACAGCCACTTTAGAAGTTAGTTTGGCAGTTTCTTATAGAACTAAAAATACTCTTGCCATATGATTGCACTACTTGGAATTTACTCAAATGAACTGAAAATTATGTCCACACAAATGTTTATACAGCTTTATTCATAATTGTCAAAACTTGGAAGCACCCAAGATGTCCTTCGATATGTGAATGAATAAACAAATGGTGGCAAGCATATATAGTGCAATATTATTCAGCAGTAAAAAAGAGATGAGCTATCAAGCCACACAAAGACATGCAGGAACCTTAAGTACATATTGCTAAATGAAAGAGGTCGGTCTGCAAAGGTTATATACTATATGATTCCAACTATATGACATTCTGGAAAAGGCAAAACTATGGAGATGGTTAAAAGATCAGTGTTTGCCAGGGGCTTAGGGGAAGGGAGGGAGGATGAATAGGTGAAGCACAGGGAATTTTTAGCACAGTGAAATTATTCTGTGTGACACTGAAATGGTGGATACATATCATTATTCCTTTACAAAAACCATCCAATGTACAACACAAATAGTGAACCCTAATACAAACTATGGACTTTAATTAATAATAATGTATCAACATTGGCCTAGAAATTATAACAGGTGTACTACACTGATGCATTATGTTCATTATAGGGGAAACTCTGGGCGGGTGGGGCTGGGAGTGAGGGGGCCTATGTTCTTTCCGCTCAATTTTTCTAGAAATGTAAAACTGCTCTAACAAAATTAATTTTTTAAAGTTATAGGATAAAAAATAAATAAAAATAAAGGATACCAGGGGTGAATGATTTTATAGGGCACTCTTTAAATTTGGGGGGACAGCTAACATTTAAATTATCCAAGTAATGCTAGAATTTGGGGGAAAAAAAGGCATATCTTCCTAATTCTTCTGAAAAATTAGCAAAATCAAATCAAATTTATACTGAAAAACTGTAACCCAATCACATAAATGATGATGCAAACATCTAATGCAATATTAACAAAGAGAATACAATCATGTAGTAAAATAAAAAAATTATAGTGTTGGATTTTATTCTAAAAGTTCCACAAAGGATCAATATTTAGGGACCATACTGAGGAGAATTCCATGTCAAACCTGTTTAGGAAATACCCTCTTGGCAAGTCACCATGTGCACTGACACATCAAGAATTCTGAAATCCTACAGAAAAGAAAACTGTTTTTGGTTTAAAACACTTTTTTTTTTCAAAAATATTTGATAAAAGGACACTCTGTTACTCATATGTATCACCCATTAACATCCATAGTAATGGCATACCACAGAACACACCACACCGCTCAACACAGAGATACCTCTCTCCTTCAACTTGCATAAGGACTGTGGTAGATAGATTAATGGTCCCAAGATGCCTATGTCCTAATCCCTGCAACCTGTAAATATAATATGTTACCTTCCACAGCAAAGGGGAGTTAAGGTTGCAGGTGGAATTAAGATTGCTAATCACTGACTTTCAGATAAGACAATGATCCTGGATTATCTGGAAGGGTGAAATGTAATCATGAGGGGCCTTACAAATGGAAAAGGAGGAAGAGAGAATCAGAGAAAGAGGTGTCAAGATGGAAGCACGTCAGAGTGCTATGATGTGAGAAGCAGTTGACCTGCCCTTGCTAGCTTTGCAGATGGAGGAAGAGGCTGTGAGCCAATGAATGTGGGCAAACTCTAGAAGATGGAAAATACAAGGAAATGCATTCTTCCCTGGAACCTCCAGAAAGGAAAGCAGCCCTGCTGACACCTTGATTTTAGCCCAGTGAGACCTGTGTTGGACTTCAGAATTGTAAAATAATAAATTTATGTTGCTTTAGCCACAAAATTTATAGTAATTTGTTACAGCAGAAATAGGAAACTAATATAGAGACTGTCTTGACACCTCTTTTAAGACCCCATTACTTATTTTTGGTCTTTTAATTTACAGTTGATCCTATGAAATAACCATAGTGAAGGGAAGTGAGTTGGAATTAGTACAGAGTCAAAATTTTAGAATATTTTAAGAGTATATTTGTAATTTTTGTTTTTGTTCCTGTGGTTGTGGTATAGTAGAAAAAAACCATTATTTGTAGTTTTAATGCTTGTGTGATTTTGGGAAAACTTTTTTCAGGCTCTATTTGCACTTCTGTAATTATATCATGGAGCTATTGTGAAGACTTAATAAGCTTCAGTGTTGCAAAGAACTTGAAAGCAGGGCTATAGAGTAATCTGGTGGGTTTGAAGCCTGGCTGTGGTCCTTGCTGCCTGTGTTATCTTGAATTTCCCTCCTGCTTACCCTGCCTGCCTTACCTACTCTCTGCATTCTTTCTTCCCTTCCTTTTTCATGCAAACTTTGCACAGCTAACACACTGGTATGTGTCAGACTCCAATAAATACATTATAAAATCTCCAGTAGTGAAACGTCTTTCTCTTAACCTTGTCCTACATCTGCCCAGTTCCCCTGCCACGCCCTCCATGCACCCATTCATAACAACTGTTCTTAGTTTCCTATATATTTTCCAGACCTATTCTATGAGATTGGAGACAATATAGATTGGTATTTTCCCATTTTACTTAAAGGTGGAATTTTATATACATTGTACTGCATTTTTCTTTTTTCCCTCAAAGATTTTTATTTTTTTAATAAATTTATTTATTTATTTTTTGGCTGCATTGGGTCTTCATTGTTGCATATGGGCTTTCTCTAGCTGCGGTGAGCAGGGGCTACTCTTTGTTGTGGTGTGCAAGCTTCTCATTGCAGTGGCTTCCCTTGTTGTGGAGCATGGGCTTTAGGCACCTGGGCTTTAGTAGTTGTGGCATGTGGGCTTCAGTAGTTGTGGCTCACAGGCTCTAGAGCATAGGCTCAGTAGTTGTGGCACGCAGGCTTAGTTGCTCTGCAGCATGTGAGATCTTTCTGGACCAGGGCTTGAACCTGTGTCCCCTGCATTGACAGATGGATTCTTAACCACTGCGCCACCAGGGAAGTCCTCAAAGATTTTTATCTTGAATACCTTTCCCCATCTGCACACAGAAGACTCCTTTATTTTTCCCAGCTGTATAGTATTCCTATATGGGTGAACTATAATTTATTTAACCTACTTATGAACACAAGACTGTTTTCAGTCTTTTCTATAACAAATAGTACTGAGGTGACTGGTCTTGTACATAAATACTTTTACACATTTGCAAATATATCAGTAGGGAAAAAAATCCCAGAAGTGGCATTGTTGAGTCAAAGGGTTTAAACACTTGTAACTGATAGATATGAGCAAGTTTCTGACCTTCCCTTAGCTGTAGTTTCCTCGTCTATAAAGTAGGGATAATGATAAACATGCCTCATGGAGGGGGACCTTCAAGATGGCGGACCTTCAAGACATGGAAATCACCACCCTCCCCACAAATACATCAAAAATGCATCTACACGTGGAACAACTCCTACAGAACACCTACAGAACGCTGGAAGAAGACCTCAGACTTCCCTAAAGGCAAGAAACTCCCCATGTATCTGGGTAGGGCAAAAGAAAAAAGAAAAAGCAGACACAAAAGAATAGGGACGGGACCTGCACCTCTGGGAGGGAGCCATGAAGGAGGAAATGTTTCCACACACTAGGAAGCCCCTTCACTGGTGGAGTCAGGGGGTAGCAGGGAGAAGCTTCGGAGCCACCAAGGAGAGTGCTGCAACAGCGGTGCAGAGGGCAAAGCAGAGAGATTCCTGCACAGTGGATGGGTGCCGACCAGTACTCAGCAGCCTGAGAGGCTTGTCTGCTCACCCACTGGGGCGGGTGGGGGCTGGGAGCTGAGGCTCGGGCTTCAGTCGGAGAGCAGAGAGAGGACTGGGGTTGGCGGCGTGAACACAGCCTGAAGGGGGCTAGTGCACCACGGCTAGCCGGGAGGGAGTCTGGGAAAAAGTCTGGACCTGCCAAAGAGGCAAGAGACCACTGTTTCGGGATGTGTGAGGAGAGGGGATTCAGAGCACTGCCTAAATGAGCTTCAGAGATGGGCGTGAGCCGCGGCTATCAGTGTGGACCACAGAGACGGGAATGAGACGCTAAGGCTGCTGCTGCCACCACCAAGAAGCCTGTGTGCAAGCACAGGTCACTATCCACACCTCCCCTCCTGGGAGCCTGTGCAGCCCGCCACTGCCAGGGTCCTGTGATCCAGGGATAACTTCCCAGGGAGAATGCACGGCGCGCCTCAGGCTGGTGCAACGTCATGCTGGCCTCCACCGCCACAGGCTCGCCCCACATTCCGTACCCCTCCCTCCCCCAAGCGTAACTGAGCCAGAGCCCACGAATCAGCTGCTTCTTTAACCCCATCCTGTCTGGGCAGGAACAGATGCCAGAGGGTGACCTACATGCAGAGGCAGGGCCAAATCCAAAGCTGAACCCCGGGAGCTGTGCGAACAAAGAAGAGAAAGGCAAATCTCTCCCAGCAGCCTCAGGAGCAGCAGATTAAATCTCCACAATCAACTTGATGTACCCAGCATCTGTGGAACACCTGAATAGACAACGAATCATCCCAATATTGAGGAGGTGGACTTTGGGAGCAACTGTAGACTTGGGGTTTGCTTTCTGCATCTAATTTGTTTCTGGCTTTATGTTTATCTTAGTTTAGTAGTTAGAGCTTATTATCATTGGTAGATTTGTTTATTGATTTGGTTGTTCTCTTCCTTTATATATATATATGTTTTTTTTTCTTTTTCTCTTTTTGTGAGTGCGTATGTGTATGCTTCTTTGTGTGATTTTGGCTGTATAGCTTTGCTTTTACCATTTCTCCTAGGGTTCTGGCTGGCTGTTTTGTTTTGTTTTGTTTTTTAGTATAGTCTTTAGTGCTTGTTAACATTGGTGCATTGGTGGATTTGTTTATTGGTTTGGTTGCTCTCTTCTTTCTTTTTTTATTACTTAAAAATTTTTTTAATAAGTTTAAAAATTTTTTATTTTAATAACTTTATTTTATTTATTTATTTTCTCTTTCTTTCTTTTTCTTTCTCGCTTTTCTTCAGAGCTGTGTGGTTGACAGGGTCTTGGTGCTACAGCCAGGTGTCAGGCCTGAGCCTCTTAGGTAGGAGAGCCAAGTTCAGGACATTGGTCCACCAGAGACCTCCCGTCCCCAAGTAATATCAAACAGCTAGAGCTTTCCTAGAGATCTCCATCTCAATGCTAAGACCCAGCTCCACTCAATGACCAGCAAGCTACAGTGCTGGACACCCTATGCCAAAAAACTAGCAAAACAGGAACACAACCCCACCCATTAGCAGAGATACTGCCTAAAATAATAATAAGGTCACAGACACCCCAAAACACACCACTGGGTGTGGTCCTGCCCACCCGAAAAACAAGATCCAGCCTCATCCACCAAAACACAGACAACAGTCCCCTATGCCAGGAAGCCTACACAACCCACTGAACCAACCTTAGCCACTGGGGACAGACACCAAAAACAATGGGAACTATGAACCTGCAGCCTGCAAAAAGGAGACCCCAAACACAGTATGTTAAGCAAAATGAGAAGACAGAGAAACACACAGCAGATGAAGGAGCAAGGTAAAAACCCACCAGACCAAACAAATGAAGAGGAAATAAGCAGTCTACCGGAAAAAGGATTCAGAGTAATGATATTAATAGAATGGAGAAAATACAAGAAACGTTTAACAAGGACCTAGAAGAACTAAAGAGCAAACAAACAATGATGACCAACACAATAAATGAAATTAAAAATTCTCTAGAAGGAATCAATAGCAGAATAACTGAGGCAGAAGAACGGATAAGTGACCTGGAAGATAAAATAGTGGAAATAACTACTGCAGAGCAGAATAAAGAAAAAAGAATGAAAAGAATTGAGGACACTCTCAGAGACCTCTGGGACAATGTTAAATGTACCAACATTCGAATTATAGGGGTCCCAGAAGAAGAAGAGAAAAAGAAAGGGACTGAGAAAATATTTGAAGACATTATAGTTGAAAACTTCCCTAATATGGGAAAGGAAATAATCAAGTCCAGGAAGCACAGAGAGTCCCATACAGGATAAATCCAAACAGAAACATGCCAAGACACATATTAATCAAACTATCAAACATTAAATACAAAGAAAAAATATAAAACGCAAGGGAAAAACAACAAATAACATACAAGGGGAACCTCATACAGTTAACAGCTGGTTTCTCAGCAGAAACTTTACAAGCCAGAAGGGTGTGGCAGGACATATTTAAAGTGATGAAAGGGAAAAACCTACAAACAAGATTACTCTATCCAGCAAGGATCTCATTCAGATTCGATGGAGAAATTCAAACCTTTACAGACAAACAGAAGCTAAGAGAATTCAACACCACCAAACCAGCTTTACAACAAATGCTAAAGGAACTTTTCTAGGCAGGAAACACAAGAGAAGGAAAACATCTACAATAACAAACCCAAAACAATTATGAAAATGTTAATAGGAGCATACATATCGATAATTACCTTAAATGTAAATGGATTAAATGCTCCAACCAAAACACATAGACTGGCTAAATGGATACAAAAACAAGACCCATACATATGCTGTCTACAAGAGAGCCACTTCAGACCTCGTGACACATACAGACTTAAAGTGAGGTGATGGAATAAGATATTCCATGTAAATGGAAATCAAAAGAAAGCTGGAGTAGCAATTCTCATATCAGACAAAATACACTTTAAAATAAAGACTATTAGAAGAGACAAAGAAGGACACTACATAATGATCAAGGGATCAATCCAAGAAGAAGATATAACAATTCTAAATATTTATGCACCCAACATAGGAGCACCTCAATATGTAAGGCAAGTGCTGCCAGCCATAAAAGGGGAAATCGACAGTGACACAATAATAGTAAGGGACTTTAACACCCCACTTTCACCAATGGACAGATCATCCAAAATGAAAATAAATAAGGAAACACAAGCTTTAAATGATACATTAAACAAGATGGATTTAATTGATATTTATAGGACATTCTATCCAAAAACAACAGAATACACTTTCTTCTCAAGTGCTCATGGGACATTCTCCAGGATAGATCATATCTTGGGTCACAGATCAAGACTTGGTAAATTTAAGAAAATTGAAATCGTATCGAGTATCTTTTCTGACCACAATGCTATGAGACTAGATATCAATTACAGGAAAAAATCTGTAAAAACCACAAAAACATGGAGACTAAACAATACACTACTAAATAACTGAGAGGTCACTGAAGAAATCAAAGAGTAAATTAAAAAATGCCTAGAAACAAATGACAATGAAAGCACGACGACACAAAACCTATGGGATGCAGCAAGAGCAGTTCTAAGAGGGAAGTTTATAGCAATACAATCCTACCTTAAGAAACAGGAAACATCTCAAATAAACAACCTAACCTTGCACCTAAAGCAATTAGAGAAAGAAGAACAAAAATCCCCTAAGTTAGCAGAAGGAAAGAAATCATAAAGATCAGATCAGAAATAAATGAAAAAAATGAAGGAAACAATAGCAAAGATCAATAAAACTAAAAGCTGGTTCTTTGAGAAGATAAACAAAATTGATAAACCATTAGGCAGACTCATCAGGATAAAAAAGGAGAAGACTCAAATCAATAGAATTAGAAATGAAAAAGGAGAAGTAACAACTGACACTGCAGAAATACAAAGGATCATGAGAGATTACTACAGGCAACTCTATGCCAATAAAATGGACAACCTGGAAGAAATGGACAAATTCTTAGAAATGCGCAACCATCCAAGACTGAACCAGGAAGAAATAGAAAATATGAACAGACCAGTCACGAGCACTGAAATTGAAACTGTGATTAAAATCTTCCAACAAACAAAAGCCCAGGACCAGATGGCTTCACAGGCGAATTTTATCAAACACTTGGAGAAGAGCTAACACCTATCCTTCTCAAACTCTTCCAAAATATAGCAGAGACAGGAACCCTCCCAAACTCATTCTACGAGGCCACATCACTGTGATACCAAAACCAGACAAAGATGTCACAAAGAAAGAAAACTACAGGCCAATATCACTGATGAACATAGATGAAAAAATCCTCAGCAAAATACTAGCAAACAGAATCCAGCAGCACATTAAAAGGATCATACAGCATGATGAATTGGGGTTTATCCCAGGAATGCAAGAATTCTTCAGTATACGCAAATCAATGTGATACACCATATTAACAAATTGAAGGAGAAAAACCATATCATCATCTTAATCGATGCAGAGAAAGCTTTCAACAAAATTCCACACCCATTTATGATAAAACCCCTGCAGAAAGTAGGCATAGAGGGAACTTTCCTCAACATAATAAAGGCCATATATGACAACCCACAGCCAACATCGTCCTCAATGTTGAAAACTGAAACCGTTTCCACTAAGATCAGGAACAAGACAAAGTTGCCACTCTCACCAATTTTATTCAACATAGTTTTGGAACTTTTAGCCACAGCAATCAGAGAAGAAAAGGAAATAAAAGGAATCCAAACAGGAAAAGAAGAAGTAAAGCTGTCACTGTTTGCAGATGACATGATACTATACTCAGAGAATCCTAAAGATGCTACCAGAAAACTACTAGAGCTAATCAATGAATTTGGTAAAGTAGCAGGATACAATATAAATGCACAGAAATCTCTAGCATTCCTATACACTAATGCTGAAAAATCTGAAAGTGAAATTAAGAAAACACTCCCATTTACCACTGCAACAAAAAGAATAAAATATCTAGGAATAAACCTACCTAAGGAGACAAAAGACCTGTATGCAGAAAATTATAAGACACTGATGAAAGAAATTAAAGATGATATAAATAGATGGAGAGATATACCATGTTCTTGGATTGGAAGAATCAACATTGTGAAAATGACTCTACTACCCAAAGCATCTCCAAATTCAATGCAATCCCTGTCAAACTAACAATGGCATTTTTCACAGAACTAGAATAAAAAATTTCACAATTTGTATGGAAACGCAAAAGGCCCCGAATAGCCCAAGTAATCTTGAGAAAGAAAAACGGAGCTGGAGAAATCAGGCTCCCTGACTTCAGACTATACTACAAAGCTACAGTAATCAAGACAGTATGGTACTGGCACAAAAACAGAAATATAGATCAATGGAACAGGATAGAAAGTCCAGAGATAAACCCATGCATATATGGTCACCTAATCTTTGATAAAGGAGGCAAGGATATACAGTGGAGAAAAGACAGCCTCTTCAGTAAGTGGTGCTGAGAAAGCTGGAAAGGTACATGTAAAAGTATGAGATTAGATCATTCCCTAATACCATACACAAAAATAAACTCAAAATGGATTAAAGACCTAAATGTAAGGCAGACACTATCAAACTCTTAGAGGAAAACACAGGCAGAACACTTTATGACATAAATCAAAGCAAGATCCTCTTTGACCCACCTGCTAGAGAAATGGAAATAAAAACAAAAATAAACAAATGGGACCTAATGAAACTTAAAAGCTTTTGCACAGCAAAGGAAACCATAAACAAGACCAAAAGACAATTCTCAGAATGGGAGAAAATATTTGCAAATGAAGCAACTGACAAAGGATTAATCTCCAAAATTTACAAGCAGCTCATGCAGCTCAATATCAAAAAAACAAACAACCAATCCAAAAATGGGCAGAAGACCTAAATAGACAATTCTCCAAAGTAGGTATACAGATTTCCAACAAACACATGAAAGGATGCTCAACATCATTAATCATTAGAGAAATGCAAATCAAAACTACAATGAGATATCATCTCACACCAGTCAGAATGGCCATCATCAAAAAATCTACAAACAATAAATGCTCGAGAGGGTGTGGAGAAAAGGGAACCCTCTTGCAGTGTTGATGGGAATGTAAATTGATACAGCCACTATGGAGAACAGTACGGAGGTTCCTTAAAAAACTAAAAATAGAACTACCATATGACCCAGCAATCCCCCTACTGGGTATATACCCTGAGAAAACCATAATTCAAAAAGAGTCATGTACCAAAATGTTCATTACAGCGCTGTTTACAATAGCTAGGACATGGAAGCAACCTAAGTGTCCATTGACAGATGAATGGATAAAGAAGAAGTGGCACATATATACTATGGAATATTAGCCATAAAAAGAAATGAAATTGAGTTATTTGTAGTGGGGTGGATGGACCTAGAGACTGTCATATAGAGTGAAGTAAGTCAGAAAGAGAAAAACAAATACTGTATGCTAACACATATATATGGAATCTAAAAAAACACACCAATGGTTCTGAAGAACCTAGGGGCAGGACAGGAATAAAGACGGAGACGTAGAGAATGGACTTGAGGACATGGGGAGGGAGAAGGGCAAGCTGGGACGAAGTGAGAGAGTGGCATGGACATATATACACGACCAAATGTAAAATCGATAGCTAGTGGGAAGCAGCTGCATAGTACAGGGAGATCAACTGGGTGCTTTGTGATCACCTAGAGGGGTGGGATAGGGAGGGTGGGAGGGAGAAGCAAGAGGGAGGAGATATGGGGATATGTGTATACATATAGCTGGTTCACTTTGTTATACAGCAGAAACTAACGCACCATTGTAAAGCAATTATACTCCAATAAAGATGTTTAAAAAATAAATTTAAAAAAACATGCCTCATGGAGTGGTTTGTGAGTATTAAATGATGTACAAGTGTAAAACACTTGGCATTAAACAAGTTTTACCATCAATTATTACTACTGTTAGATGACACAATGTTATACATTGCAAAGTGCCAGTCATGGCAATTTAAATATTGACTATTAATATTGTTTTGAAATTCCATAAATGCTAACTTGGAGGTAGTAAATACAACAAGACAAAGAATTTACCTAATGAACAGGTTGGTGTTCTTTGCAGTCAGCATATTTACTTACATATTCATTATGCTAATAACTTGCTTAAAATTTATTTTCTCTTATATATGTTAAACACTTTCCCAATTATCCAAATTATGGCAAATTGAATAATAGTGGACTGCTCTAATGGCAAGTCAGTCCTACACTATTAACATAACTAAAGCGTATTTGGCCAAAACAGTCCAGATTGAAAGTTGTCCAAAGGTGAAATGAGAAAGGATGTACCCCAGTATGGTTTGGGGTGATTTTCATAGTCATTAGACTGGTCAGCAGGTGTGTGCCTAATCCTAAAGAAAATGGATATTTCTAGTGGGAAAACATCCCAACTCAGAGAATTCAATTCTCCTGTTATTAAGCTTTCCATCAAATAATTAGAAAATTGCTAAAAGTTATGTAAATTGCATACTTCATACATTTCTATATATTATATAATAAGTGTCTATTGTATACCCATCATCTTTTTTTTTTTTTTTGCGGTACGCGGGCCTCTCACTGTTGTGGCCTCTCCCGCTGCAGAGCACAGGCTCCGGACGCGCAGGCTCAGCGGCCGTGGCTCACGGGCCCAGCCGCTCCGCAGCATGTGGGATCCTCCCAGACCGGGGCACGAACCCATGTCCCGTGCATTGGCAGGCGGACTCTCAACCACTGCGCCACCAGGGAAGCCCACCCATCATTTTTATATTTGCTCAAAGGTTAATACTTGTCCTAATTCTATTCATTCACAGAGTAATTTTAGAGGCCCCCAGCCAGATAAAAATCACACACAAAAAATAGTAAACATTCAGCTGTAATTAGCATCTTACAAAACTTTCAATTCGGAGTCTATTTGAATTCCACAAAAAGAAGTTATATGACATTTTGAAATAATGTACTAGACCAAGATTTAGGAGGTTTCTTTGATACTCAGCTTTGATTACTATTATATTGGTAGGGTACGATGGCATCTCATGGGACCCAAGGGCAAGAATTACAGTTGATTTTTATGAGGGTCTGCAAATGGAATTTCTTAATTAGTAGCTCAATTTCTACAGATTTGATGGTTCCTGTTCTCTCTTTTGTACCCTGATCAGCTATCTTTCAATATGATGGGTTTTAACTAGATTATTTTGAAACAACTGCCACTCCTAAAGGGTATCTTCCTAACTACCTGCAGATTCTTCTTGTTTCAAGAAAGATCTCTCTAAAAACTTATGATGGAGAGAATATCAGGCTAGACAGTAGTCAGCAATCCACCATGATCTTGGTATGTAAGAAAAAAATCATGTAATTACTTGGACTTTTAGTCTTGTCCTGCCACATTGAAGGGTTACTTATTTCTGAAATCTCAAATATGCCTCTTCTCTCCATCCCTGTAACTGGAGCCTTAGACTTAACTTGCACATTGCAGTTACAGCCTAGTTTCTCTCTGAAGAGCTCACTGCTGGAACGATGTGGTCAACAGACTGGGAGAAGGAAGATTCAAAGGAGTTTGCATTTTTTATCTGAATAGTAATCTTATTATGACAGCTTGAATATGGATTTGTAGCGCAGAAAGAAGACAGTAGGTAGTGAGACAGATTCACTTTTCTACCTATAGAAGTCACAGATGTTATGTAAAACCTAAATTGAGCTGTCTAAGGCTTAACAAGGAGGTCTCCCCTATAGGTATAGATTAGAAATCATCAGAGTGTAGGTGGTAGTAAGTCCATGGGAGTGAATGAAATACCCAGGGAGAATATTTACTAAAAGGTGAAATCCAAGCAAGTAATTTGATGGCTGGCTTGTACAATGTTCCTCCCCAAAACAGAGTTTGGGACTGTGGTTTCCATGCATTTAATTTATTTTGGGAAGTATTCTCAGTGGGCAGGAGCAAGGCACTGTTAGAGTAGGAGGAAAGGAGGAAAAGCTGATTATAGGTGGTTGTCAATCTGTTCACTACCGTGGGCATCTGGGCCTGGGTTGCTCAGAAGAATGCACCTTAGAGGGGAAGTTTATCTTTCTATCGTCTTTGTTATAATCTGCCTCTAAGGCTTGATTATTTCTCTCTTCATATATCATCTTTGAAGGTCTGTCTCTGGATATCTCAATTCTAGCCCAGGGGTGATTGTAACAATTTCAGGGACCATGGGCATCCTTGTGCGAGACTGTGGTAACTCATTTCCTGCTCAGCACCTCAGCCAAACTGCTGCAAAGCTCTAAGTGCTGATAGTATTGCTGCATTGTCCGCCAGAGATAGGCCAGCCATTGGGTACCTGAGTTGGGTTGCCAGATTTAGCAAATTAAAATACAGGTGATATTTGAAACATACTTATACTAAAGAATTACTAGTTGTTTTTCTGAAATTAAATTAACTGGGCATCCTGTATTTATCTGGCAGTTTTACACCTTAGCAGTAGCTGCTCTTCAAGATTGGCACATACCTTGTTTACCCCTATCTCATCACTGATGGGAAAATAGAGTGACTGTGTTTTTGGATTGCAGGAGCAGTGCAACCAAACAATGAATATTCTATGTGCTATAGACTGAATATTTGTGTCCCTCAAAATTCATATGTTGAAACATAATCCCCAATGTGATGGTATTTGGAAGTGGGGTCTTTGGGAGGTGTAGGTAAGGAAGGTAGAGTCCTAATGAATGGGATTAGACCCAGAGAGCTCTCTCACTCCTTCTGCCCTGTGAGGATACAACAAGAAGACAGCTATCCATGAATCAGTAAGCTTGCCTCATCAGGCACAGAATCTGCCAGCTCCTTGATCTTGGACTTTTCAAAAGCCTGTGAGAAATAAATTTCTGTCATTTGTAAGCCACCCAATCTGTGATATTTTGTTATAGAAGCCTGAACAGACTAAGACGTCTACGCCTTGGGAAGTGAGAAGCACGGCATGGTTTCTTATTCTCTCAGATGAATGTGATTCTCTCCAGGCAGCACAGGCCAGGTGAATCTGACACTGAGAAATAGTGAGCACTGTGTGGTCTGGTGTGCTTTCTCCCTTAGCTTGAGTTGTATTTTGCTTGGGTTGATGATGTATGTTACACTGGACATGTCCTCCCCTTTATCAGCCTCATATTCATAATGTAGTGAAATCATATCTTACCAAGGATTAGGTTCAAAAACAGTGCAGCTTCACACCCAATCGGATGGCTACTATTTTTAAAAAAGCAGAAAATAACAAGTGTTGTGAGGATGTGGAGATACTGGAAACCTTATGCATTGCTGATGGGAATGTGAAATGGTACAGCTGCTGTGGAAAAAAGTATGGACGTTCCTCAAAAAATTAAACAGAATTACCATAAGATCTAACAATTCCATTTCTGGGTATATGCCCCAAAGAATTGAAAGCAGGGACTCAAACAGATACTTGTACACCATTGTTTATAGCAGAATTATTCACAATAGTCAGAAAGATGGAAACAACCCAAATGTTCATTGACAGATGGATAAAATGTGATATATGCATACAATGGAATATTATTCAGCCTTTAAAAAGGAGTGGAATTCTGTCACATGCCACAACATGGATGATCTTTGAAGACATTATTCTAAGTGAAATAATTCAGATACAAAAGGACAAATACTGTATGAGGCCCCTTATATAAGTAAAATAATGAAATTCATAGAGACAGAAAGTAGAATGACGATTGCCAGGGTCTGGGAGTCGGATCTCAGATGGCAAAAGAAGAATGCGAAGTTAGTATTTAAAGTGAACAGAAGTTCACTTTAGAAAGATGAAAACATTCTGGAGATGGATGGTAGTGATGGCTGCACAACAGTGTAAAAGTACTTACTGCCACTGAACTGTCCACCTAAAAATGAAGGTGTTAAATTTTATGTTATGTATACTTTACCACATAAAAATGATGGTTCATAAGGTGAGAATTGATCAAAGTCAAATTTTAGAAACTGTTTAAAGCCAGAATGTCTTGAACCACCTGATATTATTACTATTATTGTTATTATTATTATTTTTTAATTTATTTATTTTTGGCTGCGTTGGGTCTTCATTGCTGTGCGCGGGCTTTCTCTAGTTGTGGCGAGTGGGGGCTACTCTTTGGTGTGGTACGTGGGCTTCTCATTTTGGTGGCTTCTCTTGTTGTGGAGCATGGGCTCTAGGCATGTGGGCTTCAGTAGTTGTGGTGCACGGGCTCAGTAGTTGTGGCTCGTGGGCTCTAGAGCGCAGGCTCAGTAGCTGTGGCGCACGGGCTTAGTTGCTCCGTGGCATGTGGGATCTTCCCGGATCAGGGCTTGAACCCGTGTCCCCTGCATTGGCAGGCAGATTCTTAACCACTGCGCCACCAGAGAAGCCCCCGATATTATTTTTTAAACCCTGTAGAAGAGGGATCCCCAGCCCCTGGGCCGTGGACTGGCACTGGTCCTCGACCTGTTAGGAACCAAGCCACACAGCAGGAGGTGAGCAGCGGGGAAGCAAGCGAAGCTTCATCTGCTGCTCTCCATCACTCGCATTACCGCCTGAACCATCCCCCCTGCACCTTCGCCACAGTCCGTGGAAAAATTGTCTTCCCACGAAACCGGTCCCTGGTGTCAAGAAGGTTGGGGACCGCTGCTGTAGAAGGTCTCACAGGAGACTTCCAGTGCAGCCGTTTTTCCTCTAGTGTCAGACCAGGCTGTTGAGCACAGGTGAAGTAACTGGCCATGTTGTACCAAAAGCATTATCTTCAAGCATCAGAATCCCAGGCAACATGGGGAGATGCTTACACTGTGAGAGACCTACAGGGACTGAGACCCAGTGAGGGAATGAGAGAGCTTTGTCTTTCATCTCATACTCACTCCAGGCAACATTCTTTGAGTATAATTCTGGGCTGAATGGTTGGAGCATTGAGATGTTTTCTTATTCTCCATTTCCCTTTCTTGGATATGTATAGTTGAATTCATGCAAGTAAAATGAATATTTGGTGCAACTCCACTGGAATAACTATTATTTCTCAACATTTTACTCTGTGCCAGGCATTGTTCTAAGTGCTTTACTTGGAATACTTCATTTACTTTTCACAGTCAAACCATGAGAAAGGTCAATTTGTTGAGCTGTTGCAGCCTCTGTAAGGACACCCAGTATTAACCTCATGCCCAACCCCTAACTGTGAAAGATGTGACCACTGACGAGGTTATCTCTGCTGGTAATTGAGCTAGGAGGATTAGAGGTAACCATTGATGGGAGGGTCTGGCACAGTAGGGCATGTAGATTCAGGGCTAGTGGCTGGTAGCCAGGTTGGGTCATTTATAAATAGGGACTGGTGGGTGAGAGAGAGGAGACCAAGAAGCAGAGATGAGAGAGACCAACATGAGAGATGGAAGGAGATGCATCTGTTACTGAGAATTTTCAAATTTCTATGAAACCTGACTGCACTTACAGCCTTTGTGTTCCAGGTGTTTTCCTTGCATATGTTCCATTTTTCTTTTATTTGTGGTAGCTTGTGAGAGGGTTTCTTTCTTTCCAGCCTTGATTAGAGCCCAAGCCCATATTATTGGAACTCCAGTTGCATTCATAAATGGTTCATATACATTATGAGGAGAAAGATTGCTTTGTCTGATGGGAATGGCCAAGAGCTAGGGACCAGGGGATGTATTCCAGTTCCAGTACTGCCATTAACTTGTGTGACCTTGGGCAAAGTATTTACCCTTTCTACACCACAGTTTCCTGATCTATAAAATAAGGATAACATTGCCTGCCATGTCAATTTCATAGAAGGGGGATACATGAAAGTCATATATGTTCAAAGCATTTTAAACGGTTACAAAGCAATATATAAATGCAAATAAAGATTATTGCATTTGGCCAAAATAAAAATATGTTCATCTTGTAACTTTTTTTTTTTTTTTTTTTTTTTTTTTGCGGTATGCGGGCCTCTCACTGTTGTGGCCTCTCCCGTTGCGGAGCACAGGCTCCGGATGCGCAGGCTCAGCGGCCATGGCTCACGGGCCCAGCCGCTCCGCGGCATATGGGATCCTCCCGGACCGGGGCACGAACCCGTATCCCCTGCATCGGCAGGCGGACTCTCAACCACTGCGCCACCAGGGAGGCCCCATCTTGTAACTTTTTATACTAGTAAAACTTCTCAGAGCTCATCAGACACTTGAATTTGAGTTAAAGTTCTCAGAAATGCTCTGACAGGAATGGAACCAAGAGATCACATGTAGTTTTCTAAATTTTAGTGCCCTTGTGCCTTATCTCTCCAAGTAGATTTTAAGTTTATGGGTATTTGTTTCTTCCTTAGGACCAAGCACAATGTAGATGCTTGTGAATATGTGATGAGTGGGTATCTGACTAAAAGGAAAGATGGATGGATGTTCTAGGAAACTTCCCCTTCTGTGGAAATCCAGGATGAGTTTTCAGTTCTCTCTAATTACTTCTCTTCTAAGAAAGCAATAGGAAAAATAGGAAAAAATAGTTTGTGAGTAGGCATACATATAATATGCAGTGCATACACATTTCATAGATGGTTTTACACAGGAGCAGTGCACATGGAATCAGTCTCATTGATCTTTCCAGCTGGATGAGAGGTTATTTTAAAGTCAAGGTTCATATATTCACTAGTGTATTTAGAATGCCCTGTATAATATTGCTCACTAGAAAAATTTTCTCATCTTCTTTGACAGAATGTGTTCACCGTGTAGAGATTTCAGTATTTGGAAATTTACCAACTTAGTGTTCTATTAGTCAAAGAAACAGAAATCTAATTTTAAAATATCCTAAACCTCCCACATGCCCCTTGATGAAGATGGGTAACCTGTGCAGGTGTGAACTTCCTGTCAGTGGAGATGTTTGAGCTGTGGCTGAATGACCATCTCTTAGGGGTAGTTTCAGGCCAGTATTTTTGGGGGGAGCAGAAAATGGTCTTGTTTCCTACTGAGGGTCCTTTCCAACTTGGATTCTGGAATCAGATCGCATATACTGGAGACTTACTATTGATATAAGTCTCTATAATACCTATTGAGAATAATGCACAAACTTCAAGGAGTTTATATTTTAAGACAGGGGTGAGCAAACTATGGCCACAGACCAAATGTGGCCTATCACCTGATTTTGCAAGTACTGTTTTACTAGAATACAGCCATGCCCATTCCTTTATTTATTTTTCTGTGGTTGCTTTTGTACTACAACAGCATTGTTGATTAGTTACTACAGAGACTGTTTGGCCTACAAAGCCTAAAATATTTACTATTTGGCCCTTTACAGAAAAAGTGTACCAGTCTCCATAAGCAGTAGACTGCAGAGTTCAGCACATGCTTCTCAGAGAGTGCATCCTTCCCTATTGAGATACATAAGGTATGTTAGAACTTCTATATATTTTTTATCTTATTTTTAACTTTTGACTTTAATTACTAAGTCTAGGTTCCTCAACCCTAGAGTGAGGATATTAGTAAAACCCACTTCATTGGGTTGTTGTGAGGATTACAAGTGATGATGCGTGTGAAACAGTGCACACAACTTGAATCTGAACTCCTAACCAATACACTGCATTGCACTAGAACAAAATAGAGGAGAGTGAACTAGATGAGGGTTGGGAAAGTAAAGGAAGCCTTGTTGTAAGAGGTGTGACTGGAGTTGTGTTTTTGAAGAGACGATGAGGACTGGAGTGGTCATGGGGATACTCAGTTACAGGGAGGTTGGCTAAGCTAACCTCTAATCTTCCTAACAAGAGTCCTACCCCCTCTCCCACATACCTCTGCCATATTTTGAAAGTCCAGAGAGATTTCTTTGCCTGCTAGTTATTCACTTGATCCAGAGAAGTAAGTGCCTCTGTAATTTCAATCTGTGCCTTCTATCACTAAGATGAACTAGTAATGATTTGCCAGTAAGATGCAATTACAGTGCCTGCTGAGGTCAATATTCAATCAGTGGTTCCATTCTGAGTGCTGCTTTGATCAGTTGGTCAAAAATTTCCTTTCTTTAGATGCTTTGTAAACCATGATTGATCAAGAGGTCTAGGGGTTTAAGACTGGGATGTGATTTCATTTTTAATCCAACTTTTGAGCAGCACTTCAAACTGGTCAAATGTGACAGGGTCTCCCTTGGGAAGCTCAAGCCCACCCAGAGATCAGACTTGACACTTCTTTGCATTGCTCATAACCATCTCCTCCCCTCCCCCAAATAAGAGTAAAACTCTATAAAGTATCATAAATAAAGTAGATCATTCTGAAGGTTTTGTGGGGAGATCAGGAAGTCACATTGCTTACTCTGTACCAAAAACTTAATGCATATTTTTCATTAAACTTTTTTTTCAGTTCTTTCCTAGTGCCTGATTCCCATTTTTCTCCTTTCTCCTCCCTCACATAGCCTCTTAGCCTTCTCTCTATCAACTACAACAACCTAGGTTTTCCCCTCACTTTGGAAATATCACTAAAAATAATGAAGCCCCTCTAGATAACCAAACAAGGCCACTGATTGTTCCCCAAACACACCCCTTAGGGGTACCAGCCTAGATCACCACACCAGGAGATCTTTGGCTGATTTATAGCAATAAAGAGGGACTTGCCTGAGAATAAATCAAAACGAAATTGAGAAATTTCATCCCAGAGGCCCTGGGATGTTTCATGTAACATGAAACATGTTTCATGTAACCCTGAGACTTCTTTTTTCTGGGATTTCTCAGACAAACTAACAGGTATTCCATCTGTTAGTCAGTCAAACAGTCAATCATGGAACTCTGTTGAAGGCCATTTCAGAGGAATGGGTTCTAAAACATATGCCTCAGGAAAAGCTGCTCCAGCCAGTGTCAGACTCTTTCTCCCTCCCACCCCCAACTCTAGAGACTCTTGCTTAGCTCTTGTAAGAGGCGGGATTTAAATATTGCTTGTTGTTCTCCTTTGGGTGCCCAAGCTATTAATTAACTTTCGTTGTAAAGAAATGGGAATTGCCAAGTGTCCTTTGTGCTTGTGATCTGGTGTTCTTTTGTCAGAAAGCGCTGAGGCCCATTGTTCTAGTCCCTCTTGTGTTCACGTTGTATTTCTCATGACAAAGCTTATTTATTGTCTTCCATCCAGATTTTGGATTCTGTGTGTGGGCTTTTTGGAGGTTGCCTTTCAGAAGACGAGCAGAGCAGAATGGCTCTGCTGACAGTGCACTTGAATGAGGCTGCTAAGTGACCAGTGCTGTCTCTGCTTAGTCTTATGTGTTTCAGGTGGGTTTTCCAGTGCCCATGCTAACGAAGGATAGAGGAGAGACTGTTCACTGCTTGTATATGAATTGTCTCCCCATGGGAAAAAAAAAAGAGCTGGGAGATGGATCACTGGGTGTTTACCTAGCACAGAGATGTAGTCAGCATTCATCTATCTTCCATTCAGTCTCCCTTCAGAGAGACATTAGAGTTGAGCTCCACTCTTCGAACTGCACGTATCCCCAGTGACAGCTTTGCAAGTGGCCTTAACAGCTTGTCAGGAAACTAATCAATGCAGCTTTTCACAAAGGAATCTACTTGATCAATATCACCAAGCAAACCCAGACCTTACAACAGATCACGTAAGCATTTTCATGATCAATAGAAGTTACACACAAAATAAATTATTGGCGATATTTCAACGAACATAACATAAATGCTTCTTGCAGATAGCTCTTTCTCTGGGAGCCACAGTAATATACCAAAAGTGAAAGAAAAGACAGTGTATATGTTGTTAGACCCTTAAAAATATGGTCTCAACACGGACATTGGCTTAGGAGATGTGACTCTGGTTTTGAAGGAAAAATTGGTTTAAATATTTGACATCCTAATTTTTTCCACCAAGTGTATTGTAAATTTTTGAAGGGATGGGATTATTTTGGTAACTCAGTACCATGAGCATGGTTATATAACAGGCATGTCAGTACATTTTTGCTGAGTCAATCATCATTCTCTCTACCTATCCAGGACGTAATACCAGGAAGTGCTAATACCAGGAAGTCATCCCTGTCATTTCTACATTTCTACCTTCTGATTTTTTCCCTAGACTCCTTGGGGAACTTCCAATTTTAAATGTTGTGAGATTTCCTGACAAACAGTCTAGGAATGTGGACAGGAGATGCTGAAATACCTAGAAAAAAACCTAAGGCATAGCCATACTACAGTAATACATCAAGACATTACCCAACTTTTCTCTTCCTGGTGTTTTAAGTCTGTATCACTTACCGCCTTGTAACAAACGGGTCCACAACATAGTGGCTTAAAGTAACTACTGTTTTATTTACTTATGATTTTGTGGGTCAGCAATTTGGGTTGGGCTCAGCATTGGGCTTTTCTGATGGTCTTGCCTGAGGTCACTCATGTGTCTTCAGTGATTTGGGGGCTCAACTGGGGCTGAATGGTCCAGGACAGCCTCACACCATGTCAGGCAGTTGGTGCTGGCCGTCAGCTGAGCTTCTCTCGTTAGGAAAGGTTGCCTTGACTTCTTTGCATCGTGGTACTGCATTCCAAGAGGATGAAAGTGAAAGCTGCAAGGACTTTTGAGGCCTAGCCTTCGGAGTCACACAATATCACTTCCTTTATATTCTGTTGGTCAAAGGTAAGACTCACGGTCAACCCAGATTCAAAAGGAGGGGAAATAGACTCCACATCTTTATGGAAGGAGCAGCAAAGTCATACTGCAAAGGATCAGAGTAAAAGGATGGAAAGGATTACTGAAGCCATTTTCACAAAAAGTATCTACCACGATTTCCCTCTATCTGCCCCTGCCCCCCAACCGCCCAGATGCACATCTCCTCATTCAAGAGGTTTTCTCTGCTCAAAGGGCTGCAGCAGAGAAGGGATGAAAGCGTGGAAAGCAAGGGAAAAAATGAGTCTTTCTCAGGTTTTCATGTTCTAAAGGACTAGGCACAGGGTAAGGGGGAGGCAAGGCATAGACAAGATGTTGGGAAGAAACATCTTGAGTCAGTTTCTTCAGAGACTAGATGGAATTTCATTGGGCTGGGCTTGGGGGTCAGGGTCAGGGAGGATGTGGAGAGAAGGATTCCAATAACTATGGCAGGGACCTGAAACAGGCTTGCATAGATGGTTATTCCCCAATGTCACGGGAGAAACAAAATAAATACCGCAGTGTCAAGCATGTCTCAGAAGTAACTGGAGAGCCACCCAACCTGAAGGAGCCATGGATCAAAAGGAGAATGGAGACCTATGTGAAACAATGGCCAAAGATGAGAAGGGAGGTGGTGTCCCAGAAGGTTATCAGCTCCAACAGAAAACTCAGAGGATCTTGCTCTCAATACTGTGAAACAGCTTACTTACACCCAATCCCAGAACCTTACCTGGGGGAGGAGGAAGAGCCCAGTTGTTTGAGATTACATTCCTACTGCCTTAGTGGGACAGGGACTTGATATTTGCATGTCTTGGTTAATTCATGATCAGATCTCTTGAAGCTGTGCAATTGAAGGGTCTTATCAACATGAGGCTAGTGGAATTCTGGGTGAACAGCACCAGGGAGAGCTCCTTTTTGGGGGTACCTCTTGGTCTACAAGAACTGAGAATGTATGGTATGTTTATTCTATTCCATTTAATTGAAAATGGATGAGATTTTCCCAGAACCCAAACACAAATTTGCCCTATACATGATGCTGAGGCATATAGTGTTTATCTTATGACATCTGATCCACCATTCCAGGTTCAAAATGTTTTCTCCACGCCCATGTTCTTACACTGAATAAATATTTTTGAGCACTTACTATGTGCCAGGTGCTTTGGAAGCCAAAGCCAAAAAGACACTTGGTCCTTGCCTTTTGGAGTTTAGAAGGTTCAAGAAGGGCTCATCAGTTTAACCTTTACAGGTTCCATTATAGGAAAAGACCACATAGTCCTAAATGCGTCTGAACAACTCCTGGGAGGGATGCACCGCAGAGGTATCCAAAGGGAGTTATTAGAACCGACTTGACATTAACCTTCCCTGGGATAAACCAGATCAAACTGGTTCACCTATCTGTAACCCAAAATATTTCCTATCTGTAGCCAAAAAAGAAAACCATTAATTACCACCACTTACCATGGGTCAAACACTGTGCTACAGGATTTACCTATATTATATCCCTTAATCTCCTCAACACATCTGACTATCCAGTGTCTCCCAGTTCTGTGCCCCATCTTCATGGGTCCACTGGGAAATTACCCAGTGTAGTGAGCATTATCTCCCTTTCATCTTAAACAAACAACATGTTGACAGTTCTGTTAGCTTTCATTCAAAACCTTATTATCTCCTAAGAGTGGTAAGAGCTGATCTGGTAAACTAAGGCAATGTGACAATGGGTAATTATGATCCAATGATGAAAACAATTAGGCTTTCATACTTTGTAGGAATTAAGCCATGCATACCATTAAAAATAACCCAAGAACAGAAGCAGGAATACCAACAGAGCTTTGGGAATTCAGTATTGATTCATCAGTATATTTTTGATAATCCGTGTTTAACCCCACTCCAAGCATAATGAAAACTTATTTATAAGTTTCCTTCCTTTTTTTTTTTTTTTTTTTTTTTTGTGGTACACGGGCGTCTCACTGCCACGGCCTCTCCTGTCGTGGAGCACAGGCTCCGGACGCGCAGGCTCAACGGCCATGGAGCAGCACATGGGATCCCCCCAGACTGGGGCACGAACCCATGTCCCCTGCATCGGCAGGCGGACTGCCAACCACTGCGCCACCAGGGAAGCCCATTTCCTTCCTTTTTTAACTTTCAGAGAACCTGGCAGCCAGCTGAAGGGAAAGAATGCACTGATGTTTGTGAATGAGCACACAGCCCTCTCTCATTGATCATTTCCTCTGAGTGTCCTTTGAGAGAAATACATATATAATTCTAGGGGCAAAAATCTTTTCTCTGACAATGAACAATCTGTAGTTATATCCTGGAAAAGCCCAGTCAGACTCAAAGATTGGTTAGATGTCAGATAAGAGCTTGGAGGGCAACTTGGAATTTCTCGGGGATATAAAATAACCCTTAGATTTCAACCAAAACAAAACAGACAGTAAAAAAAAAATTTTTAAGCCCATTAATCTGTTTGCTTGTCATCAGAAAAGCACCCTTTGAAAGTTTACCATATTTTGATTTTTCAAATAGTGAATCAAGACGAGAAGTCCTCAAAAGTTCTGGTTTAAAGATTTTCCTGCCATTAACCTGGGGGTAGGCACCTTCAGGGAACGCTCTTTGCTACTGAAGTTCTTTTGGCTTTTATTTCTGTTGGCATTGAATAGCTAAAAGCAGTCAAGGGCTAACTCTGGGGTTGACAATGAGAAAGCAATGCTCTCATGAAGTTTTAGTTTCTCCTGAAATATTCTTAAATACTTTAAAAGGTCTCAACAACTGACTACTTGTAGGACATTAAGTACCTTGAAAAATTGATAAGCAAAAAATTGATAAGATGAGCTCCTACCTGCATATCATATGGAATGATCTGTTCCAAAATGAGTCAAGCCTGGGTCTGTTGATTGGGTGAGTGGCCAGAATCAATGCTATTGCTATCACAAGCACAATGCTCAGCTATTGCTGAGTCCCAGCTGGCACAAGGCTCTGGAGTGACACATGCGGGGGTTCTAATCCCAACTGCACCTCTTTCCAGTTGCTTGTCCTGGGACAGATCACATACCCTGTCTGATCTAGAGTTCTTGTCTGAAAAAATGAGAACGATAATGGTTCTTACCTAACAGGTTTGTTGTGGGGATAAAAAAATGACTTCTGTGGCACTTAGCACTGTGTTGTACACACAGAAAGTGCCTAATAAATGATATATGTTACAATGAAACCCTGTGAGCTGCTGGGTTCCATTAAGCTGAGGCTGTGTCTATACAACCAGGGATTTTTATCCCTGTGGGGGAGGGGTTATGTGGATAGAAGCTCAGCAGGGGAGGTGAATGAACTTGGATGGGAAAAAATAACATCTCTGCTAACTTCTACCTGAAATCTTCAATCATGAATGTACGTAATAAACCACAATAATATTAATGGCACCTGTAATTTTTTCACCAACAGAAATCCCTGGTATTTTCATATTATATTACTGTTGTCACTGGGATCTTGAAATAGTGTTTATGCACAACAGTGCTTCAGAATTATAGTAGTTATTAGATCTGCCAGTAGATCTTGTTTGTTAATGTCATTGGCCCACGTGTTATGAGTGGGCAGGCTCACTCTGGTAAAAGGTGGAAAGGAAATGCAGTCTTCCTCTTGCACATCCTGTCTTCACAAAGCAAGAACATCTGGGAAGAGCCGGCTTCTGAGTCAGGACTGGCCTCCCTATCTCTCTTTTTGTTTCCTTCCTCTATCTCTGACTACAGGCCACCTCAGTTTCAAGGACAAAACATGAAGCAAGAGCTCTCATTTAGTTTTCTGTCTTGAGCAACATTGCCCAGTCTCGCTTTGAACTCTACATGGAAGAGTTGAAGCAGAGCCTATAATCCCAACTAGCTATGGTTCCTTGTATTTAGAGTGCTTTGGTTGGAACTCCATAGGGAAAGAGGAGTGGAGTGTCTTATCTAGATCTTGAACTTCTACAGCTCCCCATCAGTATCCCTGTTAGATAATCCCCCTAGTAAGATATTAACATTTAATGAGCACTTACTATGTCCCAAGGACTGCACTAAGTTCTTCACATGTATTTATCTCATCTAATTCTCATAATCATCTGAGATGTGGCTATCAATATGCTGATTATACAGATAACAGAATTAGGGTTTATACAGCTTCAATAGCTTGCTCAAGATTACCCAGCAAGTACATGGGGAAGTGGAATTCAAACACAGGCTCCTCTGTCTCTGAGTTTTGTGTTGTTTCTACTACTTCCCTCAAAGCCAAGTAGAAAAAGCAGATTTTACTTTCCTGTTTGGTTTTTTAATAAGCTATCTGATACTTTTGTTATAAAATATCATGGGGAAGAAAACTCCCCCGGCTGTACAAAAATGACATGGAAACTCTTTTTTCTAGATGTTTTTCCTTGGGCGAGGGCAAGGTAGTTCTTTTATTTTATTATTTTTTTTTTTGCGGTACGCGGGCCTCTCACTGTTGTGGCCTCTCCCATTGCGGAGCACAGGCTCCAGACACGCAGGCTCAGCGGCCATGTCTCATGGGCCCAACCGCTCCGCGGCATGTGGGATCCTCCCGGACCGGGGCACGAACCCGTGTGCCCTGCATCGGCAAGCGGGCTCTCAACCACTGTGCCACCAGGGAAGCCTGGCAGTTCTTTTTTTGAAGCAAATTCTTTCTTTGCCTCAGTGATGAAATACTTAGAATTGTTTAAAAAATGCCTGCTCTCTCATGGGGTTAAACTTTTTTCTTGCTGGTGAATGAAGGTCAGAATAAGTCCTTTGCTGAAAACCATTTCTGGACACTATAAACTTTTTGCTGAAACCCTGCTTTGGGCTCCTCTTTTATTAGGACCCATTTTAGTAAGTGACCCCATCCTTCATCCAGTTGGATAAGCCAGGAATCTGGGGGCCTCCCTGTCTCTCAACACCCATAGTCAGTCATTACCAACGTCTCATCAGTTTTAACCTTCTAAAGAGATCTCAGGTATATACACTACTTCCCATCTCTGTCACCACCACCACCCTAGCAAAACTATGATGATCTCTTGCCTGGACTATGCAACAGACTCACAACTGGTCTACCATTTCTACTCCTCTATGATTTGGCTTCTTTCCCATCTTTTTCTCCATGTAAAGTCAGTTTTGTTTGTTTGTTTCAGATCCTTCAGTGATTTCCCTTTGCTCTTAGGATGACATCAAATCTCCTTAACATGAGTTACAAAACTCTTAACTATCTGACCCCTAAATATCTCTCTGTCTTGCTTCACACGATGCTTTCCCTTACTCTCTCATTGTCAGTTACACTGACCTTCTTTATCAGTCAGGATATGATAGGTTAAGCTGCTGCAACAAACAACCCCTAAATCTCAGCATCTTAAAAGTGCAAAGGCTAATTTATTGTTCATACTATGCATTCAACATGTATCAGCAATGGTGGGGTTGTGGGCGCATGGGTGGTGGTGCACTGATTGGGAAAAGAAGGCATCGCAAATTACGTACTGGCCCTTGAGGCTTCCACCCAGGAATGACACACACTTGTATGCTCACACTCCATTGGCAAGAGCAAGTCATGTGTCCACTCCTACCTTCAGAGAGGCAGGGAAGCCCAATCCCAGCATGTTCCCAGGATGACAACCCAAATCAGCATCAGGGCATTCTACTTGCTTCTTTCCTTCACAGACCTTTTAACATACTCGTCCCTCTGCCTGGAACACCTTTTCGTCCATTTTTTGGAGTAATTCCTGTTTATCCTTCAGCTCTAAGTTCAAATTTTGGAAAACCTTCCCTGACTGGGTCAAATACTATGCTCCACCCACCCACCCCATTGAGTCTAGATGCCTGTTACCCATTTCCCAGAGGCACAGTATGCCCCATGGGCAGGGAAATATGCCAACCACCACCTCCATAATTCTGTGTACTGGAATCCAGGTCCTTAGAATGCAAACCCAATTTCCTCAGCTCCCTGAGAAGAAGGAAGGTGTACAGGTGTTCCTCGTCCCTCTGTATCCACTGGGGATTTGTTCCAGGACCCCCGCAGATATTAAATCCACAGTAGCTCAAATTCCTTATGTGCAATGACATAGTATGTGCATATAGCTTGTGCGCATCCTCTTGTATACTTTAAATCATCTCTAGATTACCTACAATGCCTAATACAATGTAAGTGCTTTGTAATTAGTTGTAAATACAATATAAATGCTATATAAATAGTTGCTGGGTATGGGCAAATTCAAGTTTTGCTTTTTGGAACTTTCTGGAATTTTTTTGGAATATTTTTATCTGCAGTTGGTTGAATCCTAGGATGTGGAACCTGCAGATATGGAGGACCAACTGTATAATAGGTTTTGGCCAAGCAGAAATGCTCTGGACAAAGGGCTGGATCAGGTGGATGTGGTGTGTGGAAGGAGAATACCTTTGAACATGAGATTTACTCATTTTCTCCCCAAGGAGGAAAGGGCACTGATAGGTAGTTCATTAGAGGCCCTTTGAGCCCTGAGAATTACACAGATGAGGGAGCATTGTGCCTTGTGGTAACTGAGCATCCTTTGCCCAAATGGGAAGTGACTGAACCAGAGCCTGGTAAGATGAGTGAAAAGCGGAAGTGGGTCCCAAGGCCTCTTGGAGATCCAGATAGAACAGGGAAGTCGTAGGGAGGCTAGACTCCCTCTCTTAAGCCTCATACTCTTGATGTTATCCTTCCAAAGTGCCCTTTGTTCCTTCAATTTTCTATCTTTGTAAGAATACAGGCTTCTCTGACCCCCCACCCAGCCTGGAAATCCAATGCAGATGGGTCATTTCTGCAGGACAAGAGGGAGTGAGAGAAGGGATGTGTGGTTTGGGGCTGGAGAGTAGTCTCCAACTCATACTGCACCCCCCAGCCCCCCCGCCCCCCCGGGGAGTCTGATTCTGTGTCTCGTCCTTGGCACCAGAATGGACCCATAGGTTAGAGAGGGTGAGGCAGCATCTATATCCTGGTTGCTGGATCATTAATAGATGTGGTGCCTCTTCTGAAGCAAAATAGTGCAGGCTTTGTTGCGGTTAACCTTGTCCCTGATCTGGAATCCGGGGCCATTGTCTCTGGACATACACTCTAAGACATGTATTCTGTTTCCATCTTCATTGCTCTCTGCCTAATATTTATCAACTTAGCATCCATCCTCCCATCCTCCCCTTCCATATTCATTCCTTTAATCAATTAACCCTTGTTTTATGCATGTGTGTCAGATACTGTGCTCTGTGTTTTAGGGGGCACAGAGAGAAGTGACTCAGCCAGATGGATTCTGCATAGTGACTGTGAACAGTCTGTGTAAGAGCTTTCATCCCTCATGGAGAAGGCATTAAATTATTCTTATTCTGTCACCCATACTGCCAAGCTTGATGACTGAGTCTGATCTGCCTTATAATCAGCCTAACCTGGAAGGAAGGGCACAGTGACTGTAGGAAAATCACCCACCTCCCTTTCCTACCCCCATCCCAGCAGAGGAATGCCCCTTTCCCAGAATGCCTCTGGGCCTCATTTCTGCTTTGCTGTGCCCAAGTTTTAGCTGAAGATATTCCCCTCTGGAAAGAGCTGGGCCTCTTGTTTCAGGAAATTATAGCAGAATAGGAGAATAGAGAGATATCAGCTCCCTATGAGGGCAGGGGTTGAGTGATCAGTTTCTGTGACTCAAGCAACAACTTCAGCTAGGACATGGTTAAATGGAACCACATACACATGTTCTTTCCTTGTTGTGATTGGACAATGCCAATTTGAAGTATAACCTTTCAGTTAGGTGATGCAGAATCTGGTACAGAACTGGGAGAACAGCATGCTTTTTTTTTTTTTTAATTAATTTATTTATTTTTGGGGTGTATTGGGTCTTTGTTTCTGTGCGAGGGCTTTCTCTAGTTGCGGCGAGCGGGGGCCACTCTTTATCACGGTGCATGGGCCTCTCACTGTCGCGGCCTCTCGTTGCGGAGCACGGACTCCAGACGCGCAGGCTCAGTAGTTTGTGGGTCACGGGCCTAGTTGCTCCGTGGCATGTGGGATCTTCCCAGACCAGGGCTCGAACCTGTGTCCCCTGCATTGGCAGGCAGATTCTCAACCACTGCGCCACCAGGGAAGCCCGAGAACAACATGCTTTGAGACTGCAAAATGATTTCATAGCCATCCTATGAAGAGTTTCTCTATAGGCCTGTGAGATAGGCAGGGCAAGAGGCCATCATCTTACTTTACAGAGGAGGAACCAACACTTGAGGAAGAATAACATCTGAACACTTCCTGTGAGTCTGGTCCTATGCTAAATACTTCCCATGCACCAACCTCACTGGGCACCTAAAACAGCCTCAAACTGCTAGTTTAAAGGTAAGTAAAATAAGGCCCAGAGAGGATAAGCCATTTTCCCCAAGTCACAGGTAAGAGAATGGTACAGCCAAGTTTCAAACCCAAGACTTCTAGACCTCAGGTTTATACTCTTAAAGACCCTGAGCTATATATTATCTTAAGGGCACACAGCCACCAGTGGTGGGCCTGGGAGGGGAGCCCAGGTGCTTGACACCCAGTCTAGTGTTTTTCCAATGCTTCAGTTTTCCAGTATGGTCTCCACCCACTTGAATTCCAACTTAGCAGATTGGAATCTAGAGAAGATGTGCTGGCTACTGCTCCAAGGGGGCTGTGTGGTGGGCATGGACTCCTAGTCACCCCTTGTCACCCTAGAAGGGAACTGTTGCTGGAAAAAGCCTTAAATCCATGGGGTAAGAGCTTTTTAATTCATCTGAATGCCTTGAGTGCCCTGAGCTCATCTAGATTGGAATACCTGGAATAAGGAGATTCATTTGGCAAAGGTAAAAAACTTAAAAGCATAAGTCCATCCATAACCAGAGAGAGTTAGCTAGTAGAGACTGGTGGGTTCCTTTCCTGCATACTGGACAGAAAGAGCCACAAATACTGAGGACTTGCAAAGTAGATAGGTAGGTATTCTATCTCCACCTAAAAGTTAAAGAAACTGAGATTCAGAGAGGGCAACTAGTATGCCCCAGGTGACACAGCTGATAAGGCCAGCTGAGCTTTGAACTCCGATCTGTGTGGCTCCCAGGATCCAGTCCCCATTAGGCACCCTCAGCCGGACTGCTCACCAGAGTCAGAACAGGAGCCTCAAAATGGGGGTCACAATTGTGAGCAATCAGGAAGAGAGGAAAGTCAGGGCAGATGTGGGATGGAATTCAGGCCAACTCTAGCTAGTTAGTGCCTACCAGGGTCTCTGATTTTTTTTTTCACCTTAACCCAGAAATACAAAGTAATACCTGGGAGAGAGGCACAGTCTTCTCTCTGGCAGGACAGGCCAATATATAGAGTTCCTTCTTTGTCAATGAGACATTTCACATTCCACTTCTTTCTTGAAATTTACAGGTTGAAAATTTACATTTTCTTGAAATCTGCCCTACCTATGGATTTAAACAGATATAAACATTATATAAACAGATATATAAATATTATATAAACATTATAAAACAGATATAAACAGATATAAACATTTATAAAAGTTTTTACTGATGCCATGTTGGATCTCCAATTCTGTCTGCTGATTGCCAGAGTGCCTCCTCTCTACTAGAGGATCAATAAAAATAATGATGAAAGGCCTAAAAATGCATAAGCATTTTCTGTTCCCAGCTTCTATTTTACGAATAAAACATTGATGCTCTTTTTAAGTTGGCCATCACTCATCTGGTAGGTTTTGCAGACAATAACAGTTCATTAGTAATATCTAGTGGGGAAGATGTATGATGCTGTAAATATTTAAAATCAAATTTGAAAAAGAAGACAGAGATGAATGCATGGGATGGGGTGATATGAGCATGGTGCTCAGGGCTATGGTTTTCACAGGAACTTCCACTCTGGCCCTGCCATTGTTTTCCCTTCCAAGACCTATGAAAGGGGACTTAGCCATGGGCTGAACCCAGCAGGATCCAAAATGGCAGACATCAAATTTAATGGGTGATTTATCCTGTGGTCCTTCTAAAAGTCTCCCCCAGACAAGGATTTAGGTACAAGTTACATTTTGGGAGGATGATCCCAGGAAGAATCATGGTGAGAGAGTGAGGACACATGACAGGGAAGGGGAAAAGGCCAATCAAAATCATGTTAAAGGGGGAGTTTCCTGTGGATCAGTAGGCTCAATCCCACTGGGGACTCTCTGAGAAACCTCTTTGAGGGGACCCTCAGGGGCCAGGAAACTGAGTGCATCCTCCACCAGCTCTTTCTCCTCATTGATTAGAGTGTTGTTCCCAGGAAGGCCCTTTGGGATCTGTAGGTGGCAGGTGTGTTTGGAAACTGTCTGTGTGTCAGCTCCTGGGTAGGTCCCTGGGAATGGGCAGGACCCTGACCGCTCAGCTGCATTGGCTGGGAGTGGAGCCCAGTGTTTGCTGAGGTAGAAGGGACAGCTAATAAAGAGAGTCCAGCTAGGGAAACTGAGGCCCAGAAAGAACAACCGGAGTGAACACAAGCCACAGTGGCACCCCATGACGGAACTCAGCCAGAGGAGAAATGATCATTGGAGAAGGTGCCCGTGGCTGTTGGGAGGCAGAAAAGCCCTTGGCAACGCCACTTTTTCTATCCCATTGCTCTCAGGCACATTGGAGAGATCTGACCATTGCTGGGACCAACTTCATTCAAATTCATTTGAATGCCTTGAATGCCCTGAGCTCATCTAGATTGGAATACCTGGAATAAGGAGTTTAAAGGTAGTTTACAGGTAGTTTAAAGGGCACACAGCAACCAGTGGTGGGCCTGGGAGGGGAGCCCAGGTGCTTGACACCCAGTCTAGTATTTTTCCAGTGCTTCAGTTTTCCAGTATGGTCTCCACCCACTTGAATTCCAACTTAGCAGATTGGAATCTAGAGAAGATGTGCTGGCTACTGCTCCAAGGGGGCTGTGTGGTGGGCATGGACTCCCAATCACCCCATGTCACCCTAGATAGCCATTCTTGCAGGTGTAAGGGCCAGAGCCATCCCTCTCAGATCTGTCCCTTCCATTCTGCCTTTTAAATACTCCCCTGAATATGTTTTAATTCTTCGAATCCCTGTTTTCTACCCAAAGAACTAATCTGTACTCCAATGTTAATAACTGAGATTGAATTTTTAAAATGTCTGTTTTTCAATGAGGGATTCCTTGAGTTAAAATGTTTTAGCCAAAGTATTTCTAAGCTCTCCTCCAGCTCTGATTCATATGCATTGATAAAACTGTGACATGTCAGATCAGGGAGGACCTCAGGCCCATCTAATTCAATGTCCTCAGTACACAGAGTTCCAAACCAGGGCTCAGAGATGGGAAGAGACTTCCTTGAGGTCATGACTGTATGACATTGTGACAGGCTGGTAAAAGCAGTATGTCATATATCCTTCAAAGATCTCAGAGCTGGGACAGAACCTGGGAGAAATCAGCTGTGATCTGGGGAACACAGGAGGTGGGGGAAAGCTGACAGAACAGGGTCTGAATGCACATTTTCAGCACATCGGCCTCTTCAGGAATGTGTTTAGGATCCAGTGTAAAACTTATACCAGACCCTCTGGAAAGGGTAGAAAAAAGTTATTTAACTTTTATAATATTTAATATATAACATAATATATTATATATATAATATATATAATAACTGGGAAAGTTATGTAACTTCTGCACATGTACTTGTGTTAATTCAGCCTAAAGTCATAGTTTTGTGTTTGTTTTTAGCAATATCATAGTAACACATTTTACCTTAAACTCAGTGGGAAACTTTCGGCTTTTTCTGTTTGTTTTGCTGTCAATTACTAACCACCCCCTCCTCCATTCTGTACTTGGGTAATCTGTATCTGGGCTCTGAGAACAAGAGTTTCATTTTTGGCAAGCCTAACCACCTGTGTTATTTGCTGGCTGGATTATTGTATAATAACATATTTACTATGTGTAATGATGATTGAGGAATAGGCTTTGTTATGACATTACATGATCAATCTGTGAAATAATCAGGCTTAGTAGAAGAGTTACTTTAGCCAAAGAGAGGTCTCCTGAATGCACTATTTTTATTGTAATAGAGGATTCTGCATAGGCAGGTGATGGGGGTGGAGTGAATGAGAACCAGTATTTCTACTGTCTTGATGGAAATCAGGTAGCCATGTGCTTGGTTAAAAGGTCTCAATGGAGGGCTTCATACCAGGTAAGTGACTGTTGAGCAGAGGTCCAGAAATATGACATGGGGAATTCTAGACCCAGAGATACTCCATGGAGAGAGGGTTCAGGTGGAGAACCGGAAATGCTACATGTTAACTTCCTCTCTTGGAGGGTATAAGCATATTAAAGGTATTGAGAAATCTTGCAATGGAGAAACACAAATAACTTCAGTTAATCATGGTTTCCCAAGCCTTATTTGACCACCAAAACCTTTTCTTTTACAAAAAACTCCAACTACATTTAGTAAAGACTGCTTTATACAGACCATGTCTCTCTCTGCTTCAGTTTTCTCATGCGAAGTTTATCAGCTTCTGAGTTTGCTCTTTACAAGAGGCTCTACTTGGAGGTCATATTTAAACTTGTAAATATTTACTAACCTTGCAAATATTTAATATTACTAACCTGGCCCATTTCAAGTCATGGGTTGTAAGAATTGAGACCAACCCAGTGAAATGCCAAATAAAGGATATCTTTCCTTGAGATTCCAACACCTGACTGTTTCCTATGTAGAAACAAAGCATTTGCCCAAGGATTTTATGATTGGATTAATAAGAAAAGGAAAGTGGACCTTGTTTTTCTTCTTCCAAGTGGAGATTTTTCTGTTATTATTGAATCTGGATGACAGCCCCAGGTATTTGCTGAGCTCAGGATTATTCTGGGACTTGTAATGGATATGGAAGGAAAACGATAAACTGTCATTATTTCCAAGGCACTTAACAGTCCAACAAAACAATACCGATGAAGGAAAGGGTAAATGCCCCAAGCGATGTTGCTCAGAATACGGCACTTGCAGGAATTAAGCAAAAGAAGAAATCAGTGGGTTGGAGTAGATGTAGGGAAGATGGAGTTAGTGGGACTTAAATATGGCTGGGAAGACTGGGAAGAATTTTTAAAAGATAAGAAGATAAATGGAATTCCAGGCAATAAAACACTCAACTCTTGACAAGAGGCTCTGGGAAAATTCCTTTTCCTAGGGCCTGGGCTACTCCGGGAAAATGTCACTGTGTAATGAGAGTGTCTTTGTTCACTGAAAGTAGTTGAGACCTATAAGCTTTAAATATAAAGCTGGTTGATGCAACCGAATTATATGTCAGGAGTTTGAATTTAGATAGCAACATGTAAATTCAATATTTACTGTTTGAAAAGTAAGAAGGTAATTGGCTTTTATTCTTCTGTATTTTTTATAAGGACTGGTGAGTTACTTGAATAGGGACAGCTCAGTCCCGGAATGTGTAACTATTTTTAACAGTAGTCGGGACAACACTCAGCTTACTTACTAATCTGACAGCCTGCTCTCTGGGGCAGTAGGCCAACAGGGCAGGGGGTCATTCCTAATTGCCAAGGTTTTATGGTAGATGTGCTTTTCCTCCCCCTGCCTAAACAGAACAGCAGGCCCCAGTCTCCTTGGGACCCTGTGGGCTCTTGGGCTGTCCCTGTTCCAATTTCTTTATAATCAACATGAGCAGCTTCTTCTTTAAAGTGCTGGAGAACTATAACATGAACTTTCCTCTGAACAGGGACATGCCCCTCCTTCCACACTAGAGATTGGGAAGCAGATGGTTATTGGGCAGGTGGGGGGGGTGGGGTGTGATAATTCTTTTTTTTAATTTATTTTTTAAACTTTTATACAATTTTTAAAGGTTACACTCTATTTATAGTTATTACAATATGTTGGCTATATCCCAGTGTTGTACTCTGCACCCTTATAGCCTGTCTTACACCCAATAATTTGTACTACCCACTCCCCCATCTCTTTATTGCCATCCACCACTGATAGCCACTAATTTGTTCTCTACATTTATGAGTCTGCTTCTTTTTTTTCATTAGATTGTTGTATTTTTTAGACCCCACGTATAAGTGATATCATACAGTATTTGTCTTTCTCTGTCTGACTTATTTCACTTAGCATAATGTCCTCCAAATGGCAAAATTTCATTCTTTTTTATGGCTGAGTAGTATCACATTGTGTATGTATGTATGTGTGTGTGTGTGTGTGTGTGTGTATACACACACACACACACACACATATATCACATCTTCTTTATCCATTCATCTGTTGATGGACACTTAGGTTGCTTCTGTATCTTGGTGCTTGGCAGTTGTAAATAATGCTGCTATGAACATTGGGGTGTATGTATCTTTTCAAGTTAGTGTTTTTGTTTTTTTCAGATATATACCCAGGAGTGGAATTGTTGGGTCATATGGTAGTTCTATTTTTAGAGAAACTTCCATACTCTTTTCCATGGTAGCTGCACCAATTTACATTCCCACCACAGTGTAGGAGGGTTCCCTTTTCTCCACATACTTGCCAACATTTGTTATTTGTGGTCTTTTCAGTGATAGCCATTCTGACAGGTGTAAGGTGATATCTCATTGTGGTTTTGATTTGCATTTCCCTGGTGATTAGTGATGTTGAGCATCTTTTCATGTGCCTGTTGGCCATCTGCATTTCCTTTTGGGAAAAATGTCTACTCAGTTCTTTTGCTCAGCTTTTTTTTTTTTTTTTTTTTTTGGCGGGACATGGGCCTCTCACTGCTGTGGCCTCTCCTGTTGAGGAGCACAGACTCCGGACGTGCAAGCTCAGCGGCCATGGCTCACGGGCCCAGCCTCTCCGCGGCATGTGGGATCTTCCTGGACTGGGGCACGAACCCGTGTCCCCTGCATCGGCAGGTGGACTCTCAACCACTGTGCCACCAGGGAAGCCCTCTGCTCAGCTTTTAATTGGGTTGTTTGATTTTTTTGATGTTGAGTTTTATGAGCTATTTATATATGTTGGATAGTAATCCTTTATCAGTCATATCATTTGCAAGTATTTTCTCCCACTTAGTTTCTTTTCATTTTGTTGTTGGTTTCCTTTGCTGTGATACCTAAGGAGGCAAAAGACCTGTACTCAGAAAACTATAAGATGCTGATGAAAGAAATTGAGGATGACACAAATAGATGGAGAGATATACCATGTTCTTGGATTGGAAGAATCAATATTATCAAAATGACCATACTACCCAAGGAAATCTACAGATTCAGTGAAATCCCTATCAAAATACCAATGGCATTTTTCACAGCACTAGAAAAAATAATTTTAAAATTTGTATGGAAACACAAAAGACCCCGAATAGCCAAAACAATGTTGAGAAGGAAGAACAGAGTGGAAGGAGTCATGCTCCTTGACTTCAAACTATGTGATAAAGCTACAGTAATCAAAACAGTATGGTACTGGCACAAAAACAGACACATAGATCAATGGAACAGGATAGAGATCCCAGAAAGAAACCCACACACTTATGGTCAATTAATCTATGACTAAAGAAGCAAGAATATACAGTGGAGAAAAGTCAGTCTCTTCAATAAGTGGTGCTGGAGAAACCAGACAGCTACATGTAAAAGAATGAAATTAGAACATTCTCTAACACCATATACAAAAATAAACTCAAAATGGAGTAAAGACCTAAATGTAAGACCAAATACTATAAAACTCCTAAAGGAAAACATAGGCAGAACACTCTGACATAAATCACAGCAATATTTTTTTTTGGATCCCTCTCCTAAAGTAAAGGAAATAAAAGAAAAAATAAACACATTGGACCTAATTAAACTTAAAAGCAGACGGTTGTAAAGTGTGTGAACATTTCATCTATATTTCTGTTTGCTTGTGTCTAGGTAAAATCCTGCTCATTTAAAAAGAAAAAAATTCTGCTTCTCAACTTCACCCCTGAAACTAGAAGGTTAAGGTTAGTGTTAGAGAAAGAAATGAATTATCTCCAAGTCCCCATTCACTGCGTGTCTTCCCTCCATCCTCTCTTCTCTGCTCCTTGGACCAAAATTTGACAAGAGAAAATGAGCAAACCAAGATTGGTAGGTATAATCAAAGACTGATCCATGGCCCAGTGAATCACTGTTGCATGGGTGAGCTCTCCAGAATGCCAAGAATCACCTGCTAGTTTGTAGTCACCATCCACCCACACAGGACCATCTACACTTGAGATTATTTTCAGCATAGTCAGAAGAGTGGAATGAGGACCAGAAATAAGGTTTACAAAACCACCGACACAATGCCTAGAATACAGTTGGAGTTCATTAAATGATTCATCTTCTTCTTGCTATTATTATTATTAGAATCCTGGAAATTGTGTTGACCCACCTGAGAACAGTGCTGGCTCCAGAATGACAACCTTCATTAATTTCATAATACAAAATAAAATATCAGAATGATGTAATTTGAGAACAAACTGTAGTCCTTTAATATTATGCAGCAGTTAAGAAAGGATGAGGTAGGTGTGTGTGCACTAATGAGAAATGAATTTAAAAAGGCAAGTTGTAGAACAACATGAATAATGTGATCACATTTTTGCTTTTAAAAACCGAAGCCCCATATTATATATAGCTCCCATTTAATGAGTTATTACTGTTTATCTAGCACTGCGCTAAGTGCTTTTAAAACCCTTATCTCCTTTCAAGCTCACAATTGTGGAAGAGTGGTATTGTTATCAATGCCATTTTACTAATGCAGAAATTGAGGCTTAGGGAGGTGAAATAATTTTCCCAGTGGACACATCCAAGTGGTCTGATTCCAGAGTCTGTTCTAGAAATCATTATGAAATTTAAGTGTTCATGACTAGAAAAGCTAGACTGGAGGGATAAACTAGACTGTCGTCAGTGATTACATATGGGGCATGAAAATGTGGAGAGGGGCAAGGCAAGTTTGGGACACTTACATTTTATTATAAATTCATATATTGCAACAAATATATATCTCTTTTATAGTTAAAAAGATTTTTTTTGCACAAAAGGACAAACATTGTATGATTTCACTTATATAAAATATCTAGAATAGGTAAATTCATAGAGCCAGAAAGTAGATTAGAGATTACCAGAGGCTAGAGAGAGGGAGAAATAGAGAGTTATTGCTTAATGGGTGCAGAGTTTCTGTTTGGAGGTGATGCAAACTTTTTGATATAGATAGTAGTGGTGGTTGTATAGCATTGCAAATGTAATTAATGCCACTGAACTGTACACTTAAAAATGGTTAAAATGGGGCTTCCCTGGTGGCGCAGTGGTTGAGAGTCTGCCTGCCGATGCAGGGGACACGGGTTCGTGCCCCGGTCCGGGAGGATCCCACATGCCGCGGAGCGGCTGGGCCCGTGAGCCATGGCCGCTGAGCCTACGCGTCTGGAGCCTTTGTTCTGCAACAGGAGAGGCCACAACAGTGAGAGGCCCGCGTACCACGCACACGCAAAAAAAGGTTAAAATGGTAAATTTTATGTTATGTGTATTTCACCACAATTTAAAAAAAAAAGAAAAAGAGTCCTTTGAATTTAAGTCATTTGGTTTTTGGAAAACTCACTCTATTACCCTTATTTTTCTCATTTTGCCTGTACTGTACTCTGTCTCGCAGAGGTGTGGTATCCCCCAATGGCTCACAGTGAGATATAACTGCAGCCTTACTAGTTAGACAGGTGTTTGCATCACTATCTGTGAATTGGGGAAAGTGCCTACAAGCACCAGCTCTTTTGCTTTCCTGTGCTGCCTGAAGATATATAACTGTGATCAGCTCAGTGTCAGGCAAAGAGACCCCTTTGCCTTGTTAGGGTACCTGGAAATGCTCTATAAGATCTGAGAGAGACCCAGCACAGTAATGGGAAGCATCTTACATTCTGCATTTGCAAAAGATGAGATTGGGTTGGACTCCAGAGGTTTTATTTACATGAACTAGGCTTCCGAATGGAGGATTAGAGAACTAGGCAATTACTCATCTATCCATCCATCCATTCACACACTGCACCATCTGTGCATCCATTGTTAAGTCCATTCTGCTAACAGAACTTTAAGCTAGACCCTTGGCCAAATCCTGAGTATTAAGTCACATTTCTCATAATACTCTGTCAATCAGCAGTGTTATATCAAAGAAACGAGAATAGGCACTGAGGATCATGGCTTCTTCTCCTATCATTTTTACTCACTTGCTGTGTGACTTTGGGCAAATTTCTTCTCTTTTTTGAGCCTTCAAATGATTTAGAATTTGCCCTCCAGTTCTCAAATTTGCTGATTCTGCTCATGTAGTTAGTATCAGGCTGTCCACAAACATTTTCTGATACGTTTGCTAGTCTGATTGTGAGGAAGACATACATAAATTGAAAGGATGTGTCTTTATGCTTGCACCGATAGAAACTGGTAAGAGCTGTTGTTATTACGCCAGTCAGCACTTGAGTGCTTAATGTTGGTAACGATGATAATAACAGGGAAAGTATGAGCACTTGCACGTATAGAAGGAATATGTGATTATGATTTATAGAACTGAGCTAAAGAATAGTTGTTCAACTGTGGAAAGATTTTATAAACACCAAATGTAAAAGCATGTTCAGCTTTCCTATAGATGGCATGAAAGAATGCTCAGTAACGGGTAAATATGCTTTCTGGTGGCATGTGTGTGTCTTTAACAAATATTGACCTGTGCTTTACTGTTATATTTCAAAATGTGAGTAAATCAAAATAAGGTGTGTTTTATGGGATTCTCTTATTTTATTATGTGTCATTTAATTTTTAATACCTAAGTGACACCTGATATATTACCTAATCAAAAGAGGAGAATCATACATTGCATATAATCAGTTATTTTTGCCATATCACTGAAATTAGACTAACAGATGAGGAAAATAAATAAGATGAACTTTAAAAATGAAAATGCTTAGCCTTTGGAATTTTAGTTGACAGCTTTTGAAAATTAAATTATAAGTCAAGTCCTGATAGGTTTGATATCTTCTTTGCAGCTTTGCCAATGATGTATTGCAGCTTTAATGGAATATCATTTATCATCTGATAATAACAAATGTAGTATTTCTGAGCTTGTCATCTCTTCTGTGATGACAAATAGTCCAACTTGTAGCGGTGATAATGGAATTTTATAATGATCTGTCCTAAACTGACTCAACTGCAGCCTGAGCTATTTTTCTTAAATCTCATAATGCCTATTACATGTAGATTACAACAGTCAGTGTTTCCCATCTAAGCGCGGGAGCCGATCAGTGAATCCAGATTTTAGGCAAACAGCCCAAAAGTATCAAATAATATTTACTTGTTTGTCAGAATTATCCCTCTTAGGCTAATAAGAAAGCTTGTCAGAGACTGTCAGTAATGAGAAACTATAAAACCTAGAGGATAAAAAAAGGTGCTGAAAACTCTGTTTATCTCTTAAACAGTAGGTAGCATATTTAGTTTGCAGTTCTACCCCTCCAATCCATCATTTCGTTGAGATTTATTTAATGAAGGCCTAGTGCTGAGAACACGAGTTAGAGAGCCCAGGTGCCCTTCCTCTTTATCTTGAAGCAGGATTTATTTTATGTCTTAACTCTTGGCTTGTCTGATATCATAGCCTTAGTTGATAACATAGTTGCACCTGTACATTCTGTAGTCAAAATCTCTTGCCCTCTTGCTTCTCTTCTAAAACTTCCAATCAGCCTGAGACATCGCAGAAAGCCTAGGTATGAAGGATATGAGCTTCTTAAAATATTCCGTCGATATGTGGATGTGACTATAGCAGCCATGATGCTCTGAAGGCCACCTCACAGAAAGAGACATTAGCAATATAATCAGGGGAGGCATCTCAGTGGACACTGGAGGGTGCAATATTTCTCATTGCAGATCTGATTTTTACCCTTGTCTGAGAAGATCTGATTTTCTGTCTGTGGTCACAGCAGACCGGCATATGGCAAAGGGACAGGCCCATGTGAAAGTCTCAGTTTTGACACTGAGGGAGCTGACTGGAATAAAGGGCAGAGAGCACTGTTGGTGGCACAGACTGATATGCAGATCGATGCCTAACAGGTGTAAGTGTTCACCTGGTGGGGACAGACGAAGGCAAGGTGAGGTGTGTATTTCAGATGGGCTCTGATGACAGGGCCAGTGGGGACATTTCATAGCTACTCAGTCTTTGACCGTGTGTTTCAGTGTCATCATGGATGCAATCTTTCTTTTTCTTCTTCAGTGGAGTTTCACTCCAGCCCCAACTAAACTATCTGATTCATTCCATGTTCTGGACTTTCTGCAGTATTTCTTTGTGGTGTGAGTGGGACTATGACGGGGCCCATCGTCTCTACAGCTGCAGAGGGACTGGCCCTCATGTTGCTGTAAAGCCCATGTTCCTTACCTTTCTTGGGTCTTCACTTCCTTTTGCTTTTCCTTTTCCCATTCTCTCTTTTCCTCTCTCTTCCCTTCTCTTTTTCTTTCTTTTCTCTCTCTGCTCTTTTTCTCCCTTCCATTTTCTTTACACAAAGAATCATAAAGTAAGAAGCCTGTAGGGGCATGTAAATAAGATAATGGGGTAAAGGGTGGGAATTAGTAACTGTCTGTCTCATTTAAAGAACATCCCAAGTCCAGTTAATTGTTGCCAGGTGGAAAGAGAAGCCACAGATGGCTGGATCGAAAAGCTTTTCAAGAGAAGCTGGAACTCTGGTTTTTCTATTAAGACTATATTTTGAAATATTGAAAACTACTTCAATGTAAAATAAATTATTATGGGGACTGAAAAAAATAGAATTCAGGACAAAGGCCACCTCTGTGTGAGCTATGGTTTAGAGACTCTGCTTGGGTGACCTTTTCTACTCCATTGACATCAAGCACCTATTACTCAGAAACCAGTCTCCCCAAGTATGTGGGATCAGCTTCCTACTCTTTCTTGTCTTGTATCTATATTTCCCAGTGTCTGCCAAATGCTTCACAGAAATTTGAAGCTCAGAATATTGAGAGAGAGAGTCTTCGTTTAAATGGAGGGCTTACTTCCGAAAGAGTGGGAAATAAGATCAAGTAGATTGGGGGGGTGGGGTTTAGGGAACTTGCATGACAAGAAGGGAATTTCAACTTGTTAACCAATTGGGAGCCATTGTAAATCCATAAGTAGGAAAGTGACACAAGGGAAGGACAATTTAGGAAGGTGAGTCTAGGACTGTATATGGGATAAAAAAAGAAAAAGAAAACAACAGGGAGAAATGAAGTATGAGCAATGAGGAACTGGATCAGAGCTTCAGCACTAGGGATGGAGATGTGGATGTGAAATGAGAGAGATTCAGAAGACAGAGATGACTGGATTTGACACATTTAACATGGAGAGTTAAAAATCTGGAAGAGACTGATGATAAATCTTGTGGAAGTGCAGCAGCTGGGCAATGGAGCCCTCTGGTAGGAGAGATAAAATGATGTCCTGATTGGGTTGACAACTTTTCCCTTCATCTGGATTGTTCCTGGAGTGTTTGGTGTTGATCTGAGTCAGTTATACTATAGGCCTTAGAAAGGCAGTAAACACCATTATATCCAATATTTTAATTGTGGGGCAACTCCTCAGAGCCAGGAACTGTTGTAGGGGTAGAGACTCGGAGATGAGCAAGGTAAGATCCCTGCCCATGAGAAGCTGGGAGCCCATAAAGAAGATTAATGGCGTAGATTTCAACAGAGAGAGAACTGTAGTAAAATAAGAAGATGGTCTGTGACCTTGGGGGAGTTATGCAACTTTACTTCATTTTCTTTATCTGTTAAATGCGCATGAGCCCTTCCCTCCCTAACTCATTGAGTTGCTATGCTACAGTGACCAACTGTCCTGTTTTGCACAGGACTAAAGGGTTTCCCGGGACACAAGACGTTCAGTGCCAAAACTGGGACAGTCCTTGGCAAACCAGGACTTTGGTCACCTTACATAAGGCATGAACATTGTAACACATGTGGAAGTCCTTTAGAAAATACAAAGACCTACAAAAATAAGAGGTAGTGCAGCTTGCTAGGAATGCCTTCTAGATGTGCTGGAGCAGGATGGGAAAATTCAGATCTGAAAACAGATGATTAAAATCCAGTCACAGAGGGCTTCCCGGGTGGCGCAGTGGTTGAGAGTCCGCCTGCTGATGCAGGGGACACGGCTTCGTGCCCCGGTCTGGGAAGATCCCACATGCCATGGAGTGGCTGGGCCCGTGAGCCATGGCCGCTGAGCCTGTGCGTCCAGAGCCTGTGCTCCGCAACGGGAGAGAGGCCACAACAGTGAGAGGCCCGCGTACCGCCAAAAAAAAAAAAAAATCCTGTCACAGAGGGTGGCTTTTCCAATGATATCTCTCATCAATATATGTAATTTTACCTTTTTCTCTAAATTTCAACTAATAGGGTGCTTGGTATTTGATTAGTACTCCTGAGTTTTGCCTGAAAGGTATTTATGAAGAACTAGGTCAATTATAAAGCCTTGCCACTTTTTCCAAAAATGTACAGGGTAAATAAAGACAATGTCTTCAATCAAAGATGAAGATTTTTCCTGTTGCCTGGAAAACAATCAATTTTCCAGATAAACCAGAGTAAGATAAAAACTTTCAGTATCTGTGGTTTTTTAATTTGTTTTATGATGACTTTGAAGTCCTATTGCTATGGCCTTTGTGTTTAAGAAATTGTGAACTTGTCAGCAAAATCTCCAGAAGTGGTGAAAGAAAAAAGGAGAAACTTAGAAATCTTGGGCAGTGACATCATAGTTATATTTAAAAGGAAGTTGTGATCTTAAGAATTAATGAATGAACAATCTCTATATTCTTTTGATGATAAAACCAAGATGTTACCATCAAGAGGGAGGTTGAAGCCCACAGCATTGTCCTTATACCCAGCAGTGGTGACACAGTGTAGAAGCATAACATGGCAGCCCTGGATAACATGAAATATTTGGAGAGCTTCCTAATTAAGCCCACAGCCAAGATCACTATCTGTATTTTATCAAAGAGGAGATAACACTTCAGTAATTACCTGGAAAGAAAAGGAAGATGTTTTGAGTTCCATTACTACTGAGATCTCTCCAAAGAATCTTGTGGTGAATTCTGGCTTTTCCACTTATAATCACCCAGTTGTGATTGGCTTAGACATAGCAGATTCTACCCCCAAAACATCCAGCCCAGCTTCTGTTTGACAGGCCTTCTAAAACTATTCTATCGATAAATTTGTATGGAGAATGTGTATTAGATTAGGTGCAGTGGGAGATGGCACAAAAAATAAAGCCTGGATATTGTCCCAGGAGCTTGCTATCTAAGTGGAAAATAGATCTGTACCTATGGGGAATTAAATAATCTGAGGTTAAGTGCCAGATAATCTGTACAAGCAAATAAGTGCTATAGTAGTTCAGGGAGTGGGGGGCACGGAAGGCTTGCAAGATGGGTAGGATCTGAAAAGAGGCGCTCTAGATAGTCTCTTGGCCAGGGAGAAGCCACGTGTTTGCCTTTCCCCCCTCTTAAAGCAAGGGAGGGACAGCTCAGATTTCTCTCTCAGGTGCAGCCCTAGCTGTGAATCAAGACTTTAATTCAGATTGTCACAGGCTGGGAATGACATCCCTCACTTGGCAACTTATGAACCAGTATCATGATTTTGGCATCCCTGTAACCTTGTTCTGTAATTTACTTAACATTTCTTTTAAAATGGATAAGTTGACACATCTTTTTCTGTATCTCTTGATGTAGTTTTGGGTTCCCACTAGAAACACCAGAGTTAAGATTATTTTAAAGTGATGACATTTGAGATTCAACAGATGCAGAAAGAAGCCTTCTTGGAGCTTCCCTTATCTGACTAAAAGCAGCAACTTCTGGGACATAAATCTGCCATAAAAACCATCTTTGGGGTGGATCTACTCCCAAAATGGAGAATACAAATAAAACCTACCCCAAATCTCTTCTCTGCGCGAGTTTTATGGCCCTAAAGGAGACAGACCGCTCATACCTATAAAGACAAACATTGTCAGAAACTTTCTTCCTTTTTATCGAGATATAACGGTGCTTAACGTTATATTGCTTTCAAGTGTATAACATAATGATTATATGTATGTATGTGTATATATATGTATACACATACATATATTGCAAGATGATTTCCACAATAAGACTAGTTAACATCCATCACCATATATAGTTACACTTTTTTTCTTGTGGTGAGAATTTTCAATACCTACTCTCTTAGCAGCTTTCAAATATACAATACAGTGTTGTTAACTGTAGTCTCCATGCTGTACATCACATCCCCATGACATTTATTTTATAGCTGGAAGTTTGTACTCTTTAATCCTCTTCCCCCATGTTCACCACCCACCACCTCCACCCCCCTGCTCCCGCCTCTGACAACCACTGATCTGTTCTCTGTATGAATGAGCTCATTTTTTGTTTGTTTGGTTTTTGTCTTTTGTTTTGATTTTAGATTCCATATGTAAATGAGATCATACGATATTTGTCTTTCTCTGTCTGACGTATTTTACTTAGCATAATGCCCTCTGGGTCCAGTCATGTTGTCACAAATGGCAAAAGTTATGGCTGAATAATATTTCATTATATATATCATGTGTGGTGTATATGTATATATATCACATTTTCTTTATCCATTCATCCATTGAGGAACACTTAGGTTGCTTCCATATCTTAGCTATTGTAAGTAATGCTGCAGTAAACATGGGGGTGCATATATCTTTACGGGTTAGTGTTTTTGTTTTCTTTGGATAAATACCCAGAAATGGAATTTCTGGATCATATAGTAGTACTATTTTTAAGCCCATACAGACTTTCTTATATCTTGTTTGTTTTCCTAAAATCCCATTTCTTTCCTAAAGAAACCTGTCTGTTCTTCCCATAGGAGCCTTTTCTCTCTGCTTCCTTTCCCCTACTAAGTTAGGTATAAATCTCCAAATTTTAACCACCTCTTTGAGTTATTCATCACTGAGCACTCCTGTGTGTATACATGTTGCATGTGTAAATTAACTTTTTTCCTCCTTTTTTTTTTGTTTCGGATTTCCACATTTCTGAATTCTATTTTATTTTATTTTATTTTAAACATCTTTATTGGAGTATAATTGCTTTACAATGGTGTGTTAGTTTCTGCTTTACAACAAAGTGATTCAGTTATACATATACATATGTCCCCATATCTCTTCCCTCTTGCATCTCCCTCCCTCCCTCCCTCCCTCCCTATCCTACCCCTCTAGGTGGTCACAAAGCACCGAGCTGATCTCCCTATGCTATGCGGCTGTTTCCCACTAGCTATTTATTTTATGTTTGGTAGTGAATATATGTCCATGCCACTCTCTTGCTTTGTCCCAGCTTACCCTTCCCCCTCCCCGTATCCTCAAGTCCATTCTCTAGTAGGTCTGTGTCTTTATTCCCGTCTTGCCCCTAGGTTCTTCATGACCATTGTTTTTTTTTAGATTCCATATATATATGTTAGCATACAGTATTTGTTTTTCTCTTTCTGACTTACTTCACTCTGTATGACAGACTCTAGGTCCATCCACCTCACTACAAATAACTCAATTTCATTTATTTTTATGGCTGAGTAATATTCCATTGTATATATGTGCCACATCTTCTTTATCCATTCATCTGTTGATGGACACTTGGGTTGCTTCCATGTCCTGACTATTGTAAATAGAGCTGCAATGACCATTTTGGTACATGACTCTTTTTGAATTATGGTTTTCTCAGGGTATATGCCCCCTAGTGGGATTGCTGAGTCATATGGTAGTTCTATTTTTAGTTTTTTAAGGAACCTCCATACTGTTCTCCATAGTGGCTGTATCAATTTACATTCCCACCAACAGTGCAAGAGGGTTCCCTTTTCTCCACAGCCTCTCCAGCATTTATTGTTTGTAGATTTTTTGATGATGGCCATTCTGACCAGTGTGAGATGATACCTCATTGTAGTTTTGATTTGCATTTCTCTAATGATTAATGATGTTGAGCATTCTTTCATGTGTTTGTTGGCAATCTGTATATCTTCTTTGGAGAAATGTCTGTTTAGGTCTTCTGCCCATTTTTGGGTTGGGTTGTTTGTTTTTTTGACATTGAGCTGCATGTACTGCTTATAAATTTTGGAGATTAATCCTTTGTCAGTTGCTTCATTGGCAAATATTTTCTCCCATTCTGAGGGTTGTCTTTTCATCTTGTTTATGGTTTCCTTTGCTGTGCAAAGGCTTTTAAGTTTCATTAGATCCCATTTGTTTATTATTTTTTTGTTGTTTGTTTGTTTTTTTTTTTTTTTTTTTTGCGGAACGCGGGCCTCTCACTGTTGTGGCCTCTCCCGTTGCGGAGCACAGGCTGCGGACGCGCAGGCTCAGTGGCCATGGCTCACGGGCCTAGCCACTCCGCGGCATGTGGGATCTTCCCGGACCGGGGCACGAACCCGTGTCCCCTGCATCGGCAGGCGGACTCTCAACCACTGTGCCACCAGGGAAGCCCCTATTTTTGTTTTTATTTCCATTTCTCTAGGAGGTGGGTCAAAAAGGATCTTGCTGTGATTTATGTCATAGAATGTTCTGCCTATGTTTTCCTCTCAGAGTTTGATAGTGTCTGGCCTTACATTTAGGTCTTTAATCCATTTTGAGTTTATTTTTGTGTATGATGTTAGGGAGTGTTCTAATTTCCTTCTTTTACATGTAACTGTCCAGTTTTCCCAGCACCACTTATTGAAGAGGCTGTCTTTTCTCCATTGTATATTCTTGCCTCCTTTATCAAAGATAAGGTGACCATGTGTGTGTGGGTTTATCTCTGGGCTTTCTATCCTGTTCCATTGATCTATATTTCTGTTTTTGTGCCAGTACCATACTGTCTTGATTGCTGTAGCTTTGTAGCATAGTCTGAAGTCAGGGAGCCTGATTCCTCCAGCTCCGTTTTTCTTTCTCAAGCTATTTGGGGTCTTTTGTGTTTCCATACAAATTGTGAAAAATTTTTTCTAGTTCTGTGATTTTTTTCTCCTATTAGTCTGTCTTTTATCAGTTTAATTCACAGGCCTCTAGAATAGGAAACTAAGATGGTAGAGGAAAAGTTGTTTCTTCTCCCCAACATAGTAATTTTCCTCCCTGATAGTTATTTTTTTCTCTTTTTTCCCTAAATGCAAATTGAAGTATGTAACAATTAAAATAAAACACCTGATTCTTTGGCAAACAGTGTGCTGGAAAGTCATCATCTGGGGGAAAAGGATAATAAATACCCCTCTAGCTATAGAGTGTTTGGTAGCATAATCTCAGTGATGTTCACAACAGTCTAGGGCAAATTCCCTAGTCAGGGAGGCAGGGATCACATGTAATAATATGTATATATTCACTGCCCCCTCCCCCCTGCCCCCACTCCTTGGCCTTCTGAGAAGAGGTCTCTTAGCTTGCCCAGTGCCTGACCCTTCTTATGATGTTTGTGGTTATAGGTAAGACAGAGAACTGAAGAAGTAAGCCAGTCTGGGTTCTTTTAGTAGATACTGTGTATGGGGTGGGAAGAGAGAAGTGTAAGAGGGAGGGAAGGAGGGAGGGAGGGAGGGAGGGAGAGAAAAACAGAGGGAGGGAAGGAGGAGGGGGAATGAGAGAAGTGGAGAGGAGAGTAGGGGGGAGGAGAAGAGAGGAGATAGAGGTGAATTTTGAGAGAGTTGGGATTTTGGAGGGAGAAGGATGAGATTGAGGGCAGCTGCTCTTTTGTGAGAGATTGCAAAAGAACTTTGTAAGTTTTATAAATATATGAGTGTAATTCTTTGTTATCTCTTAATGAGACTTCAGTAAAGAATGAAGTTGCCTTTCAGTATACTTATGCTGTCAGACTGATACTTTTTAAAAACCTGATATCATGCTCAGACTGACCATGAGGCAACTTAATTTGAATGGATAAAGGAGATGTGGTGTATATGTATACAATGGAATATTATTCAGCCATAAAAAGGCTGGAAATCTTGCCATTTGTGACAACATGGATGGACTTCAAGGGCATTATGCTAAGTGAAATAAGTCAATCAGAAAAAGGTAAGTACCTGATGATCTCACTTATATGTGGAATTACACACACACATACACACACACAAAACTGAGCTCATGGATATAAAGAACAGATTGGTGGTTGCCTAGTGTGGAGAATGGGCGAAATGGGTTAAGGGGGTCAAAGGTACAGATTTCCAGTTATAACATGAATAAGTCATGGGATGTAATGTACATCATCTTGACTATAGTTAATAATACTGTATTGCATATTTGAAAGTAGCTAGCAGAGTGGATCTTGAAAGTTCTCATCAAGAGAAAAAAAATTTGTATGGCGATAGATGTTAACTGGACTTACTGTTGTGACCATTTTGCAATATATACAAATAGAGAATCACTACATTGAACAGCTGAAATGAATATAACCTTATGTCAATTATACATCAATTTAAAAAAAGCAAAAGCAAAAAGAAGAAACAGACAAAGCTGCGGTCTAGTTCTGACTGCATCATTTATTAGCTGTCTGACTTGAGGAAGTTACTGAAATTCTCTGAGCTCAGTTTCCTCCTCTGTAAAATGGGGCTAATGATAGCACCTCTTGGGGTGTTAGGGGAATTAAATGAAGGGAGTCATGTAAAGGTGCTTATCACAGCAGCTGTCACATAATAAGCGCTCAATAAATACAGTTAGGTATGGGTAAACCGTCCTCCCCTCCCCCACTACCCCACTGGTCTATTATTGTGGTTGTTGCTGCTGTTAACTTTGTCCCTCCCTCCTCTTCCCACCACTCCCATCTGACTTGGACTTCCTAAAGGATGAGAATCTGCCCCTTCTTCATCAGACTGGTAACTTAAAGGGCAGGGTGTCCACCCTGCTCGAGGGCAGAGTCTGCTTTCTGTGGCCTCGGTGGTCTCCCTCACCACCCAGGGCTAGCCTCTGGCACAGCAGGACCTCCCATCAGCCTGCCTTTGCAGGAAATCACTGGTCCCCCAGGCTGGCCAGGGGTTAATGTCCCTTCCTGACCAGCCCTGATATCGTCATATTACCACGATCCAATGCCTGCCAGCAGATACCCTGGCTCCCGGCAGACTCCTCTCCATCACTGCTCAGAGCCCTGCCTTGCCCCTGACCCCAGCAGGCAGCCAGAGCAGGGCCAGTGGTGCCCTTTTGGCCTCTGAGTGCTGTTTTGCTGTTATCAGAGAGTAGACGTTAGGAGTAGTTTGGAGTATTTCGGCCTCCTGTCCGTACCCAGGACACGCAGTGAACTTCTTTCCCCTGAGTGCCAGCGCTGCTCTAAGATGCCAGGAGAGGCTCAGAGGAAGGCCTCTCTAACCTGTTCCCACAGCCCTAAAATCTTAGAGATGGGCAAGCAGGCCTTTGCCCTAGCCTTGCCTTTAGGGGCCCAATTGCTTTGGGACGCCATGTTGGAAATTTTCTAAGTACCCCACCTGTGCCTGGGACTCTTCTGGCAGGGTAGCAGAGCCAAGTGGGGATTCACATGGGCCCAGTCTGGGTTCCTCTGTTTCGAGGCACTGTCTGACCCTCTATTTGCTGAGCTCCACATGTGGGGTCAATCAGATGTCCTTGCTTCTAGGAAGGTGGCCTGGAAGCTGACTGCTCCCCACCGCTGGCACAGTATTTGTTTTAATAGGATCGTGTGAGATCCTGCATGCAGAATGGTGCTGACATTCTGATTTTGAATGACTCACATCAGGTACATGACAGCTCTGGGCTACCAGCAGTCCACGGCAGACCTATGGGCTTAGCGACACGTGTAGGCCATGTACACATTCTCTACTATCCATGTTCCCACTGCAGTGCCCCCTCGGGTCCATAGCCCCTGAAGGTGGCAGCCCCAAACCTGACACCCAAGTTGGTCACCCCATCCCTTCCACAAGCTTCCCGTGAAGTATCGGGGTAGCCACACCTATCTCCTCCACCTCCTCCCATGTCTTCTTTTGCTTCAGATGGATGTGGCAAAGTCATGCCCTTCCAGGTCATTCTCAAGTGACGCCAGACAAGAGATGGAACACTTTCATTTGCATTTCTTAAGAATAAGCTATGTCACAGGGAATGAGTGAGAGAATGTATGTGCTGGGACATCAGATGGAGAATTAAACCAGAAACTGAGGCATTGGAGCCAAACATGGACCATTTTAGTAATATATATTCTAAATTTTTCCATTTTTGTATGTATGATAGATTGCTTAGGTATTATAACTATTAGATTATGTATTTTAAACTATGACTATAACTTATATGAATATGTTTTCATTAGCTGTTATAACTTAGGGTTCCTCTAGACATTGGTCCTTCAAATATCATCTTTATTATTCTTTTTTTTTTTTTTTTTTTTTTTTGCGGTACGCGGGCCTCTCACTGTGTGGCCTCTCCTGTTGCGGAGCACAGGCTCCGGACGCACAGGCTCAGCAGCCATGGCTCATGGGCCCAGCCGCTCTGCGGCATGTGGGATCTTCCCGGACCGGGGCATGAATCCGTGTCCCCTGCATTGGCAGGCGGACTCTCAACCACTGCGCCACCAGGGAAGCCCCATCTTTATTATTCTTGCTATGTCTGTAAACCCCTGTGTTATTGTGAGTGTGACTTTTAATTTTGCTTCCTGAATGCTAATTCCTATCTTTAAAATACCAAAGTTGATTATGAAAAGTAATAATAAAAAAAGATGCACGTTTATGTAATTGAAAACATGGGTTGGGTAATAACTATATTCAAAGTGGTTTTAAATCAAATCCCTATTTATGACTTAGCTTTGACCTAAGCAGTAATATCTACAAATTCATGGGTTTGGTGCACATTGCCTCCAGATCATAAGTTTGATGCGTGTTTTGTAATGCATTAAAAATAAGTATATCATTTAAACTTTAAAAAGTGTAGTTATCTGACATCTTAAATCATCTTGAGTGGTATACATTCCATACCTAGAAAACAGTGTTTCAGTTGTCCCTGTGGATGATTCTGCTATTCAGAGAGATGATATCTGTCCTTTTTTCAAGTTTGTGCACATAGGAGAATGTGCTAGTGATGGTCGGGGTGGGAAGGACCAAGAGCTTAAGAAACTTGAGCTGTATTTCTAGCTCTGGCACAAAATGTCTGTGTGATGTTGACAAAGTCCCTTCCCCTCTCTGGGCCTCAATTTCTTCATCTGCTTAAGTGAAGAGGGGATAGGGCCCTCCAAGCCCTTCCATCTGTGACCCTCTAGATTGCTTGATTCCCCTGCAGTTAAGTCAAGCGTGTTTAAGTAAGCAAGCCACCTCCTGCTTGCCTCATTCGGCCTCTTATCTTAATAAGTAATGAGTGTGCCAAGGGCTGACAATGACATATTTTGAAAATAGTTATAATGCATGGCTGGCAGAGGACCTGTTGGGCATTGACAAATTACACAAACAGAGATGATGAGGAGTGCATCAAATATTAACGGCCCAGGGCCCAGACGGTAATGGAGAACTTACCTGTATCTTACATAGGCCTACTCATGTTCGGCTGAAGGGAACATTTCTTTTCAGCCTCTTCAGGCAAGTGTAGGGCTGGCTCTCAGGAAAATGGAGAAGAAGCCAAAGTTGGTTTTTCAGACCCTTAACTGTGGTTTAATATATTCCTAGAGGCTACTTGAGAGTCAAACCCTTTTAAGTATACCCTGTTATTCCCTATGTAAATGTCATAAATTGGATTTCTGTTCCTGGATGCTTATTCCTATTTTAAAAGTACAAAATTAACTAGGAAAAGTATTGAAAATGAATAATAAGATTACAAGATTACATACTTAAAAACATGTACTGAGAACATATTCCTAATATTTTAATCTAAAAGCAAGAATGCTTCATTCATATTGGGGGATTATTCAACATAGGCATCTTCTTAAACATTAGTACAATAAAATTTAAACCTTTTTTCGAGTAATTATTTAAACTGGTCTTTTCACTCCAAGTGCCTTTGAACTGAGTTCAAATTCAAAGTCATGATGTCCAAAATATTCACAAAACATTTGATTTGAAGGGGCTAGAATTCTCCATGGTAGGTTTTTCATCAGTACCTCTTGCTCTTCTCCATCAGTGAGATCTTGATAGGTCTTTACTATGAGCAAATAACCATATTCTAGCCCAGGTAGGATTATCAGGTTTGCAAATAAAAATACAGAATTCCCAGTTAATGTTGAATCTCAAATGAAGAATATGTTTTAGTATGCATGTTCCAAGAAATATTTGAGACATACTAAAAATCATTTGTCATTTGTCTGACATAAAAATTTAACTGGGCATCCTATATTTTATCTGGCTACCCTAAACCCAAGGGTTGGCAAACTTCTTCTCTAAAGGGCCAGTGAGTAAATATTTTAGGCTTTGTGGGCCTATCAAACTACTTAACTCTCACAGCCACAGAAAATAATTGTGTAAATGGACATGGCTGTGTTTCAATAAAATTGTATTTATGGACACTAAAATCTAAATTTCGTCAAATTTTCATGTGTCATGAAATATTATCCTTTTGATTTTTTCTCAATCATTTAAAAATGTAAAAGCCACTGTGGCCTTGCAGGCTGTACAAAAACTCTCAGCAGGACAGATTTGGCCTACGAGCCTAATTTACCACCCCCTGTAAAACCCTTAAAGATGCAGCTACTGTCTTAGTTTGGGCTGCTATAACAAAGTACCATAGACTGGGTGGCTTATTAACAGCAGATATTTATCTCTTACTATTCTGGAGGCTGGAAACCTAAGATCACAAGTGCCAACTTGGTCAGGTTCTGAAAGAGCTCTCTTCCCAGTTTGCAGTTGCTCATCTTCTTGCTGTGTCCTCACATGATGGAAAGAGGGTGGCTAACTAGCTCTCTGGCCTCTTCCTATAAAGAGACAAATCACATTCATGAGGGCTCTATTCTCATGACCTAATTACCTCCCAAAGGCCACACCTCCAAATACCATCACATTGGGATTAGGGTTTCAATATAATGAATATTGGGGGCACACAAATATTTGGTCCATTGCAGCCACCATCTAAGTTTTTGGAGTCATCACTGACTTCATGGTTAAGGTTGCTCAAAATGGATTGAAGACCTAAATGCAAGACCTGAAACTATAAAACTGCTAAAAGAGCACATAGGCAAAACACTCTTTGACATAAATAGTAGCAGTATATTTTTGGATCTGTCTACTAAGGCAAAAGAAATAAAAGCAAAAATAAGCAAATGGGACCTAACAAAACACAAAAGCATTTGCACAGAAAAGGAAATCATTGACAACATTAAAAGACAACCTACTGAATGGGAGAAAATATTTGCAAGTGAAATGACTGAAAAGGGTTAATGTCCAAAACATATAAAGAGCTCATACAATTCAATATATATATAAAAAAAACAATTAAAAATGGACAGGAGACCTAAATAGACATTTATCTAAAGAAGACATACAGGGACCCCGGAGGAAGATGGCGGAAGAGTAAGACGCGGAGATCACCTTCCTCCCCACAGATACATCAGAAATTCATCTACACGTGGAACAACTCCTACAGAACACCTACTGAACGCTGACAGAAGACCTCAGACCCCCCAAAAGGCAAGAAGCTCCCCACATACCTGGGTAGGGCAAAAGAAAAAAAGAATAAACAGAGACAATAGGATAGGGACGGGACCTGCACCAGTGGGAGGGAGCCGTGAAGGGGGGAAGGTTTCTACACACTACAAGCCCCTTCGCGGGCGGAGACTGCAGGTGGCGGAGGGGGAAAGCTTCGGAGTAGCGGAGGAGAGCACAGCAACAGGGGTGCGGAGGGCAAAGCGGAGAGATTCTGGCACAGAGGACCGGTGCCCTCAGGCACACACCAGCCCGAGAGGCTTGTCTGCTCGGCCGCCGTGGCGGGCGGGGCTGGGAGCTGAGGCTCGGGTATCGGCTTTCAGTCGGAGCGCAGGGAGAGGACTGGGGCTGGCGGCAGGAAGAGAGCCTGAAGGAGTTAGTGCACCACGGCTAGCCCGGAGGGAGTCCGGGGAAAGGGTCTGGAGCTGCTGAAGAGGCAAGAGACTTTTTTCCCTTTTGTTTCCTGGTGCGCGAGGAGAGGGCATTAAGAGGGCTGCTTGGGGAAGCGCCGGTGACAGGCACGAGCCGCGGGTAAGGCACGGACCTCGGAGACGGGCGTGGGCCGCCGCCGCCGCCGCCGCCCGCCCGCCGCGGCCCGCCGCCGCCGCCGCCGCCGCCGCCGCCGCGGGGCCTGTGTGCGAGCGCGGGTCACTGTCCGCCCCGCCTTCCGGGGGGCCTGTGCACCCCGCCACTGCTGGGGTCCCCGAGACCCGGGGACGGCTTTCCCGGGAAAGCGCACGGAGCGCCACGGGCTGCTGCAACGTCACGCCGGCCTCTGCCGCCGCAGGCCCGCCCCACACTGCGCGCCCCTCCCTCCCCTCTGCCTGAGTGAGCCAGAGCCCCCGAATCAGCGGCTCCTTTAAACCCGTCCTGTCTGAGCGAAGAACGGACGCCCTCCGGCGACCTACGCGCAGAGGCGGGGCCAGGTCCAAGGCTGAGACCCGGGAGCTGTGAGAGCAGAGGCAGGGAAATCTCTCTGTGCAGCCTCGGAGGCAGCGGATTAAAGCTCCACGGTCCATTTGATGTGCCCTGCGTCTGTGGAGTGCATGAATGGACAGCGAATCATCCCAAATTGAGGAAGTGGACTTTGAGGACAAGATTTAAGACTTTCCCCCCTTTTCCTCTTTTTACAACGAATTATTCCAAATTAAGGAGGTGGACTTAGAGAGCAAGATTTCAGACTTCTCGCCCTTTTCCTCTTTTTACAACGAATTATCCCAAATTGAGGAGGTGGACTTGGAGAGCAAGATTTTTGATTTTTCCCCCTGCTCTCTTTTTGTGAATGTGTATGTGTAATCTTCTGTGTAAGATTCTCTCTGTATAGCTTTGCTTCCACCATATGTCTCAGGGTTCTATCGGTCCGGTTTTTTTTTTTTTTTTTCAATAATTACTTTCTAATTTTAATAACGCTACTATATTTCATACTTTATTCTATTTTACTTTACCTGCTCTTTCTTTTTTTCCTACTCTCCCTTCCTCCCTCCCTCCCTCCGCTCCTCCTTTCCTTCTTTCTTTTTCTTTCCTCCCTCCCACCCTTCTTCTTTCCACTTTCTTTTTCTTTCCTTCCTCCCTCCCTCCTGTCTTTCTTCCTTTCCTTTCTCCCTCCCTCCCTCCTTTCTTTCCATCCTTCCTCCCTCCCTCCCTCCTTTCTTTCTTCCTTCCTTCCTTCCTTCCTTTCTTCCCTTCTTCCTTTCTTTCCCTCTCTCTTTCTTTCTTCTACTAATTCTTTCTTTCTACTTTTTCTCCCTGTTACTCTGAGCCGGGTGGATGAAAGGCTCTTGGTGCTGCAGCCAGGAGCCAGTGCTGTGCCTCTGAAGTGGGAGAGCCAACTTCAGGACACGGGTCCACAACAGACCTCCCAGCTCCACATAATATCAAGCAGCGAAAATCTCCCAGAGATCTCCATCCCAACACCAGCACCCAGCTTCAGTCAACGACCAGCAAGCTACAGTGCAGGTCACCCTATGCCAAGCAACTAGCAAGGCAGGAACACAACCCCACCCATTAGCAGAGAGGCTACCTAAAAACATAATAAGGCCATAGGCACCCCAAAACACACCACCAGACGTGGACCTGTCCACCAGAAAGACAAGATCGAGCCTCAACCACCAGAGCACAGGAATTAGTCCCCCCCACCAGGAAGCCTACCCAACCTACTGAAACAACCTTAGCCACTGGGGTCAGACACCAAAAACAACGGGAACTACGAATCTGCAGCCGGCAAAAAGGAGACCCCAAACACAGTAACATAAGCAAAATGAGAAGGCAGAAAAACACACAGCAGGTGAAGGAGCAAGATAAACACCTACCAGACCTAACAAATGAAGAGGTAATAGGCAGTCTACCTGAAAAAGAATTCAGAATAATGATAGTAAAGCTGATCCAAGATTCTATTTCCATGATCCATAATCTTGGAAATAGAATAGACAACATGCAAGAAACAGTTAACAAGGACCTAGAAGAACTAAAGATGAATCAAGCATCGATTAAAAACACAATAAATGAAATGAAAAATACTCTAGATGGGATCAATAGCAGAATAACTGAGGCAGAAGAACGGATAAGTGAGGTGGAAGATAAAATAGTGGAAATAACTGATGCAGAGCAAAATAAAGAAAAAAGAATGAAAAGAACAGAGGAGAGTCTCAGAGATCTCTGGGACAACATTAAACGCACCAACATTCGAATTATAGGGGTTCCAGAAGAAGAAGAGAAAAAGAAAGGGACTGAGAAAATATTTGAAGAGATTATAGTTGAAAACTTCCCTAATTTGGGAAAGGAAATAGTTAATCAAGTCCAGGAGGCACAGAGAGTCCCATACAGAATAAATCCAAGGAGAAATACACCAAGACACATATTAATCAAACTGTCAAAAATTAAACACAAAGAAATCATATTAAAAGCAGCAAGGCAAAAACAACAAATAACACACAAGGGAATCCCCATAAGGTTAACAGCTGATCTCTCAGCAGAAACCCTACAAGCCAGAAGGGAGTGGCAGGACATAATTAAAGTGATGAAGGAGAGAAACCTGCAACCTAGATTACTCTACCCAGCAAGGATCTCATTCAGATTTGATGGAGAAATTAAAACCTTTACAGACAAGCAAAAGCTGAGAGAGTTCAGCACCACCAAACCAGCTTTACAACAAATGCTAAAGGAACTTCTCTAGGCAAGAAACACAACAGAAGGAATATACCTACAATAACGAACCCAAAGCAATTAAGGAAATGGGAATAGGAACATACATATCAATAATTACCTTAAATGTAAATGGACTAAATGCTCCCACCAAAAGACACAGAGTGGCTGAATGGATACAAAAACAAGACCCATATATATGCTGTCTACAAGAGACCCACTTCAGACCTAGAGACACATACAGATTGAAAGTAAAGGGATGGAAAAAGATATTCCATGCAAATGGAAATCAAAAGAAAGCTGGAGTAGCAATTCTTATATCAGACAAAATAGACTTTAAAATAAAGACTATTAGAAGAGACAAGGAAGGACACTACATAACGATAAAGGGATCGATCCAAGAAGAAGATATAACAATTGTAAATATTTATGCACCCAACATAGGAGCACCTCAATACATAAGGCAAATACTAACAGCCATAAAAGGGGAAATCGACAGTAACACACTCATAGTAGGGGACTTTAACACCCCACTTTCACCAATGGACAGATCATCCAAAATGAAAATAAATAAGGAAACACAAGCTTTAAATGATACATTAAACGAGATGGACTTAGTTGATATTTATAGGACATTCCATCCAAAAACAACAGAATACACATTTTTCTCAAGTGCTCATGGAACATTCTCCAGGATAGATCATATCTTGGGTCACAAATCAAGCCTCGGTAATTTTAAGAAAATTGAAATTGTATCAAGTATCTTCTCCGACCACAATGCTATGAGACTAGACATCAATTACAGGAAAAGATGTGTAAAAAATACAAACACATGGAGGCTAAACAATACACTACTCAATAACGAAGTGATCACTGAAGAAATCAAAGAGGAAATTAAAAAATACCTAGAAACAAATGACAATGGAGACACGACGACCCAAAACCTATGGGACGCAGCAAAAGCAGTTCTAAGGGGGAAGTTTATAGCAATACAATCCCACCTTAAGAAACAGGAAGCATTTCGAGTAAACAACCTGACCCTGCACCTAAAGCAATTAGAGAAAGAAGAACAAAAATACCCCAAAGCTAGCAGAAGGAAAGAAATCATAAAGATCAGATCAGAAATAAATGAAAAAGAAATGAAGGAAACGATAGCAAAGATCAACCAAACTAAAAGCTGGTTCTTTGAGAAGATAAACAAAATTGACAAACCATTAGCCAGACTCATCAAGAAAAAAAGGGAGAAGACTCAAATCAATAGAATTAGAAATGAAAAAGGAGAAGTAACAACTGACACTGCAGAAATACAAAAGATTATGAGAGATTACTATAAGCAACTCTATTCCAATAAAATGGACAACCTGGAAGAAATGGACACATTCTTAGAAATGCACAACCTGCCAAGACTGACTCAGGAAGAAATAGAAAATATGAATAGACCAATCACAAGCACTGAAATTGAAACTGTGATTAAAAATCTTCCATCAAACAAAAGCCCAGGACCAGATGGCTTCACAGGTGAATTCTATCAAACATTTAGAGAAGAGCTAACACCTATCCTTCTCAAACTCTTCCAAAATATAGCAGAGGGAGGAACACTCCCAAACTCATTCTACGAGGCCGACATCACCTTGATACCAAAACCAGGCAAGGATGTCACAAAGAAAGAAAACTACAGGCCAATATCACTGATGAACATAGATGCAAAAATCCTCAACAAAATACTAGCAAACAGAATCCAAGAGCACATTAAAAGGATCATACACCATGATCAAGTGGGGTTTATCCCAGGAATGCAAGGATTCTTCAATATACGCAAATCAATCAATGTAATACACCATATTAACAAGTTGAAGGAGAAAAACCATATGATCATCTCAATAGATGCAGAGAAAGCTTTCGACAAAATTCAACACCCATTTATGATAAAAACCCTGCAGAAAGTAGGTATAGAGGGATCTTTCCTCAACATAATAAAGGCCATATATGACAAACCCACAGCCAACATTGTCCTCAATGGTGAAAAACTGAAACCATTTCCACTAAGATCAGGAACAAGACAAGGCTGCCCACTCTCACCACTCTTATTCAACATAGTTTTGGAAGTTTTAGCCACAGCAATCAGAGAAGAAAAGGAAATAAAAGGAATCCAAATTGGAAAAGAAGAAGTAAAGCTGTCACTGTTTGCAGATGACATGATACTATACATAGAGAATCCTAAAGATGCTACCGAAAAACTACTAGAGCTAATCAATGAATTTGGTAAAGTAGCAGGATATAAAATTAATGTACAGAAATCTCTGGCATTCCTATACACTAATGATGAAAAATCTGAAAATGAAATCAAGAAAACACTCCCATTTACCATCGCAACAAAAAGAATAAAATATCTAGGAATAAACCTACCTAAGGAGACAAAAGACCTGTATGCAGAAAACTATAAGACACTGATGAAAGAAATTAAAGATGATACAAATAGATGGAGAGATATACCATGCTCCTGGATTGGAAGAATCAATATTGTGAAAATGACTCTACTACCGAAAGCAATCTACAGATTCAATGCAATCCCTATCAAACTACCAATGGCATTTTTCACAGAACTAGAACAAAAAATTTCAAAATTTGTTTGGAAAAACAAAAGGCCCCGAATAGCTAAAGCAATCTTGAGAACGAAAAACGGAGCTGGAGGAATCAGGCTCCCTGACTTCAGACTATACTACAAAGCTACAGTAATTAAGACAGTCTGGTACTGGCATAAAAACAGAAAGATAGATCAGTGGATCAGGATAGAAAGCCCAGAGATAAACCCACGCACATATGGCCAACTTATCTTTGATAAAGGAGGCAGGAATGTACAGTGGAGAAAGGACAGCCTCTTCAATAAGTGGTGCTGGGAAAACTGGACAGGGACATGTAAAAGTTTGAGATTAGATCATTCCCTAGCACCATACACAAAAATAAGCTCAAAATGGATTAAAGACTTAAATGTAAGGCCAGAAACTATCAAACTCTTAGAGGAAAACATAGGTAGAACACTCTATGACATAAATCACAGCAAGATCCTTTTGGACCCACCTCCTAGAGAAATGGAAATAAAAACAAAGATAAACAAATGGGACCTAATGAAACTTCAAAGCTTTTGCACAGCAAAGGAAACCATAAAGAAGACCAAAAGACAACCCTCAGAATGGGAGAAAATATTTGCAAATGAAGCAACTGACAAAGGATTAATCTCCAAAATTTATAAACAGCTCATGCAGCTCAATAGCAAAAAAACAGACAACCCAATCCAAAAATGGGCAGAAGACTTAAATAGGCATTTCTCCAAAGAAGATATACAGACTGCCAACAAACACATGAAAGAATGCTCAACATCATTAATCATTAGAGAAATGCAAATCAAAACTACAATGAGATATCATCTCACACCAGTCAGAATGGCCATCATCAAGGAATCTAGAAACAATAAATGCTGGAGAGGGTGTGGAGAAAAGGGAACACTCTTGCACTGCTGGTGGGAATGTGAATTGGTACAGCCACTATGGAGAACGGTATGGAGGTTCCTTAAAAAACTACAAATAGAACTACCATATGACCCAGCAATCCCACTACTGGGCATATACCCTGAGAAAACCATAATTCCAAAAGAGACATGTACCAAAATGTTCATTGCAGCTCTATTCACAATAGCCCGGAGCTGGAAACAACCTAAGTGTCCATCATCGGATGAATGGATAAAGAAGATGTGGCACATATATACAATGGAATATTACTCAGCCATAAAAAGAAACGAAACTGAGCTATTTGTAATGAGGTGGATAGACCTAGAGTCTGTCATACAGAGTGAAGTTAGTCAGAAAGAGAAAGACAAATACCGTATGCTAACACATATATACGGAATTTAAAAAAAAAATGTCATGAAGAACCTAGGGGCAAAACGAGAATAAAGACACAGACCTACTTGAGAATGGACTTGAGGATATGGGGAGGGGGAAGGGTAAGCTGTGACAAAGCGAAAGAGAGGCATGGACATATATACACTACCAAACGTAAGGTAGATAGATAGTGGGAAGCAGCCGCAGAGCACAGGGAGATCAGCTCGGTGCTTTGTGACCGCCTGGAGGGGTGGGATGGGAAGGGTGGGAGGGAGGGAGATGCATGAGGGAAGGGATGTGGGAACAGATGTATATGTATGACTGATTCACTTTGTTATAAAGCAGAAACTAATTAAAAAAAAAAAAAAAAAAAAAAAAAAAAAAGAAGACATACAGATGGCTAATGGGCACATGAAAAGATGCTCAACATCACTAATTATTATAGAATTGCAAATCAAAACAATGAGATATCACCTCACACCTGTCAGAATGGCTATCATCAAAAAGTCTACAAATAAGAAATGTTGGCAAGGATGTGGAGAAAGGGGAACCTTTTTACACTGTTGGTGGCTATGTAAAGGTGCAGCCATTATGGAAAATAGCATGGAGTTTCCTCAAAAAAACTAAAAACAAAACTACAATATGATTCAGCAATTCCACTCTTGGGTGTATATCCAGAAAAAAAAGAAAACACTATTTTGAAAAAGATATATGCACCCTAATATTCATAGCAGCATTATTTACAATAGCCAAGCTATGGAAGCAACTCAAGTGTCCACTAACAGACAAATGGATAAGATGTGAGATGTGAGATCTATATCTATGTCTGTCTCTCTATCATTTATCTATCTATCTATAATGGAATATTGCTCAACTGTAAAAAAGAATGAAGTTCTGCCATTTTCAGCAATGTGGATGGACCTAGAGAATATTATGCTCAGTGAAATAAGTCACACAGAGAAAGACAAATACTACATGATTTTAATTATATATGAAATCTAAAAAATAAAACAAATGAATGTATACAGCAAAACAGACACAGGGTCACAGATATAGAAAGCAAACTAGTGGTTACCAGTGGCAGAAAGAAGGGTCAAGGGTCAAGATAGGGGTATAAGACTAAGAGATACAAACTACTATGTATAAAATAGATAAGCAACAAGGATATATTGCACAGCACAGGGAAATATAGCCATTATTTTGTGATAAATTTTAATGGAATATAATCTATAAAGATACTGAAACACTATGCTGCACACCTGAAACTAATATAATATTTGATTTAATTATACCTCAATTAAAAAAGAAAAAGAAAGACAGTATGAGAACAAAACAGTACTTAAATGGAGAAATAGAAAATCTGAACAGACCATTTACTAGTAAAGGGATGAATCAGTAATCAAAAGTCCCTCAACAAAGAAAAATCCTGGACCAGATGGCTTTACTGGTAAGTTCTATGAGACATTTAAAGAAGAACTAATACCAATTCTCCTCAAATTCTACTAAAAAATAGAAGAGGAGGGAACATTTCCAAACTCATATTTAAGGCCAGCATTACCCTGACACCTAAGTCAGACAAAGACACTACAAAAAAAAAAAGAAAAGAAAATTACTTGCCAATATCACTGATGAACATACACACACACACACAAAATTGCTCAACAAAATATTAGCAAATCAAATTCAACAGTACATTAAAAAGATTATACACCATGAAGTGGGATTTATTTCAGGGATACAGGGATGACTCAACTTCCACAAATCAATAAATGTGATGTACAGCATTAACAAAATGAAGGATAAAAATCATCACAATGGATTTTTTAAAAGCATTTGACAAAATTCAACATCCATTCATGATAAAAACTCTCAAGAAACTGGGTATAGAGGAAATGTACCTCGATATAATAAAGGCCATATATGACAAGCCACAGTTAATTTCATATTCAATGGTAAAAAGCTGAAAAATTTTTCTCTAAGATCAGAAACTACACTAAGATACCCACTCTTGCCACTTTTATTCAACATAGTACTGGGAGTTCTAACCAGGGCAGTTAGGCAAAGAAAAGAAATGAAATGCATCCAAATTGGAAAGGAAGAAGTAGAAGTATCTCTATTTGTAGAGACATGATATTATGTCTAGAAAACCCTAAAGACTCCACCAAAAAACTGTTGGAACTAATAAAAAATTTCTGTAAAGTTTTAGGATACGAACTCAATGTACAAAATTCTTGCATTTCTATACACTAACAAAAAACTAACAGAATGAGAAATTAAGGAAATAATCTCAGTTGTAATTGCATCAAAAAGAATAAAATAATTAGAAATAAATTTAAACAAGGGGGAGGAAGATCTGTAGGTTGAAAATTAAAATATGTTGATGAAAGAAATTGGAGAAAGCACAAATAAATTTTTTATTAGATTTAGAAAAATAGATTTTCCATGTTAGTGGATTGGAAGAATTAATACTGTTAAAATGTCCCTACTACCCAAAGTGATCTACAGATTTAATGAGATTTCTATCAAAATTCCAATGGCATTTTTTTACATAAATAGAAAAAACAATCCTAAAATTTGTATTTTTGTAAACACAAAAGACCCTAAAAAGCCAAAGCAATATTGAGAAAGAAGAATAAAGCTGGAAGCATCACACGTCCTGATTTCAAACTATACTACAAAGCTATAGTGATCAAAACAGTATGGTTTTGGCATAAAAACAGACACATGGATCAATAAAACAGGATAGAGAGAACTCCCCCAAATAAAAACCCCATACATATATGATCAACTAATTATGACAAAGAAGCCGATAAATGGTGTTGGGAAAACTGGATAACCATATGCAAAAAAATGAAACTATACTCCTATCTTATACCATACACAAAAATCAATTTACACTGGATTAAATACTTAAATTTAAGATCTGAAATTGTAAAACTTCTAGAAGAAAATGTAAGGGGTAACCTCCTTGACATCTGCCTTGGCAATGATATTTTTGATTGACACCAAAAGCAGACAAAAATAATTAAGTGGGACTATATCAAATTAAAAAGCTTCTGCACTTCAAGAAAATGAAAAGGCAACCTACATAATGGGAGAAAATATTTGTAAATCGTATGTCTGATAAGGGGTTAACATTCAAAATATATAAAGAGCTGACACAACTTAATAGTAAAGAAAAACAATCTGATTAAAAAATGGGCAGAGGAACTGAATAAACATATTCCCAAAGAAGACAAACAAATGGCCAACAGGTACACGAAAAGGTGATCAACGTCACCAGTCATCAGGAAAATGCAAATCAATGCCACAATGAGATATCGTCTCACACCTGTTAGAATATGGCTGTCCCCAAAAAGACAATAGAGCAAGTGTTGGGGAGGACGTGGAGAAAAGGGAACTCTTGTGCACTGTTGGTGGGAATGTAAAGTGGTGCAGCCACTGTGGAGAACAGTGTGGAGGTTCCTCAAAAAATTAAAAATAGGGCTACCGTATGATCCAGCAATCCCACTTCTGGGTATATGTCCAAAGGAAATGAAAACAGGATATTGAAGAGATTATTTGCTCTCCCATGTTCATTGCAGCATTATTCACAGTAGCCAAGATATGAAAACAACCTAAATGTCTTTCAGCAGATGAATGGATAAACAAGATGTGGTGTGTGTGCATGTGTGTGTGTGTGTGTATATATATATATATATACATATACACACACACACGCACACACACATATACAATGGAGTATCATGTAACCATAAGAAAGAAGGAAATATTGCCATTTGTGACAACGTGGATGGACCTTGAGGGCATTATGCTAAATGAAATAAGCCAGACAAAGTCAAATACTGCATGGTAACACTTATATGTGGAATCTAAATAAAAAGCCAAACCCATAGAAACAGAGAATAGAAAGTGGTTCCCAGGGTCTAGGGGTGGGGGGAAAAGGGAGAGGTTGGTAAAAGGGTACAAACTTTCAGCTATAAGGTGAATAAGGTCTATACTTAACATTATCTACATATCTAATATATAACGTGGTGCCTATAGTTGATAACACTGTATTGTGTAATTGAAATAAGCTAAGAGAGTAGAACTTAAATGTTCTCAACCAACAAAAAAATGTTAAATATGTGAGGTGATAGATGTGTTAATTAACTAGATGATGGGACTCCTTTCACAATGTATATGTATATCAAATCTCCATGATGTATGCTTTAAATATCTTACAATTTTATTTGTCAATTATAGCTCAGTAAAGCTAAAAAAAGGAAATAAAAGAGTCCCCCCACCCAATTTTTTTTTTTTAAGTTAGGGAATCCTTCAATGAGGAAGTCACTATTGAGTTGAAATCTGAAAAAGAAATAGTTGTGAACTGAAGGGTGGAAGGAAAGGGAAGAAACATTTCAGATAGACGGAGGTGATGGTCACAGGAGGGAGTTTGGTGGTTTGAGAATTAGGAGGCCATAAACTGGAGCATGGGGATGAGAGCTCAGTGAGGGATGGAGCTAGTGAGGTAGCCAGGAACCAGATCGCCACAGTCTCTCTTTCTCTCATAGTATTTGCGTTTCAAAAGCCTCTTTGATGAGTGTCTTTCGCCCTGGGTAAGCTGGGCTGCAGCAAGGCTGCCACGTGGGTCACAACTCAAACTAATAAAATCCCCTGATGGCAGTCCATGACTGAGTTCTCGGTTGATGGTAAGGTGAAGGCAACAGGTGCCGAGGAATTGCATTAGCATTTCCCAGAGCTCCCTAAAATCTCAACCCTGACTGTTTGTTTTGTGCAGCACTCCCAGCAGAGTGGTTTTGGACTCACAGCTGAGATCACCATCATCCTGAGAGGGAAAGAAAATAGAATGTTGACGTGGGAATAAGGTATGTTAGCCCCAGAATAGCAAATGTGAAAACTGAAACTGATCTTACCTTCAGTAAATGGAATTACCTACTCTAGAAATTGAAAGTCTTGAAAAATTGTATGTTGTGTGTGTCAGAACCAAAATCTTACTTTTGATGTTTCAGCCCAAGGGAGACAGAATTTCAGGCAGTAGCCTGACCACATCACACTCTTCCCCCTCCGACATGCACACATGTGCACACACACCTTATGGTGCTCCACCCTTTACCATTAGAGATTTATATTATGCCATGACCGAAGTAGATCATTCCATGAGTTCTCTGCTTTTCATTTCTATTTTGATATAAAGTTTGCAGGGAGCATATAGAATTTTGACTTATGTTTCATAATTTATGTAGCTGATTTCTTGTGAAATCGTGTTTCATGTCCTGTCACATTACATTTACTTTATATTTACCCTGCTCTGGGCAGCTTGGACATTGGTCATGACGTGTGGCTGGAGAGTAGAGGTCTGGCACCTCAGCAGGGCAGGGGGGAAGGCGTTTAGGGGAAGGGGCACTATTGGCTTGTACCCTCTAGGCAGCTGCCTCATCCAGCAAGGCATGGAGCCAGGCTGGGCCAGGTGATGCAGGTATGCTGAGATGTAAAATCCTTCTGTAGCTCGGATGACATGCTAAAGAGGTGTGTGACCTGATAGACACATGAAGGAGAAAGGGAGGGAGGGAAGGAGAGAGGTAGGAGGGCACCTCCTTTCTATCTAGCCTCATCTTGGAGGTTCAGGGATGGGCCTCTTTCACAGGCACCCTCCACTGCTACCTTGCATTTCCTTCAGTTGAGCTGAGATATGCCTCTTGTAGCTTAAGAAATGGAAGCATAGGAGACCCTTTTATGCCCTTGGGAATTTGAAATAATTCATCCCAGAGCAGTTTTCCCCAGTAGGATGGGGAATGTTGGAAGAAGTTCCCTCTGGAGGAATGCATCTGTGGAGCTCCTCCTGGAGAATTGCTGAAGCTTGTTGTCCCCAAACTCCTGTCCAGTTCCTGTGCCAGAGTGACACGTTCTAGCTCCAACCTTGTGAGACCGGGAGGACAGGGACAAGGGCTTGTGCTGTCCCTCTCTTCAGAATGTTCGTCATAGTCCTTGATTAGGTCTGAGCAACTTTCTTTGTTCCATTTGACCTTTACCAAAGCTGAGTGACTGGATGGTCACCTGACCTAAGCTGGGCCAATCAGCCTCCCTCAAAAATCTGAGTGGCAGGGAAAACACAGCTGGTTGATATTGCCCTTGGAACGATAAGGCCATGTGGAGCTAGGATCACAAGGAGGAACATCTGAATAAAACTTGCAGAGGTTTGGAGGAGCAGAAAAAAAGGGTCTCAGAAAGGAAGAGTCTACAGGGAGAATGGAATGGGCTTTCAGAGAGAAGCAGAAATGAGAGGTCAAGTTGTTCCCAAAATAAGGAGGCAAAAAGAAGAGCTGGCTGGTAAGTTTCCAGTTCCCATAAGGACCAGCTGTATTTCCACAGATAGGTTTCACAAAACTTTCCTGCATCCTTCTAATAAATTCCTTATTGCCAAAGCCAGCTTGAGTGAGTATCTGTTTCTAGAAATAAAGTGATCCTTCAGACTGGGTTGTAAAGTTTGATGTCATAGGGGAAAAGATAACCCCACTGGTTTGTGTCCTAGAGTCATTGCCAGTCTTCAGCATATGGTTTAAGGAGGGAGGGGGCTCTCTAGGTCCAAATTCTCTCCTCTTCTGGCATGCCATCTTGCTGTAAATCACAGCATTAGAGAACCATTCCGTTGGGATTGGGATTTGTCTCTCAAGGAACTTGGCTCAGTGGTACTCAATAAACTAAAATGAGCCACTCAGGGATGATTAACTTGGAGGGTCTTTTTCTTGGGATAGGGTGGTGACAGGTGAGTATATAGCCCTGCAAAAATGAGACTCCAGATGGCAAGCTCTGAGACATTCTGCATCACCCCACTCTCTTTAGCTAACATCAGCCTCACTTTTATTGAAATCATTCCAACAAAAGGATTCTTCATATATCTATAAAATCATAAGTTCATAAACTCAGAGCATTTCCTCTGAAGGCCACGGGGACTTATGATCTCCTTTTCAAGACGTCAAAGCAAGCACCAGCTCTCCTCAGCGAGCAGAGATTGCCAGGGTTATACCCTGTGATTCATTTTTTCTTGAGAAGTTTGGTTTATTTATCTGGTGAAAGGAAGATTGCGGGGGAAGAAGGTCTGTGGGTGCCCTCCCTAAGGCAGGGTGGCCCTCTCAGATGCCTTTGGGTGAGTAATCTAAAGGGGCAGAGTGGGCCAGGTAGGAATGGGGGCAAACTGGGGGAGGTAAGAAGTGCTTAAAGAATTTCAAATTAGAGATAAAAAAAGAAACAAGGAATGAAAGCGCAGACCAAGGAAACTACCTCTGAAGGGCTGAATTTGTCTTATGGGTTGTCTGTCAGTTTATAACCTTTGTCCTGTGATTTCTTCTGGTGCTGGAAGTTTAATGCTTCAAAGTTTGTCTTTGGGTGTGAGGAGAAGCTAAGATGAACCAGTGAGTGAAGACTGAAAATTCTTACTGAGAATGGGGAGTTATTTGGAATTCCTATTGGGAATTGATAGTAATGCCAAGTGTGGGGGAGAAGTCTGGGTATAGAAGTAATTTTTCCCTCTCCCTTTCCGTTTTCCTTCCCATCCTATGCTTCCATTCCTTTTCCTACCTGCTCCATGGGGCCTTCTGTGATTTTTCTTGGGCAGGGCCAACAATTTCTGTTCAGTGACCCCTGTTCTACATGGAGGCTTGGTGGAGGCCCAGAGAAATGGCATGTGAATAATGCCATGGCTTTGTGCCAAGAACAGTTGCATCTGTCATTGAGGATTTCCCATGGCCTGGACCACATGTTCCTGTGGCGCTCAGAGAAGCTCAGTAATGAGCTGATGTTCTTGGCGTGCAGGTGGGCTGGGATCATGCGTCCCAGATACTAGATCTGATGGCCTCGTTCGTGGTCCTTCTCGTTTGCTCAATGTGGGGCATCTCTCCAAATAATGCCCTGGGCCAGGCATCCTTCTAGAGCCTCCACGTGAGTTCCAGAGCCTGCCACAGCCCAGGCTGTGGTGCCTGACTTAATAATCATTCTTGTTGCTTTCTCCTTCTGAGTGTTACCAAAAATCTTCCCCTAGGAAGATGATATTAGAGATTTGGATAAGGCTTTGGTTTTTCTATTATTTTTTAAATAGTGGAAATGGCAAATACATTGAGAAATCTGGCACCAGCTGAGTTTAAAATTTTCACATAAATTGTGCCAAAAGATAGTTTTACATTACCATATTCTGTATTCTATTTTACCTCCTCTGCCTTTCTGTTGTCCAGCAGGACAAGCCTAGGCCTAAGCCTATACAAACTAATTTCATTCTGACCCTGATTAAAATTTCCTTCCAGCAAACCTGAGAAACAGCTGTTTCTCAGTGAATGGCCCCCAGCACACCCCAGCCATCCTGTCATCCCCAGAGGCCATTCCTCAGAAGCCAGCTGTTGTAAGTGAGAAGATGAAAGGTGTCAGTCCCATTCGTAATGCTGGTAATTTAGGGGAGGCAACAAGATTCTTTGTTTTATCCTTTCAAGTCGAGCATATAGTCGCTATGTTTGGGGGAAGAGTCATCATTTCCGTTCCTGCTGGATGGGGAGAAAGGAACCGTCAATCTCTTTAGTTGGAAGAGAACGTTCTTGTTCCTGATATGCAGGGTTGGTTTCTTTTGGAATGCCAGCTTTGCTTTGTTCCCCTCTGTTTTTGTTGTCCTGGCATTATAGTCGTAACACGTTAAATTATGGAGGGAGCTGGAGTTTCAGGTATCAACCTGAGGCCCTGAAAGAGTTTCACTGAGCCTCCAAATTAAAGCTGGTAAAGTTGACTAAGAAGAAGACAAGAAGATTCCTGGTGATCTAGTTATAGGAGAAACGGTGCTTTGGCTCATAAATGGGAGTCTGGAGCTTTTCATTACCTTAGTTTCTGACCTGCCTTGCAGGGTATATTCTTTTAGTTCATGCAGGTGGGTGTAATTTAAGGAGAAGGCTCCAGACACTCTGTTTCATGCTATACTTTTTATCCATCTGTCATCATCCATTCTCCTCCTTCTTAATAATAACTAATATGTGTGGACTGAAGCACCATTTGTGAAACATCCGTTATTTCATTTTGAGGAACTGGGGGCTAAGGGAGTTTGACTGACTTGGCCAGCATTCTCTGTCAGTAGATGGTAAAGACAGACCCAAATCCCACAGCACAGAGTTCAACATGGCATACAAGTCCAAATCAAAACATAATTTTAGGAGAAAAGTCTCAGGAATGCTTTTTTAAAAAAGCAAAAGGGGCTTCCCTGGTGGCGCAGTGGTTGAGAGTCCGCCTGCCGATGCAGAGGACACGGGTTCGTGCCCCGGTCCAGGAAGATCCCACATGCTGCAGAGCGGCTGGGCCCGTGAGCCATGGCCGCTGAGCCTGTGTGTCCGGAGCCTGTGCTCCGCAATGGGAGAGGCCACAACAGTGAGAGGCCCGCATACCCCCCAAAAATAAAATAAATAAAATAAAAAAGCAAAAGTTTTAGGAACTGAAGATTTAAATAAATATACAGCATATATGTGATATATAGTGTATATATATATATCCCCACGTGTGTGTGTGCATGTATATGTGTGTGTATATTCATATAGATGTATATAGTAAGGGAAGCATAATCCTGAACTAAGTAACTAATTTATACTAAAGTATAAATGACTGGGAATACTTTTCCTCCCAGAGAAGTTTCTTCAAGCACACCTGTTTAAAGATGACTAGAAGGGCAGTGTTTAGCCTGAGGGAAGGCATAGCAAATGCTATAATTTCATAATTAATATAATTATATTATTAATATAAAATAATAATATACAGTATATGTATATACATACATATATATATTCTCGGTAGTATGATGATGTGTCAGGTTATTGAGAAAGATCATTTGTCTCAGGCAAAAGATGTTACCTTTCCTAAATTAGTCTTCAAATCACATGAAGGTTACATTTTTTGTTTGTTTTTGAAGGTTACATTTCTTTTTCTAATGGAAATGCATTTCTTTTACTTACTTATTTATTTATTTATTTTATTTTACTTTTGGCTGTGTTGGGTCTTCGTTTCTGTGCGAGGGCTTTCTCTAGTTGTGGCAAGCAGGTGCCACTCTTCATCGCGGTGTGCGGGCCTCTCACTATCGCGGCATCTCTTGCTGCGGAGCACAGGCTCCAGATGCGCAGGCTCAGTAGTTGTGGCTCACGGGCCTAGTTACTCCGCGGCATGTGGGATCTTCCCAGACCAGGGCTCGAACCCGTGTCCCCTGCGTTAGCAGGTAGATTCTCAACCACTGCGCCACCAGGGAAGCCCATGAAGGTTACATTTTAAGATGCACATCGGACAGCAAATTGTTCTTTGTTTTTATGTTATGATTAATTGGAACTATTGCATTCATTCATTTACTTAATAAGCACATTTTGAGCACTTAATCAGGCAATGTTCTAGGAACTGAAAGTATGAAGATCACTAAACCAAGCATTGCTTCCAAAGGAATATGACATGAAAGGGCCTAGGGAAATTTCTGAGTTAGTGGAATCCAAGATGGGACACACTTATTCTAGATCAAGTGTGAAGCTGTCATAGGGAAGGGAACATCTGAGTGAGATTTGAAGCATGGATTCCACCAGGTGGAGGAGGAAGGGAAGGGTATTCAAGGCAGAGGAAATAACTTGCGGGAAGAGCCATCAATTATACTAATTCATGTTACAAAAGGTTGTCAAAATAACTTGTTACACACTCAGCAAACCTACTGAGCATCTACAAGTGTACCTGGCACACTGTCAGGCACTGGGGGTACAAAAATCACTCATATAGAAGCCCTGCCATCTTGAGACTTAGAATCACAGAATGCTAGGACTTTGAGGGATCTCAGCAATGATTTATTCCAGTGCTTCTTCAGATTCTGTGTTGCTGAATTCTAGGAGTTATGCTTCTAGGCTCCTAGCGAGGCAAGAAGATGTGAGTGTGTTTGTCAGCTTAGGCCAAGTTGTGCTGCAGTAACAAATGACCCCCAAATCTTAATGGCTTACAACAGTAAAGGCATATTTTTCACTCATGTGACATGATCATCATGGATCAACTCTGGTTTTACTTCAGATTTTCTTCATTCTAGAACCTGCTGAAGGAGAAGCTCTTATTTAAGACATGCTTGGCCCATTTCAGAGGGAAAAGAGAGGTGGACCATGGCTTTTATAGCTTTTGCTTGGCAATAGTACCTGTCACTTCTGCCTACGCTCACTGGCCAAAAGCAAGTAATATGGCCAAGCCTGACATCAGTGCAACAAGGAAGGATATTCTTTCTCCAGGAACAGGGGGAAATGTTTTGAGTAGTGATACAGTCTTCATCATGGAGTTTAGGAATTCTGTATTCTGGCTTCAACTAGTGCAACTCCATGTCTAACTGTTTTATATATTGGACTCATATGCAACATTTTGCTTGAAGCTAGCAAAGAATAATACTAGATGTCCACTAAAACAGTTATCCACTTTCACAATGTAGTCACCACTCACTTTGCATCCACGTGTGGCTCTGTGACCAGTTCTCACCAACAGAACATATGTACAAATGATATGTACTGATTTCAGGCCATAACTTTTAAGAAGCAGCTATACACTTTCTCCATAATACCTCTTCCCTTAGCACAGCAAGATGCAGACAATAACAAAGCTAGGAAATGGCCCACACACAAGAGGGACAGTCTCTGAATCACAGTATGGAAGAAAGCTGCCAGCTGTCCCACCCTGGATTGTAGGGTGAGTGAGAAAGAAGCTTCTATTTTTTTTTAGCCATGTACATTTTAGGGTCTATTTGTTATAGCTGTTTAAACTCTAAAGATTGTGTACATAAGAACAAATTTGGTCTCATCTAACTCTCTCCTTGTTCCGAGAAGAAAGCAAAAGATCAGGGAGGGATGGCAACTTGCCCACATTTACACAGAGTTATTTTAGGATGAAGCCTTCAGTGCAGATCTCTGGACTTACAGGCCAGGGTTTCTGGGCTCTACCCAGAAGTGAGGGAACATACGATTAAAATTCTGGTTCCAAATTGCTGGTTTATGCCCTGAATCTGGTCCAAAGATGTGTCCCATATTTCCTGCATAAAGTTTTAAAATAGTATGAATTAATTGCAAATATTTAAATATCAGGATATTTCACAAGAAGTGTTAGGTTCCAACTTCTCTTGAAAAATCCTAAGGTTTGGCATCATTATGTCTATATTCCCATGAAGGGGAAATTGGCTGTAGCTCCTTTCTCTTTAGATGGGGTATGTGCTCTCCAATTCATCAGGTCCCCTCCGCACCCTATTGTTTTCCTGCCTCTGAGGCATAGAACAAGTTGCCATTTATTGTGATGCTTATTCAGCCTAGTAGTAAAGAGGACAGTATATTTTTATTTTTCCCTTGTTCCTATAAAAGGCAGAATAATAATGAAGCAACAAGAGAGAAGAAGTAAAAAAAAAAATATTGGAGAGAATATATTTCTTTGGGCAAGTGAAGAACCGTGCCTACCCCACCCAGCTCACTTCACCTGTTTATGTTATCTGAGCCCCTATCTTTATATTTGCATTATATACCTGGACTAGGGATTAATGTGGGGAAATGATGTCTCTTTCCCCAAGGCCATTGATGAGTCAAGACAAGAGTTCTTCTCTGAGCCAGGAGTGCTATACAGATGATCACCTACATTGGTGTGGTGCAGTCACTTTCTTCAGCCTCATGGTGGGTGCTTGCTGAGGGCAAAAGGTGCCAAGCCAGAGGCCTGGGCTGGTGAGAGGGCGAGGGGTCTGCAGTGACTGGGACGGGGGTCTCTGCTCTCCAGAGGCTGGGAATAAACATCAAGGAGGGCTCTAGGACCACGGTCTCAGCCTTACTTTCCCCTCCTCAGCACACATGACAGATGACTTGCTCATAAGGGACATCCCTCCCAAAGCCCACCCAGGATGTCTGTGTACCATCATAATATTTTGGAATATGAGCTGTTTTTCTGCTGTACCTCATAGGAGCCCCTGTAACCTATCATTTAAGAATTTTGCTTTCATGGCTCCTAAAATGGCCAACACACACATGGATGGTGTTTTGTTTTTGCTATTTGGAAGAATAGGTGGTCAGCTCTAGCAGAGATTCTAGACTCCAGGATTAGGAGACATGTCCCTGCTTGGACATTTATGCAGACCTCTGCTCAACACACCCTTCCTTGTGAAGACTTCTGCTCACCCCCCCAACCTGCAATCACGTCCCTCCTCATTGCCCCTCATCCCTCTCCCCACTCACCCCCGAGATCATTTTGTGTGCATTTTACTTGTTTAATGGTGTCATTGGCTCTTGGTTATGAGCCCCATGGGCAGACACCTGGTCACCCTTGTTCACTGGGGTATCCTCAGTTCAACAGAGACTGATTGAATTAATGAATGAGGTAAATTGGCTGCTCATAGGTCTTTGATCAACAACCCTGTTCTTTGTCACATAAAGCAGGTCCTGGGATAAGTGGGGTGTAGGGGAGGGATGGTGACAATGGAAACACCACATGGATTAGGAGATCTGAGAGCAAGAGAGAGCTGTGCTCCTTTGCAGGTACAGACTGGGGAGGCTGAAGTGTACAGAGTGGGCATAACTGCATGAAATGTCTGGGCAGACACATCAGTCTGTGGTAGGGAAGCAGGAGAAGGCTTCCCAGGCACTCAGAGTCCTCTGGGTTTAAGCTCAGGGAGCTGACGGAACTGGCAGGCCTTGGGACTGTGAACGGAGCCCCAGACTGGGGTGAGGAAGTCTCACTGGGTACTGGCTTGAATAGAGGACAACACTGAGGACCAGGGCTGTGTCCCACCCCTCCCTAAGCCTTCCTGCTGCTACCTTCTGTCCAGGTAAGTTGAGAGGGCACAGCAGCCCAGTCTCAACTGAAATGAAGTTTATACCACTTGGTGAGATAGGGTCTATACAGAAACAGTTAAAAAAATAAACTAACATTTCTCACTCATTTGGGTTTATGGACTGAGATTTGTATTCCTAACACAGACAATTCTTCACAGCTGTATCTCCACCACTTTTTCTACCACTCATGGATTGCACGTAAGAGTGATTTTGTTATAGGAATAAATGTAGATCCGCTCTAATTTATTTCTAAAAAGCAATGAATTCACACATTTCCATAATTTGGCTCTCAGTTGTCAGGTTACTCATTATGTCCATTGCAACTGATTATGAAAATGTGTTCAAGACCTGCTGCTATTCTAGTGGGAAAAAAAGTGCCAGGGAGAGCCCTGGGCTGTGGATCACAGAGACCTGGGTTCTGGTTACAGCTTTGCCAGCTATTAGCTGTGGACTCCTGGCAAGTTCTCTGTCCTCTCTGGGCTTCTGCCTTCTCATCAGGTGATTATGGGAATAAAATGGCTTGTCAACTATATGTGATTGTCATAACTGCCTACCAAGTACGCTTTTATTTATGTAGTGATTTTTCTCTAATTCAGCTAAGAATTTGAATATTGCTTTTATGTTGCTTGAGGTCATCCAGTGTGAGAAGCATTAGGGTGGGTGAACTTTTTGTTTTTATTGTATTTAAAAAAAATTTTTTTACACAATTTTAAGCATCACTTTCCATTTACAGTTATTACAAAATATTGACTGTGTTCCCTGTGTTGTACAGTACATCCTTGAGCCTGTCCTACACCCAATAGTTTGTACCTCCCACTCCCCCATCCTGATATTGCCCCTCCCCTCTGCACTGGTAAACATTAGTTCATTCTGTATATCTGTGAGTCTGCTTCTTTTTTTGTTATATTCACTAGTTTGTTGTGTTTTTTAGATTCCACATAAAAGTGATATCATACGGTACCTGTCTTTCTCTGTCTGACTCTAAGCGTTGGTGAACTTTAAATGTCTTTTCTCTCTCTGACATTCTGGTCTGTGCCCTGTGACTCTAGGAGAGAGAGAGACTGAGCCACTTCTAAACTTCCTGAGGGCAGATAGTCTATTCATCCCATCACTTGAGCATGGGGGAAGCTGCCATCTTTTGTTCCTAAGGCATGGCTGTAGCCACAGGTGACTGTTTTTAAATGGATAGGTTCTTAGAAAATATTTGACAGCCTCACCTTTGTTAAGTGTTCCTCCAAGGGGTTTCAGTCGGGTTCCTGTTTTCCTGTTTATATTTTACCACTTCTAAAGTGCCACTTACCTTCATGGTGAGATGCAAATAGGAGTGCCTGACATTGCATGCTTCGGTTGAAATAAATACATCAAAATGAGTGTGAGGATTTACCAGCTGTCCACTAGAGGGCAGCAGAGTAGTGAGAATCGGGGTTCTCAGAGGCTTTGCACACTGGAGTGTTGACATGTGACTTGGCAATTGAATAATTTTTGATACTGTCCTGACACATAAACACCTAGAAGCAGGTTTTCAGAGGTTATTTGTGCACTAAAAGAGGAATTAACAAAACGAACTTGCATGCCAAAAGTAATTTTCAATATTCTACAAAGAACTGTGGCCTCATTATGAGATAGCTTTTAGAGAATATTCAGCTATCGTTAACTGGATGTGTTAAGCTTAACTGGCAAACACACATTCAAAATAAATCAGGCTGAATGGATCTAAAAAAGTACACCCGGTGACTAATAAAAACTTCTGCTGGGATTTGGGGGCTGGTCAACTCACCCAAAAGGAGAAATTTTGCTTTAAGTGACTTTTGTGTGTCTCCCAGCCCTTGGTGCTCCCAGATTTGTGGTGCTAACATGGTTAAACAGTTATACACATACTACACAGTTAGGTGTGTTATTGTGGTAATATATTTTTAAGCTATCACTCTACTTTCAGCATAAAAAGTCAGCAAATTATCAGAGCTTATTCCATTGACATTCTCACACCTTGAGAAATAGCCCATTTGTATTATCACAGTTTGATATATTTCCCATTTACTGAGCTTCTATGGCAAGTTGGCATTTTAATTTAATTATACTTTTTGCTAATGGTCTTTATTTTTCAGTGTCTGTGTGTAAAACGCCTGTAGGTTTGATTATCCACCCCCCTCTTCCCAGTGCCCAGCTGTAGTGCAAATTTATAAACTGACAAAATTCAGCGTAAAATTCAGGGAGGTGAAATGAAGGAATTTGTAAAGAAATACTGCTTGAACCATGAGGCATTTTCTTCACTTGCAGAGTGTGGCCCGGTCTTGCATACATTTAGTTCCTGGCCTTGTTGTCACTAACAGGAACTGCAGCACAAAAGAAGGTGGGGCAAGTGTTCACTCAGGTCCTCCGAGATGGGTAGGGGCCACCGAGGGTTTGAACTCCCCACAGGGTCTCTGCTGTGCCTCTGGGGATCTAGCAACAGCAGCAATAGTACCGTTCCTTGACTTCTTGGCAATGCTTAGAGCTTGTAGGGACTTTTTCCTTAAGAATACGTAATTGAGGGGGCTTCCCTGGTGGCGCAGTGGTTGAGAGCCCGCCTGCCGATGCAGGGGACACGGGTTCATGCCCCGGTCCAGGAAGATCCCACATGCCGCGGAGCGGCTGGGCCCGTGAACCACGGCCACTGAGCCTGCACGTCCAGAGCCTGTGCTCCGCAACGGGAGAGGCCACAACAGTGAGAGGCTCGTGTATCGCAAAAAAAAAAAAAAAAGAAAAAGAATAAGCAATTGATCGTGGAGGCATGTAGCTCTCCTTGAAGACTGCAAGCTGCCTCGTAGAGTCTGGGCGAGGCTGTCCCAGGACTTCAGGGCTGCAGTGGTGTGCATTTAATAGCAAAGAGGAGCTAAAGAATGGATAAACCCAGAGAGGCGAGTATACTCCCCATCCTCACATTTACGTGAGTGTGTGCTCCCTATTTTCTTGGTGCTAAAATGTCCCTGACTGTAAGACACACCACTGATTCAACACTAGCCTTTCAAGAAAAAAAAAGGAAGAAAGAAACACTGCCAGATTAAATATACACATCAATTGTGGGTACATTCCAATTTCAGAAATGCTAAAAGTGGGAAAACAAAGGCTGATTTTAAAATCTTGGAAATTTAGTATGTATAATTTTGATAGATATATTTAAGGCAAAATCAGCTTTCAAAATATGTCCCAGAATACAGCTCAGCATCGGAGTACCTGTGTAGCCATTGTCAAGTTTACATGTCTTAACTCCTACGTGGGGGAGCAATTCTTGTTCTACTACATGGGGATGTAGGAATAAAACTGGTGTGTGTCTGTGGAAGTGCTCTGTAAGCTGCTTTGTTGTGTTTTGTTATTGTATTTCACTGGATACGTGTTACATTTTATTTAGGGGTTTTTTGGACTCAGTTTAATTTTCACACAAGAGTCTCACTCTCACCTGTTCGCATCACCCCCTTGCACTCTCACCCATCCCTTCAGCTTGGATGATTTGCCATACAGAAGTGTGTGGACAAGAACCAACAATTTATTCGCCTGTTCTTGAAAAGACATACATCCTCTCCTGCTGAGAATACTGAGAAAAAACAGGAGAGTTTTAATAGTAGAGGTTTCTCCATTAAAACAGAGGGGATGGGGGCTGAAGGAGGGACCTGTGAGTGTATCAGGCAGGATATTGGTGACATCAGCCAAGGGCCCAAGAACCATCCATTACACACCTCGAAAAGAGTGGAGACATGCTCCCAGCCACAGGAAAGATGCTGCCTGCTTCAGCGCCAGCAGGAAGGAAAAAGGGAGACACAACTGAAGAACAGAGTGTGTTAATTACCTTACTCGGGGGGATCTTAGACAACATGCTGTATATGTAAATTGATACAATGAATATGATTACTGCAGGATTTAATTTTCATACGGAGGAGTGGAGGAGAGAGGGGAAGGAGACTGGGGCTTAGATGCCACTTTGATCTCTGCTCTCTTCTACAAATGGAGTCCTGCTCTTGTCTGTTAGCTTTTCCACTGGCCAGCCTCCTGAAATAATGCAGTCTGTCCCGGATCTCTGCACTTGCTGCTCAGTTGCTTGCTTGAATGAATGAAATCCTTTTGTACCATAAGAGTTAGGACAAAAAGTCAGAGAGGTACTGGGAGTCCAGTCATAGAACAGTGGGAGCTCTGGAAGGACTTTGAATCTCTCTGGCTACTCCCTGGTGTAGAGAACTGAAAGTCATAGTGGGGCCACAGGGGAAGTAGGTAGACCAGTTACCCCGAGATGAGCAGGGCTGGGGGAAGAATTTGATGCCAAGGAAGGGGGGGAGGAGAGAAGTCCTCAGATTCTGATATATTTTTAAAGCATGGGAACTGATGTGGGTGTGACAAAAACACAAAGAGGAGAGAAGGATGATGCTAAGGCTTCGGCCTGAGCAAATGGAAGGATGGCGTTGTCATGTTTTGATGTGGGGAAAATATTTATTAAAAAAAATGTGAAGTGTAAACTCTGTACCAGTTGAAAGAGGAAACAAGTGCTGTTGGGGATGGAGTGAAGTTGACTGGCAGAGAGCAAATAATTCAAGAAAAGATGCAGGAGAGAGAAAGGCTAAGAGAAAACAAATATAAGAACAGATTCAAAGCCTTTGACAAATACTCGGCTGCACACTGGGCTGGATTCTGCTTGACCTGGGAGGACATCTGTATGTAATTATTGTCTAATTATTTTTGTGCATGTGTTATGCCTGCATTCATGCAACCATAAGTTCTTTGATAGCGGGATCCTCTCTGATTCTTTGACACACAGTAGTCACTCAGGTAACACTTCCTGTCTGGCTGGGGCAGCCATGATAGCCCCAATCCGACTCATCCTCTTACGCTAACTGGACAAATCTAACTAGGAGGGTGGACCAGCGTGGGAGAAAGCATTTATCTTACCTTTACAGGGTGGGACCTTCAGATCTTAAAGTTCTCCTTTGTGCCCTTGCCTGCAGAACAGCAGGTCTCTCTTGTTCTCACACTTAGAAGATGCTGCGTGGAATGCTATGGCATCTTTGTTGCCTTCTTTGTCTAGTCTAAGGGTGTAAGAGATGGAACAGTCCTGGCATAGTTTTTCTAGTAAAACCTTTGGCCTCAGAGTGCTGAAACCTTAAAGAAAAGAAGGAATAAGCTGCAATTAGGTGCAATCAGCCCTTTTTGTTTGTTTGTTTTTAGCACTTCGGGCACCCATATTCAGTGACTGTTGGGTGGCAGTTGGGATGGTTAGAAGTTTGGTGCTTTGGGAGATACTTGAATATTTTACAAACCAAAGAAAATCTGTGTCACCTCCTCTGTGTACTTACATTGCAAAGGAGATGTGGCAGCTGAATGGATATAGTGATCAGAACCGGTGGTACCTACTGAGAAAGAAGAAAGATTCGAGTTCCTTTTTAAGTCATGATCTTATTGTTCAATTATTTTTTTAAAATAGATGTATCATTGGCCCTGGTGTGCTTCTCTCACTTTTAGGGGCATAGTGGAGGAAACAAACACACACACTCTCCTTGTGTTTCACTTCTTTGTTGGTCAGGGTTAGCTCCTCATCACCAACTGCCAGGAGCCCTTTATACCCAACATTTGGTCCAAATGGTGTTTGTGAATGAGGAAGAGAGTCCTAACCAGCTTCATGAGCCAAAGCATCACTAGGGCCTTCACTTGCTGAGGGAATTGGGAGGCTCAGGAGGCAGCTTTCCTGAGATGTTGGAGACTGTCTGGTCCACAGGGTCCTTGCCGTTTGAGCCTGGTAACTTGGCTGAGAGGGAGAGGGAGGGAGATCCAAAAAAAGCCAGTCTCCTTTGCTGATGGAGAAATCTCCCTCTAAAATTGTGATGCAAGAGCATCAGATGCCCAAGTTTTTCTGGAGTGGAGACAGAAGATCAAGCAGATGAGACAGAAAGTCTGTTTTTTCTGGAGCTGCAGCCTTTTACACCTTTATACCTAAAGGGTATTCAGCTCACAAATGTCTTTACAGTTACCTTTACAGTTGCAGTTACTGTTATGGATTGAATTATATCCCTTCAAAATGATATATTGAAGTCTTAAGCCCCAGTGCCTCAGAATGTGAGCTTTTTGGAGATAGGGTCTTTACAAAGGTAATCAAGTTAAAATGAGGACATTAAGGTGGCCCTAATCCAATATGACTGGCATCCTTATAAAAAGAGGAAATTTAGGGCTTCCCTGGTGGCGCAGTGGTTGAGAGTCCTCCTGCCGATGCAGGGGACACGGGTTCGTGCCCCGGTCTGGGAAGATCCCACATGCCGCGGAGCGGTTGGGCCTGTGAGCCATGGCCGTTGGGCCTGTGCGTCCGGAGCCTGTGCTCCGCAACGGGAGAGGCCACAACAGTGAGAGGCCCGCATACAGCAAAAAAAAAAAAAAAAGAGGAAATTTAGACACAGAAACAGACAAACACAAAGGGAAGGCAACGTAAAGAGACACAGAGAGAAGATGACCATCTACAAGACAAGGAGAGAGACCTAGAACAGATTAGGCCCTCTCGGCCCTCACAAGGAACCAATCCTGCCAACACCTTGATTTTGGACTTCTAGCCTCCAGAACTATGAGACAATACATTTCTGTTGTTTAAGCCACCCAGTTTGTGGTAATTTGTAATGGCAGCCCTAGCAAACTAATGTCGTTACCTATGGAATTTGTTACATCTTGGGTTGTTCCATTGACTCCTTCCAATATATATCCATTAATTAGTTAATACTGTCTTTAGCTATGTAGTGATATCAGGGTCACCTCCAAAGACAAATGAAATAGACTACACAGTATGGTTTGTAATGGTGATTCTGTGGATGAACAATTTGAGTTGGGCTCAGTTGAGTGTTTTTCTGTCAGTCTTGTCTAGGGTAACTCATATAACTTTAGTCACAGTAACTCAACTTTAGCTGGCACATCTAAGATGACTTCACTCATAAGTCTGGTGGTTGGTATTGGCTGGAACAGCTAGGCTGGCTGTGACAGCTGGATGACCATATGACTTTCCATCCTGAAGGAGGTTACTTAGCCTGGGCTTCTTTGTATCCAACTGTAGGGTTCCAAGAGCTGTATCCACATTCTTAATGATTTCCTTAAGATGGTTTCCCAGAAGTGAAACTGGCAGGTCAAAGGGCATGTATAGTTTCAAGGCTTTACCTGGGTCTTACCAAAAATGCATGTTCTTTTAACAGATATTATGACTGAGTCTTATCTGTATAGTAATTTTCCTGTTGTCAGTGTTTTCTATAACTCACATTCATGTGCAGGGGAAAGAAAGCCACACTCTCTACCTGACTGCATTCAATTAATTCCTAAATTAAGTAGTGCAAGTGGAAATGTAATTCAGTACATATATCCCTGAGGAGAAAGTGTACTACAGATTTGTTAAGTGGGTTTCATTCCCTATTATTAACCATATCCTAATTTTTCTAGCTGGAGAAGGGAAAGGGACAAGCATTTTTACTTTAATTAAATCATTGTACTATTAAACCAAACAACTTGTCTACACTTTCCTTTGTTGAGGAAAACCACACACTTCTGTAGCTTCTATATATGTCTCAAATATAACTGGAACCCTTATTTATTTAAAATCCAGTAGAGGCATGCTTATTTAAAAACTTGGCTGCCATTTTGTTTTAAGAGCTCTACCAGAATATTATTCAACCTTAACATCTATATAGGTATTTTCCATTCATGTGCCAGATTGGGTCAAAGTAAGTATGGTGCCAGAGTAGCAAGCTTCAGAGACATTTTTTTTAACATCCGAGTGCTTCATAAATAACCGTGCCTATATGCTTGTAGTACACACACTTAAAGCGGAAGGACAAACAGAAAGTCAACAGAGTTACACGGCGACTCCAGGTATCCTCGCCAGATGGCCAACTTCTCCCAACATTATATTTCAAGAGAGACAGAAAGACATAGGCTAAATATTAAGTAGTTACATTTGATATCATTTATCAGTCAAGAAGAGGAATAAAAAAAATCAAACCTCTAAAAAGGATTCTGAAATCCAAATCTTTTGATACAAGTTCCGAAAACTATCCTGAACAATCTTTTCACCCCGCTGGCAGGTATGATAGTAAAGTTTGGGAGACAGGGATATGTTTCTTTGGTTTCTGGATGATTGCTCCCCAAGGCATATATTCTAAGCTATATTTTGAGCTCAACATCTTTTATGTGTTTCTCGTAGAATTGAATACATTGTTTCCTCACTGGTAGGCAAAGTTTAAAACAAACCACAGTCAGAGTAGACCACACTTCCTCCTAAACCCCTTAATAAGTTCATCTTTAAATATCAACTGGCATCTTTAATTGGTATAAGGCTTTGAATTAGTCTAGGCATTGTAGTCAAAGAGATGTTAAGTCCATTCCAGACTCAGTCACATACCAGAAATGTGACAGGCAAGTCACTCTCTGAGCCTCAGGTGTACTCAACTGTAGGAATAAGACACTAACCTTCTATTTTAACTGGCTGTTATGGTGTAGATTAATTGCAATTGCATATAAGGCAGGTGACACCAAACCAGGCACACAGTAGGCTTGAATAATAATCCCTATTAGTACATTATTTTTTTATACTGTATCTTTTATAAAATTAGTTTAGATATTTTTATTCCCACTTTAGGGACAATAAGAACAGAGAGGGAAAGACATCTGCTAGGCTCAAGCTTCCAGTTCCAGAAAGCCAGAGAGGGCCTGACCCTGCACAACAGCGCTAGCCATGAACCTCCCATGGTTGATGGGGCTAGTGAGGCTTAAATGATCGAGACTTCTTTGGGCTCGAACACAACACAGTATTTTTTTAGATTTGTAATAGAAATAAGAAAGACACCGAGCATCTGAATTTAATAAAGCATCCCTGTCCCACGACTATTGATACTGGCTGTAAGATTCAAAACCAGTTTCAGGACACTGGCCTCCACTGTCCCACAAGATCACCTTCGTCTGCTTTGGTTCATTTTGAACAATCACCCTGATGTGCAGCCCTCAACAGACCAGATGCAACATTTTTACCCACTTCATGTTTGTAGCCTTGTGCAGGTTCCTCTCAGCTAGAATGGCTTATGTGGTAAATCTGTCCATGAGAGTACGGTGATTAAAATTTCAGATCCTTGGTGAAAATGATGGTTTGTTGTTGGGTTAGGTTGGTGACTATTCTTAGGAATATTTGTCCCTAATTCAAACTCAGGTACTTTTCTTTTGCAAAATCAGAACAATCTGCAAAAACAGACAACTGGTTCCATTCCCAAATGCACTACACAGTTTGGTATGTTCTGTCCTCTTATTGCACGTGGGTCTTCGACACAGAGATGCTTTCCTGTTGACTCTTGGTAGTAAGTCCTCTTCCAAACCTTCAAAGCCACTCTCTATCCAGGAGACGTGGATCTGTCCTTTTGTTTATGGCGTAGCGCACTCAGGAGCCGAGGCCAGTGAGGAGAGAGAGAGGAGCTGAACTGGTGGAAGGCAGTAGGGGAGTGGGATGATGAGAGGAAAAAATCAAGTTTGACTTTGGGAGATGACTTTTTATCCCCACAGACATGCTTTTCCAACTCTAAGACATGGCACATTTCAATCAAAAGCCAAAGTAGGATCCTAATTTATTATGAGTTGGAAATGAAATCTTAAAAATGTATGTATGTATTAGGGGGCATCATGTTGGAGGGGCATAGCATTCAGGCAGGAGAAAGGTGGAGTAGTTGATCAAAATGTGTATGTTGGGTCAGAGGAGGAATGAGGGCTTTTAGACAAGGCAATGGCTAGGCAGAGGGCTCTTAGTGATTCTTCTTGGCTAAGATCCTGTATACTAGTTCCGCATATTACTGAAACAGACATTGTTTGTTTCCTAGCCCCCATCTTCCTTATAAAAAAATACCGTGGCACTTTTTCCAGGCCCTCAGTTTGCCCCATTACAATTATTTACTATATCAGACCCCTGGCCACTTGAGGTGGGCACATGACTCAGTCATGACCAATGAAATGTAAACCAAGAAGTTTGGGGAAAGCTTTTTCTTTCCTGATATCAATACCATCATTCTAGTTTCCCCTTTCTTCTTCTTCTTCCTGCCTAGGATAGTATGGAGGTAGAGGTGTGGAGATCCAGCAGCCATCTTGTGACCATGAGGTGATATGCATATGGGCAAATGGCTACTAAGAGGGGGCAGAGTATCTCAAAAGAAGGCCCCTGGGTCACCATCCTAAGCCACATCCCAGTCCTAGCCTACGGCCCTCATACTCCTAACTATGAGGAGCATTGTTTTGTTATTTGAACTAAACATATTAATAGTTGTAACTGAGATAATTGATAACATCAAGCAATAACTGCACTGGTTTGGGTAAGAATAGCTGCTTTAAACAATGACCGCCAAAATCAGCACAGTTTATAGTAAAATTTTATTTCTTACTCACATAAAGTACCAAAGTGATATTCTTGATCAGCTGAGAACTCTTCTCTATAAGTGATTCAGGAGTGCTGTTTTTTTCTATCTGGTGTCTCTGCCATCTTCAACACATGGTTTTCAGAGTCACCCTGTGTGTGGGCTTCCAGCTGGCAGAGTGGGAAGAGAGAGTATATTGTGGGGTGAGGCGGGGACCCTGGGAGGGTATGTACCAGTTCCAGAAGTGGTACATGTCACTTCTCCCCTCTTTCCATTGACCAGACTCAGCCTTCAGTCAGAACCAACTGCATGTGAGGCTGATAATGCAGTCTAGCTGTGTGCTGAGGAGGAAGAGAAGATGACTTTTGTGAAAAGCTAGCAGGCATCTGTGGCAACCACCAAAACCATCTGTAGCGTGTCATTGCTTCATCCTTGGGCTGTTGCCTTAGAGTCCTGAGGGATGAGTTGGCACCTCATTTTACTGTCATGCCATGTCATGTCATTCTTTTTCTGTAATTTGGATGAGGGGATATGAGTGTAGATAAGCAACCAGGTCTGTGGTTGCTTCCTCATCGACTGCTGAAGAAGATGAAAAAGTAGGGGAGGGTGGCAGGGTCTGGACGTAGATATTAATTTCCTTGTTTGACTTGAGGTGAGCAGGATATGGGGGAAGAGAGGAATAAAAAATTAAATTTCTGAACCTTCAAAACCACAAACTGTATCTCATAAAATTACAAATAGGATATAAATAGCAAGGATTTGTTTGGCCAAGGTTCTTTACTAACCTTGTTGCTGGAAAGGAATGGGGTGTAGTGGTTAGAAACTCACACCTGGGCTTTGAATCCTGGCTCTACCACTTAGTGGTCCTGTGATTTGGGGCAAATTCCTTAGTCGCTCTATGTCTTGGTTTCTTTATCTATAAAAAGGAGATAATAAAAAGGATTGCCTAATAGGAATGTTGAGAGCGTTGAATGAGATGAAAATTATAAAGCCCTCAGTATAGGGTCTGACCTATAGTGGGCTTTGAATAAATGTTAGATGATTATGATGATAATGATGGTGATGATGATGAAGATTTTGAATAAGACTATTTAGTTCAAGAAGAACTTAAGTGCCAAAAGTCAACTTAGCACTTTCTTTTTTAAAATTTTATTTTATTGTGGTAAGAACACTTACCATGTGATCTACCCTCTTAACTATTTTCTATGTGTATATTATTGTTAAGGTACAATGTGTACAGCAAATCTCTAGAGCTGATTCATCCTGCTTGACTGAAACTTTATGCCCATCGATTAGTAACTCCCCATTTATCCCTCCCCCCAGCCCTTGGTGACCATCATCCCACTCTTTGATTCTATGAACTTGACTATTTTAGATACCTCATGTAAGACAAATCATGCAGTATTTGTTTTTCTGTGATTGCTTATTTCACTCAGCATGATATGAGCAATATGTTGTTACATATTGCAGAATTTCCTTCTTTTTTAAGGTTGCATAGTATTCCATTATATGGATATACTGTATTTCCTTTATTCATTCATCTGTTGATGAACATTAGACTGTGTCCTCATAATGACTACTGTGAACAGTGCTGCAATGAACATGAGAGTGCTAATATCTCTTTGAGATCTTGATTTCAACTCTTTTGAATAAATACCCAGAATTGGGGTTGCAATTTAAAAGCTTCTGCAGAGCAGAGGAAACCATCAACAGAGTGAAAAAACAACCTACAGAATGGGAGAAAATATTTGCAAACCATATGTCTGATAATTAATCTCCAAAAAATATAAAGAACTCCTCAACTCAAAATCAAAAAAAAAAAAAAAAAAAACCCAAAAACTAAGACCTAGGTTAAAAAATGAGCTAAGGATTAGAATAGACATTTCTCTAAAGAAGACATACAAAGGGCCAACAAACATATGAAAAATCTTCAAAGTCACTAGTCATCAGGGGAATGCAAATTAAAACCACGGGGAAGTATATTACCTCACACTTGTCAGGATGGCTATTATCGAAACAAAACAAAACAAAACGTAACACAGTAAGTATTGGTGAATGTGGAGAAATTGGCACCCTTGAGTATTGTTGGTGGGAATGGAAAGTGGTGCAGTCACCATGGGAAACAGAATGGAGGTTCTTCAAAAAATTAAAAATTGAACTACCATATGATCCAGCAACCCACTTCTGGGTATTTATCCAAAAGAATGATTATTATTCAAGAATTATGATTCATCAGCTTGGAGTATCCAGAGAAATCCTCTAGATGGTGCTGAAGCAGAGAATCAGCTTGGCATCCAATCTGAGAAGCTCATACATAGTTGCTTATCATTTATCCCAAGCCAAGAACATCACAAGTCAAAACTGAGGTTGTGTTGGATGAAGTAATCTGGAAAGCTCCCCTCCCCTTTACCCCTGTGAGTCCGTGTCCCTTTGGAGTGGGAGCTGTTGGCCATTCTTTGATTGCTCCCTAACACAATATCAACCTCCAATCTAATTTACATCTAATGAGACGGCGTATGTTAAGTACACACAGTATTGCTTAATGCACATTAAATGCTCAGTTAATGCAATTTCCCTTTTTTCTCAAACAGGCAGTGAGTATTTCCCTCTATTTCTTTCCTCATCAGCATGGTCACTGGGCAGCAGTCTTTATATTTATATGAAAGGCTGTTGGATGTAGAGACTTCCAGTCTGGGCTCTGGACTCAGACAGGCTTGGGCTTAAAACCCAGCCCAGCCAAGAGCTGTGTGATTGAGAACATGTTATTTACTACCATTTGTAAAATAGGGATGATGATCCATCAGTTATTTGAGGGAATGAATGCAAATTGCCCAACGCATGTAGGCATCCTATCCATGCTATTTCCCTTCCCCTTATTAAAAAAATAATCTATTTAGCCCCCAGTTCACCCCTGCATTGCACTTTTCACCATGGCTCTTCCCTAATGCCCTGACCATGGGGGAGGGGTGGCATCCTTAGGACACTTGCCTTCCATCAAAACCAACCTTCCCTGCTCCTTTTTTCTCAAGACCCTGTCTTCTCTTCTACTTGTGATGAGTTAGTTGGATGAACTAAACACAGTGAGGGGGAGGCTAGCCAGCTGGTTCCCTAAGGCAGTTAGTGGTGGTGGAAGGATAACCTGAGTGTAAGTCCTTTCCGACCGGCTGAATTATCTGGGACAAGCCATGACTCATCCCTCAGTGGCAGCTCCTCATCTACCCCATAAAGAGTGCACGAAATCGTCTCCACTGGTCCCTCCTGCCCTTTGTCTATGCTCTTTATGAGTGCAAAGGTGGCTACTATGGGCAGCAAGAGAGGCCAGGAGACCATGCATCTCTCCTAGAGGTGGGAGTGGGTTTTGGTTATCCACCTACTTAGGTATTTGACTATTTTCTCCGACTTCATGGGGAGCTGGTTTGGTCAATTGGATGAGAACAGAAATCCTCTGAATCACAAAGTCAGTCCTGAAGGGCAGTGTGGGACTAAGAACCATGGATGCCTTGGGCAAGCTGCTAATTTGGTGCCTCTTTAAACATGTTCCTGACAGGCTTGTATATGCAGGGCATATGGGAGAACTTAATATATCTAAGAATGAAAATTAATTACAAGCACAAAATCCATATACCTCTGCCTTTACGTTCAAATAAGAGGCTTATTAAGGCCCTGAGAAAAAGATGTTTCTTTAAAATACTTGTTCATTAGAAATACAGATAAATATAAAGAAAAACACAAAAAGTATTCTAAACTTACCACCCACATAAATTCTGATGATCCCCCAAAATAAAAGTATGTGCCTACAATCAGAATATGTAAACAGGTTGGAAAGGAAGATGATGCAGAGAAATTCCTTCTCCAGTCCCTTTTCACTACTGTGTTTTCTGTGGTTCTTACAAAAACATTTTACATATTTGTCAGTACATATGTGCCTGAGTGAGCACGTGCACACACACATTAATTGCAGAAAAGGAATTTAATAAATGCATTACTTCCATTGAATATAATCTTCCATTTCAACTTTTCATCTCACAATTTTTCTATTACTCAAAGCAGTGTAATGTTGGTCCCTTATAGTCACCAGCATAGAGGTAGTTTAGGCAGATACACTGTTTTGTTCAGGCCATCTCTGAAGTTTCTTTATCTGGCCTTTACAGTGCTGACATTTTTTAGTAACCCTTGTCCTCTCCTAAATTCTCTTTTGCAATTTTCCAAATCAGACGTCTTCTTGGGAGGCATATTAAAAGGGTTTAAAATTTGGATAATAAAATAAATTGCTCATTTCCTGTAAACAGCATTCCAGTATGCATTATTCAGTTTCAGAATTATCCTGATTACAACTACTGACTTCAGGCAGCTATGGTCTCTCTGTTCTTGGGGGGGGTGACATAGTAGTTATATTTTGAAAAAAAAATCAGGGAGCTTTTCAGAGAGAGGATTTTCGTTCTGTTTTATTTTGTTTTAAGCTCCAATTATGGGAATTGTCTACTTTTGTGGGACCAATTTATGTTTCGCCAATTCTGTAAGGAATTGCATGTGGAACCCTGAATTAACTGGAAACATGTTGGCAATCAGTATATATGGTGCTTTCCTGCCCCTTGCAGAAAGCTAGCGATGGCAACTGCATTGCAGGCCCGACCTTAATCAGAGTCTCCTTAAGAGCAGGGGCAACTGAAGCAGTTTTCCTCAATTCTATAAGGAGGGGGTGAGTAGGATTGAGGACTTCTTGGAAGCATCCCGATTTCTCTGGGGAGTGAGCGTAGAACAGAATAGAAGAGGAGGATATACTTGTTCTCCACCTGGGAAGCGAGTTTAGCAGGGCCTGCACCCACCTCATCTCAAATAACAGCACAATTGACGCTGATTCCACTCTCAGTGCAATGATAACGGTTCTCACAGTTGTCACCTTTGGACCATCTCTGTGATAACCCTGAGAGGTGTCCTCTTAAGAGTGGGATGGGGGAGAAAAGTCATTTTAACTTTGAAGAGCACTAAAAACTCAAACTGCGTCACATAAAATTCCAAATCAGTTCATAAAAGTGTAATAACTGACCTGCACAATGTGCATTTCCTGAAATGGGCACTCAGATTGGGCGCAAGTAACAGGTAATGAAGGGACTTTACAGAGATGATTAACGAGGGCCTCCACTTTTTATTAGACTCATTTTGCTAATCCCTAAAATTAAGGAATTCCAGGTGTATGGAGCCAAGTATGCAAATGATTTCCTTCCGCCTAGCTGCTGATTTCATAAAAGGTCCTCAAACAGAGAAATAAAACACACAGAATGGGAAGGCTTTATGGCACAGTCGAGAATATTTTGCCTTTAAATAGTTCAGACAAGCAGTGTGTGCTGTAAATTTGCCACAGAGACAAATGTGTGCAAAGCTATAAAAAGAGCAAAAGTGAGGCTGAAAGAAGGCCGTGGTGGGCGGTGAGGGGCAACAGGGAAAACTCTCAAGACCTCAGTGGCCAAGGCAGTGTTGATTCAGCGGAGGCTGCTGCTGCCCCGGGAGCGCTGGTGGGGAGAACGCTGTCCAGCGCAGCGGCTCATTCGACACAGAAACAGATGGAGAAAGAAAACTGCAGACATTTTTATCCAACAGGGGCTGGAAGCATCGCGTTTTCCTGGCGCTCTAGTTATAGGGCTTGGCAAACTATAAGCCCGAGTGCCAAAATCCAACCAACCACCTGTTTTCCTATAGCCCAAGAGCTAAAAACAGTGTTTGCATTTTCAAGCAGTTGCAAAAAACAAACAAAAAAGAATACTATTTTGTGACATGTGAAATTATAGGAGATTCAAACTTCAGGGTCTATAAATAAAGTTTCATTGGAATGTAGAATGTATGATCTATGGTTTCTTTATGTGACAGTGATAAAGTTGAGTAGTTGCAGCAGAAACTGTATGGCTTGCAAAGCCTAACATATTTCAGAAAAAGTTTGGACACCTCTATTCTAGAGCAGTGGTTCTCAAAGTGGGGTCCCCAGGGCGGCAGCCTTAGTATCACCCGGGAACCTGCTAGAAATGCAGTGTCAGGTAATACTCAGGTCTATTGAATCAGAAACTCTAGGGGAGGGACCCAGAAATCTATGTTTTAATAAGCCTCCCCCTCCAAAGGTAATTCTGATGCACCCTCAAGTTTGAGAACCAGTTCTATGGAGTAACTCCATAGCTAGAGCCTAACGGGACACTGGATATTCAGTCCTCTCAAGAGTTGCCATAGGGTCTTTATGAATGTGAGGAGTCCTCTGCAGGGACATTTACAGCCACAGTGGGTACCCTGGGCTGCCACTTGGCTGGCCTGCCCCTTAAGGACTCTGCTTAAGTAAAGCGAGAGGACCAAATATTGTTGGGAGGTGCCCAAAGCCACACAGTGGAAGAAACAGCCTTCAAGTATGGGTCTGTGTGGCCTCAACATTTGAGTTCCTTCTGCTATCCCGTGATACCCTTGAACGAAACATCCGGACACATTCTATAAGGACTCATCTCATTTCAGGCTCCAAGAAATTACTGGGAGCTAGTGACTTGGATTTTTGGAGCTCACACCCTGCTCAGCCTGGCGTCTGCTCTCAGAGCTAGCATTATGAGAGAATCATTTTGCAAAATGAAGGGAAATCGGAGGTCTCTTTGGGAAAATGTCTGGTTATTCACAGTATTTATATGTGTGGAGCACAGAATATTCTATTGTGAAAATATTGAGATAACTACTCGGGGAGCATTTTCAGTGAAATATTTACTTGGGAGAATGGGAAACATGTCTAACAATAAAAAAAATTGTAGGTGCATCTGGGTGAACATTATTTAGCTGCAAGTGTTTGCTTAGATATCTTTAATATACATGTATGCACTTTAAATTTATTTTATTGGGTGAAATAAGGACTTTGGGGAGAAGAGCTGGGGCATAGATTTTTAAATGTTCTGGGCAAATGAATACAGCCTCTGGTACAAGATGATGCTCCCAGCTGCTTTTGTTTGACGGATTATCCTGATGTCCTTCGTTTTATTGTAGTGTAAAGTAATGGGTCTGCCTGGAACAGTTTGCTGACAGGTGAGAGCCTTGGTCTGTCACTGAAATCCCAAGAATTTAAAGGGAAATACATAGCAATTCACCTGGGCTCCCACTTATTACCTGCAGTAAAGGTGGGGGTGGGGGGGGGTGAGGCACGGCGCACGTGGGGATTGACTGGCTTTTATTTTAACTTTCAAAGACGAGATTTCATCTATGTTTCTGCAGAGACCGAAGGTGCAGACAGGCAGTTGAATGTCTGCAGCTGCCTCACCAGCACATTAATCAGATTTCCTGCTTTCCCAGCAAAAGATCACTTTACTTAGACAACTTCTCTTGCAGCTCATGTGTGGGACATTTGTAGAGAGGATGTGAGGCAAAGGACCTGGGTACAAAAATCTGCTATTTTCTTTTAACTTTTTTTCTGAAATGATTATAGACCTATTAGAAGTTGCAAAAACAGTGCAGAAAATCCCCGTGTACCATTCATCCAGCTCCCCCCAGTGTTAACATCTTACATAACTATAATACCTTGTTAAAACCTGGACACTGTTATTGGTACAATACTGGTAACTAGAATACTGGATTTACTGGGAATCACCAGTTTTTATATGCACTTATTCTGTGTTGTGTATGTGTGTGTGTGTGTGTGTGTGTATGATTCTGTAAAATGTTATCACATAAACAAATTGCCTGCTATGTTTTCAATCATTAAATAATAGCAACTATCACAATATTGTTTCTAGCTTTTGGATAATTGTAATAATAAAATACAAAATATTTTGCATCTTTTATCCCTTCTTTTAACCACTCTGTCATTGGGGTGTGCCTGCACTCTGATATCATGAGTGCTTGAGGCTTCTCTCCCACTCTTCACTCCCCAGGAGTAGATGAAATGTGATCAAGAAGAAATATATAATTGAGCCACTAAGGTAGATATTGTAAGTGGTAACCAGTGAATCTTGTTCTCCTCCATGTTTGGGCACATGGAAGGTTACACCTCCCCTCCTCTTGAGGTTAGCCATGGCCATGTGACGTGCTTTGTCCAGTGTCATGAGAGTGGAAGCCTTCCCCAGTTTCCTCCTCCTGTGTCACAGAGATCGTGGAGGTCTCCGTGAAGGTGCCATGAGACCAGAGCCACCTGGAATGCTGAACAAGTGCGTGAAAGATAAGCCAATCCAAGCAATAGACCTGCCTAGATTGAAAAATAAACTTTGTTGTGTTAAGCCACTGATATTTTGGTGTCATGGCCACCTAACCTAGCCTTTCCTGACTGGTGCAGTGCTACGGCATGGTGCCATCTTGGGAGAAGAAGAGAGGTTGCTGGCTACTCTTCCTCGTGGCATGGCCTTACTAAGATTACTTCTGCTCTGGGAGAAACTGCTCTCCCATGGCTGATGGGCAGAAATGGTCCTGGTGTTCTTACCTGCCTAGGAAGTATCTTCCTCCATCTCCCTTTGTCCTACCTTAGAAAGCCAAGCAAAACCAAGGTGAGGCCCACTCCTCCCCCTGAATCAGAAACTCTGGGAGTTGGGTCCAGGAATCTGTGTTAACAAGCCTCCCGGTGATTCTAATGCAAATTCAAGTTTCAGATCCACTGGCCTAGATGCTCCTCCACTTCCCTTTCTGTGGCTTATTTGCTGTTTTATGAATCCTTGAAAGCCTGGAAGTACTGGGGCTCTGGCTCTCCATCAGTCTGCATGGAATCTAGGAATGTTTTTAAAAGAATAGACAAGACATGTTCTGCTCTGCCCTGGTTTAAGGGGTGGGGTTTTTATAACCCTGACTGATTTTAGGTGAAGGAAATGATCTCTTCCAACCTGAATGGGGCCTGAAGGCTTCTCTCCCATTACTCAGAAGTTATTCTCTGGTTGTCTTCTCTTTTTCACCATCACATGCTTCAGCTCAGATGCAATGGTTAAGGTTCATGGTTAACTGCCTTGCTGAGACTTTCCAGCTTAATTCTTCCACACTTGTTGACATGTAATTATAACTGTACTTTAAAAGGGGAAAGTGATGCTTATCTCAATGGGAAGAAGTTCTAATGGTACAAGCATCAGGGAGAGATTATTTTTTTACATAAGCTCTCGTGTCTCCTGGGTGAAGACCCTTTTGGTGTGTGCGTGGCCAGCTTTGGCTATGGTGTTACACTTCATTCGTGACACTGCATTCCTGTGCATGTGTCACCACACTTGGATACCTGAACTGCACATTAAGCCTACCTTAGGTACAGAAGCGGGATGCTCCACAGTCCTGTCATGTATTTATCCACAGTCAGCAAAGAAAACCTCTCTGAGCTGAACTGGCCACACCAGGCATTGCCCCAGCCAAAGCAAGAATCTTATTATCTGGCCCAATGTGTAGACCAAAACCTTTCAGGGGAAAATCTAGCTGGGAAGCTAGCTTCTGGGTTCCAGATAGGAGGGCTGGCAGGGATGCCCTGTGCAAAGGTGGAGAAGAAGGGCAGGTTTTGTGAAATGGAGCATGATGGTACCTAGAGTGACTGAGATTTTTACTTTATTGTAGGAGGTGGAAGGCAAAATGCCATGAACTGAACTGCAGATCTGGCAGTGTCACGTTTTGCTCCTGTTAGAAAGGAAGGATTCCACATGAGTAGTGGTGACAGTGGGCTGGCTTCTCCTCTTTGAGTGGCCCTTACACTTGGGAGTATTGCATTTCAAGGGCATTATATTGACAGATCTTGAGGACACTTTACAGTAAGGCAGCCAAGCAACATGGGGGCACAGTAGAAGGAAAGGTCATGTTTCACTTTTAGGTTTTATTTTTTACTTGTTATAAAAATAGTAAGCACACAACACAGAAAAATTAAAAGATAAAAACCTATGTAAAAAGCAACTAAAAATTGCCCATAATGGCAAAACAAAAGGTAACTTTTATTAACATGTTGGTATGTGTACTATCAAAGTTATATATAAGATATAATAAAATTGTAATCATACTAAATATACATTATGGTGTTATATTTTTGCCTAAACAGTACAGAGTAAGCTATTTACACACAGTGGTCAGGAGAGATGCTCCTCAGGGCACCCACTTCTCTCTTGTCCCGGTTGGGAATCACACAGACACTCAGGTGCCTCCCGTTTCCCACCCAATGTGCTGTATGCAAGGGTGGCTCATGACCCCTGTACTCTGAGCCCCTGTACTTTGGATTTTCCAGGATTTAACTTGCTGCCGATAAATTGGAAACTGCTGCTTTGACCGCCTGTGGGGTGAGGCCTGATGTCTGTATGGTTTCAATCGATGACAAGGTGAGTGTAATAAGCAGACTGGCTCTCCTCCTGAGGGAACTCGCTGATTCATGGCGCTGCATCCCAGGTTTCCTTCCAGCTCAGTGCTGCTTGCCGGGCCTGGCCATTTATCTTTGACAGAATCTCTACCTGAAGCTTTCCCCAAACTCCAAACCATCCCATGAGTCCCAGACACATGACTGGGGCAGGCTCACAGGAGTAAATGAAGGGGTCTGCGTTTAGAAAATGCCAGCCTTTACAGCGTGAAAACAGGACGTACCTTGGGGTGTGTTTGGTGCCACAACAAAGGATTTGTTGAAATCCACATCCATGAAATAATCTGTTTTTTCAGTGAACTTCACTATTGGTGCTCTATATGCTCTTTGAGCTTGGGCTCATTCTCTGCCGTTTGGTTGGCAAAATTGCTTAGTATCCTGTACTTTCAAGTAAGTTGTTCCAAAATCTAATATCTGGTTTGATTCTTGGGAATTCAGTATGCATTTTTTTGGGGGGGGGATCCATAAGTATCATGTGAAAAATAGTGGGTAGGTTTTCATGGAGGCTCCTCCAAACCAGTTTATCGTGTGATGTAGCCAAAGGTAGCATCAAGTGTACAATTATGACGTTTCCCTTCTGGGAATGAGGCTGGGGGGCGTCTTTGCTCTCCATCCTAGTACAAGTCTAGCCCCAAATGGAACTTTTAAGTATGGTGAGTTTGCTTTTGACTCTTCTTCTGCCTTTCTTACTGAGCTCTTCTCCCACTTTTGAGGACCTACTCACTGTCAGAAACTCAGTAGAGGACCTCAACCCCACTTGCGTGCTCCACAATAAAGCCTCCCTTTCCTCAGGCATCTTCCTCATCTAGAAGTTAAAAGCGCTAAAGCATAAATGGCTGATGTCTCGTGGTCCTGCCACAGATGTTTACAGGATTTTTTTGAAACTACCATTTGGTGGATTTCCACGTGGGCCAGCATAGCAACGCAACACAATTCAGGTGCGAATTTTGAAGACACAAGCTTTGGTTGGAGAGGCCTTTGTGTAGACTGCCATCCAGAGGAGTCTGCCCTCACCCCTACCTCTTTGTGTCTTCTTTTCCTTCCTTACTTCTCAACCAGCTGCCTCCTTGAACTTGAGTGATCAGTGGGCTCTAAAGGGTGAGGGAGTTGGGTAGAGCCAAGGTCACATGGCACTTCTACTCGTAGCTCATTAGTCACATGGTGACATGTATTTGCAGGTGAGACTGGGAAATGCAGTCCCCTAGGTGGCCAGGCACTCAGCCACTTACTTACATACATACTTACATAAGGAAGGGAAAATGAATATTGGAGTGTGTCAGTTTGCTCAGGCTGCCACAACAAAGTACCACAGTCCTGGTGACTTAAACAACAGACATTTATTTTCTCACAGTTCTAGAGGCTGGAAGTCCAAGATCAAGGTGTTAAGTAAAGTCGATTTTTTCTGAGACCTCTCTCCTTCGCTTATAGATGTCTGTGTTCTCCCTGTCCTTCACATGGTCTTTCCTCTGTGTCCTAAACACCTCTTCTTCTGAGGATGCCAGTCATATTGGATTAGGGCCCACCCATATGACCTCATTTAACCTTCATGGTCACTTTAAAAGTCACATTCTGAGGTCCTAGGGATTAGGACTCCAACATATGAATCTGGGGGTTCACAATTCAGTCCACAACAGAGAGGAAGCAAGAATCTCTGCTGTAAGCTGCTATATCTCTGCGCACATGTACGTCAAGTCTGCTTGTTCCTGTTACCAGTTAGATCGAAGGCTCCCTGACAGCAGAGGTGATGACTTTTGGTCTTCATTTTCCTCTATAGCAGTTGGTACACTGCTGCACATACTTGTGTGGTTGTTCGATAAGTGCAGTTGATTGAGCACCAGTGGTGGTGATGATAACAGAAAACATTACAATGATACAAAATAGGGCAGTTATAGATAAGTATAATTATGTATATTCGATAAAGCAAAAGTAGATTGAAAACGATTGAAATAAAGGAGCAGAAAATGGTATTCATTCATTCTTTCATGTCCTTTGTCAAAACAACTGTTCATTGTGTACCTATTATGGACCATCTTTGTCACCAGTATTGGGGATACCGGGGTTGTCCTCACAGAACCTTACATGCCGGACAGAGTGACAATTGAATTAACTAACAAGATGAAATGAGGTGGTGATAATGGCTGTTTAAGGTAAAAGCAAAATTCATGTGATACTTAGTTTGAGAAAGGCATCTAGCTGTTCAGGAAGTGTTCTCTATGGAGACATCGCCAGAGGTGAGACCTACAGTTGAGAAGGAACCAGCACAGGAAGGGCTGAGGGAAGAGCAGTAGGCAGAAAGAACAGCAAGGGCCAGGGCCCTGAGCTGGGAACCATGATGTGTGTTTGAGGAGCAGGAAGGAGGCCAGGCGGCTATGGCAGGGTGAAGGAGTGGGGGCTGGTGGGAGAGAGCAAGCTGGAGGTTGGTGGGCAGGGCTGGAACATGTAGGGCCTTAGAGGTCAAAGAAAAGGTGTGGATTTACTTTAAGGAAAATGGAAGGAAAGAAGTGATGTCATCTGATTAAGATCATGGATTTACTACTGATAATAGCTTAACTTTTTATGTTGCAGCACACAAAGTGCTTCTAAGGCTATCATTATCTTCAGTGATTTTAGTGGATTGAATATTTTGATTCCCTGTCTTGTAGAAAGGACAAAATGGGTTACAAGTTCCAGAAGACTTTCAAATACAGTCAAATGCTTGCAGTGTCAAAACCAGGCTGAGTACAATTAACGTCTGATGTTTGCAAAGGCCTATTGAGATCTGTCTGGGCCTCAGAATTATGATCATTACAAACCCCAACTCTTGTCCAGCTAGCTGAGTTGCATGTGCAAAGGTCTTGAGACAGATCTTAAAAACTGCTTTCAAAAAATATACACACTGCTAAAATTATAAAATATTTATTATTTTATATATTCATATATACTTACAAAATTATCTTTAAAATTATTTCCTGACATGACTTTCTTGCCTTGGTCAGTTAAGCCCTTTCTTGTAAAAGTGCTGAAAAGAGTTCTTGTAAACTGAGCACTCTAAGTGTTTGGATGCTGGTGACTGAGAATCCACTGGGCTGTAATTAGAGAACTGGCCACCTTCATTGGCTGCAGAGAATTATGGGAACACCAAATAACATTGCAACAATTATGCCCCAGCAATTAGCAACCAATAAAGCAGCAGACCTCATTGATATAGCTGTCCTACTTAGTAAAAATATTGGAAAACAAATACCCTTCAAAACAAATAACATGTAACTAGCTCTGGCAGAAGAGCAAAAGTGAACTTGGCTACAGCGGGAAATCTACCAACAGTCAGGCCTGGGCTGAGAGAGAGCAGTTCCTGAGTACAGGATGCCATCCTTTACCAATATCAGCCGATTCTCATGTTTAGTATGTGGGAAGTAGCATTCTCAGAGTTTAACAGGTATGGTAGCATTTCATCCTCAGAGCAACCCACCGAGGGACGTACATTATAAGCTCCATTTTACAAATGAGGAAGCTGAGGCCCAGAGAGATTACACCATCATAGGTGGCAGAGCCTTGAGTTAAAGCAGCATTTAAGTTAAACTTACAGTCTGTGTGCCGACACCTAGGGTACCCAGCTTGCCTGGGCTGGAGCCTCAGTGATGCTTCCTAAGGACTTTTCCCCCCCCAAACCAATTGCTGTTCAGACTTTGGGTAGTAGAACCTTTTGTAAAGTTAAGTCCTCTTTGATAGCCATAAACCATTTAAAGAATGCTTGAAAGTGTTTGCTCACCACTTGTATCTTGCTATTCAGTTTCAGCAAGTTATACTTGGTGATATAACTTTAGGGTGCAGATATAGAAACCGAGACACACCAAGATCACTGGACTTGGCCACTATTTCTATGGATTGGAAACATTCCATCTGCCCTGGACACTTTAAAGGGACTCACTGCCCATTCACTACTGGGTGGCTTCCACTGATTCCCCAGCTCCTTGGGGAAGGGGAGTTCACCCAAACCCCTCCCTCTTCAGGCCATGCTTATCCTCCTCTGCTCCTGGTCCCTTAACACCCTGCCCTCACCCCAGTTTGGCACTGTCCTTCCCCTAAAGACCTCCAGGTTAGAGGAGCTGCTTTGTCCTCCTTGTTCGGGTCAAAACTCAGAATCCCCTCATCAGCACACCCCACATCCATTCAGAAAGCGGAGCAATGTGGAGCTTACAAGCTTGGGTTTGCATCCACCTCTGTGACCCTGGGTGAAATAGTTAACCACTCTGGGCCTCGGAGTCCTCATCTGCAAAATGTAAGTATCAGTAATGTCATCTCATCTTGGCTGGTGAGCCTGTGACGGAATCTTGTTCAGTACCGTACTTCTCTAGCAGGTGCCCCTGTATGCTTGTGACGTGATGGAACTGTGCCTGGCACATTGAGGATGCTCAGTATGTAATGGCTATAGCCATTAATATTTTGTATTGTCACAGGTCTTAGAATATCCACTTCTTTGCAATCTATGGATATTTAGACATTATATCTTTAAAAAAAACTTTGCCAGAATAAAAAATGTATTAAATAATGAAGAAAAAGAAAAATATCTATCCTCCCTGCCCTGATCAATGATGTGGAGCCACTGTCCACCTAGGGATTGAATGGGAAGAGAGTTAGTTGTGTGAGGATGAACATCACACCTGCATTGTTTCTTTTGTATTCTCAGCATCTAGCATAGCTCTTGGAAAATTACAATAATAACCAGAAGAAAAATAGAACACATTTATTGAGCACATACTAATCACTAGGTGCTATATTAAACAATGTATCTGTGATATGTAATTCTCACGAGGATTCTCTGGGGTGAGTCCTTTTATTTTTCCCGTTTTATAGAATGAGAACGCTGAACTTCAGAGGGGTGAAGTACTTTGCCTTTGACTCACACAGTCAGTGGCAGCAAAACCAGAATTCAAAGTGAGAATGGTTTGACTGTAAACCTTGGGCTTTAACCACAGAGTATGCTGCTTTAGGAAATAGTGAAGGAAGGAGGTGGGGAGGGAGGGAGGTAGGAAGAAAATACAAAGCAAGGGAGGGAGGGAGAGAGAGAGAAAAGAGGAAGGAAGGGATGCTCTCTGGAGTCCCAGCCCAGCATAAGTACTATTTCTTAAACTTCACTGCACACTGGAATCATTTGGCCAACTTAAAAAAAAAAAAAAATACTGATGCCTGGGTCCCACCCGCAGGGATTCTAGTTTAATTGGTCTGGTCTGCAGCCTGGTCATCAGGACTGTGAACGCTCCCAGGGGATTCTGGAGGGCAGCCAAGGTTGAGACCCACTGCCTTAGCTGTAACCCATCCCCCCATGTCCTCCAAGGTGGCCAGCGGCCACTTTTCATTAGTACATGTGGGTGGCACCTGAGCCCTCCAAATGGCGGCTGCAGGTGCACTGGGCTCTGATGGAGCCAGGGGGCATGGAGGGCCTGGTGGCATGGTTGATGTAGAGCCCAGAGGAGCTTGGAGCTCAGGAAATGGGGTTTATTACAGTCTAGATGACAAAACCTTCTGTGCCGAGTTGCATGCCGACAGTGCTCAGATTGCAGGAGGGGATTGCCCGCCATCCCTTCTGGTGAGTGTCCCCCTCGCTATGGTGACAGGGCGCCTTGTGTCTGGGATTTCCTCCACAATGACTTTTCCAGACTGCCCTAGGCTGGTGCCCTGAGCTGCCTCAAGGCCTGGCTCTCGGGGCCAAGCAGCTTGTCATGGGTTGGGCTGGGGATTCCTGGCCAGGTTGGGCTAACTCTGGAGCTTGGTACGAGGAGGGGAAGAAGGAACATCCGTTTGTTGGGCAGGGTATCTGAATCACACTGGGAGTTGCTGAGATTATTTGGGTTGTGTGGCCAAGGGATATAGCATTTCCTCTGATTCGGGTAGGAAGGGGACCTTTTAAAAATATGAGTTGGTGAGTATTCCCGAGGTTCATTGCCAAGCCTGGAACTGGAAGCCGGTCTGCACAGTTCTACAGAGAACTGTGGAGTGTGAAGTTGAGGAACTGTGCAGGCAGTCTGCTTCCCATCTCTTGGCTGCCACAAGACCATCAGCACATGGGAGATCTGTCCTCTTCAAAAAGAAACAAATAATCAGACAAAAATAGCAGTTCTCCATGCTGGGCCCAGCCATCAACTCAAAATGTTCTTGAAGCACGTAATAAAAGCGGCCATTTATGTTGCTTGTATCCCAGATCTTGTGGTAGGTGCTTTACATTATTAGCTCACCTAATCCACACTTGCTCTCAACTGGTAGATAATATCCCCATTTTATAGAAAAGTAACTTGAGGTTAAGAGAGCTTAAAATAAGCTGCCCAGGGTCAAAGAGCTCATGACCAGCTATCGCGGGATCTGGACTAAGATCCAAAATTTTTGTGCTCAGTGTCCTCACTACACTGTCTCCATCAGAGTATAGACTCTATTTTACCTATTTTTGAGTTTCTGGCCCCTTGTACAGAGTCTGATGCCTAGAAGACCCACAACAATGTTTACTAAGTGGCTGGATGAATGAAGGAATGCATGGATGAATGAACAAATGAAGCCATTACATGACTGTAATCTCAATTCTTCAATTGCCAAATGGAGGTTGTAAGGGCAAGAGAAGTGATGTGTGTGACAAAGCTTTAGAGTATGGGAACATCCTACACAGGTAAGGCTTGCCAACACTACTCCAGACACTCAGAAAATTACGTTGAAAGTATAAAATTTCTCACTGCAGCAATTTAAAATGTGTCTATTTATTTTACTGGTCAACCACCAAAAATAACGGTGACACGATGTCAGATACAAAGAATCTAGAAAGTTTTCCAGACAGTAGAGGGACACTTTAAGAGGAGATTCTATTTCAGAGCATTCTTTTGGCTCATGTAATTCAGTGCTCATGGGGGTTGGAGAGTTTGGAGCTGGAAAGGAATTCGGAGACTGTGCATGAAATGCCCTGTGCTAGAGATGAGGAAACTCAGCGGAGTTGTGCATGAAATGCCCTGTGCTAGAGATGAGGAAACTCAGCGGAGTTTAGCCACTTAACCAAAGTCACAGAGAAAGAGTGGCAGAGCTGCAAGGAGGGTCTGAGGTGTGCAGGCACACTCACACCTGTCTCTTCTGCCTGGAGCTGGGCTGAGCGTAGCTCCTTCGAGCCAAAGAGTGGCCTGTGAGTTGCATGCCCGCAGCCGGGCCAGCAGACCAACAACAAACGGCGTGATTAATGGTTCCTCTGCTTTTGTCATTTATTTGCCTTGTTTTTTTCCTTCCCCCAACAGAGCCGATAAGGAAGGTTTTGCTAGAAAATCATGTATCTCTTCTTTTCCTTTCCTCTGACCAGTGAGATGCAGTTCTCATTACTCTGGCCACTTTTCAAGGGGAAGCAGTTTTACATTATTTAGCACCTAAATTGGGTCTTGAAAGAGACTCAGCAGAGGCCTCTCTTACTGTTGTCTGGGTCCCCAGGAATAGCCCACCTATTCAGACCAGCAATTCCATCTGATCTGATTGTTTCTTTGCTCGACACTGGGCCAAACTGTGGAACTTGACAGTTCATTTGCACACTGCTTTTCAGGCAGTGTGATGTGGTACAACAACAGTATATAGTGGGACAGACAGATTGTGAGTCCAGGTTCTGTATGTACCGGGCTGGGGTGGGGTCCAGCAAGCTACTTCACTTCCCTGAGCTTCGTTTCTACATCTGTGAACCTGAGATCTGGGCAGGGACTAGGTTGAAGCAAGAGAGACATCCAGGGTAAAACATTTACAGAGGCACTGATTTGTGACCCTGAAAGTGAGTGCCCCTTAAACACTGCACCCCAGAAGACTGCCTCACCTTGGTCGGAGCCCTGCTAGCACTTATTAAGCATTTGCTATACACCTGTCACTGTCTCAAGGTCTCTGTGTGCGTTACAGCCCTACGGTAGGTGTTATTGTTATCCTCATTTTGATAGACAGGGAAACTGCGCCAGAGTTTGTTACCCACCCACAATCAGGAATTTGTAAGTGGTAGAGCCAAGAATCAATAAATAAATTTAACCAAGGACTTGAAAGACCTGCACACTTTGTACTCAGCAGTCTGACACTTAGTAGGTGCTTAAATAGACACTCGGCGGTTTTTCGTGTTGCGGTTGTTATTCAGGTGTGAATCAGTAGCCACTCTCCTCCCTCCCCTGCAGGGGCCAGAATTTGGTTCAGGACCTCAAGTGGCGCCTGACCACCTCGACCAGTCTTGGAGATGACAGATCCGTTTACAGAGCTGCCAGATGGAGTCATATTAAGTTATCCATCTCTGCCAAATGCTATTCATTGTGAGATCTGCCCCGTAATGAAGCATGATGGATTGCTTCTTTTGGCCAGAGAATAACTTAACCTCTGACTCGAGATGGAGGTATGTTTTCCATGAAAAGGTGGTTAACAGCCTCTTCCACTTGTCAGAAACACTGGCCAAGGCTGTGTGAAAGTGCCAAAAACTGTATTACATCCTCAAAGTCTGTGAAAATAAATTCCTCTCGATATATTATGTATTTAGTTCCCCATCTGGGTTTCCAGGAATTACGGCTGTTATTGTACAGTCTAATTTTAAATCTGGAGCTTTATTATTCAAAAGAAATGTCTTCCCCCCCACCCTTCTCTTCTTCTTTTCCCTCCTCCTTGTTCTGTGTGCATTCTGCAGCGGATTTAATTGAGTTTTCCCCACAAGGATTCCATTGCCACTCCAGGGCTTGAATATCCTGATAGTCAATGATGCTTAAAAAAAGAGAGCTTTTGCAGCCGTGACTGCGTTCACATGGAATCCCTCATTTCCATGGAGAAGTACAATTATGTCCAAGTGAGGCGGTTTTATATTAACTTTGGGGCAGGATGCAGAATCAGAGAATGTGAGAGTGCGTTCACTGTCTTGTGGCAGTTCATGCAGGGAGCTGGCTGGCTGCTGGGTGCTTGTCAGGGGCTGAGCCTGGGCAGAGAACCTGGGTCTGGGAGCCCCGCCCCACTGATCTTGTCTGCTCCCTCCTTTTCTGTCTGTCTTTCCTCCAGCTCAGGGGAATAGTCACTCCATATCAGACGGACATTAACTGAAGAAACCTCAGCTGAGGCCTCTTTGCACACTAACCCTTCCTTTCCTGCCTCTTCAGGTGGGTGTGTTTGGGGAGGAGAAGGATGCGGGCCTTGGAGCTGAAGTCATGCGCTTCTTGGCCCTTTCACCCCACTCCTTTGGAACTGTTCTTCTACATACTGATCTGAATCTTCTTTATTTTTTTCCTCTCTTTGACATGGGAATGCTCACCTCTGAAAGTGATTTATAACCTATGAGGCACATACAAAATAAATAAAATCAAATTAAATTTTAAAATATTTGTAAACATTCTAAGGGAGTATTGGTATAGTGCATGAATGCACTGCATGCACAACTCTTTCTCCTCTTAGCTGGGTGATCTTAGATCAGTATCTTGACCCCTTGGATTCTCAGTTTCCTCATCTCTGAAATAAGACTTACTACCATGTTTATCTCAAAGATTGTTGTGAATACTTAATGAGGTGTAATATTCAAAAACCTTTACTTAGTGCTGGCCATTAACCCTCCATACTTGTTGGCAATGCTGATGAGGGGACAGGTGGCTATTATTGTTTATTGCTGTAATTATTATCATCTCTCTCTTAAAGCTGAGTCCCTACCTTACTCTGGCGTGTTTCATTTAAAGGCATGCCCGTTTTAGAGTGGAAAGTGGTTCCTGTTACTTCCCTTGCCTTTCAGCAGCACCAGGAACTGGTTCCTTGAACTACTGTTCCTTGGACAAATGCACATGTGGTCTCTAGTGAATGCTGGGTAAGGAGCAAGGGTGGAAAATTCCAGGTCTGGCTGCTGCTTGGGTAGCTGACCCTATTAACCATTAACAGTTTATCTTAAATCTGATTCTGATTACATCCAATTTGTTCTCTCACTCCCCCTCCTTGCCTGGTTTCCTTCTAGAATTTACATTAGAAAATGAACAGCCAGTGTATCCCATTTGTGAGCATTGGAATCACTGGCCCTCTTCTCATGTCAGCTCACCTAGGCACTCTCTTGGTTTTACTCACTGATCATGTCATCCTGGCTGGAGAAGAGGCGAACTTTTCTCTGGGCGTCTTTTTCCATCTGTGAAATAAGACGACTAACCATCAACCATCCTACACTGTCTTGCTCTTGTCAGGAATTCAGAGGCAATGGCTTTTCCTAAACACAATGGCACATCAAAAACAGTGGGATATAGGATATACCTTTAGGTAGAGGTTAGCTGGGTGCCAAAGATGGGTGAGAATTGTGAATGGTCAAAATTACCCCCAGAACTGCTGTAAATTTCCCAATAAGGAAGCACAGAAATCAAGGTGTTGTGATACAACCCTGTAGTAATATGGATGTGTCAATGTAAAATGTATACACACTACCATAACCTATAGAATATAACAGAGCAAGCTTTTGAATGACTGATTCTAAAGAGAGAGCACATGTAGTTGGGGTTTAGATGTTAAATACATGCTTGATTCTGCTCCTCTCTCTCAGAACTGGATTCTTTTGCTTTTCTGTGAAAGAAATTCTGTGAAAAGAAACTGTGTTTTAAGATTCAGAGAGTTTAGTTTCTCAACTATCACATGAGAAGGGGAGATCACCTATAAGGTGGTCCCACAGAAATAATGGAGAAGCCACCACCAAGCAAAACTCTGGCCATATTTTATTATAAATAGGGTAAGAATAAAAATACTCTCAACTGGATCACAGCCAATACACCCTCAGACAAGTGACCGTCTCATGACTAGATTCATGTAGATCTTTAAGTCTACAACCACATTTACTCAGGGCCAGTGACCCAGGGAGAATACTGTACTCTCAGTACTGACAATAACAGCAGCAAAAGCCAATGTTTACTGACTGCTTTCTGTGTTCCAGGTTCTATACTGAGCTCTTTATATTTGCTGTTTTGTTTGAGCTAGATGCAGTTACTATTCCCATTTTGCTGACAAAAAAAAAATAAGGCATGGAGGTTTTAAGTACCAATGACTTAGAAGCCCATGGTCACAGAACTAGGGAACATAGCACCCAGGATAATAATGCTAGCAATCTGATTCCAGAGCTCATGCTCTCTGCTGTGGTCTGAATGTTTGTGTCTGCTCAAAATTCATATGTTGAAATCTTAACCCTGCAAAGGTGATGGTATTAGTAGGTAGGGCCTTTGAGAAGTGATTAGGTCATGTGAGTGGAACCCTCATTAATGGGATTAGTGCCCTTATAAAAGAGACCCCACAGAGTTCCTTAGCCCCTTATATCATGTTGGGACACAGCAAGAAAGTGCAACCCATGAACCAGAAAGAGGGCCCTCACCAGAATGTGACCGCATTTGGACCATGCCGGCACCTTCATCTCAGAGTTCCAGCCTCCAGAACCGTGAGAAATAAATTGCTGTTGTTTATAAGCCACTCAGTCTGTGGGATTTTGTTATAGCAGCCCGAACGGACTAAGACACTCCATCTTTCACCCTCGGCCCCTCCCCTACATCCTTGGGAAAGAAGTATTATCTCTCCAGATTTCACTTTCCTCAACTATGAACTCAGGACAACGATGTCTGAGTGGGAACCTTGTGCAAAGGCCATGAGACAATGTGAGGGGGAATCGCTGTGCAACTTAACAGTGATAGAAGTTTATAGGCCTGGTGCTAATTTAAAAACAAAGATGGGTGGGTAGTTGGACCACAGCCTTCTAGTGCTGCCCCAGTGACAGCTGGTCAAGGAGACCCGTCGATACCTTCTTGTTCCCTAAGCTCTGGCATTGACCCTTCATCAGAAGCTGTAGGCTGATGGGGGAAGGGGAGGTAGAGTAGAATGGACACATCCCTCTAATCCTAGAATTCCCTTTTCAGTCAGGGGTGGTTCTGACTTTTCTTCTAATCTGAGACGTTTTCAAGGAGTGCCCCAACCTACTCTTCAGGAAGGGCTGAATCAGTACCGATTAAGGAAATGACCACTGAATCTGTTGGCTTAAAAGAAAAAAGTGAGTCTCTGCCTATTAGACTAATTGCTTAGATACCGATTCATCTGTGATAAATTGCCTTAATACATCCCACTGAGCAGAGGAACTACGAGAATGAAGCAGGGTTAAGAATAGGGTGCATTCTTCTCCAGGGAGATGAGACAATACAATATACAGTGTCCTGGGATTGTTCTAATGCACTTATTGAAATGATGCTGATGCTGGAAAGCCTGTGAAAGAAGGCAGGGTGCTTTTCTATGTGTTGGTCACATGGTGACCAACAAGCTTAGCTTGTTCATTCCTCAGAGACACATTTTGACGCACATGTAAGGGGCAAAGAGGGGGCCCTGGGGTCTGGCTGTGATTAACACCCACCTAATGAGGTATCTGGGAGGGGGTGCTGGAAGTTGAGTAGGACTTAATTATGGCGGCCTTACATGATGATGTTTGAGGGAAGGCACCAGCGTTCTGGGGTCCAAAGCTCTGAGTGGGGGTCCAGACTCCTCCTTGTTGGCTGTGTGACTTTGACTTAATCTCGTAGTGCCTCAATTTCCAAGCACTTCATTGGGCTGCTGGGGACACAGATCAGATTTGTGATGGGACCTTATTAACTGTTAGGAACTGCTCATAAGTGAAAAACAGTCCTCTATTTGATCAGTGTTTATCAAACACTGATTCTGTGCAAGAAACTGTCCTTTACTCTTGGGGGATGGCACTGACCATAGTCATACCATCCTTTTATCATGGAATTTGATTCCAGGTGGTGGAGACAAACAATACCAAATAAATGTAGAATGTGAGAATGGGGGAGGAGCTTCAAGATGGAGGAAGAGTAAGACGAGGAGATCACCTTCCTCCCCACAAATACATCAGAAATACATCTACACGTGGAACTGCTCCTATAGAACACCTACTGAACGCTGGCAGAAGACCTCAGACCTCCCAAAAGGCAAGAAACTCCCCACGTACCTGGGTAAGGCAAAAGAAAAAAGAAAAAACAGAGACTAAAGAATAGGGACGGGACCTGCACCAGTGGGAGGGAGCCGTGAAGGAGGAAAGGTTTCCACACACTAGAAGCCCCTTCTCGAGTGGAGACTGTGGGTGGCAGAGGGGGGAGTTTCGGAGCCACGGAGGAGAGCTCAGCCACAGGGGTGCGGAGGGCAAAGCGGAAAGATTCCCGCACAGAGGATCGGTGCCGACCAGCACTCAGCAGCCCGAGAGGCTTGTCTACTCAGCTGCCGGGGCAGGTGGGGCTGGGAGCTGAGGCTCGGGCTTCGGTCGGATTGCAGGTAGGGGACTGGGGTTGGCGGCATGAACACAGCCTGAAGGGAGCTAGTGCGCCACGGCTAGCCGGGAGGGAGTCCGAGGAAAAGTCTGGACCTGCCGAAGAGGCAAGAGACTTTTTCTTGCCTCTTTGTTTACTGGTGCGCGAGGAGAGGGGATTAAAAGCGCTGCTTAAAGTAGCTCCAGAGACGGGTGCAAGCCACGGCTATCAGTGCGGACCCCAGAGACGGGCATGAGACGCTAAGGCTGCTGCTGCCACCACCGAGAAGGCTGTGTGTGAGCACAGGTCACTATCCACACCTCCCTTCCTGGGAGCCTGTGCAGCCCGCCACTGCCGGGGTCCCATGATCCAGGGAAACTTCCCCGGGAGAACGCATGGCACGCCTCAGGCTGGTGCAACGTCCCACCGGCCTCTGCTGCTGCAGGCTCGCCCCGCATCCGTACCCCTCCCTCCTCCCGGCCTGAGTGAGCCAGAGCCCCCGAATTAGCTGCTCCTTTAACCCCGTCCTGTCTGAGTGAAGAACAGATGCTCTCAGGCAACCTACACGTAGAGGCGGGTCAAAATCCAAAGCTGAACCCCGAGAGCTGTGCGAACAAAGAAGAGAAAGGGAAATCTCTACCAGTAGCCTCAGGAGCAGCGGATTAAATCTCCACAATCAACTTGATGTACCCTGCATCTGTGGAATACCTGAATAGACAACGAATCATCCCAAATTGAGGAGGTGGACTTTGGGAGCAAAGATATATATATTTTTTTCCCCTTTTTCTCTTTTTGTGAGTGTGTATATGTATGCTTCTGTGTGTCATTTTGTCTGTATAGCTTTGCTTTTACCATTTGTCCTAGGGTTCTGTTTTGTTTTTTGTTAGGTTTTTTCTTTTCTTTTTTTTACTTAAAAATTTTTTTTCTTAATAATTATTTTTTATTTTAATAACTATTTTATTTTACTTTATATTATTTTATTTTATTTTATACTCTTTCTTTCTACTTTTTCTCCCCTTTATTCTGAGCTGTGTGGATGAAAGGCGCTTGGTGCTCCAGCCAGGAGTCAGGCCTGTGCCTCTGAGGTGGGAGAGCCAAGTTCAGGACACTGGTCCACAAGAGACCTCCCAGCTCCACGTAATATTAAACGGCGAAAATCTCCCAGAGATCTCCATCTGAACGCCAATGCCCAGCTTCACTCAACGACAGGCAAGCTACAGTGCTGGACACCGTATGCCAAACAACTAGCAAGACAGGAGCACAACCCCATCCATTAGCAGAGAGGCTGCCTAAAATCATAATAAGGCCACAGACACCCCAAAACACACCACCAGATGTGGACCTGCCCACCAGAAAGACAAGATCCAGCCTCATCCACCAGAACACAAGCACTATTCCCCTCCACCAGGGGGCCTACACAAGCCACTGAACCAACCTTAGCCACTGGGGACAGGCACCAAAAACAACGGGAACTACAAACCTGCAGCCTGTGAAAAGGAGACCCCAAACACAGTAAGTTAAGCAAAATGAGAAGACAGAAAAAAACACAGCAGATGAAGGAGCAAGGTAAAAACCCACCAGACCTAACAAATGAAGAGGAAATAGGCAGTCTACCTGAAAAAGAATTCAGAATAGTGATAGTAAAGATGATCCAAAATCTTGGAAATAGAATGGAGAAAATATAAGAAACATTTAACAAGGACCTAGAAGAACTAAAAAGCAAACAAACAATGATGACCAACACAATAAATGAAATTAAAAATTCTCTAGAAGGAATCAATAGCAGAATAACTGAGGCAGAAGAACGGATAAGTGACCTGGAAGATAAAATAGTGGAAATAACTACTGCAGAGCAGAATAAAGAATGAAAAGAATTGAGGACACTCTCAGAGACCTCTGGGACAATGTTAAATGTACCAACATTCGAAATATAGGGGTCCCAGAAGAAGAGAAAAAGAAAGGGACTGAGAAGATATTTGAAGAGATTATACTTTAAAACTTCCCTAATATGGTAAAGGAAATAGTTAATCAAGTCCAGGAAGCACAGAGAGTCCCATACAGGATAAATCCAAGGAGAAACACGCCAAGGCACATATTAATCAAACAATCAAAAATTAAATACAAACAAAAAGTATTAAAAGCAGCAACAGAAAAACAACAACACACAAGGGAATCCCCATAAGGTTAACAGCTGATCTTTCAGGAGAAACTCTTCAAGCCAGAAGGGAGTGGCAGGACATATTTAAAGTGATGAAGGAGAAAAACCTACAAGCAAGATTACCCAGCAAGGATCTCATTCAGATTTGATGGAGAAATTAAAACGTTTACAGGCAAGCAAAAGCTAAGAGAATGCAGCACCACCAAACGAGATTTACAACAAATGCTAAAGGAACTTCTCTAGGCAAGAAACACAAGAGAAGGAAAAGACCTACAATAACAAACCCAAAACAATTAAGAAAATTGCAATAGGAACATACATATCTGTAATTACCTTAAATGTAAATGGATTAAATGCTCCAACCAAAAGACATAGACTGGCTGAATGGATACAAAAACAAGTCCCGTATATATGCTGTCTACAAGAGACCCACTTCAGACCTAGGGGCACATACAGATTGAAAGTGAGGGGACGGAATAAGATATTCCATGCAAATGGAAATCAAAAGAAAGCTGGAGTAGCAATTCTCATATTAGACAAAATAGATTTTAAAATAAAGACTATTACAAGGGACAAAGAAGGGCAGTAAATAATGATCAAGGGATCGATCCAAGAAGAAAAAATAACAATTATAAATATTTAGGCACCAAACGTAGGAGCACTTCAATACATAAGCAAATACTAACAGCTATAAAAGGGGAAATCGACAGTAACACAATCATAGAAGGAGACTTTAACAACCCACTTTCACCAATGGACAGATCATCCAAAATGAAAATAAATAAGGAAACACAAGCCTTAAATGATACATTAAACAATATGGACATAATTGATATTTATAGGACATTCCATCCAAAAACAGCAGAATACACATTCTTCTCAAGTGCTCATGGAACATTCTCCAGGATAGATCATATCTTGGGTCACAGATCAAGCCTTGGTGAATTTCAGAAAACAGAAATTGTATCAAGTATCTTTTCTGAGCTTAGCGCTATGAGACTAGATATCAATTTCAGGAAAAAGTCTGTAAAAAATACAAACACATGGAGGCTAAACAATACACTACTTAATAACCAAGAGATCACTGAAGAAATCAAAGAGTAAATAAAAAAATACCTAGAAACAAATGACAATGAAAACATGATGACCCAAAACCTATGGGATGCAGCAAAAGCAGTTCTAAGAGGGAAGTTTATAGCAATACTATCCTACCTTAAGAAACAAGAAACATCTCAAATAAACAACCTAACCTTACACCTAAAGCAATTAGAGAAAGAAGAACAAAAAAAACCCCAAGGTTAGCAGAAGGAAAGAAATCATAAAGATCAGATCAGAAATAAAGGAAAAGGAAACAAAGGAAACGATAGCAAAGATCAATAAAACTAACAGTTTGTTCTTTGAGAAGATAAACAAAATTGATAAACCATTAGCCAGACTCATCAAGAAAAAAAAGGAGAAGACTCAAATCAATAGAATTAGAAATGAAAAAGGAGAAGTAACAACCGACACTGCAGAAATACAAAGGATCATGAGAGATTACTACAAACAACTCTATGCCAATAAACTGGACAACCTGGAAGAAATGGACAAATTCTTAGAAATGCACAACCTTCCAAGACTGAACCAGGAAGAAATAGAAAATATGAACAGACCAATCACAAGACCTGAAATTGAAACTGTGATTAAAAATCTTCCAACAAACAAAAGCCCAGGACCAGATGTCTTCACAGGCGAATTCTATCAAACATTTAGAGAAGAGCTAACACCTATCCTCCTCAAACTCTTCCAAAATATAGCAGAGAGAGGAACCCTCCCAAACTCATTCTACGAGGCCACCATCACCCTGATACCAAAACCAGACAAAGATGTCACAAAGAAAGAAAACTACAGGCCAATATCACTGATGAACATAGATGCAAAAATCCTCAACAAAATACTAGCAAACGGAATCCAACAGCACATTAAAAGGATCATACACCGTGATCAAGTGATGTTTATCCCAGGAATGCAAAGATTCTTCAATATACGCAAATCAATCAATGTGATACACCATATGAACAAATTGAAGGAGAAAACCATATGATCCTCTTAATTGATGCAGACAAAGCTTTCGACAAAATTCAACACCTATTTATGTTAAAAACCCTACAGAAAGTAGGCATAGAGGGAACTTTCCTCAACATAATAAAGGCCATATATGACAAACCCACAGCCAACATCATCCTCAACAGTGAAAAACTGAAACCATTTCCACTAAGATCAGGAACAAGACAAGGTTGCCCACTCTCACCACTGTTATTCAACATAGTTTTGGAAGTTTTAGCCACAGCAATCAGAGAAGAAAAAGAAATAAAAGGAATCCAAAACAGAAAAGAAGTAAAGCTGTCACTGTTTGCAGATGACATGATATTATACATAGAGAATCCTAAAGATGCTACCAAAAAACTACTAGAGCTAATCAATGAATTTGGTAAAGTAGCAGGATACAAAATTAATGCACAGAAATCTCTAGCACTCCTATACACTAATGCTGAAAAATCTGAAAGTGAAATTAATAAAACACTCCCATTTACCTTTGCAACAAAAAGGTTGCAACAAAAAGGTTTATCTAGGAATAAACCTACCTAAGGAGACAAAAGACCTGTGTGCAGAAAATTATAAGACACTGATGAAAGAAATTAAAGATGATACAAAAAGATGGAGAGATATGCCATGTTCTTGGATTGGAAGAATCAACATTGTGAAAATGACTCTACTACCCAAAGCAATCTCCAGATTCAGTGCAATCCCTATCAAACTACCAATGGCATTTTTCACAGAACTGGAACAAAAAATTTCACAATTTCTATGGAAACACAAAAGACCCTGAATAGCCAAAGCAATCTTGAGAAAGAAAAACAGAGCTGGAGGAATCAGGCTCCCAGACTTCAGACTATGCTACAAACCTACAGTAATCAAGACAGTATGGTACTGGCACAAAAACAGAACTATAGATCAATGGAACAGGATAGAAAGCCCAGAGATAAACCCACACACATATGGTCACCTTATCTTTGATAAAGGAGGCAAGAGTATACAGTGGAGAAAAGACAGCCTCTTCATTAAGTGATGCTGGGAAAACTGGACAGCTACATGTAAAAGAATGAAATTAGAACACTCCCTAACACCATGCACAAAAATAAACTCAAAATGGATTAAAGACCTAAATGTAAGGCCAGACATTATCAAAGTCTTAGAGGAAAACATAGGCAGAACACTCTATGACATAAATCACAGCAAGATCCTTTTTGACCCACCTTCTAGAGAAATGGAAATAAAACCAAAAATAAACAAATGGGACCTAATGAAACTTAAAAGCTTTTGCACAGCAAAGGAAACCGTAAACAAGACCAAAAGACAACCCTCAGAATGGGAGAAAATATTTGCAAATGGAACAACTGGCAAAGGATTAATCTCCAAAATTTACAAGCAGTTCAATATGAAGAAAACAAACAACCCAATCCAAAAATGGGCAGAAGACCTAAATAGACATTTCTCCAAAGAAGATATACAGATTGCCAACAAACACATGAAAGAATGCTCAACATCATTAATCATTTGAGAAATGCAAGTCAAAACTACAATGAGATATCATCTCACACCAGTCAGAACAGCCATCATCAAAAAATCTACAAACAATAAATGCTGGTGAGGGTGTGGAGAAAAGGGAACATTCTTGCACTGTTGGTGGGAATGTAAATTGATTCAGCCACTATGAAGAACAGTATGGAGGTTCCTTGAAAAACTAAAAATAAAACAACCATATGACCCAGCAATCCCACTACTGGACATGTAGCCTGAGAAAACCATAATTCAAAAAGAGTCATGTACCAAAATGTTCATTGCAGCTCTGTTTAAAATAGCCAGGACATGGAAGCAACCTAAGTGTCCATCAACAGATGAATGGATAAAGAAGATGTGCCAAATATATACAATGGAATATTACTCAGCCATAATAAGAAATGAAATTGAGTTATTTGTAGTGAGGTGGATGGACCTAGAGTCTGTCATACAGAGTGAAGTAAGTCAGAAAGAGAAAAACAAATACCGTATGCTAACACATATATATGGAATCTAAGAAAAAGAAAGAAAAAAAGGTCATGGAGAACCTCGGGTCAAGACGGGAATAAAGACACAGACCTACTAGAGAATGGACTTGAGGATACGGGGAGGCGGAAGGGTAAGCTGTGACAAAGTGACATGGACGTACGTACAATACCAAACATAAAATAGATAGCTAGTGGGAAGCAACCGCATTGCACAGGGAGATCAGCTCAGTGCTTTGTGACCACCTAGAGGGGTGGGATAGGGAGGGTGGGAGGGAGGGAGATGCAAGAAGGAAGAGATATGAGGACATATGTATATGTATAACGGATTCACTTTGTTATAAAGCAGAAACTAACACACGATTGTAAAGCAATTATACTCCAATAAAGATGTTAAAAAAAAATGAGAATGGGGAGATTTGAACAGGGAAGTGGTAGCAGCTGATCTGAGTTTCAAAAGGATAGAAAATTGAAGAATAATCAAATACTTGCTTCCTAGTTTTATTCCAAGGGGGTAACTCAGGAGCCCTCATTAATAATGTCTTTTTCAATTCAGCATAATGTATAGACATGGCCTCTTGCAAAAGGATTTAAACCCTAAAATTTCACATAAATATCAATTCATAGCAAATTTCAGATGCAATTCTATATTCAGTTTAAAACACTTCTGTAGGCATATAATTTATATAACTTCATTATGAAGCTATTTTCAAAGTTCATCTTAAACCTTGAATTTGTTAGGTCCAGAGGACTAGTTAATGTCAAGTTACTGACTGACTGTCCTTCCACCTACCCACCCATCTGTATATTTATTAATGGACGTTTACAGAGTTCTGTGGGTATTGTGCTGAGCCCCCATGTTGACCAAGATACGGCCCTGCTCTCATGGTGTCTAAAGCCATCAGTTCTCTCAGGGTTAGTGAGCTCCAGAAGGCAGTCTGAGGTTTTCTATGGTGCGAGGGCTCTGAATTCCTTATGCTTTTCTGGTTTGATGAGGCTGGGGCTATCTGAGTCATGGGAGGGGAAGCTGAGCCGGCCTAATGCGGATAAAGAGTGGCTGGGTTCAAGGAGAGGAACTTCTGATGTCAGAACAATTGCATCTCCAAGCCAGGAGGGCCCCCACGGGCCAGCTTGCTGCTGCTGTCTGTGCTGCCTTCCGATGTAAACTCTGTGTCGAGCAGACCCCAGGAACGCGCTATGTGTCCCTTCTCCTTCTAGAGAAACATGTATCTCTTTTCTCAGTATTTATTCAAATTTCCTTTGTATCGTGGACAGTTTTTTTTTTTTCAGTTTGAACTAATTTTAAATTTACAGAAAAGTTACAAAAATAGAGAGGGTCTGTATACCCGTCACTCAGCTTCCCTCAATGTTAACATCTTACATAATCATACTTAAATGATCAAAACCAAGACATTAACTTGGGTACAATACTATTAACTAAATGGCAGGCCCTACGTGAATCTCACCAGTCTATCCCCAGTATTCTTTTTCTCTTCCAGGATCCACTCCAGGATCCCACATTACATTTTGTTGTTCTTTTTCTTTAGTCTCTTCCAATCTGTGACTCTTCCTTAGTCTTTCCTTGTTCATGATGATCCCGAAGAGCAGAAAGCCCCTAGAGCCATTTAAGGGTTACAGAGTTTTGCTGCTGGATGGACATTCTCAGTAGTGAGGTTCCCATCATCAGGATCATTCAAGGAAACTTGAAATGATTTGGCTCTATAACAGATGTTACAAAGGGAATATGTGTAGACACAGGAAAGGGGCTAGATGACATGGAAGCTACACTCTAGCTCTAACAGTGAAGATGAGAAACGATGGCTCTCACTGTAGCATTCTGATTTGAATCTGGGCAAATAATTTCATTTTTCTGGGCCTCAGTTTCTTACTCTGTAATGTGGGGATAACAGCACAAATCTCAGGGTAGTTATGAGGAATAAAGGGAATAAAACATGCAGAATATTCAAAGCCAAACCTGAACATGGAAAATGTTCAATATATATTAATTACTATTAGTATTCTATTATTAATATTATTATTCATCACCATGTACATACGATTTGCCAGATACTGTGCCACGCACTTTGCCAACATATCTCACTTTGTTCTCACAGCTCTCCTGTAGATAGTTGTTATTTGCATTTTCAAGGTAAGAACCTGAGGCACATAAATACCTTCAGACCTATTTTTCTCCACTCTAGAGCCCACGATCTTTGAAATGCTGTCCTATTGCTTCACCCATAATAATGGAGTGATTTCATGTATGTGGCTTTTCAGGGCTCTTTCTCATTTATGGGTCTCACTTTATCTTCAAAACATTCTTTGGGAGTTGGGACAATGACATCTCACTTGATGGGCAGGGAAAGTGAGGGACAGTTTTAGAAGGAAGTGAGATACTTCTTCTCATCCATGTACATATTCTTTCTGACAAGATGCTATTAGAATCTCAAAAAGGCCCTTCCAAGCTCTTGATAAACATGCACTAACTTTCACAAAGCATTTCAAGTTGTCTTGTGTGGTTATCACTGTGAGGCCTCCAACCCATCCCTTACAGAGGATGCCTCCAGGGGTTGCGTTGCAAAGACTCCATGGCCAGCTTAATGTCAGGACCTAACCCCAGGAGATCTTTGGCTAAGATAACTTAAAATCATCCCGAGTTTGCCAAACGATGCTGTAATTTAGGATTTGTCTTCTCTCCCAGAGAAGATATCCCCTCAAATTAGAAACCGAGACCAACAACCACAAAGACCAGATCCCTTGTGGCTTTGTTTGGATTTTTTGGCTTGAAAATCCTTGCATTTAAGGACCAAACATTGGCCATGCATGATTCTAATGTTTGGGGAAAGGCACTAGAGACACTAAGATAATTAAAGTAAGCACTGACATCTTTAATTCTCCTTGAAAGGGGACCAACCCAAATGGTAGGTTAGGTAAGGCAAACATCCTTCTAGTTTAAAACATATTCTCTGAGCCCTGTGAATACTGGGGACCATGGACAAATGAGACTTGGTCCCTGGAGTATGGGAATGATCACAGATGACACTGACTATGTGCTAGGTGATATATGTGTTTTCACCCTTATTTTATTTCTTCATAAATAACTCTATAATGTAATAATTATTTATTTTATTTTATGGAGATCCAGAGAAAGATTGAATAAGCAACCAAAGATTACACAGCAAGTAAGTACTAACCCAAGATTTGAACCCAGGTCCTACTGATCTCAAAGGCTCTGCTCATTACATATAGCCACATGGCCCTTAGAGAACACACAGACGAGCATGCAAGACACACAAGCAATTTTATCCTTGTGATGTGGTGGTTGAGCTACCAATTGGGTTTCCCCTTGTAATCCTGTGAGAAAACACCATAAGGAGGTTCACAAATCTGTTTTAGGATATGCTTCTGGGGTCTTCCCAAGCTCCATGTAGACCCCGTCCCTCTTCTCCATTGCTTGAGGTGGGTGTATATACACATGGTTTCATTTTTTTTTTTAATATATTTTTTAACATCTTTACTGGAGTATAATTGCTTTACATTGTTGTGTTAGTTTCTGCTGTATAACAAAGTGAATCAGCTATACGTATACATATATGCCTCTTGTGTCCCCCTCCCACCCTCCCTATCCCACCCCTCTAGGTGGTCACAAAGCACTGAGCTGATCTCCCAGTGCTATGCGGCTGCTTCCATCTAGCTGTCTATTTTACATTTCGTAATGTATATATTTCCATGCCACTATCTCACTTCGTCCCAGCTTACCTCCCACCTTACCCTCCCCCTCCTCCTACCCTCAAGTCCATTCTCTATGCCTCCGTCTTTATTCCTGTCCTGCCCCTAGGTTCTTCATAACCATTTTTTTTTTAGATTCCCTATAAATGTGTTAGCATACGGTATTTGTTTTTCTCTTTCTGACTTACTTCACTCTGTATGACAGACTCTAGGTCCATCCACCTCACTACAAATAACTCAATTTCGTTTCTTTTTGTGGCTGAGTAATATTCCTTTGTATATATGTGCCACATCTTCTTTATCCATTCATCTGTCGATGGACGCTTAGGTTGCTTCCATGTCCTGGCTATTGTAAATGGTGCTGCAATGAACATTGTGGTACATGACTCTTTTGGAATTATGGTTTTCTCAGGCTACATGTCCAGTAGTGGGATTGCTGGGTCATATGGTTGTTCTATTTTTAGTTTTTTAAGGAACCTCCATACTGTTCTCCATAGTGGCTGTATCAATTTACATTCCCACCAACAGTGCAAGAGGGTTCCCTTTTCTCCACACTCTCTCCAGCACTTATTGTTTGTAGATTTTTTGATGATGGCCATTTTGACTGGTGTGAGGTGATACCTCATTGTAGTTTTGATTTGCATTTCTCTAATGATTAGTGATGTTGAGCATTCTTTCATGTGTTGGTTGGCAATCTGTATATCTTCTTTGGAGAAATGTCTATTTAGGTCTTCTGCTCATTTTTGGATTGGGTTGTTTGTTTTTTTGATATTGAGCTGCTTGTATATTTTGGAGGTTAATCCTCTGTCAGTTGCTTCATTTGCAAAATTTTCTCCCATTCTGAGGGTTGTCTTTTGGTTTTGTTTATGGTTTCCTTTGCTGTGCAAAAGCTTTTAAGTTTCATTAGGTCCCATTTGTTTATTTTTGTTTTGATTTCCATTTCTCTAGGAGGTGGGTCAAAAAGGATCTTGCTGTGACTTATGTCATAGAGTGTTCTGCTTATGTTTTCCTCTAAGAGTTTTATAGTGTCTGGCCTTACATTTAGGTCTTTAATCCATTTTGAGTTTATTTTTGTGCATGGTGTTAGGGAGTGTTCTAATTTCATTCTTTTACATGTAGCTGTCCTGTTTTCCCAGTACCACTTATTGAAGAGGCTTTCTTTTCTCCATTGTATACTCTTGCCTCCTGTATCAAAGATAAGGTGACCATATGTGTATGAGTTTATCTCTGGGCTTTCTATCCTGTTCCATTTCCATTGATCTATAGTTCTGTTTTTGTGCCAGTACCATACTGTCTTGATTACCGTAGCTTTGTAGTATAGTCTGAAGTCTGTGAGCCTGATTCCTCCAGCTCCGTTTTTCTTTCTCAAGATTACTTTGGCTATTAAGGGTCTTTTGTGTTTCATACAAATTGTGAAATTTTTTGTTTTGTTGTGTGAAAAATGCCATTGGTAGTTTGATAGGGATTTCATTGAATCTGGAGATTGCTTTGGGTAGTATAATCATTTTCACATTGTTGATTCTTCCAATCCAAGAACATGGTATATCTCTCCATCTGTTTGCATTATCTCTAATTTCTTTCATCAGTGTCTTGTAGTTTTCTGTACACAGGCCTTTTGTCTCATTAGGTAGGTTTTTTCCTAGGTATTTTATTTTCTTTGTTGCAGTGGTAGATGGGAGTGTTTCCTTAATTTCTCTTTCAGATTCTTCATCATTAGTGTATAGGAATGCTAGAGATTTCTGTGCATTAATTTTGTATCCCGCAACTTTACCAAATTCACTGATTAGCTCTAGTAGTTTTCTGGTAGCATCTTTAGAATTCTCTATGTATAGTATCATGTCATCTGCAAACAGTGACAGCTTTACTTCTTTTCTAATTTGGATTCCTTTTATTTCTTTTTCTTCTCTGATTGCTGTGGCTAAAACTTCCAAAACTATGTTGAATAATAGTGGTGAGAGTGGGCAGCCTTGTCTTGTTCCTGATCTTAGTGGAAGTGGTTTCAGTTTTTCACCATTGAGGACGGTGTTGACCCTGTCAGCCACACAGCTCAGAAGAGAAGGGAGAAAAAAAAAGAGAGAAAAAATAAATAAAATAAAGTTATTTAAATAAAAAATTTAAAAAATATATTATTAAACTTAAAAAAGTGTTAACAAAAAAGAGAAGAGAGCAAACAAGCTAATAAATAAATCCGCCAGTGATAACAAGCCCTAAAAACTAAACTAAGATAAACATAAAAATCAGTGACTAGCCAAGTCGCCTACAGCAAACGCCAAGTCCATAGTTGCTACCAAAGTCTACTGCCTCAAATTTGGGATGATTCGTTGACTGTTCAGGTATTCCACAGATGCAGGGTACATCAAGTTGATTGTGGAGATTTAATCTGCTGCTCCTGAGGCTGCTGGGAGAGATTTCCCTTTCTCTTCTTTGTTCACACAGCTCCCGGTGTTCAGCTTTGGATTTGGCCCCGCCTCTGCGTGTAGGTCTCCCTCTGGCATCTGTTCTTCGTCCAGACAAGAGTGGGTTAAAGGAGTGGCTGATTAGCGGGCTCTGGCTCACTCAGGCCGGTTGGGGTGGGGGGCGGGAGCGGTACAGAATACAGGGCAAGCCTGTGGGCAGCAGAGGCCGGTGTGATATTGCAACAGCCTGAGGCACGCTGTGCATTCTCCTGGGGAAGTTGTCCCTGGATCACAGGACCCTGGCACTGGCGGGCTGCACAGGCTCCTGGGAGGGGAGGTATGGACAGTGACCTGTGCTTGCACACAGGCTTCTTGCTGGTTGCACCGGCAGCCTTAGCGTCTCATGCCCGTCTCTGGGGTCTGTGCTGATAGGCGCGGCTCATGCCCATCTCTGGAGCTCGTTTAGGTGGTGCTCTGAATCCCCTCTCCTCCCGCACCCTGAAACAATGGCCTCTTGCCTCTTAGGCAGGTCCAGACTTTTTCCTGGACTCCCTCCCAGCTAGCTGTGGTGCACTAACCCCCTTCTGGCTGTGTTCACGCAACCAACCCCAGTTCTTTCCCTGGGATCTGACCTCCAAAGCCCGAGCCTAAGCTCCCAGACCCCACCCACCCTGGCAGGTGAGCAGACAAGCCTCTCGGGCTGGTGAGTGCTGGTCAGCACTGATCCTCTGTGTGGGAATCTCTCCACTTTGCCCTCCGCACCCCTGTGGTTGTGCTCTCCTCCGTGGCTCCGAAGCTTACCCCCCTGCCCCGCCCACCTCCATCTCTGCCAGTGAAGGGGCTTCCTAGTGTGTGGAAACTTTTCCTCTTTCACAGCTCCCTCTCAGAGGTGCAGGTCCCAGCTGTATTTTTTTGTGTCTGTTTTTTCTTTTTTCTTCTGCCCTCCTCACGTACGTGAGGAGTTTCTTGCCTTTTGGGAAGTCTGAGGTCTTCTGCCAGCGTTCAGTAGGTGTTCTGTAGGAGCTTTTCCACATGTAGATGTATTTTTGATGTATTTGTGGGAGGAAGGTGATCTCCACATCTGACTCCTCCACCATTGAAGGTCCTCCGGTTTCTTATTTTGCAAAGCTAGAATGGAGACAATGGAGAAGGGAAGGAATAAAATATCTGCCTAGCAATGAACATGTGTTAAAACCGGATAAATTCAATTCATCATTAAAAAAAATAGTTGAACAGTAAGGAGTCTGGCTCACAGTGGGCATTCGATATATGGGAGTTGAATGAATTAATGGGTGAATGAATAAATTTTGAGACCAAAAGCGGTTAATAGAATGAATGGCTTTTGCACAATATGGGCCTGGTGAGTTGGCTCTAGTTTTGTCCCTTTTTGCATAAATGTGGAAGATGAGGTGTACAGCGTTATCCTGAAATCGGCATCTCCCTTACGTCAAAGGACATGGAATGAGTTAGAACCAACATGTACACATGGAATTGTCCTTTTGCTTATTACGAAAGACTGTTTAGAAGAAAAGAGAAATTTCAATCACTACACACCTGTTAGAATGGCCAAAATCCGGAAGACTAACAATGCTGGCTTAGATGTGGAGCAACGGAATTCCCATTCATAACTGTTGGGAATGTAAAATGTACAGCCACTTTGGAAGACAGTTTGATGGTTTCTTACAAAACTTACCGTACTCTTACCATATGATCCAGCAGTCACATTCCTTGGTATTTACCCAAAGGAACTGAAAATTTATGTCCACACAAAAACCTGCACAAGAATATTTACAGCAGCTTGATTCATAATTGCCAAAACTTGGAAGCAACTAAGATGTCCTTTAGTAGATGAATGGATAAATAAACTGTGGTACATCCAGACAATGGAATATTATTTAGTGCTAAAAAGAAACGCATTGGGCTTCCCTGGTGGCGCAGTGGTTGAGAGTCTGCCTACCGATGCAGGGGACACGGGTTCGTGCCCCGGTCCAGGAAGATCCCACATGCTGTGGAGCGGCTGGGCCTGTGAGCCATGACCGCTGAGCCTGTGCGTCTGGAGCCTGTGCTCCACAACGGGAGAGGCCAGAACAGTGAGAGGCCCGCGTACCACACACACACACACACACAAAAAGAAACGCATTATCAAGCCATGAAAATACATGCAGGAAACTTAAATGCAAATCACTAAGTGCAAAGAGCCAATCTGAAAAGGCTGCATATTGTATGCTTCCAGCTATGATATTCTGGAAAAGGTAAAACTATGGAGACAGTAAAAAGATCAGTGGTTGCCAGGTGTAGGGAGGTGGGAACGGATGAATAGGCAGAACACAGGGGACTTCTAGGGCAGTAAAAGTTTTCTGTTTGATACTATAATGATGGATACAAGTCATTTTACATTTGCCCAAACCCAGAGAATGTACAACACCATGAGTGAACCCTAATGTAGACTGTGGACTTCGGGAGCTAAGGATGTGTCAGTGTAGGTCCATCGATTGTAACAAAGGTACCACTCTGGTGACAGGATGGTGATAGTGGGGAAGGTACGCATATGTGGAGGCAGGGGGTATATAGGGAATCTCGGTACCTTCCCCTCAATTTTGCTGTGAACTTGAAATTACTCTTTAAAAAGTTTTAAAAACTGAAAACAAAAACAAACAAAAAACCCCACTGAAGTCTTAATAGAAGGGAATTTTCTCAATTTCATAAATAATATCTCCAAAAGCCTACAGTTGCTAACATACTCAGTGATGAAAAACTCAGAACTTTGCCATTAAGATCAGGAGCAAGGCAAGGATATTCCCTCTCACAGCTACTTGAAAGGACGGAAAAGAGGGAGGAAGGGAGGGAGGAAAAATTTTAAAGCTCTGAAAAAAAGATTAGAAGGGAAAGCTTGGGAATCTTAACTATTAAGACTTCTTCTATGTACTGTGGTCCAGTTCATCTGAGGAGATTTGCTTTCCTCATGTCTTTTTCTAGGCTGTGATTCTGGGAGATGTAACCCAGTCCCTGCCTGGCTCTAGACAACTGAATACAATCCCGGCTCAAGCTTGTTTAGTGATAAACCATGAACTATTTCATACTTTCACCAAAAAAATTTAGCAAATGGGGTAATGGACATGAACATCTTGTTTCTCTTAGGATTACTGTGTAATTAATTCTTGTTAGTAAGAAAAACCACATTTAGGGGCTGCCATATGTGACTGTTTTATTCTTTACATGAAAATTATTGTTTTAAATTTTGAGATCCAAACAAAACATGAACATAGGCTGGTTTCTGGCGTCTAGGTGAAGGATGGCATTGGCCTGACCTGGGCTCAGGGAACGGTCTCTTGTCTGCTGCTCCCCTTACTTGCAGTTGCCCTGAAGGTGGCGGGGAGGCATGCAAGCCAAGCCCGCAGCTCTTCTACAGAAATTTGCTGCTTTGTGGTGTTTGGAGGACTTTGAGGTGCTGCATGAGAAAAAAAAATCGAGGCAATGAATGCGAAGTAACAGGTTTTAATACCTGAAGGCAAGTACTACAAACTGGAGACCTCCACTCTCCCTAGCCAGGGTCTCTTTTGGTCTACAAGGTGTGCCTGTCCATTCCCTTTCCTTCTGCTTGCTCATCCCTTGTATCGTACAGCTGGCCAGCTGCACACTGTGGTGTTAGCTGCTGGATCCTTAGAGGCCTTTGAGTTGCAAACCCTCCTGTCAGCCGCTAGCTACGAGCATCTCGGGAAAAGGAACACGTGCAGTTGGCTTTAAGACTTCTTTGGACTTGGACAAAGAGTAAGGTAGACCCTGAGCCAGAATGGAGGACTGTAATTCTTTTACTTTCCAGCTCAGGATTCTGCAAAGGTTCTGCATCCCAGAGACCCCAACATCTTCTGCACATTCTGTCACCTCCTCAAGTCCTACTTACTCCTTGGGCCACAAATTCTGGGTCTCTGAGCAGGATTTATTTGTTCCACTGTCATGTTCCTATCGTAGCCTTGGCCTAGATCAATGCCTTGATCACATTCTTCGAAAGTTTTCAGTTGAGAAAGCTACAGCCGACAGCTGCTAGGGCTTGAGGTCGTTTGTGTTCTCCTAGGTCTCCTTTGGACCTAGGATATTTTCTGGCACACAGTAGGGGGTTAAAAAGATTTGCCGATTAGGAAATGGCAAAGCTTCAGATTGTCTTCAAAGTGGATGCATGGGTTCCGTTGAAAGTCTGACTTTGCAATGTTGCCGTGGGCCTTCCCCACTGAACACTGTAAGAAGGCTGTGGGTACCCTACTCCCGTCGTCTTCTTTTTTCTCATTGGAGAAGCGGGAGCATGGAGGCAAGAGACAGTGTGGCTCTGAGACTTTTCTCCTTTACATTATCCATGCTGTTGACGGGGCATTAAAACCCAACCTCCTCTACAGCGGCATGTTCAGCAAGCCCCCGACTGCTGGAATCCAGTTCATCAACTGAGTATCAGGGCAGCAGATCTGTATACTGTGTTCCCTTCAGCTGACCACCACTGTCTGCATGGGAGGCAGGGCTGGGGGAGGGGGGGGTGGTCAGGCTAAGAGAGAGCTGGAGTGGGGGAGGGGAGGAGGCGGCGGGGGGGGGGTGGTGAGCTCTCCATGTGAACTTCCCCCCCACCCCCGTTCCAAATCGTAAATTAACAACAGGGGACCTTGTTAAGTGCAGCTTCACAAATTAATATGAAATATAGTGCTTTTTCATAAGCTTGAGAACCAGATTTAAAAGCGTATTGGTGTTTGTACACAGCAGGCCGTAATGATCCATTATCCTACAGACAGAGGAGCTTGCAGCAACACATAAAGAAGACGCAATTGGGCCATCTGCTTTGATTTCTGCAGCGTCCCCAGAGATCCAGGGGAGCAGCTGACAGTCCTCTCCATCTGCCCTTTACATTATCAATTACAGTTGAATTATGCCGTGTGCGGCAGGGCTGGCAGATACGGATGGGAGATTGTGGCACCTGAAAAATAGAGAAGAAAATCCATATGTTGGGAGCCAGCTGTTTATTTACAAGTCCTTGACATATTTCCTCACTTTCTCGGCTGTTGCCTTTTTTAAGGTTCCTAGAGACATTGCAGTTTAGTGTGAACTTGAGAAGAAATTAGGTGTAACGACATAGCACCACATGAATAATATCTCAGGTTCCTTTTTTACAGCTGAAATGCGCACGGAGCAAAAAACATCAGGCCGAACAGATTTTAAATTATGAAAAAAAAATAAGTTGTGAACACATCTGGGGCGGCTGCTACAGCTTGTTATGTTTATAAAACATGTTGTTACAGGCGAGGACGTGCACACTGTACGTTTTGGGCAGCTTAGAAATCATGTGCAAAACTGTAACTTTTATGAAATGGTAAGTGTTTATGAAAGCTTAGGGAGTTGGGGGATAGAAAGTGCAGTGGCCCGAGGAACTTCTAGGAAGGCGGCTTTAAGAATGCAGTGTTTTGTCTTGAATTGATTTGTAGTTTTTTGCTTTTTCAACAGGGGCTTAACTTGTGCCTGGTTCAGTTGGTTCTAGACTGGTGAGGTGGAGGGCCACTGCTTTCATTCAGCTGGGCTGGGGTTTTACGGTATGGGCTGCCGTCCAGCCGTGTGGAGCTTTACATTTTGTTCTCATTGCACGCCATGTCCTCTCCCCACATCCACTCAGCCAGAGTCTGTGTGCTCGTGTTTGCTCAGCTGAGGGTTCCAGCTCAGTGCATCTACAGCTTTGGGGAAGAGTTGCCGTGACTTAGTGCTTGCAGATGGTCCGGAACAAGAGGACTCACACTGGCTATGAGGAGAGGCTATTTTTTGAGATGCCCCTGGAAGCAGAGATGCTGGCAGGGTAAATGAAGAGACTGAGAGTAGAAGTTGAGCCCCAATTTTCCGCCATTCGCTTGCCACTCAGGGCCAATTTAGAGGGCCTCGTGGTCTCTAGGCTAACTCCACGATCCCAGCACTTAACACTTTCTTGCTTTATACTTTGGACATGTGTTATACTTCTGAGGGCATTAACTGAGAGCTTCCTGAAAGAAGAGATGAACTTATTTATTTTTACTTCTTTCTTAGGACCAGCATGGCACTTGGCATTCCTGAGAGTTCATAAAATGTTGGATGCATCAATGAATGGGTGAATGAATGATGTCTTCAGTATTTTCTGTATGTTAAATAGCAGCAGCAAGTGCAAAATCTAGGAACTACAGAATTCTGGCATTCCGTGATATGGCCATTGGGACGCCAGCTTTCTGCTACTAAGGACGTCTCCTCTAACCTGACCAGTGTAGGCAGCATGAGCATATCTTCCTCTTTGTGCCCACTGGGCAGCTCCCTGGAGAAGAGGGACCACCATGGGGTTGTGTTCACAGGCTATGCTGACTCTTCCTCTTTGTTCCACAGCCTCTTAGCCACTGGAGTCTACTGACTTTCTTCCCATCCCCCCCTGGGTCCTTACTGTCTGTGCTTATTTATCGCCTTTGGAAATGGGCTCACGTGTGTGCAGTGATCTCCATCACGTTTCATAGTAAAAGCTCAGCTCATAAGAGCTTTCATACTATACCATTAGGACCGCACGTAATACTGTGTGAGGCCCAGTGCAAAATGATCCAAAATTAAGAATTTCAAGATGGTGACACGAGAGCATTAACCAAGCACAGAGCCCTTCTAAGCATGAGGCCTTGTGCACCTGCACAGGCCACATGCCCACGAAGCTGGCCCTGTTGGTGCTGCAGCTGCCACATCCACTGGTGCTCGGTTCACCACGACTAATTTTATTGCTCCTTCTCGATCTCTTTCCCCCTTTTCCCCTTCATCTTCCTCCTCTTCTGTCTTCTTCCTCCTCCTCCTCAAGACATTACGCAAAAATCTCCTACCTGCCTCCGGTCTTCATCTTTCCCTTTGCCCTCATTTTTTCACTCAGATACAGAATGGCATCCCCTTTAAAGGTGGTCTCATCATTTTCCTTTCCTACCTCTGACTTCTGTTCTGATTGACTTGAAATGTCTCAGTCAGGTTTTGGGTTCCTCTCTCAAGAGACCTAACCTAATTGTGCTTACTTTAGAGGGTTGCCTTGTTGCTTCAATAATAATCCAAATGAATAGAAATACAGGCATCATTTTGCGTGTTCCTTGGAACATGGTAAGTGCTCAGAATATCCGCCATCCTCCTCTTCCCCTTCAGTCTTCTCCTCGTCATTGTTACAATTGACTCCATCATCTACCCAGCAGGAATCCTTGGGTCTAGGCAAAATTTTTATTTTGTTCTTTCATGTGTCATGATAATTTTTCTCCCCCATTCATTAGTTTTGTTTTTTCGTTTGGTCATTCTGTCATTTGTTTATTCAGCATCATTTATTGGTTCCCAGAATGCACAAAGATGGAGAAAAGGCCAGGATATCCTCTATTATTTTTTAAAAATATTTTTGATTCTTTTTCTGTTCTCTCTTTCATGTCTATAATCTCCTTTAATCCTCATATCATACTTATGAGAAAAGGCATAGCAACAAGGTTGCTCAGGGTGGCGAACTGAATTGGCTAAGATTACATGGAAGGTTAGTGGCTGTTAAGGACCGAACTGTATCTTCCTGCCCCCACCAAATTCATACACTGGAGCCCTAACCCCATTGTGACTACACTTGGAAATATGGCCTTTAGGGAAGCAGTTAACGTTAAATGAAATCACAAGGATAGGGCCCTAATCCAGTAGGATTGGTGTCTTTATAATAAGAGGAAGAGACACCAGACATATCTGTCTCTCACCATGCATGCACAGAGGAAAGGCCCTGTGAGAACACAGCAAGAAAGCCCCGCCTGCAAGCCAGGAAGAGTGCTGTCATCAGAAACCAAATTTGCCACACCCTGATCCTGGACTTCTAGCCTCCAGAACTGTGAGAAAATAAACTTTTTGTTGTTTAAGCTACCTAGTTTGTGACGTTTTGTTATAGCGTCCTGAGCAGGCTGATAAAGTGGCAAAGCCAGGTTTGGAACCCCGCATCTGTGTGCTCCTAAGGTAATGCTCCTTCACCACTGAGCAGTGGCTTCTGAGCTAGCCTATAAATTCCTTGCATATGGTGACCCAGACTTTTACTTCTTTTACATCATACATTGACTCCAGCTGAGCGTATGCAGAAGAGTCAAAATGAAAAGGAATGGAGGGAATCCCCTGGTGGTCCAGTGGTTAGGACTCTGTGCTTTCACTGCCGTGGACCTGGGTTCAATCCCTGGTCAGGGAACTAAGATCCCACAAGTTGCGGAGCATGGTCAGAAAGATAGATAGATAGATAGATAGAAAGGAAGGAAGGAAGGAAGGAAGGAAAGAAGAAGGAAGGAAGGAAGAAGGAAGGAAAGAAAGAAAGAAAAAAAAATGAATGGATGCCTGAGGGAGAGAAGAAAATAATTAATGTTCCATCAGCTGGTATCCTTGATATCTTCTGTTTGGGTTGTCTGTTGCTACTTAACAAATCACCACATGATTCACTGGCTTAAAACAGCAACAACTATGCCCTTGCTCAAGATTCTGCAGTTGAGGTAGTGCTCAAAAAGGAGAGCTCACTTGTGCTCCATGCGGCCTCAGTGGGGATGGCTCCCATGTGGCTGGAGGATCCATTTCTGAGACGGCAAGTTGGAATGCTGGCTGCCAGCTAGGAGCTCACCTGGGACTGTTGGCCATGTCTTGTTTCTCCTCCATGGGCCCTCTTCCTGGCTTGGCTGGGCTTCTCATAATATGAAGGATGGGATCCCAGAGGGAGCACCCCAAGAGCAAGTGCTTTCCGAGGACAAGTCCCAACATCCAAGACTGCACTACCCAGTACAGTAGCCACTAGCTGCATGTGGCTATAGAGCACTTGAAATACGTTTAGTCTGAATCGAGATATGCTTTAAGTACGAAATACACACCAGAGTTTGAAAGCTGCATCTGGAAAACAAAAGGTAAAATATCACTAGTACCTTTTCAAAATATTGATCCCATTTTGGAATGATCATATGTTACACATGGGCAAAATAAGATATACTATACTAAAATTAACTTCATTACTTTTTAAAATGTGGCTCCTAGACATTTGAAAATGTCTGTGGCTCACATTCTATTTCTGTTGCGCTGTTCCCAGAGTTTATCAGGCCTCTGCTTGCATCACACTTGTCACTTACCAGGAGCCAAAGCTAATCACATGACCAAGCTGGAGTCATGCTGGGAAGAAGCTACACAAAGGTGTGGCCACCCAAGTAACGACCTACCACAACTTCCAAGGTTTTCATTTTGTCAATTTAAAAAAACATTATCATGCAATTTTGTAAAATGCAAAAAGCTCTATAAAAACTGTTCCCAGAGAAAAAACTTCCAGCTTCAGTACTTAATAAGATACAGTATTTTAGGTATTTCAGCAGTGGTTGTGCAAATATTAGCCGCCTATTGTATGCAAAGCTCCAGGTACTGAAGCAGAGGAGTGAAAGGCTCTCATGTGACTTAAGACTCGAGAAATTTAAAATGAATTTCCGGAATGGAAGAATGGACAGTATAAAGCTCTGCCATACTAAGACCTAGTTGCATGTTAGAGAATAAGTGCCACACGGGCTACTTGCTTATCCTTGGTATCTCCAATTATGTCGTCTTTTTTTTTTTTTGGATGTGTCTTTTCCTCATCTGGGTTCCTGAGATTCTGATTCATGAGATCAGAGGTAGAACCAACATAGGAATGTTTGACAGTATAATTTAATTAGATAATTTTTATGTGCATCTCTGGTTGAGAACCATAGGAGGGCATGTTTCGTGGGTGTTCATGGGACGTGGAGATAGAAGAGGAGTGAAGTCCAGGGTGTTTCTGGACTAAGGGGTCCTTAGATGTGGGATGGGTTTCAGCCCCTGATAAGAGTTCAGAAGATGCTAAGACTTTCACAGTATTACGTGAATCAGCAGACAACAGTTGTGAGATTGCTTCACCCTCGGGCATCTTGGGCACGGGGGGTGGCAGTGAGGTGAATTTCAAGTGTTTGCTCTCAGTACCAGGGACTTGGCTGGTATGATGTTCACACAGGGATGGAATGTGGCTGCAGTAGTTTGCTAGGGCTGCCATAACAAACTTCCACAGACCTGGTAGCTTAAATGACAGGAGTTCATATTCTCACAGTTCTGGAGGCTGGAAGTCCAAGATCCAGGCGTTGGGAGGGTTGCTTTCTTCTGAGGCTTCTCTCCTTGGCTTGTAGATGCTGTCTTCTCCGGTGCCTTCCCTCCATTGTGTCTGTGTCCTAATCTCCTCCTCATGGAAGGACACCAGTCAGATTGGATCAGGGCTAACCCTAACACCCTCATTTTAACTTAATCACCTCTTTAAAGACTCTATTTCTAAGTCTAATCACATTTTGAGGTTCTGGGGCTTAGGATTTTGACATACGTTTTTGAGGAATAGCATTCAACCAACAACAAATGATATCTAAGATGGGCAGTCTCTCTGACAGAATGGTTTCTATGTTCAAAAGCATAGAAATTTGTTTGAAAAACAAATAGATATAATATTTCAGATGCATTACAAAGTTGTCTATTTCTTACTTTCTGAGGCCATCTTTCCATGGTGAAATGAGACCAAAAAACGGAGTTGCAAAATCAAAAAGAGTAAAACTAAGAGTTTCAGGTATTTGCTGTTGATACATACACACACATCGTTTGGAAGGCACTTTCTGAAGCTTCTCCTTCCCCTTGCTTGGGTCAGAAGCAGGGCCTTAATAAAACAAAAATATAACCCTGGGTCTTCGGACAGAATAACCCTCTCTGAGAACCCATGATGGCACTGGGCTGTAGACCTGAGTCCCAGATCACACAGCCAGTGAAGTCTGGGTTCAAGTCACAACCACAGGAGAACTCTCTCTCTAGTTCTCTGTTTTGGTGCCTGGTGTTTTGCATACAATAGATGATGAATATTTGTTGTGTAGTCACTGCTAAAACACCTGAAGTACTATACCCTATCATGTACTAAAGCTGGAAGTTTTTTCTTTGACTTTTTATAGAGCTTTTGGTATCAGATCATTTTACAAAGTTGCATTTCAGTTGTGTTTTTTCTTAAATAAATTTATTTATTTATATTTTTGGCTGTGTTGGGTCCTCGTTGCTGCATGCGGGCTTTCTCTAGTTGCGGCGAGCGGGGGCTACTCTTTGTTGTGGTGGGCGGGCTTCTCACTGTGGTGACTTCTCTTGTTGCGGAGCACGGGCTCTAGGTGTGCGGGCTTCAGTAGTTGTGACACATGGACTCAGTAGTTGTGGCATATGGGTTTAGCTGCTCCACGGCATGTGAGATCTTCCCGGACCAGGGCTCGAACCCATGTCCTCTGCATCAGCAGGCGGATTCTTAACCACTGCGCCGCCAGGAAAGTCCCTCCATTGTTTTTTAAATTGGACAAAATGAAAACACTGGAGGATGTAGTATAATATTAAGGATGCATTAATTCAGTTAAGACAGGGCAAAGCATTCCGGAAAGAATGAATAGCATATGCAAAATCTGGGGGGAACAGGATGAATTCAAAAGATTGAAAGGTGCCCAGTTTGATCTCAGTGGCCAGTGAGGGGATCATGCAATGAGAGGTGTGGTCTGGGACTTTAAGGGTGTGTCATTTGAGGATGAGTAGGGTCCTGGAAGCTTCCATCTCCGTATTGGAAGGCTTTCTAAGTGGAATGAAGTGTTTTCATACACTGCATTGTTTTTCATGCCTACCACCCTGCGTCAGACCTTTCCAAGAACGATTCAGCTTAAGTGAGTAGTACTTTCATGTGTCAGAAGTCATCTAGAGCCAAGTCTTTTCTCCTTAACCTCCAGTGCCCATAGTACTGAAACTTTCTAGTAGATGGTTAGAGAAAGAATGTTTTCCTGGACTACCATGTCTTACCCTAACTTCCTCTTACACATTTTCTGGGACCTCCCCCGGTGCTCGGATAACACGCAGTCTGAAGCTACAGTTCCACTTGATAACTGCTATTTTTTTTTTCCTCTGGCTCCACTTTCCAGACATCTTACCTGTGAGGCTACCTGAAGGTGTCCTAGAGTGGTTCCTGCTGATAATACCCAGGGAGGTCCCACTTTTGTCTGTGCCAAGGGTCTTAACCTCAGGGAATGACATGCCATCCTTCAAACCCTCAGGCAAGAAAATATGGCATCAACTGGAACTCACTCATGAATTCGAACAATTCTTTGTCATTTTTGTACTTGCCCTTTCTTCTGCCTGGGAAGCTCCTTCCCCAGGTATCTTTATGGCTCCTTCCCTCACTTCCTTCAGGCCTCTACTCAAATATCATCAGAGAGGGCTTCCCTGGCCGCCCTAGAATAAAAGGACCCCTCCCTGTTTATCTTCCTTACCCTAACTTCTTCATATTTTTCTTTAGCCTGCTCTAGCAGGTTCCCTAAAAGGTAATGTCCCCTGATGCTGCTGAAGTCATAACTCACTGATCCTCCATTCATTCATTGCACCAAGGCTTTTTGAGCGCCTACTATATGGAGGGGACCATGCTAAGTTACAGAGATAAAGAGAAGAGCAAAAGACACAACTAGCAAAGAAGTGAATAAATACATTTGGTCATTTTACGATGGAGACAGGGAGGCCTGTTAGGGGCAACCTGAACTTGAATGGCCAAGGAAGGCTTTGTGAAGAAAGCATCTGTAGGAGCAGGTTGCACCAGCCTCTGTTCCGTCACTTTCTAGCTGTCACCCCTCTCATGACGTGGGCTCAAATCCAGGCCCAGGAGCTGGGCAGGGAGCAGACGCTGTGTCATCCCCTCCATCAGTCTGTCTCCCTCCCTTTCCTACTTTCACCTTCTGCCAGTTACAAGATGCTTCCGTGCGTGAATATGGATGGGTACAAATAGGTGATCCAGGGATGGGGTTGGGAGGTGGCCGGGAAGAAGACAAGCTCATCTTCATTGACGGTGTCGAAGCCCTGGTTGAGTCAAGTGCCATGACATTTCATAATGTTTCACCCCACCCTACCTAAGCCTAATTTTCTGGCCTTTTTGATCTCAAGTAACTCAAAATCTTTTCAAGATATATAACAGTGATCTTTTCAAAATGCAAATCTGGTCACACCACTCCCCTACCCTAGCTTAAAACCTTGCAGCGGGGTCCCACTGCTCTGCCCTTGGGATAAAAGCTACTTCTGGCTTGGGGACCTTGTACGGTGTCTCTAGCCTCTCCAGCCCAGTCTGCGGTCACCACCCGCCTCACTGTCCCCAGTGGTCACACTGGGGAACTTCGAATCCTTTGGATTCACCCTGCTTCTTCCCAGCTTTAGCACATGCCATTCCTTCTTTCTAGAATGCTTTTCGCTCTGTCTTAACCAAGTTAACTCATTCTTAATATTTAACTCAAATATTATTTCTTTGAGGAAGCCTCTCACGATCACTTTGTAGCATGCAGCAGGGTTATGATTGCACATCAATCTGTTTGATTGATTCATGTCATCTCCCCCATTAGAGAGTAAGCTCTGTGGATTGTGACCATTTCTGCTGACCACTGCATGCCCAGTCTTAACCTAGGGCCTGCAGTGTAGGAAGTACTTGCTAATATTTGTTGAATGAGTAAACAATTGAATCAATCAATAAAAGTCTCTTTCTTTGTACTCCCCTTCAGGCATAAATAAGAAATATTTGCTGGAGAAAAGGCAGTCCTGGCCAGGCACACAGTCCACTGCATGGAAAATATGGGGTCACTGTTCCTAAGAGGCAACTCCCTTCTTCCTGCACATTGCTTATTCATTGGTTTTACTAGAAAGAGTCCAGACTTGTAGACAGCGATGTTCGTGGTGAGGGTGGGATGGGAAGGGTGTCTGAGGAAGAACACTCGAAGTGGCCTGACCTCTACTTCTGTGTGTGAGTGTTCCTGTGCCCCAGTGTACATAGAGGGATGACTTCTACATCTATTTTCCCACCTTATTTTTTCTACTGTTCCTTCCTTCTCAGTCCAAGTTACAGCTTTTTCCAAAGGTTCTTGGTGTAAATGGAATAAAATTGCTTGGGATCATAAATAAGATTCAAGAGGAGTAACCAGCAGAGGTTTGGGGGACGATGGCTTCTCCTTCCTCCTCCATAATTTACTGTTTTTCCTCCGTAGGAAGCCAATGATATTTCTTTAATTAACAGGCACAGGCAACTATAGTATAAATCAACATCACAGCCTTTTTAGTGATGGAATCAATTTATGATCAGGGGATATAAATGAAACATCACAAATGCATCTCAAGCAGCAAAACATAATGGATAAGAGAGAGGGGTTGTCTGTCTCTGGGGACTGTGGGCACTGAGGGGGATCTTCGCTCTGGAAGCTGCTGATTTTGCCCTAGCATAACCTGAGGAGTGTATCCTGCCCATGGTTAGGGGGACTGAACATTCATGTACTTTCTGTCTTATGTTGCCTGTAGGTATGAGTTTGGTGTCTGTACCCTGGAGAGACCAGGATCTGGGTGGTAACCTCAGCCTTGGAACTTATTCCCTGCATGACCTTTGGGAAGTCACTTGCTTCCATGAGTTCTGTTTTTTCATTGCACATTGGTTATACTAATGGTACTTTACTTCATAGCATGATTGTGGGCATTAATGCATTAATGCATGCAAGGAACTTAGGGTAGTGTCTGACATGTAAAGAGAAGTTTAATTCAATTAAGCTCTTATGATTGTGATTTTCATTATTATTATCCCCAGCCTCAAATTTCGTGTCTCTCCATTTTAGCGTGCATAATCACTTAAAATGCTGATTTCTGGGTGACAGGCCCCACAGTCTGATTCCACAATCCGGGGGGTGGGGAGCCCAGGACTGTGCAGTTTAACAACCTTATTGATGCTTCTGGTACTGGCAGTCTGTGAATTACATTTGGAAAGCACTGCTTTATGGCATGCATGGGAAATTGAGGCATTTGCTGAATACCTAGTTCAACCTCAATTCTACCTGCTAGGGATAAGACAGTGCCAAAAGCATCCAGGGAGCAGATTTAAACTATATTTATAGTTCCTTCTAGGAAGTGGACTGTGGGTGGGCTTTGCTGGGGGCACCATACCTTCCCTATTTCCCTAACACAGAGCTAGATTCCTAAGCACAGAGGATGGCTGGGAGATGAGGCTGCATCTGGAGAAAAGGGTGGAGAAGATGAACCAGAATAAATCCTTTCTGTTCACACAGCTTAGATCTTTTCTTCCTCCCTGGTCCCCTTTCTCTTTCCCAAATTTGGTAATTATTTATTAGTTCCTCCCAACCTGCAACCTTAGGGAGGGGATAATATGTTACAGTTTATAAAACATTTATCTGTTCATGATCTCATGTAAAATTCCCAATCCTGTGAGACCAGCAGGAAAGAGAAGTGATTATCTCTATTTAACAGTTGAGAAAACTGAGGGCCAGAAAGAAACGAGAATTTTTCTGAGGTCACGCAGTTCTTAAGGGATAAGTGAGTCTTGATTCCAGGACTTTTAATCCTGAAGCTAATATTTTTCTCACTGTGACATAGAACCTTTGGTCATTTCCCTTTCTTAGAAACAAATAATTGAGGCGTATGACAACCATGTATAGACAATGATTATACGTTGAGTGTGTCTGTGTCAGTGTGTCTGTGTTTGTGTGTGCTGGAGATGTGGGTGTGGAGCCACCTAGTAGAGCTCCTGTCCCCTTGTTCCAACATCTTGTGATTCCCCCAGTACTATCCCACCCACCCCAACCTCAGGGTCCCAGTTAAGTTTTCCATTTTTTAACTAAAGAAACCCTGTGTTGAAACCCTGTTCCTGACATTTTAAGCAAGTTCAGTAGCCATTGTCCCTAGAAGTCTTGGAGCGTTTTATAGAATGCCGTGACATTTTAAAAGTTGAACGAATTATGTGTTTGAGGACACATGGGCATTTCCTTCTCCCCTTTGCCCCTTCTCCTATTCAGTCACCTAGGCATGCTGTGTTCACTGCTCAAGGGAAGGATGACCCAACCACAATGAAAGGAGGAGTCCTCGATGGGTAATTGCATTTCCAAAGCCCAGGCTGTAGGTTGAGGGGAAGACCCACGAGCATAACTTGAGCATAGATCTGGAGAAAGCCTAATAAGCAAGGAATAAACAAAAGCCCTGGACTTTGGGAAGGGAAAGGATGGCAGAGGTAAAGAGGGAGAGCGGTTAGTGGGCTTATGAAGCTGGCTGTGAATGGAGGGAGCAAGTGGGCGGAACAGAGCCCGCATCCAGAGGCTCCTCAACCTCTGCCTCAGCATCCTCTCAAAAAGGCCTTGTCAGTGGTGTACACTTAGAGGATGAAGGGGCACCTCTTCTGTATCTTCAGAGGGCCCGGCCATCCCTTCCCTCGGTTGAATATAGCATAGAGCCTGCCCTGGGGACCTACAGTGGCTGTCCTTCCCGTTGGTCGAGCCCCTTTCACCCACCCAGCACGTTGTGCTCAACTACCCTAAGGCTGATCTCATTCCTCATCCAACCCACCCCATGGGGCCAACCCTCATTTCAATACCATGGGACACTTATATATACCTGAGGCCAAGGGCGTGTGTCCTGAGCACCCAGAGGGTGTTGTGGTGTGTTTTTTTTAAGTTTTATTTTAAGTTTTATTTTTTTAAAGCTTTATGTATTTTTTATCTTTATTTTTTAACTTAATTTTGTTAGAGCAGGTTTAGGTTCACAGCAACATTAAGGAAGTGCGGAGATTTCCCATGTGGCCCCTGCCCCCATGTAGGCGTGGCCTCCCCAGTATCAACACCCCCACCAGAGGGGGACATTTGTTACAATTGATGAACCTACTGATACACTGACACATCCTTATCAGCCAGAGTTTAGAGCCTACACTGGTTTACGGTTGATGTTGTACATTCTGTGGGTTTAGGCAAATGTATAATGGCATGTATCCATCATTATAGTATCATACAGAGTATTTCTGCCATAAAAATCCTCTCTGCTCTGCCTGTTCATCCCTCTCCACCCCCCAAGCCTGGTAACAACTGACTTTTTTACTGTCTCCATAGTTTTGCCTTTTCCAGAAGGCCAAGAAGTTGGGATAATACAGTATGTAGCCATTTCAGATTGGCTTTTTACGCTTCATAGTATGCATTCAAGATTCCTGCATGTCTGTCCCTGCATAGCTTGATAACTCATTTCTTTTTAGCACTGAGAAATATTCCATTATCTGGATTTACCACAGTCGATTTATCCATTCATCTACCAAAGGACATCTTAGTTCCTCTCAAGTTTTGGCAGTTATGAATCAAGCTGCTGTAAATGTTCCTGTGCAGGTTTTTGTGTGGACATAAGTTTTCAGCTCCTTTGGATAAATGCCAAGGAGCATGATTGCTGGATCATACCATAAGAGTATGTTTAGTTTTAAAGAAACTGCCAAACTGTCTTCCAAAGTGGCTGTACCGTTTTCCATTCCCACCAGCAATGAGTGCTAGTGAATGAGTATTTCTACTCTTCTACATCTAAGCCAGCATTTGACGTTGTCAGGGTTCTGGACTTGTGTCTTTCCTATAGGTATGTAATGGTATCTTGTAGTGACAGTGGTATTTTAAAGAAAGCCCTCAGCATCAGTACTGGAGTGGGACCAGTGGGCCATCTCAAACATCTCTTCTATCCTCAGAGCCAAGACAGTGGTTAGTGTACCTGTGCTCCACATACATATACACGGGAAATCAGGCCCCATGGAATTCTGTGCTACATCAGGTAGAACTTTATATTATATTTGAATATAAATGTGAATACAAGTGCTGCTAGTTTAAAAACAATGATGGAAGGAAACACTTGATGTGAGAATACCTATCAATTCTTGTTCATGTATGCATTTATGGATTGGTTGGTCCATTGACTGTAAATCTGAAAAGGAAAATCACTACTTGATTGCAGTGACAAGATGCGTGAACCAGCTTGTGTAGCATGAGTTTCCAGGTGGTTGTGTTCTAAGAATCCCTGCACTTCCCCTCTGGAGTAACAGCCAGTTTGCTTCCAGACATTCCTGATACCTGATACGGGGGCTTCCAAGGGTCTGTGGGCCACAACAGTGTAGTGTCTTTTCCACAATAGCTACCTTACTTTTTAAAATTTTTTAAACTTTTATTGCGGTGTAGTTGATTTACAATATCCTGTTAGTTTCAGGTGTACAGGAAAGTGAATCAGTTATACATATATCCACTCTTTTTCAGATTCTTTTTCCATATAGGCCATTACAGAGTATTGAGTAGGGTTCCCTGTGCTATACAGTGGGTCCTTATTAGTTATCTATTTTATATATAGTAGTGTGTATATGTTAATCCCAATCTCCCAATTTATCCCTCCCCACCTTTCTCCCCAGTATGTGACTCTATTTCAGAGGAAATACACCGTATCTTAATTACCTTGGTTTTCTTAAATGGGAGCCACTCCATGAGGCTAAACTATCATTTTGCTGCTCCCATCTGATTCAGCCCAAGTCCAAAGCTATTAAAATCTTTTTGAGGAGTCTTGAGATAACATGGCTGCCAAACTTCTGCTTTAACAACCAAGTCTTTTGTCCCCGCTGCTATTGTGAATTCTGAATTCTACCCTGTGTCAGCAGTCTTCCTGTTAAGGCCCTATTGATCTAGAGATGGATGCACTCATTTTTCTTTTCAAGGTATGGAAGTGGACGTGGTCCTGGCACTTAACTAGATGGTGGGAGGAGGTTGGCTTCCAGCCCCCACCTTGGCCCACCATGTCTAATTAAAATGGAGTCTGCCTTCTTTGATGAGTTCATAAGTGTTTTACAGACAGGCGGGATGTAGCAACTTTGCAAGACACTGTTTAAAGATCTTCAACATCTGAGAAAGCCACAAAATCCAATAATCCTACTTTCAGAACTCCAGGGTGCCTGCGAGATCAATCTCATATCTAAATATCACATAAAGAGAGTGCATTGCATTATAGACTGGTTTCTATTGAACACCACCTAAGAAACAGCATTAGACAGTTTTGAAAAAGAATGGGGCCTATACCAAAGGGAATGGAAAAGGTTGTCAAATTCTAGAAAATTTTCCCCTTGATTAAAGCTGCACTTTCAAAATTGTTACATTATTAACAAAAGTCAGCTTAGCTCCAATTTATCTTTTGGACAGTTTCTTGATGGATTAGATGTTGGGAATAAACAGGAAGAGCTTTTACGTTCCTTTTTGGGCACAGACAAAGCTGCTATTAATTCTTCTCTTGGTACCTGCAGTAATAGCTGCACGAGGTCCTTCTGAGTGGGTTAATGAGTGTTGAAGTGGTATTATTTTTAGTGGAAGGAGCACCTAGACCCGTGCCCATTCTGGCATGTGCCCCTCAATGCAAGGTGTGTGTGTCTGGCATTTGTTAGCAGATGGGACCCAAGCACAGAAGAGAGAGCATTTGATTCAAATATGCAGAGAGCTTCCTTTTGCTGAGGCTGGAGGGGGTTCCTTTAGCTTCTTCTTTCTGGACAAATAATAGCATTGAGGGATGCTTTCCATTTTTCTTTAGGATAAGAAATAGATTTACTTGGCTTGACATATTTTATTTCAAATTTTCAGTATTTTTATTATTGTTAATATTTCTAAAGCTGTGCTTTATGGAACACTAAATCCGTGCATATGGGAAGCAAATATCTCTGTGCTTAATTAAGCTTGAAAAATGCTGGTGGAACAGATTTGAAAAGTTTTCTTTACTGCAGGACTTTTCAGAGCCTTTAATATGCCAAGGTGCCCGGTGAATTTTCAAAGGGTTAGAAAAGGAAGCTAATATTGAATTTCCTAAACGTATTTGATCATGAAATTCTTTATCAACAAACCTCTCTTGACAACTTCTTGGGAATATGCTTTGGAAAATGCTTGCTGCTCCGGGTACACATTACATTTCATTAGCACCTTACAGTGTAGTCTAAGATGGAGAGATTCAAAAGAAAGGGACAGTCAGGCTGGTTAGTTTCCCTTAAAATACACCCGCACATCTCCTATGAGCTCTCCCAAGACTGGGTTTTCAAAACTGCAACAATTGCCCAAGTCTCTAATTCAAAAGCAGTTGTTGGTCCTTTGTCTGGATCTGAGCTGTCATAGTACAAACAACAGCTTGGAATTGAATTATATTTCTTTGAGTAGCTTCAATTTCCTCATGTTTGTCTGTTCCTATACACTTGAGAAGCTCCGATTCAAGAAGTCTTGTCTATTTCATGCTCAACATCTAGACGAAAAGCAAAAATATCCCAGAGGCTCAGCTATTCTTTATACTAAATAGTTCAAATCCACCCCCCGTTTTTAGTGATCTTAAAACTTATGCTCATCTTTCTCTAAATATCTTCTGATAGCCCCTTTTAGCCAATGAAAGTCCAGTGTAGACTCCTAACTTTGCTTTCCAGTGTTTTAATGTTTTAGTCCATAGTATGTTTACTAGTATAACATTACTTGACCTAACTCCCCAAAGCCCCACCTTCCTCTCTCTCTCTCTTTCTCTCCCTCTCTCTCTGTCATAAGGGCTTTACTCTTGAATTTTTGGTTTGTTAGATAGGGACCAGTGTCCTTGGGACATGCACAAATGCAGGATTTTGGACAAAGCCAGATTAGAAGAGAGCTAAAATCAGAAAACCCCAACACGAGAACCCTAATATGTCCTCACACTACGGTCTGTGACCTCTCTTTATTTTGTACTAGTTCCAACTTAAGTAAATTCCATGGCATTTAGTTGGTGAGACACTAACTCTTTTATGGCAAAATGAATTAGTGTGTTATTTATATATTTTAAACTTAGTTAGACTCTCCCTTAAGGCTCACAGCCAAGTCAATAAAGTTATGTTTGAAGATGGAGTTTGAAATTCTATTTTCATTCATTTTAATGGTTTACAAGTAAATTGCATTTTCTACTTCATTCTGTGACAAGTCAATAGGTATCCAATGTAAATGTAGTTCATTTATATCTGAATTGATGTTCTGTCCGCCATTACCTTATGTTTCTAATGCATTCTGATACATTAGTAAATAGGCTTGTCTGATTAATCATTAGCACATGAAAAGAATTAGCTGCTGCCTGCCAAATGGAATTATTGACACTGATAAGAGGACCGATGATGGTATCACCTGGAAATGGGGTGTGCAAGTAATTCAAGAAAAAATGCCTCAGTAAATATGGAGAGTTCTGAAAGTATTTCATCAATTCTTCATATGATAGACATCCTATACTTTTATTTAAAAAATAAAAGCAATTTTCTGACACTCAGACTTGATGGAAAAAATGCCTTGATTTACTTTATAAACTTGATTGCCTAAAATCTAAATACATTTTTAGTCTAGGAAGGTAACTTCCTGACCACTGCTGATGGAGAATAACAGAGGTTTTAGAACCTTCAAGAAGAAAACAGAGCCCAATGAAAACCCTTAGAAACTGTGATTCACAGCCTGAGGTTTAGTCCTGTTTAGCCTGAATACATACCTATGTTCCAGGTAGCCTGTCATCCCAATTTTGGCCAGAGATGTTTATGGAGGCCAGAGAAATTTACATGCATGTACACCCAAACACACACACACACGGGCGCACACACACGCACGCACGAACATGCACCCACACAGGTGCGGATTTATACGCTCCTTGGAGAAACCTCATGCTGCACGTACTCTCCATTTGCCGACTTCTGTGTGGTGGTTCCACAAAGGGGAACTGAGTTGAAGTGTATGTGACGTACTACAACTCCAGCACATCCCTGGGATAAGGCAGCGTGATGTACCTAAAAGGGTCACAGCCCCATCATTTTGAAAATGCTCATGTAACTCTGCTTTGTTATTGTCTGACCCATTAGATTTAAAAGCTCTTCTGTGTGATTGCCAAGTACATTAATGTGAACAAATGATAAAAGTCTAGCTGCCTGAGCTGCCAGAACTTGTGCAACATCTTCAGGCAGCGCTGCAGTGTGGCGGCATGTTGCAGAGTCTCTATCTCTGGGATTTGTTTGATTCTGGGGTTTAGAGCAGCACATGGGATGGGGGCAAGAGAAGTGCTATTGTGGGTGCCTTTGCTCCGATCTGACCTGAAGCCGAGGTGCTAGGTGCTTCAGAAATATGGCTAATGCAGGGGTGTATTCCCTTGGGAGATTCCTTATTGAGCAAGGCTTCTGATGAAACATGACTCAGGAGCCTAACGTCTAGCGTGTGTTTAGGGATTCACCTTCTCTTCTCTTTGCTCAGTTTCCCCACGTATCCAGTGGTGAAAATAATTGCTGCTCTTCCTACCTCCCAGAGTGTTTGAGTTTCAAACAACATGATGCTCATGAAGACATTAAGGAAGGGCTGACCAAAGGCAAGATGGCAGAGGTCCTGTTTTTACTGTAGTATGTCTTCTCTCTTTACAATTGAAAGCTGCTCGAAGACCTGTGCAGTGGGTTCCCAGGCAGCATGAAGTGAACAAATATTTATTTGATTTAACTCAAATGAAAAGCTGTACATTTCGTTTTCTCATTTCAATTTTGGGGCAGAACCTTCTCTCACTTTTAATGTGACCTTCAGACCCGTTCTTTTCCTTCATAGCCTACATACTGGATAGCGCGTGGATTGCTTTTGAGCTTTGTGTTCTCTCACAAGTAGGAGGACCAGAGGACTTGTGTGGGTCCTCAGTCACATATACGTTCTTTGATCTTGGCTATAGCGGGAGGCCTTCTCTATTTGTCCTGATAGGAAGAGTTTTCCAGGGCTTCACAAACAGCATGGACCACCATGCAGGGAGAGGAAAATGCATGACTCACTGTGGATTGATCTGTCCTGCATATTGTAGAGAAAGAATGGCTATGAAGTGGGTTCAGGAACTCAGTTGCCTGTGTTCTCATCTTGGGCTTCTCACTTATACGTTGTGTGACTTGGGGCAAAGTTATTGTTAACATATCTCTGCCTCAGTTTCCTCATTTATGAAATGGGGATAATAATACCACCTAACTCATTGGATCGCTGTGAAGAGTAAAGATGTGAAGCGCATACAGCATTGAGTTTAATGTCTGGCCTGTAGTCAAAAAACCTTACTATCGTGTTTATTGCTAAAGATGATGATGATCGTGATGGTGATGGAGATGGTGCAGGATTAGTAGGAGGTGGATCTGGCCACCTGCCAGATAGGATGTGAAAAGCCTTGAGCACCATTCTTAGATTTCCCTGAGTGTTAAACAAGTGATTGGGTCCTCAGAGTGACTCATACCTGGGATGCTTAAATATCTTTTTCCCCGAACTATGTTTGCCTCTTTCTTTTTTTTTCTGTAGGACTTGTCTGTCTGGTTCACAGTCACATCACCCATGCCAAGAATAGTGCCTGGAGTCTGGTCGGCACTCAATAAATATTTGTTAAATGGATGAATGACGCGTCTACTCCTGAAAGGGAATCCTTTGCTTTTTGTATTTAGTTTGAGACACATTTGCCAGATTCATTGCAACTGAGTTCCTTTTCCTTACACCTAAAATAAAAGTAATAGAGGACTATTTTTCTCTTTAATAAAATAGTCAGAGTTTGTTTGAGCATGTCAACACCTGGAGCTATAAATACCAGTCTCCATCTCTACCGTACTACACATTTGGGGATCCACTGGAGTCACCCTGTGATGAAGCTGTCACTTGAAAGCACTCAACTGAACACAAGGACCTTCTATGCTTTCCCTCCTAAGCTGGATCCTCACGTAGCATCGCTTCATTTCCTACAACAGCACCCGGAAAGGTGGCAGCAAGCCCTTCTCTGGGCAGGGGCAAGGAAGCCAGGAAGTGTGATATTTTATTAATTATTACAAAAATAAACTGTGGGGCTGAGACTCGCTACCACAAAGTGCAAGTGTGAAAATCCCACTTCCCTGGTGAAGAAAAAACTCCCCGTTAACTACACAGATCTTCCCTCAGCATCACATAAAGCAGGAGGAAAGAATAGAGTGCAGGCATTATCAGCATTTTAAACAAAGGACAAGTTTACCTCTGAAAGGTGATGCCATAAATCATATTTCTTTCCATGGTAGTAGTATATTCTTCAGTCTTGTACATTTTCCTTTCAAATATTTTTCCCCCCAAAGAATCTAGGAAACAGGTTGTCCATTGATTCATGTCTTGCAATATGTTAGCTATTAATAATATTCTCATTTCATAATTTTTCCCTCTTTTGAATGCGTTCCAGATGTTCACCTTGCAAACGTGAATTTTAAATGCTCACTGTTTCAATCATCTTGTGTCCCAGGAACTTTAAACCAGTTGGTAGCCCTCTTTCCAGAACCCAAAAGAGACCGTGAAAAGATGAGGAGGGGGGAGAGAGAGCACATGCCTGTGATAGAACACAGGGGTATGGACATGAAAAGGGAGGCATAATTTTGACTTCTTGGAATTTTGTGACTGTTATGTCTTCATATATTTTTAAGAAATTGATTTTATGCTTTTATTTTTAATAAATAATATTTTTAAATGGATTGACAAAATAGATTTATTACAGAGTAACATTAGGATAAATAAAACTTGGGTTCAGTTTGTGGTTCAGACTGCTATTTTGAGAAAAAATGACGACTGATGAAATTCTCAAGTCAGCCTGCCCACAAGATGGCTTCAAGTTGCCTAATGGCCTTTACTACAGGGTGGCATGAAAACAGTGGTTAAAAGTGGAGATTATCAGGACAAAACATACTTCTTAAACAAATAGGACATTCTGCCTATTGCATGCTTGTTAGGTCAAACCCGGAAGAGAATTCTTGATCAAGAGGTGATCGTAGGTTCCTGTGATTTGATTCATGGGAGTCTTCCTTTTTGAGCAAAGTCTATGCTTTATAGTATTGTTTATGAATTTCTGGTCCATTTGTGGGAAGTAACTTGGATGCTTAAGATGTGTCATAGAGGACTATTTTTGAGTGCCCTACATCAAGTTTCCGTATTAATTAGGGTCAGCTTTTGCTACTGTAATAAAGAGACCCAACAACACAAGAAGCATAAAGAACAAGGAGTTTATTTGTCCCTCGTGTACCAGGCCCCACGTGAGTGGTCTGGTTTGGTAGGACAGCCCTGCTCCGCATGGACCCTGGTTCCTGCCAAGTCATTGTTCCTTTACACCCCGGGGCATTGTCATCATCTCATGGTTGAAGCTGGGTTGCTACCATATTCAGGTTCCAACCAGTAGGAAGAAGGAAGTGTAGAGGAAGCGTATCTAATATCACCAGAACCAGACACATGACTTCCTGTCACATTCCACAGGTGAGACTCTAAGGGGGCTGGAAAATGTGGTCTGGCTGAGCAGAGGGGAGCCTTGTTGCAATTCTAATCCTTTGAAGGGAGAAGAAGGCAGATTGGATGGACTTCCAGCTTTCTCTATCACAACCAGCACCCTGCCCCTGCCGCACACAAAACTTGTGGCCTGTGTACCCATGGGCCATCCCCCAACCCAGTGCATAGGGTTGTAGAAAATTTCCAAGCCCTGGGCCTCAATTTGGTAGCCCTTTTTTCCCCCCTCACTTGGACTCTCCTCTCCCACTCTCCACGGGAATATAATCTCAAGGTTTTTACATCAACTTTCCTTGTCTTTCCCCAGCCTGCAGGGCAAAAACCAACCAACATTCACCATACCAGCCCGACAGTATCCATTTACCTTTTTCCTTCCAGTTTAACCCAAAGTTTCTCTTTTCCAGCCCTTTCTAGTACACAAAACCAGGAGATTGTCTGGAAATAAATAAACTTAAGCAAAATAATTGCTAAGTAGAAGCCCTACGTCTTTTTTTTTTTCTGTGTTACCTTTCTAGGTGACATGTAGTCTTCGGTCCTTGTGGTTTAATTTGCAGTACCAATATGGACTGTGTGAAAACATCTAGTGCTCATCTTTACCATGTCAGCTTCTAAAATCAATGTGAGTGTGCTCTCCTGTGGGAGCCAGTGTCGTGTAAAGAGTGTGGACTTTGGGGTTAGGCTGGTCTGGGTGTGAGATTCATTTGCTGGGTGGCTGTGTCTGCATTCCTCCTTCAATTCAGTTCAGGCTTAGTTTACTCACGCTTACTTTGAGGATAATAAAATTTCTCTCATGTGGTCGCTGTGGGCATTGAAGGAGTTAACATCATAGGGCGTATCATAGGGGCCCAGTAGGAGTAGCTCAGAATATTATAAAAGCAGTGGGATCAGTAACCTGAGTTCCTGAGTCTCCTTTGCTGTTGACTTGTTATTCTCATTTAGATGAGCCATCTAATCCCTCTGGGCTCCAGCCTCCTCACCTATAAATCGGGAATTATACTTGCCTTGCTTATGAAATGGTGCTGATGAAAATAATGATTAAGACAATGGATGTAAAGGCACTTAAGGGGAAAAAAGCAACAGACCATAAAAAGAGCTGTACAAATATGAATCATTATTTCTTATCAATGTCCCGAATTTGAGATGCTGACTACTTTGGTTTCAAACTGAGGGATGGTATTCTTCCGAATATACAGCTGGATCCAGTGCGCCCTATAGCATTCACTGAATATGAAAGATACCACAGGCAATTATTATTACATCAGTTTAATCCCAAGCCTTGTCACCTGAAGAAATAAGTAAAAATCATTTGTGCTCTAGTTGGGGTCAGACTCATCTAATATTTTCAGCTCTTTTTCTTCCCCCTTGGAAACACCCTCCGTGAAACAGACTTGCTGGAGAGAGTTGAGGGAAATTAACAGAATGTTGACGGTAGCTCAACACAGTTAAAAAATATTGCAAACTTGTCCTCTGGTATCCTGTTGTGACACGATCTTATAGTCAATTGGGAGTATTATGGGCAAGAATTTGGCTATTCCTCACTATGATGTGCTTTGTGTGCTATTGCTGTAGTTGAGTTTATAGCCTAAGGTTGGCCTTGGCAACTGAATATGGACAAGTCGGTTTAGATATATATTTTAAGTGGATGATATTTGTTTGGTTTTCGTCTGGGATTATAAAAGTGTTAATTACAGAAATTTTGGAAAATGTTGACAGTCACAAATAAGAGTTTTTTGAATACCAGTAACTCTTAATAAATTAGTTTATTTTTTTTTCAAAACCTGTGGATTTCATAATTAAGGATGTGAGATGAAATGGCAGAAGCAGAGAGGAAGGGCATTAAGGGTTTGAGGTTAGAGAAGTATTTTTGGATTCTCAGTTTGCTGGAACAGGGATTGGGGTGGATATTTGTATGGTTGCTATGGCCAAAGTGAAGGAAGTAGAGGGATGGAAGCGAATTGTAAAACATGTGTGTATGTGTGTGTGTTGGTTCTCTTGTCTTTCATTTTCTAGCCAACCATAAGCCTTTGGCCAACCCTGCCCTTCCACTACTCCACAGCCTCTACACTGAGGCAGAATTCTAGAACTAACCCACCGTATTCAGTTATGAGTTTGAATGAATTCCCAGATCCATCCTGCATGTCTCCTTTCAGTAGGTGTTCCATCCTCCTACTCTTATGCCCGTTCTCACATTCTCATTCTACTTCTTCCCTCAGCGTGTCCTTCTGATTTGAGCAGTCATGTCAGCAGGACCAATGGGGTGCATCACCTAGCATGGTCTAGGGCCCCAAGTCTCAGTGGTTTAACACAATAAAGGCTCATTTTTTTTTATCAGTACAAGTCCACCACAGGTTAGCAGTAGGACTCTGCTTGTTGTAGTGACTCAGGGGCTTAGGCAGACAGAGGTTTCATATGCTTCTATGACAGTCAAAGTAAGAATCATGCTCTGATTCTTTAAGCCTCCACCGGACATGACAAGAATATCTTCGGCTTACATTTTATCACCCAAAGGAAGTTACATGGTCACATCTAGTTTCATGTGCCCAAGAGAAGAGAACTGGGACGTTTGTAAAAATCCTAATGGCACCTTCACTGGGCAGTGTGAGTACTGCATGCCCTCCAGGGAGTTTCTACCACACAGCCAAGCTTCCTTCAGTTATGGGCAAGAGGTGTACCTAATTTGAGTACTGCTTCCATGAGTCCTAAACCCTTGTCAGTATGATTGTCACACTGGAAAGTACTAGAAGACAGGGCCTGTCTGCTCATTTTTCTTTATTAAGCCTTCAACTCAGATCTGCCGAAGGCAATAAGCAGTGTCTTGACCAGAATCTATTACTTTTTAATAGAATGACCTTGGAATAATATTGACCATGGTTGTTTGTTTTTCTTCTGTATACAAGTTGTTTTGTGTTGTTTTTCTTTGAGTTAAGGCAACCTGCTTTCATTTCACAGCTTCACATTTGGGGATCATACATTCTTTCCAACACATACATATTAAGCACTTACTATGCGGCAAGCACTGTGCTCTGCCCTGGTGATGCAGTGATGAGAAGGAAGAGAAAAGATGAAGTCCTTGTCCTTACAGAGCTCGTGTGTTGGGAGAGACACACACTAAGGAAATAATGACAACATGAATGTAAAATTCCAACTGTGGTAAAATGCTGCAGAGGGGAGTTGACCTGGTCTTGGTGGGGAGTAGATGTTAATTAGGTCCCATGGTGTGAGTAGGAAGGGCATGGTAGGTAGAAGGCACAGCACGGGCAAAGGCTCAGTAGCAGAAGAAAAGGAGGCATTCTGGACTCTGGAAGAAGACCTGGTTGGGTGAACAGAGAGCAGTGTAGTTGGCATACAGGATCTGGTAGGCCTGGTTCAGGATGACGGTCTTCATCTGCAGAGCAGGAAAACTAGATCTGCATTTCAAAACCAGTGCTCTGGAAGCAGTGTAGAAAATGGGAAGCCACAAGGATGCATGCTGAGGGCAATAAAAGGACAATCACTTTGTAAAACATGAGCTTAGACAAGGATGTGATGACAGAGCAGAAAAGCAGTCAGGGGCAGTAGGGGTTGAGAGAGATACTCAACGGACTTCTCAAAAACCTTACTCTACACGTGAAAAGAAAGCTAAGAACATAATACAGAGAATGTCTCCGTACCAGCCACTGTGTCACAGGAAGAAGGCTGCCGTGTTGAATGGACAAATGGACAGTTTTCACACTGATTCCCATTTCAGGGGTAGAACCGTGGGGGTAGTGGTGGGTACAAAAGTATCAAGTATCCACCTATTAAGGAAGATTGCTTCTTCCTCTTGTCCAAATATTCTTGGAGGTATCAATAAGAGAACTGAGTCAATACCACACTGTGGTCTTCTAAATATTTTTTCCAATAATGGAGAATTGATTTCACTGTTTAGGCAGCTCCTGAAAGGTGCTTTCTGAGTAGAGACACAGGAGCATCCCGACCATCGTCCCGCACGCCATGGCCTCACCACTGTTGTTATTTGACTGTCCTCCCTGGCTTAGTGGAGAAGTTATGATTGCTCTTTATGATATAGAACGAAGCCCCCAGATGGAACTCTGGAAATAGACATCTGGCGCATACTCTTAAAGCAGACCATATGCTTAAAATAAAAATAAAAATTTCTGCATGCTTTATGAGATAAGGTCACAAGACGTAGTCAGTGGGTGACCAGATGTTAACTCTTCACTGATCCCCTCCTGAATAGCAAAAATTTGCTTCCAAGTGACTCTAGCCCTGTCTGTATTTTCTTTACTTCCATAGTTCATTATGCACACTGCAGTAATTTGTTGACAGTACAAGGAAAATCCACGATAAAACCAGATAACTTCTCCAAAGTAAATATTTGGTGCTACAAAATAGGGGCTATTTGCACATTAATCCAATAATAAAATATAGCCTGCGGGAGGAACAAGGAGCGTTTGCTAATTTCCTAAATTGCTGCAGGTCACAGAAGCTTCTAATTGATTTGAAAAACATTTTCTTTTTGGAGAAGTAATATTTCCAGTCAGGAGGTCCAGCTCCTTAATGCTGTGGGCAGCTGAGGTGGCTCCCAGATGCCATGCACCCGTGGGGTGAGGGGACGAAATAGGGAATTGGCCTGCTCCCATCCACGTCTTGTTGTTTTTTTTTTTTTTTTTTTGGCGGTACGCGGGCCTCTCACTGTTGTGGCCTCTCCCATTGCGGCGCATAGGCTCCAGACGCGCAGGCTCAGCGGCCATGGCTCACGGGCTCAGCCGCTCTGCGGCCTGTGGGATCTTCGCGGACCGGGGCACGAACCCGTGTCCCTTGCATCGGCAGGCGGACTCTCAACCACTGCGCCACCAGGGAAGCCCCCACGTCTTGTTTTTGAAAGCTATATATATAGGAGGCACTGCTAAGAGAACACATGTGAACGGGCTATGAGAAGATAAAACTCTGTCCAGCGTGTGAGTCTGGAGCAGCAAGAGACCTTTCCACTTCATTGAGAGCTTACTGTTCCCATCCATGTCTACATTATAGCATTTCTAGAACCTGATTTTGCCCTGGAAACAGCTCAGGGGGCAGGATATTCAAAAGCAAGAGATGGATGGGTGGATGAGCTCAATGTCAAGGAGGGAAGATGTGCATATACACTAATAATTAAATTGCAAGAGGGTGAAAAGCTCCCCTTAGGGAGTGTTGGGGTGGCGACGTGCATATGCATAATATGCCTGCTCTGTCGTGTAGACCCAGAGGAATTGATGAACTCAGGAAGGTAGGGGAATGCAAGGAGAGCTTCTCAGAAAAGGCAACACTTTGAGTTTGCAAGCAGGAGAAGGAATTTGCTAAAAGAAAATTGTTTTATAAAACAGTGAACTTGACAAATAAGCTATGGAAGCAAGCGTACAGGTACAACTCTATCATAGCTGATGCACAGAAGGAGATAGGATTAAAAATAGTAGATATTATTTTGTCAACACTGTGTGCCAGGCACTATGCCAAATGCTTCCTACACATTGTTTCAGTTAGACAGTCCCTGGTGTTGATGAAAAAACTGAGGTTTAGGGAGGCTAAACAATTCCCCTAATCAACACAGCTTGGTAGAAAATTTGAACTCAGGCTCCCTTTATGTAGAGTTTTATGTTTTAACCCAAATACTTTACTGCTTCTCAAGCCAATCACTAAAGCGTCATGAGGCTGGGGATAAAGGAAGTTTCATGGGTTTCCAAACTGAAAAAGTTTTTAAAAACGAGGTATCGTAAAAAACAAAATAAACACTGGAGAACAGGAAGTCTGTGACTCTTGGTGATGGCCTCCATAAAGCTGCCGTGTTGATGTAGAAGCTCTGTGATTCTGTGGCAGGTTCTATAACCCCTGGATTCACAAAGGCAGTTTGAAAACTACTGATCGAGGAGGGATAGTTCCAAGGGGCTCATTTAGAATGAGTTGAAGGTATATTTGGGTCAGATCTCACTCTTGTTAATGGCATATATTTTCTTACATCTTGTGACTTCCTGCTTAGTTCTATACAGTACCACCTCCGTGGACACCTCAGTGGGGGGAAAATCCATTAACCCGCTTGACTAGCATCATGCTGACACAGGCAAAATAGACCTGGGCTTTCTCAATAGCTTTAGGAGACTCACAGAGCCCAGATTTGAAATGTAGACAAATAAAACTCAGCCCGTTTAGCTCTGATGGGAACTCTGGGTCACCCTTTTTTCTAATTCTTAGGCTTTCTTTTTCAGAGAGTTTTAGTGAAGTCTCTTACTGGCATTGCTAGAGCCCCTTTGTATCAGGAGAAAATGATCTGCAAGAAAAATTGAGGTTTGACAATAGAAGGCCAGATGCCACACTTTGTAAATAAATTTTTTAAAAAGCATGCAACACAGCCAGCTGCACCATATAAACTCAGGTTTTTATACCACACTGGTGTGTTCCGTGTATCCTCATTTGGTTCCAACATCTGTTCATCCCTGTCCATTCCTCCCACATATTAGTTATAATTACATACACAGGAGCTTGTTTATGAGACTGAGAAACTGACCTAACAGCAGTGCTTTGGTGGTTCTCTCGCATACTTTGATAAAGACACTGATGATTCTTTATAGGAATTAAGCTTAGGCTGATTTGCTCTGGAGTGCAAGGCCAAACTCAGATTTGTTTGTCATCCTCCTGAAGTGAAAAAGTGCATCTTTAATTTCTTTTCTTCCTCATTTCCCAAAGCAACCTGCTCTCTCTTGGACTCCCTACCTTTGCCTAGTTCATTCCTTTTTGATGTTCTATCACAATGTTACTCATTTCCACTCTCTTCCTAGCTTTCCAGCCAGAAGAGATCTTTTTATTCTCCAAATTTCCATTGAACTTCATACGTGTGATCATCTACTGAGTGCTTAGTTATTTTTTTCTTGAATTATATTATTTTAAGTCATTACTTATTGGTGAATTCCAAAAAGTAACAAACTGTTAATTATATATTTCCTGTTAAACCCAGCTCAGATTTTTATGAATAATAACTGCTTAAAAATACTCTTTGAATAAATTCAAATGTGGATGTAGTCTAGTAAATAACAGATTTTCAAAAAAATAAAAATTGAAAGAGCTTGTCAACTATCTATTTATGGTTAGATGTAATCTGGAGATAAATTGCAAAGTCCAGGTTGAAAAACTTTTTTAAAGTTGACAATATTTAAAATACACAAGATTATACAAAAATGTCTACATTTTCAGCTTCAACTCTTAAGTCCAATGATGGATAATGCACAGCACTTCCCTAGTTAGTCAGGGTATGTATGTGGTTTGCACTTTGACATCCTTACCTGGCACACTTTCCCCATTTATTTTGCCTGCCCAATATCTGTAGAAATTTGAGTTTTTAATACTTGCAATAAGATTAGAGGTTTTTGTGATATATGATTATTATTATTACCAACTTCCCTTCAGACTAGCTTGTATCACATCCAGCCACCCATGGAGAACAATTAGAAAAGCTGGATAAATGTTTTAGAACTCCATTTGAAGACATTGGAAAGCTAATGAGGCAACAAGGGTAAATAAGAGTGGTCCTGGAGAAAAGGGGAATGCATTAAGTTAAACTTCAAAGTCTTCAGCACTTTTCCACTTGAGGCACTTGCTGATTCATGAGCAGCAAGAGGTAAGAGAATATAAACTAAGAAAATATCAGCTACGAGAAGAATGTGAGCAAAATTTTTTGCTTAGGGAGATAAAAATTGGAATTTAGAACTTTCAAGGAAGCTCATAAGAGGGCAGAATCCTAGAGAGGAAAGTGTAGAGAAATCAATTGAGAATTCCACATGACTTTTTCAATTGAGGCATTTGACAATTTGTAATCAGCAGCCCAGAGGCTAAGATGCTGGGCAGAGCTTTTGACAGTCTCCTGGTGCCAGGGAGACAAAATTAGAGTTTGGAATCCTCCAGAGAGAGAAGGACTTTTGGCAAACATCTCTGGATTTCAATGGGTACCACTGAATGGCCACATCCTGGGGATAAGGGCAATTCAGAAATGTCTCAGTTTAAATGTGCTTCATTCTACACTGGACTAAGGTGATATACCTCTATTCTAACTACCTGATAAAGCAAAGTAGAACCTCTTCGGATGTAAATAACATCATCCAGAGCCTCTACAGATTTCGTACACAGTAAGTGGCACTTAATAAAATATTAATAGGTTGCAAGGACACCATACTATATACGAAAATTCAAAAGAAAAAAAAAGCTTACAATAACACAGATCCATAGACAATCCAGATATTGATGTATTAAGACACAGACTTTAAAATTATGGTGATTAATATGTTTGATAAAGTACACAAGATGAAGAATATCATCACAGAATTGGAATCTGTAAAAAAGAAGAATCAAGAGGAACTTCTGTTACTGAAAAATTATTGAAATTAAGAACTAATAGATTGGTTGAATGGCAGATAAAACATACTGGAAAGAGAATTAGTGAAACAGAAAACAAGTCAATAGAAAATATTCAGACTGAAGCATGGAGAGCAATAAAAATGGGTAACACATACAAAGTCTAATATACGTGTAATCAGAGCTTTAGTGAATAGGAGAGAAAGAATGGAACAAAAGCAATATTTAAAAAGATAATGACCAAGAATTTTCCCAAACTGAAGAAAACATCATGCTACAGATTATTTAAACCCAGACAGGAAAAGTATAAAATTAAAAATAAATAAAAACAGAACACAAGCCTAGGCTCATAGTAGCAAAACTGCTGAAAGCCAAAAACAAAGAGAAATATAAAAGCAGCTGGGAGAGGGGCAGAATTCTGCAAAGAAGCAACCGCAAGACTGACAGCAAATTTTCAGCAAAAATAATGGAAGTCAGAACACAAAAGAAGACATTTCCAAAGTGCTAAAAGAAAAAATTGTCAAGTTAGAATTCTATATTAAGTGAAAATATCCTCCAAAAATGAGAGTGGAATAAAGACATTTCCAGACAAACAAAATCTAAAATAATTAGCCAGCAGCAGACTTCTAATAAAAGAAATAGTAAGGTGGTAATGGTTGACAGAAGGAGTTATTTTTTCAGTCAGATAGAAACATAAAAATGAAGAAAAGCATGAAAAACAAACAAAAAACCCCACAAATATGTGGGTAGTCTAAATGAATAATATCAGTATCTTGTGGGGTTAAAAATGTAGGTAGAATTAAAAATGCATAGTGACTATATAAGAGTCATGAGATGGAAGATGCAGTTAAAATTTTCTAAGATCTGTGTGTTAATCAGAAGTTAGTATCAATACTAGTTATTGTTCTCTATCAAATCAAGAATCCATTTTATAATATCTAGTTTAACTAATGAAAGAACTATGAAATTATATATAACCAACAATTAATGGAATGAAAATGGAATAGTCCAAACTACTTTATTTATCCAAATGAAACAAGATAAAAAGGAACATAAAATCTGTGGAACATATAGAAAACAAAAACTAAGATGGTAGTTATAAACACATGTCAGTAATTACATTAAATTTATTCAGACTAAATGTCCCAGTTAAAAAACAAACATTGTAAGATTGAATAAAAATTTAAAACCTCATTATATGCAGTTTCAAGACAAAACTTAAATGTAAGTTTATAGATAGAGTGAAGCAGTATACCATTAAAGACATACCATTCAAACACTAACCAAAAAAAAAAAAATGCTGGTGTGGTGTAGATAGACTAATATCAGAAAAGTAGATTTTAAGCAAAGATGAATATTAAAGAGGGATAGTTCATAATATTAGATGAGAAATACATCAGGAAGATAGAATAATTCCAAATTTGTATATACTTAAGACATAGCCTCTGAATATATAAAGCAAATATCAACATAACTAAAAGTAGAAATTTAAAAAAAAACCCAGAAGCATAGTTGGAGATATTAATATACCTCTCTCAATCACTGAGAAAATGAGCCTTAAAAATTATATCATGTGAGACCTGAGCTACACGATTAACTTATTTCTCCTAATTGACATTATAGAACATTGCACCCACAGCTGTAGAACTGTAAAAATACATATTCTTCTTAAGGTGGACATGAAATATTTACCCATATTACACCATAAAGTGAATATCAATAAATTTCAAAGGATTGATAGTATCTATAGTATATTCTTTGACCACAGTGAAATTAACCTAGATATTAATTTTTTAATTATTAGAAAATTCTCAAATGTTTGGCTATTAAGCAGCACACTTATAAATAATACATGTATCAAAGATAATGTGTAGATAAATACTGTGTGTGTGTTCTGACTGCTCAACCAACTGTCTGTTCCCCTGGTCTCTCTCCCTCTCCTCAAGCTTCCCTACTCCGTGTGACACAATAATATTGAAATTATGCCAACTAATAACCCTACAATGACCTCTAAGTATTCAAGTGAAAGAATTGCACATCTCTGACTTTAAATCAAAAGCTAGAACTGATTAAGCTTAGTGAGGAAAGCATGTTGAAAGCAGAGATAGGCCTGAAGCTAGTCCCCTTCTACCTAACAGTTAGCCACATCATGAATTCAAAGGAAAAGTTTGTGAAGGAAATTGAAAGTGTTACTCCAGTGAACACATAAGTGATAAGAAAGCAATGAAGAAAGTTGCTGCTATGAAGAAAATTGTAGTGATTTGGATAGAAGATCAAACCAGCGACAACATTCTCTTAAGCCAAAGCCTAATCCAGTGCAAGACCCTAACTCTCTTCAATTCTATGAAGACTAAGAGAGGTGAGGAAGCTGCAGAAGAACGTTTGAAGGTAGCAGAGGTTGGTTCATGAGGTTTAAGGAAAGAAGTTAACTCCATAACATAAAAGGACAAGGTGAAGCAGCAAGTACTGATGTAGAAGCTGCAGCAAGTTATCCAGAAGATTTAGCTAAGATCATTAGTGAAGGTGGCTACACTAAACAACAGATTTCCGATGTAGATGAAACAGCCTTATATTGGAAGAAGATGCCATCTAGGACTTTCATAGCTAGAGAGGAAAAGTCATTGTCTGACTTCAAAGCTTTAAAGGACAGGCTGACTCTCCTGTGAGGGGCTAATGCAGTGGGTGACTTTAAGTTGAAGCCAGTGCTCATTTACAATTCCTAAAATCCTAGGGCCCTTAAGAATTATACTGAATCTACTCTGCCTGTGATCTATAAATGGAAAAGGGTAGTCTTGAGGAGCCACGAAACACACACACACACATCACAAATCACTGATATCAGGAATAAAAGGATAACAGGGAGTTATTCTGACAATTTAAAATACACCAAATTTAATATAACATGAAAAAATGTGAATAGGCACCTTATGAAAGAGGAAATTCAAATGGCCAATAAGCATATTAAAAACTATCAGCCTCCTTAGTCCTTAGAGAAATGCAACTTAAAACCACAATGAGATATATCTACATACACCAGAATGGCTAAAATTAGGAAGCCTAAAAATGCTAAATGTTGATGAAAATGTGGAGTAATGGATATTTTCCTACATTGGGGTGGGTGTGTATATTGATGGAACCACTTTTGAAAACTGGTGATCTCTACTAAAGTTGAATACACATTTAACTTAGGATTTAGAAATTCCTCTGTTGGGTATATACCTAACAGAGACACATACACATGTGCACAAGGCATGGACAAGAATGTCCATAACAGCATCCTTAGTAGCTAGAAATTGGAAACAAACTTACACCACAGTAAAATAGAAAAATAAATTGTAGTATATTCATACAATGAGATATTTTACATCAATGAAAAGTGAACTAACTCTTGCTACATTCAAAAACATGGATGAAAACTATGGATGGAACACAATTTTGAATGAAAAAAAGCCAGCCACACACACACACAAATACCTATTATGTGATTCCCTTTATACGTGTTAAAAACAGATTAAATAAATCTGTGTTGTAAGAAGTCAAGAAAATGGTTGCTTTTGGTGAGTTTTGACTTGGAGGAGTATACAGGGGACTTCTGGGGTTCTGACCATGATTCATTTATTGATCTGAATAGTGGTCACACAGGTGTGCTCCCTGTGAGAAAAGTTATTGAGCTGTACATGTATGATTTATGTATTACTTTCTCTGTTATATTTCAATAAAAATTTATTAAAAAGAAAAAAATGTTGAGTATAGATAAAGGTTAACATTTTAAGTCCCCATGGTTCAGATTTCCATAGGGCTTGATGGAAAAATGTCATTTCTTCCTTATAGGGAACGCTGAGAACCAATTGCTGTTGGAAGAGCAGACAGAAGGAGCACAAAGCTTAGAGACCACCTTCCATCATCAGGGCCATCTAAGTCTTACCTCCAAAAATATCTCTTTCATGTTCATGTTTTGACCAGGATGATACAGGTTGCAGTTTAAAAAAGAAACAAAAGCAAAACAACTTTGCCCATATTTTTCCCTTGAAATGAGAGTAAGTTAAGTCAAGGATGTAACCATTCGTATTTTCTTTCCAGTCATTGAGAAACCCAATGGTGAACACTAGAAGATGGTGCTGAAGGCAATAGATTATACATTTGCACTTGGAGTAGTTATGGGGGATGAATCAACCATAATTGAATAAACTAACCACTAACAAAAGAAAAATTTCCATTTGAGGGAATTCCTGGAAGAGACAATTCATTAGCTTTTGCTAGTCAGATCCCTGCTGGTATCATTGTATAATATTTACCCCAGTACTTCAGCTTTTCTATGGTTTGTGGGAACTACCACATGGTCTACCAATTATTTCCCTTTTTGCTTTATATCAGCTGGAGTTAGTTTCTGATGCTTGCAACCAAAGAACCCTAGTTGATACGCCGTGTCACCAACTTGAACAGCATGGAGATCCCTGGATTTTGCATAGTGAGTATTTAGCTGGGAAGCACACTCTTGGACGGAAGGGCAGTGAGAGCTGAGCCTCGTGTGGCTTCCTCAAACCCTGTGATTCCCTTTAGTCTACAAGGAGTGCTTGCACTTGTTGAGTTAATGTCACTCTTCCTTTTCCTTTGGATACACCCCATGCTGTGCTATTTCTTCTGTGCAGAGCACGTACACATACACAATGGGATGCTTTTGGGGAAGGAAACTTTCACTGTGGTGAGTTAGTGAGGGAATCATCAAGTCTCCTGGGAGCTTGGAGAGACTCTGGCCAAAATGACTAACATTTAGGTTTGGAGCCTCTTTTGAAAAGATGCAGGCTGGGAATTGGGAATTTGAGCTTTCAGCAGAAGGCAGTGCCAGGGGGGAGAAATATATCCTCATCATAGCAGTTATGAGGACTTAACTAACTATAACTAGCAATAATAACATCAACAAAGGCTGACACTTCTTGAGCATTTACTGTGTGCCAGGCACAGTGCTAAGCATTTTATAGGCATTATTTCATTGAATCCTCTCAATATCATGCCAAGATGGACTAGAATATCAACTTCATGAGAGCAAGGAATTTTGTCTCTTTTGCTCCTTGTGTCTCAAGGCACATAAAAGAGTGCCTGGCTTGTTAGTAGATAGTTAATGCTCAGTAAGTTGGTCAAATGAATGTGTTAACTCTCTCTTATCACTGTCTCCATTGTATAGATAATATGCGGATTAAGTGACTTGCCTGCATCTAAGAAATGAGAAAGCAAGGATATTGTTCATGTCATAAGACTCCAAAGACCACAGTTTTAACCACAACCCTGTTTTGAAGTTTTAGGGAAAGTAAAAATGGTCAGAGAATGGAAAGGATCTTGGTCGAGCTTTGTATCCAAAGGGCCTTGCTGATCCAAATCTTTTATGGCTTTAGAGCTGTCCACCTGCCTTACAGCCAAGTGATGATGCCCTCAGGATGTCATGGAGACAAGGAAGGAAACAAGTGTATTGCTCAAAACTTGCTCAGACAGGATGAAACGAATGACTGAAGGAAACCTTGTTGATTTTATTGATGATTCCCTCAAGTAGTCAATGGAACTTGTTTACTGTTCACTTTTCAGAATCACAGGAAAGTTTTCATATTCAGATTAATTATAAAGTGGAGACTATCCTGAGTTTAATTGATCCCTAAATTATATTGAGGGGGGAAGAAATGTAGACATCAGTGGACACTGGTTCCTAAGTAGCCATTTCCTCTGAAGATCTAGTCCATTGTGACTAAACCATCTGGATCAGTGGCAATTTTATTCTTCCAGGAAACCCTACCCCACATTTGAATAAAGAAGTTATGTGACCTCCTTTGCAAGAACAACCAAAAGAGACATTAGCAAATCTTACTAAAGCATTGTTTATAATATTGTGTCTAAAGTGATCTGGTAGCCAAGAATTCATGAAAAATAAAATCTGTAAGGTACATTTATCCAAAGAACGAGCCTCTGGGAATGTTTTAGGGAATTAGTGAATTCAAGTGAATGTCAAACCCTGCTGTTAGAAGCCATTGATGTTGGTTGATACTATTGATGTTTGCTTCTGGGTTTTTTTTCCTGTATTGTTCCCATTTCTCTCAGATGCAAGTGACAGAAACTTGATTTCAATTAGTGTAAACAAAAATGGTAATTCAGTTGTTCACATAACTGAGAAGTCCAGGGTTAGGTGGCTTCAGGTATGGATATGTTATGGGGTTCAAATAATGTTATGAGGATTTATTCTCTTGCCCCCATCTCTTAGTTCTGCTTTTTTATGTGCTTCATTCTCAGGCAGACCCTCTCAAAGAAGTGGTCTCCTTCAGCTCCAAGCTTCCAGTTCCCAGTTTCAACAAAGTCCAGGAGTTTAGTATCATTGGCCTGCTTTGAATAACATGACCATCCCTAAACCAAGACCATGACTAGACAGGAAAATAAAAGTACCTGCTCTAAGAACTTAACGTTCTAAAAAGTGTATCTGACATCATAGACTGTGTAGAAGGTTTCAAAAATGATTTGGATGATTGCATTTCACCTCTGGGAGCTAATCTTTTGGATGGATGTTACAAAGTGAGGCCCTTCTTGGTCACAGCCTACCTTCATTTTGCTGGTCTAGACAAGATTGGTTCCTTTCACAGTTGCAGGCTTGACGTCTACAAACTGCTGGTTCTCCTTCTCCTCCAGAAAATATTGGGGATGATCGTAGAGTCCTGGTGACCACAGTGAACAGTAAGAGTGGGGAGATTAGACACATGGCTGGAAGGTGAGGGCTCTGTATCTGCAGTCCCCAGTTAGTTAGCTCCTCATCTGTAAAATGAGGTTATTTATACAAACCTCACAAGGATGTAGTGAAGTTTATTAATTAATTTATTTTTGCTGTGTTGGGTCTTCGTTTCTGTGCGAGGGTTTTCTCTAGTTGTGGCAAGGGGGGGGCCACGCTTCATTGTGGTGAGCGGGCCTCTCACTATCGCAGCCTCTCTTGTTGCGGAGCACAGGCTCCAGACACGCAGGCTCAGTAGTTGTGGCTCACGGGCCTAGTTGCTCCGCGGCATGTGGGATCCTCCCAGACCAGGGCTTGAACCCGTGTCCCCTGCATTAGCAGGCGGACTCTCAACCACTGTGCCACCAGGGAAGCCCGTGAAGTTTAAATTAAATAAAGCATCTAGAGCACAATGGATGCCAAATAATTTTCTTTTATTTATTGATTACTTGTGTGTGTACTATTATCTCTTATGTCACAGTCCTTGTTTTGAGCACTTCGTAAGTTTTAATTCATTTAATCCATTTTTCAGAATTAACCCTACCATTATCATCATTTTACAGACAAGGAAAGGAAGTGTCAAGAGGTTCAACAAATATGCATTTTCATTCTTGACACTTCAAAGGAAGTGTCAAGTTGTTCGAGCTTACACTTCTGCTTTATGGTGGGAGTGAAATTGGAATGCAGGTAGTCTGCCCCAGTTTCTATTGCCTTAATCACTTTTTCCTCTCTTACCTACCTCTTACCAAAAAAGATGAAAATGCGATCAGAATTGAATGAGAGGATAGGATACCATCCCACTTCTTCTTACGGGAGCTTGAGTCCATCTTACTACTCATCAGTGCATTTGTCCAGGAAGGTATTTAGTTATAGGCAATTGCAACATTTTCCCTAAGAGTTGCCATTGCCTTTGGTACCTTGCTCCAAGTAGTAAAGACACTGATTCTTCTTGTGGAAGGCTCACAGGTACTACATTGTATTGCTAATCACACACCACTGAAGCCTCACAACAGCCCAGTGAGGCAACACTGAACCCCCAGGGTCATCCAGCCAAATGTGGTAGGTTCATGATTTGAACCCAGGACCCTCTGTCCTAAAGGGCTTGCTTTCCATGGACATGTCATGCCATCCTTGATGTAACAAAGAACACTTAGAATATAGCGTAAATGTCCTCTGCATGTCCGTGATGCCCCTTGTTTTTAGAACCTGTGTCAAGTCTTTAGCAAAATGAATACTTTTACTCACTTTTTTCAACTTGCATTTATTGAGCTGTTACCATATCCCAGCAGTAACTATGTGAACCTTGAATAAGAGAGCACATTTGACCTCTTGAACCCAACTTTGAGACATTACCTAGGTCACATCAGCTTGCTTTAATTGCTGCCAGCTTTGCCCTGATGGGATGACCTAGTTTGACTTTAGGATATGTCATCAGTCATTCCAGTTACAAAATTTAAAATAGATCCATGTTTCAAGTTCCTGCAAAACAGAGACTAAAAGAGTAGAAAGGTAAAAGGAGTAAAATAATTTTGGATTTGCTTTCCTACTGGCGTTCACCAAGTTGTAGTCAAAAGCCTTTTGCAATATGGATGAAGAAGGTGATGTTTACACTTAAAATTTTGGACTTCAAATGGTCCTCATTGTCATACACTTCAGATAACGTACTAGGCTTGAGGAAATCAGTCTTAAAGGATTTGAGAATGAGTGTAACTAACACTAATTAGGGAGTTATAACTTAGATCCAGAGTTAGAAGGTAAATATTGTATCAGTCAAATTTGACCGACATAAATGAGCTATGCCTGCCAATTCAACAATCGGAAAATGCCCGTTTCCCTACTGTTTATCTCCTGAACTTTATTTGTTTCTTAGCCCACTTGGACAACAGCATGTAAATTTAGGAAAGATGATCAATAAAAGCTTGCCAGAACAAATGGTTACAGTTTACTAATGTCCCCCATGACCCTGTGTAGGATTATTCCAAAGTTTCTCCCTGTTGAAACCTGGGCTATGCTGTCTCAGGAGTGACCCCTCTGATTGAGAAGACCATCAAGTATATGCAGCATCTCAACCGTCTCCTGCCCACAGACTGGACTGATTAATCCCGACTGAGTTGTTGGAAAGCACACAAATATAAACTATTCATTTATTTCAAATCGGCGGGCGCCGTGGGGAAGTTATCACACATAATCTAGTGTTAGTCTATCCACTGCATCATAAAAATTAATTTGTCTAATTAATGACATTAGTACTTTTATACATGCATAATTCATATTAATTGATAGGTCTGCCTAAAAAGAATACCTTTTGGAAGAAAAATGATCCCATTAGTGCAAGTTTAATCCAAATCAGGGCTGACAAAGCATGGAGCCTTCAAGGCGTATCTTCAGCTTTGTTAATTGTCATAAGCATTCTAAATTGATTATTCTTACATTAGCATGAGACATTTCATTCATCAATGCTTTGCTGTAAAGGAAATTTGTCTAATGGATTTGGGTAGCTCAACTAAATAAGTAGTATTTTTTTTTCCAGGGTAGCTAGAGGGGCATTTGAAGCATATTAATTCACTAATACTGGAGGGAAGAAAAATTAGCAGTGGAAATATATAGAAATATCATACAAAATTAGATTTCGGACACTGAATAATTTTTGTGATATCTATTTCAATGGTAATTGAGTGAGTGTGCCTGCATTTTTATTGCTTTTCTGTTTTGCAAGCTCCATGATAAACAGCTAATGTTAATATTTCTTATGAGTTATGTTCCTGCACCTGGTAGGGCCACAGGGGTATGAAGTGGAGGATGAATGAGACAAATATGCATTTTCGGGGGGACTGCTAGAAGGCACAGGGATTACACAAGGATTGGCCATAGCACCATTTACCTTGGGCTTCTGGGAAAACCATTTCCAGAGACATGTGTAGCCAGCTAAGCCATGGGGAGACAATAAACCTAGATTCAGTTGTGTCCCAGTCCACACAGACTAGAGAACTGGAAATCCATTCAACTTGAGGGCTGCCTCTTTATTTTGGGGGGAGTCACTGAAGAAGTGTTTTTAATGGCAAGAACCAAAATTTTTGGTTGATGGCCAAAGATTTACAAAAAGCTTGGTTGGGATCCCCTGTTTGGGAAGCAATAAGCTAAGAATGAGCTAGCCAAATATATTTAATGGCTGCTTCTATTCTCTTTTTTGAGTCTGTAGACCAATTCCATACTATGGGTTTTGGGCACAGCTGAGAAGTTCGTCTAGATGCAGCAGTACTTGTGCTGTTAAGATCTTCGTTAGCCTGGGAAGTTGTCCACCATGGTCTTCCACTTGGAGTATCTCCTTCTTCTACTCCCCTTTCTGCTCCTTCTCACTGGGATGGATCTGAGGAATTCCAAGTACTTCAGACCATCACAGGCATTGGAGACAACACACCTGTTAGAGTCTCAGCAAGCTACTCAGTAACTGTATGACCTTGGCCAAGTTGTTTAATGTCTTTGAGCTTCCGTTTCCAATAGTAGCAGTTTTGATGTGTTGTTGTGATGGTCACGTACATGAGAGAATGCATGCCCTAAAGGCTTAGCATTGTGACTGGCACATAACAACTGCCCCCAAAATTGAAATAAGTATTATTAGCTATTATCTGGCTGAACTAAGTGGGGACAAAGAGAGGCTTTCTTGTGTTCTTATTCTTTTTCTTCTTTCCCTTTTTTCTTTCCTGGGGGATTTTTGACTCTAGGTGACATTTTTTCATCATCCCAATTTCCCTTGACTTTCAGAATGGACTCTTCTGGTCACATGGCACTAACAGAAATTCTGGGCCAGGAAAAAGTGCTAATAACCCCCCACCAACCTTCCAGAATGTTGTCACAACAATTGTTCCAAGTGTATCACTTACTTCAAAGCCTCTGTGCTCTTGTCAAAAGAACCAGCCTTGTGGAGTAGATTAAGCTCAGGTTTCAGATTTAGATAAACCTGAGCTAGAAACCTCTCTCATTCATTCATTCACTCATTTATTCTATAAATATTGAGTGAGTAGCCAATATTTAGGTCTTGCGGATACTGACATGCACTTAAGGAGTTGGCATTCTAGTCAAGCTGACTGACAATTCACCAGAAAGCATGGACATACAGAAGAGAATTCAGAGAGAGAAGTGCTGAGAAGGGAAGGAGACCAGGAGTGTGGTGCAGAGTGGCTGGGCTGTGGGCAGAGGACATAGGGAGATACTTTAGCAAGGATGGACAGGGAGGGACTCTGATGCAGACCCAGACCCATGAAAAGGAGCTGTCCTTCCAGGGAGAGGGAATATTAGGTGAAAAGACCCTGCAGAAGGATTCCTGCCATTTACTAAATGTATTTTCTTTAAAAGATTTCGTAGACCTCCCCAAGCCTCAATTTTCTCATGCGCAAGATGGGAATTAGCAGAGTTGCTTTCTCACAAGTTTCTCATCATGAGTAAACAAGACATCTCAAGATTATCAATAAATCTGGACTCATAAAATGTTGCTCCCTCATCGTCCTTCTGCTCCTTGAGTGCCATTTGGTGACAAATACTGAAATATTGAAATATTCCTGTTCTGTTGAATGGCCCTTGCCCAATTTAGTTTGGAGATTTTACACAATCCAGTAGAGAGGTACATATTTCCTTCTACCAAGGAAAGCATTTCTTTGCTTGGTGACTGTCCCAGTCAACAAGATTGTGAGAGTCTGGAATAAGCAACGAGGACCAGAAGGAAGCCTGCTTCCCACTTCCAGCGCAGAGATGTTGCAGCCTACCTCCCGGTCCTGTCTTTAGGTCGGTTCACCTTCCAGCATCCTGTACTCACTGCTGGCTGTTCCTCTGGGATGTTTTCAGTAGACTTCCTCCAGGCCCCATGTATCCCAAGATGTGCCCCCTGACCCTTCAGAACCACATCACCTCTTCCTTAGGTTCTAATCTCCTCGCTCCAATAATTTTTTTTTCCACCTTTATTTTTAATCCATTCACCAAGCTGTCTGTTTAGGCCTCAAGTTTCAACAGAAAGGAAACACTTCCTAAAGTTGTTCATTTTGATTTTCAGTAGACAGAATTTGGGAAGGATAGAAATATTACATATCCCACAACTAAAATATACCAGATGTGTAGCTTTATTCTGGTTTTTAACATATAATATTCTGGTTTTCCTAAATGTAACTTAATATTGCTTTCAACATGGAATGTGATACTCTAATTAGACAAAACATAAGCCATACCATTCCCTGAATATATATTTATACATAGACTAATGGAAGGGGCTAGGACAAATGATCTGTGTTAGATATTCCAAATGTGAAAAAATGAGGTTTGTAGAGATAGATTTAATAGCTGTTGGGGGAGTGCTTACAATAATTGGTTATTGTTGAAAAGAAATGTCAGATATCATTATTGGCATTTACAATTTTAATTAGCTTGATCTTGGAGTCCAATGTGTTATATTTTCCTCTTTTCAATTTTTTTCTGGAAGAAATAAAACCAATAGAACTTCACAGTTATTTAACGAAATGTTATTAAGACTCACAATGCTGGGATGTACTAATAGTTTAATGGATAAAGAATATGGGTCATTCTTCATGTGAAAACACAGCCCTGAAATGAAATACTTCTCTTATTTCCTACAGAACTACAGCAGCAGAATGCACTATTTCCTTCAAGTCTAGTTTGTTCAAGGTTTCCTGTAGTTTTTGATCTTTGTGCCATCCATTCTGTACCTCCCACCTTTGTTTTGAGGAAGAGAGTGAATGGGGAGGGCTCCAGGAGTTTTTGAGTGGAGGAACTGAACTCCGTGCGAGGCATGGCTCTACAGCTTACAAGGCAGGGCATCTTTCTTTCCAGACACCTCAGGGGTTAGATATTTCTTGTTTATCTGTAGGTGGCTCTAGACATTTTTGGTGATATCCTACACAAGCCATTTCATTCTGCAAGGTATTTAATAAAACCAAAATATACATAATATTAGAGCCAGCTCTAATTACCTCCGCAGAGAGAATTTCGGTGGTGATGTGTAGTGTCTGCCTCTCCTGTTTGCTAAGATTCCTAACTCTCATACTTCAAGTGGTCATAGGGTAATCTCTTTTCTGAAGCAAACATAATTTGGAACATAGATGGGCTTTCAAAGACCATTTAATCATTTATCTATTGTGATATAATGATATAATAAGAAATATAGGTTTTGAGGTTCATCCCAATTCTAGCCAGAGTTCCTAAAGCCTTCGAAATTTCCTAAGTGTGATAAAGGTGTTAGGAGCATCTTTTGTTCTGATACGTGGTCTTTGACTTTGGTTCCTGACACAGAGCTCCTAAGTCCCTTGGAATTTCTAGAGTGATAGGAGAACCTTTGGTTCTAGCGAGGTGACTCTTAATGGGCTCCTGGATGGCTGCAGGATGGCGGCTGCTCACCAGAAAGACAGAGCAATTATCTGAAGCTTGGAAATTTTAGCACCACCCACTAGCCTCGGGGGAGGAGAGAGGGCTGGAGATTGAGTTAATACTCACGCCTATGAGATGAAGTCTCCATAAAAATCCCTGAACTGTGGAGTTTGGAGAACTTCTGGGCTGGTGAATGCATTCACGTGCCAGGCGGGTAACTCATCCCAACTCCACGGGGAAAGAAATGCCTGTGTTCGGGACCCTTCTAGACCTCACTCTGTGTACCTCTCCATCTGGCTGTTCATCTGTTACCTTTATCATATCCTTTATAATAATCTGTTTTCCTGAGTTCTGTGAAACATTCTAGCAAATTATTGAACCCAAAGAGGGGGTCGTGGGTATCCCTGACTCATCGTCCATTGGTCGGAAACACAAGTGACAACCCGGGACTCGAAATTGGCATCTGAAGTGGGGGAAGTATTGTGGGACTGAGACCTTAACTTGGAGGGATGGAGGGAGGAGTCTGTGCTAACTCCTGGTAGACAGTGTTAGGACTGAATTGAATTGCAGTACACCCTGCTGCTGTCAGAGAATTGGTTGGTGTGGGGAAAAGAACCCACATATTTGGTGACCAGAAGTATTGTGAGTGTTCAGAGAGTAGAGAACAGAGGAAAATGGAGAGTTTTTCCTTTTATACACACACACACAATTTATATGCTATATATAATATCACATATACTATATACTTAAATACTCTATTTAAACACAATGATACATGGAACTTGAAATACAAAATTCTGAATCCAGACAGAAAAGCTTTTGAATCACTCTTGCTTGGGGATTATCAGTGCTTTGGGATTAGCTGTGCCACCCTACGCAGGCAAGTGAAGATGATATAAATTTATAGTTACAGCGATATAGGCTCAACTGTCACATTTGTGGGGCTCAGGAAAAGAGACACAGGAGGCACATACGCCATATGTTTAAATATTTATAATTAGTAATCAAGCTAACAAACTGTTCAATATGATCTATCCTTGACAAATACACATCACGAGTCCTCAGAGCTGCGCAGTGAAACGTGGCCTTTCCCCGAGAATGAATCTCTAGCGCTGCCTGTGGTGCCCAGTCTATTCACCTTCTTCTCCATCTCCAGCTTCCCCCTGCATGGCAGGGAGCCTCCAGCTTTTGAGTGTGCATGATCTGGCCTCATCTCTAATTTCTGTCTCTCCTCTTTAAAGCTCCCCATAGCTCCCTCTCGGGCCTGGAGGTATGCACACTGAGGATATCATTCACCCTCGGAAAAGCAGAGCCTGGGAAGCAGACCCAGGGCTGATTGATCATGGGGTATCAGGGTCCTGGCTTGTGGAATGTGGTCCAGGGGAGAAACAGAGCTCTGCAGAGATCCATCCCCCTAGCTCCAGTGGTATTTTGGCTGGAGGAGGCCAGAGTGGGGACACTCTGAAGTACATACGAGGCCCAGGGATGGGAGTAAGTGGTATTGCGTGTCTCTTTGCGTGGTTAAACTCATTATCTAGATATTTTAGCCTTTAGAGGTCCCCACAAAATAGGTGATATTAAAAATTGCAGATGAGTTTAACTTTTATCAAATTATCCAATGGACAAGTTGTTTCTTTACTGTCATTTCTTCAAATAGACCCAACCAGTATAGTCCTGGTTCATTCCTTTTTGGATGGGAGGATATAAGAGTTCACTTTATTGGAAAGAATGGAAGATAAGAAGGAAGATATTTTAGTATAGCTTGTGGAGAGAATAAAAGAAGCCCCTAAGATGTATGTACTGTACTATTGGCTAGAGGAAAATATTACAAAGGCTTTAGGAAAGCTAGCTTGAATTTTAACTCTTATCAAAAAGATGCCTTGGGCTTCCCTGGTGGCGCAGTGGGTGGGAATCTGCCTGCCAATGCGGGGGACACGGGTTCGATCCCTGGCCCGGGAAGATTCCCACATGCCACAGAGCAACTAAGCCCACGTGCCACAACTACTGAGCCTGCGCTCTAGAGCCCGTGCTCTGCAACAAGAGAAGCCACGACAATGAGAAGCCCGCGCACCACTTGCTGCAACTAGAGAAAGCCCGTGCACAGAACAAAGACCCAACACAGCCAAAAAAAAAATTTAAAAAACAAATAAATAAATGGGTTTATTAAAAAAAATGCCTTAATCCAGGGGCCATCATCATGTAAGTTGGTTGCATGTTCTTCATTTGATAGCATTTCTCTGCCTTCTCATTTAGTGAAGCTCAAGGAAGTCACATAAATGAAGATTGTGTCAGTGTCTAGTTTCTGCAAGTTCAGTAATGGTAGAGTTCCATTTATTTTCCCCACATACAATGAATACTGTATAAGCCTGTGCGCTCAGTCTTTGGCATCAGGGTTTTTGATGACGTGAAGGAAGATTTAGCTGTCTTATTCAGCATTTAATTTCTCAGCATGGTCTATCTCTGCATGGGAGTGGTGAAGAAAATGTTTGATAAATTTTTTCAAAGTCACATACATCCTCCTGAACCATTAGACTCTGTAGGCCTGGAATCCCTGGGTTGAACTGGGTGGCCATTGGCAACATGGCAAGAGTTTGGGAGGACCTGCTGGGGCCACTGGGTCATCATGTGCGGTTAGGATGGAGCAGGGAACACAGCAGGACAGAATTGAGGCAGGACCTGGGAGCAATCTGAGGCCTCCCAGTCTATAGAGGCTCTGGGTGGTTGAGTATTAATTGTTTTGAAGCAGGAAAACTTCAGAAATACTCTTGAAAGAATATCTGGGCTGGATTCTGTCTGAAGGAGGCCTGAGCATAGTAGGGAATTACTCACCCTCCCTCCCCTCTGCTCTTCTGGTTTTGTATGTCTGAATGAAACAGAAGGCTCAGGAAAATCTGTGCCGAAAACTTTAATCTTTACAGAAAAGGAGTCTATGGGTATAGCAGGTCTATAGGACCCTACATGATGTAGGGCTGCATTCCTCACCAATCTTGTCTTATAACCCTTCCCCCCTCGTTTCCTCTTTCTAAGCATGTGAGTCCCACAAGCTGTGTCAACTCCCACCCCAGCACCTTTGCACACGCTGTTTTTTTCTGGAATGATCTCTCTAGACACCACTGGCCTCCTTCCCTCATTTCACCTTGGCCATCTAACTCTCTTCCATCCCTCAGCTTTAGGGGTGGATCAGCTTCCTCAGGGACCTGTGCTTGTCCCTCATGTTATATGAGGTCCCCTGTAATGTGCAGCTGGCTCAGTGTTCTTGAACATCAACTTTGCGGTGCTGTGTGCACTCATAATCATTTGATAAATTCTTCCATTTCTTTAAGGTCTGTGTCACCTAGCAGCCTATAAGAACAATGTGGGACCACTGCCCACTGCCTGGCACAGTGTAGGTGCTCCATATATGTGTGTTGACTCAAGGGCCGACAGCCAAATGGAGGGGCATCTCTCTCTCTTTGGGAAGAGGTGGCCAAGAATGATGGGCAAGACTACTTTGGTTTGGAAGTCAAGAATCCTAGGCCCTAGTCTCTGTCCTGAAGTTAATTTCTTGGGTGACTTTGAAAAGGGTATAAGAAGTAAAAGTTCCTAGTATCATGGCAAAGGAAGATAAGAATAAAAATGACTAATATTTGACCTTTTTAAAAAAAAAAACAACTTACTGAAGTGGCAGTGTTGTATGGTTTAAACTAATTGAATAGAAGGTCTCCTTAGAAGCCCCTTTCAACTCTGTCATAGGGTCATGGGGTTTTGTGTACAAGCCTGGGGTCCCATCCTAAGTGAATTTCCTCCCAAGATGGTTGCATCAGATGATCAAGAAGGACACACAGAGCTGGCTCTAACTAGTCCTTTTGGCAAAGAAGGTGGGCTGTGGTGGCCAGTGCCCCATAATCACATTTCTTCACTCTTAGTCATAAACCCCTAACTCTTCACTTTTAACTTGCTGTGAAAAGATTAGCTTTGTCCATGTTCTCACGCCTGCCCCTCGGCCTTTGTGAAGCAATTTCCACAGAAACGATGGTCTGCCACCAAATAAGAGTTTACTAAGAACAAAAATTGAATTTCGTCTGCCTGTTGACAAGCTGATTGATCTGGAGGCTCTCGTGACTGAATCCTCTCCTAAGCACATTCTCATTTATCATGTGCAAGATTGTTTCAGAATCAATAGCAGCCCTGAGCAGACACGTCTCTGCTGGGGACCCGTCAAGGGCCCACAGCCTTCCCTGTAATATTGCTAATTTTTTTGACAGAATTATTTCAACAGTTAAATCGTTCTAGGTCTGTTGTTCCGAGACTTTCACTAGAATCATTTGTTGAGGTCATGATTTTTAATATACTTCTTATAAATGCTGAACCTTGAGGAGTTTGCCCTTTTTTCTCATGAGGTTAATTTCTCACCCCTGCTATTCTTCCTCAAAAATCTGTGGTTGAGAGTGAGGTTAGATTTTAGGATGTTATTCATATGCAACTCTTTATATACAACCTGTTTCAAAGGACAGGGGCAGGAATAAGGCGACTTGACTTTAGTCCTAGGGCTGCATGGACTAGCTGTGTGGCTTTGGCAATTGTCTTTCCCTCTCTGAGCCTCATTTTAAGAAGCTGGGTCAAATGAAGTCTTAAGTACAGTCTGTCTTGAACAGTCTGTTTGTCCAAATCAGGAGCTGTGAACTGGGGGTTCGTGGGTAGGATTTGGTCTGAAGAGGGGTTTCATTTGGCTTCTAAAGTATCTGTTTTTTGTTTGTTTAATTTGATTCACTTTTTTCCCTACTTTATTTAAAAAATTAATTTGTTAATCTTTTAAATTTACATACAGCACAATTCACTCTTTCTATTATACACTCTTTTTGGTACGAGTTTTGACACATGCATAAATTCTTGTACCCACTGCACATGGGATACAGAACAAGCCTAACATCCCAAAGAATTCCCTCTTGTTTCTCCCTCATAATCAAGCCCTGCCCCCACTTCTAACCCCTGACTGCCACTGATCTGTCCTCTCTTCCTATAGTTTTGTCTATTCCAGGATGTCATATAAATGAAATTATATAGTTATATAACCTTTTGAGACCACATTCTTTTACTTAGCACAATGCATTTGAGATTCATCCATGTTGTATGTGTCGGTGATTTGCTCTTTTTTATTTCTGAATAGTATTCCATTGTATGTATGTATCACCATTTGTTTATCCGTTCATCTACTGAAGGATATTTCGGCTTTTTCAAATTTTTGATGATTATGAATAATGGTCCCATGAACATCGGTGTGTAGTTTTTTGTATGAACATAAGTTTCCATTTCTCTAGTATAAATATCTACAAGTAAAATCACTGGGTCTTATGGTAAGTGGGTTTTTAACTTTTTAAAGAACTGCCAGTGTTTTCCAGAGTATTTATGCCATTTTGTAGTCCCTCCAGCAAAGTATAAGAATTCCTGTCTCTCTGCATCCTCATTGACACTTGATATTATCAGTAATTTTAAAATTTTTAAGCCTTCTAAAAGGTGTGTGGTAGTATCTCATTTTAATTTGCGTTTTCCTAATGACTAATGACTTTGAGCATATTGTGTTTATTTGGCATCATAGATCTTCTTTGGTGAAGTATCTGTTCAAACATTTTGTCTGTTTTTTATAAATTGGTTGTTTATTTACTATTGGGTTTTAAGAATATCTCTAAATATATGACTTACACATAATTTCTCCCAGTCTATGGCTTCTCTCTCTTTTTTTTTTTTTTTTTTTTTTTTTTTTTTTTGCGGTACGTGGGCCTCTCACTGCTGTGGCCTCTCCCATTGCAGAGCACAGGCTCCGGACACGCAGGCCCAGCGGCCACGGCTCACGGGCCCAGCCGCTCCGCGGCTCGTGGGATCTTCCCTGACTGGTGCACAAACCCGTGTCCCCTGCATCGGCAGGCGGACTCTCAACCACTGCGCCACCAGGGAAGTATGGCTTCTCTTTTTATTCTCTTAATTGAGTCCTTCAAGGAAAAAAGTGTTTAATTTTGATAAAGACCCATCATTTTTTCTATTTACCATTTTTTCTTTTCTGTATTTTGCTTTTGATGTCATATCTAAGAAGTCTTTGCCTTACCCTAGGTCATGAAGATTTAGTTTTGTATTTCCTCCTGAGAGTTTTATAGTATTATGTTTTATATTTGAAGGTCTATGATACATTTCAAGTTAATTTTATCTCTCTTTTGCATATAGAGATCCAGTTTGCTTACAGCGCCGTTTGTTGAGACCACTACCTTTCTCCTTTTGAATTGCTATCAAAAATTTAAAAGTCAGTTGATGATATTTATGTGCACTAGAAAATTTCTGGAGTTTTTTTCTTCTATTCCATTGGTCTAAGAGTCTATCATTTCACAAATGCCACACTGTCTTGACTACCGTAGCTTATTGATACATCTTAAAATTTGGTTGTGTGTGTCCTCCAACTTTGTTCTTTTTCAAAATTGTCTTGGCTATTGTAGTTCCTTTATCTTTTCATATAAATTTTAGAATTAGCTAGCGTATATCTATAGGGAATCCTACTGGGATTTTGATTGGGATTGCATTAAATTTACTAATCAGTTTGGGGAGAATTGACATGTTGACTATATTGACTCTTTCACTCCATGGGCATAGTATGTCTCTCTGCTTATTTAGGTCCTCTCTGATCTCAGGCATCAGCATTATGTAGTTTCAGTATACAGATCCTGCACATTTTTTTTTGTTAGGTTTATATCTACAATTTCATTTCTGGGAGCTCTTGTAAATGGTATTGTTTTAAAATATTTTATTTACAATAGTTTGTTCATTCCTAGTGTATAGGAATACTATTGATTTCTGTATATTGATCTTTTATTCTGCCATCTTGCCAAACTCACTTATTAGTTATAGGGACTTTTTTTGTGAAGATTCCTATGATTTTTCCACGTAAAATATCATAGGGATTTTTTACATAGGGATTTTTTTTCACATATGAATGCATTTTATATCTTTTTTAGACTTATTGAGTTTGCTAGGGCTTCTAGAACGATATTGAATAGGAGTGGACATTCTTGACTAGTTCCCGATTTCTTATGGAGAAAGCATTCAATATAATGTTGTCTGTACATTTCTTCGTAGATAGTCTTTATTAAGTTTCCTTCTATTCTTAGTTCTCTGAGAGTTTTTATTATGAATGGGTGCTGAACTTTGTCAGGTGCTTTTTCTGCACTATTGATATAATCATAATGTGATAAATTGCAGTGATTGATTTTTGAGAATTGAATCAGCTTTGCAATCCGCTGATAAATTCCACTTGGTCATCAATGTATTTTTTTAATGTAGAAGATTTTAAATGAACACTTTGACTTTTCAGTTTCTCTTAAAAATTCAGAAAATCTGGCAACATTGAGTCAGAAATCCTGCCTGGTGACAAACTAGAGTTGAAGAGATGCCATCCTCTAGTAGACGGGTCAGTGCCCTGAGTAAACCACAGTAGAGGTCAGAGTGAAAACTTATTCATCATGGATTTGTACTCTTGGTTTTTGTTTTTGTTTTTTGTTTTTTAAAGCAGAGAAATCTCCATGTCTCCAAAAAAGTAGAAAGCAAAAGATAGACAAAATGTGTGCATTTCATGGAAAATGGAAGAAAACATATAATTTTAGGGAAGTGATAAGTATTCCCAGATGTTTTCTTATCCCTGCCTTCTTCCATCTTAGTTATCACTACCTTAACCCCTGTAGGTATTTAGATTTGAAACTCTAAATGAATAGTCCAGGTATCACTACCTGTATCTGTCTAAGACACAACCATGCTAGACCTCTGAAGGGGTCCAGATTTACTGCAAGGAAACAACCAGAAAATAGTTCTTTACAAGATTTGCAACTTAGCCAAATGCCTTACAATGAAGGCCCATTTCATTTCTTTTATAACCGATCATCACCATGATTCCCAGGTCTTACTGTGATGAACTTTTGTCTCCCCTACTTTTTAAATTTTTAATCCAACGACCTGTTTATTTACCATATGTTTGATTCCAGAGAAGGGATGATGCATTTGTCCCATTGAGTGATTCCCCTGGAACATTCCCTTAAGTCTACAATAAAAACCACTCCTCCAAACAAATATTTCTCTTTTGTGCCATTTCATCTCACTCATGTAACTTCTTCTGCCTGGAGTGTCTTTTCTACTTCTTTTATATCTGACGATATCTACTAATTGCCCCCAGCACTCTGAGCAACCCTCCTGACTCTCAAAGGAAGAGTTAATCAAGCTCTCCTCTGGGTCTTGCTATGCTGTTTTTCCTTCTTTTGAAGCTCATGGTACTGTCATCATCTGATAGCTTTAATCATGATTCTGAAACTAATTTTATTTTAAAAATTTAATTAAAGTACAGTTGGTTTGTAATATTGTATTTGTTTCAGGTGTATAACATAGTGATTCGGTATTCTTGCAGATTGTATTTAATTTTAGGTTCTTCCAAGATAATGGGGATTATTCCTTGTGCTGTATAGTAAATCCTTGTTGCTTATCTATTTTATATATAGTAATTTGTGTCTGTTACTCCCATACTCCTAATTTGTGCCTCCCCACCCTTCCCTCTCCCCTTCAGTAACCGCAAGTTTATTTTCCATGTCTGTGAGTCTGTTTCTGTTTTGTATATAGATTCATTTGGATTATTTTTTAGGTCCCACATGTAAGTGATACCATATAGCATTTCACTAAGCATAATATTCTCTAGGTCCATCCACATTGCTGCAAATGGCAGTATTTCATTCTTTTATTAAAAAGCAAAATGCATACATAGTAAACAAAAAATCAGAGTTTCTGAAAGGATATGCAGTAAAACCTAAGTCTTCCTCCCACTCTTAACCCCACATCCCCTGGTACTTCTCCCCAGAGGAGACCACTTTTCCCAGTCTCTTGCATATCTTTTTAGAGGTCCTCTGTGAAGCATAAACATCAACAACACTAGTACACAAATTAGGATACTATACACAGTTCCTCACTTTGCTTTTCTTGTTACTTGAAATTTTGAAAGATAATATCTTGAAAATATATCTTAAAGATTATTCCACTTCAGCACATCCACTCACCCCAAAATTATTGAATGACTACAGTATGCCAGCACTGTTCTAGCTTCTAGGGATGAAGTACTGAACAAACAGATATATTTGCTACCCTCAGTGATTCATTCTACTTATTGTTTTGAATCAAAACAAAACCATTAAATATGTATTAATGTATATATTTTATATGTACACTTTATATATATTTAATATATTATCTTAGATAACATAATATACATTATGATAGATGGTACTAAGTGTTATGGTAGAAAATAAAGAGGGGTCAGGAGATAAGAAATGTTGGGAGATGGAGTTGCAGTGTTAAATTAAGTGGTCAGGATAGGCCTAACTGAGAAGGTGACCTTTTTCATGGAGAGGGAGTCCTGCACCTTGGATATACAGACGACCTCCTTCTTTTTAAGGCCAGCATAGTATTCTAAGTATATGGTATGTGGTACATTTGCCAGTCCATGATAAGGGACTTCTAGGTTGTTTCCACTTTACGGCCAATAAACAAAGGTACAAGGGTTATCTTTGCAACCACTCTGCATATATGTGCAAATTAGTGGGAAAAAAAATCTTAAAAGTAGAAATGTTGCACCAGAAGAAAATATTATCTGTGTACATTTCCATGTCACCCACTAGACTGAGTTTCTTGAGGATAGGGACCATATCTGAGACGTCTTTGAATTTCCTGAGCTAAGAGGATACTTCTGGTTTGAATACCTAAATGGTTCAGAACTGACAAGGAGCAGAATGGTTTGAGCATGGCTTTTCATTCTTCCAGGAAGCACGTGAGCTTCCCCAGCCCCCCAGACTGTATCCTCCAGTTTCAATACCCAAATACCCCCTTGGACATGCTGACATGGCTGAGCTTATACTGGGAACTTACCTAGGATAGAACATAAAAAAATCTCTTCCATTAAGCAATGAACAGAATGTTTTTCTCATCTGTGTAGAGCAGACACTATATCCTCAGGGTGGTAAGCCTTGAAGGCTCAGCCCAAAGAACAAAAAGAATAATTCACTCCACATACTTAAGCACTTTCAAACATATAAGTGTCCCCTTCCCACATCCCTTTGTTTGTGGTATCCAAAGGCGTCTACACATCCTCAAGGTCAAGGTAACTAAGAAAATTGGCACACTCCAAGGGCTGTTGAAGTTTACATTTAAAAATCAGTCTAGTTGAGGAAAAAAACAAAGTACATATAACAGAAACTCTCCCGGAGAAGACATGATGGATATGTAGCAACTTAGAGCCCAGATAGTATTTTCAGAGGATGTCAGAACATTTACAATTATTCAGTGCTTAGAACTCACTTGCTCCCTGGCATTATCTTTGTTGGTCATAAAGGGAAATATCCTTGAAACAGATAGGGAAAGGTCATCTCATAAATATGATAAGCAAGCTCTTTGCTCTTAGTTTCATTGAGGAGGTAAGGAAAATATACAAATAAGAAAGTCAACTATAGACAGCTGGAAGTTATGCCAGAATTTGTAGGGAAGGCGATTCTTGCTGGCTCTGGAAACTGGTCTTCCCGGTAGAGCAACAAGAAGTGATTTCTATTAAGCCCTCATATCTTATTATTTTTATAACATAAATTGCCGTTAGGCCTTCCCTTGGAATAGACGATGATGATAATTTACACATGCTGGACAGATAAATGATTCAATTCTTAGTTACAAGAGACTGTTGACAGTGATTACTGATGCTCATTTCTTTCACGCACATTATGTGGGGCAGGAAACTCCAGGTTTAGAGGCCTTTCATGTTTTTTCAAAGGAAATCAGTCACTCACATAATAATTATTTATTATTCCACATTGGCAGACAGTTGGATGCATTTATGACAGTTAAAATCTTTAGACAAAATGCTGCAAAGTGGTGCAACCGATAAAATATTTTACAGCACGGGAGATAGCAACAATAATTAGAAGGCCTTGGTACACAGTGAAAGAAAAAAACTGGGAGGTTTCCCCAGTGACTCCTGGCTAGTTTTCATCGATACTTCGACTTGTTCCAGGCTGAAATACTGGTGTTCATCTAAGATTTGGATTCAGACCGCTAAGGATCTTTGCAAAGAGCCATCTTCCCTAAATATCATCCACCTGCTCATCTGTCCATATATTCCAGTTTTTATTCATTCATTTAACTTTTATTAAGCATTTTCTGTGTGCCAAGTATCTTACTAAGTCCTACATATAATCTTATCTCAATGAAAGGACCCTTGGCTGTGTGAATTCTAGTTTTAATCATAAATGGTATATGTCTTCCAATTCCCTGCCTAGCTGTATTCCAGAGTCAAGTTTCCTTGAAAATAGAAAGTTTCACACCTGGATTCTTTTGTTGCAGTATTTGGTTAATATTACTTTATTTCTCCAATCTATTTCTTTTGGAAAACACATTGCAAAAGAAAATCCAGTGAAAAGTATATTTCCCTCACATCACTGACTTCCAATTGCCTCTCCGAGGTACAAGTTTCTTACATGCCTCTCAGAGGTATTATATGGACGGTAAGTCCTGCTGTGATTCAACATATGTGCTCCTAAAAACCACTACACTATGCAAAATCACACAATAAAAGCCATAGGCTCTATGGGGGAAATGGGGGTAAGGGTACAATGCTCTAAAACATCGAGAACATGTTTTTTTAAAAGTACAAAACGTGGGACTCTAGTAAAAATAGTAGCACAGTGTTACACATGTTAAATGGCTAAGAAATACATAAACGCTACAATAAGTACGGCACTTTGGCTTGAAAAAGACCTGGAGTTTGCTTGTAGAAATGGATGTTGGAAGGGTTGTAGCTTGTGAGTTTCTGTGAATTAGAAGAAGGAAGGTCACCTGAAATCTGATGGAAAGTTCAAACACCTGATGTGGATGTTTGTGTCTCATAACACAAAATGAATTGAAGTAGCTGGTAGATGTCTGAGGTATGTGCAAGTGTGTGTTTTGTGTATTCCTACATGGCTCCCATCAGCAGGGTGCAGTGTTCTGTGTTCACCTAGTGTTTCTTGCAGAAGAAATTGTGCAAAAGCAAAATTCACATGATGTTCAAATTGTTGCCTAATAGATCAATCATATTAGAAAAAACTTATGTTTTCAAAACTAATATAGCAGGACTGACTGCACACATGAGAATGTGTCTTTTACTTTCCACATAAACTTTAACGTAGAGTATCTCCTTTTTTTAAATGTTGAAAATATATAAACATAGAAAGGATATGTTATCTTTAATCCCAAAATAACCACAGTAATTTTTTGTATCTTTCTCTGTTTTTAAGATATTATATTTACATATATAATTAACCTTGCCTGAGAGAGTCTACGAAAGGGATATACCGAATTCAAGTAGAGTTGTTTCCATGATAAATGGTAACACTTCCTCAAGAATTCATTTCATGGTTTCAAGTTTCACATTTAACTCTTTAATTCATTTTGAGTTTATTTCTTATATGGCTTGAGAAAGTTGTCCAGATTGATCCTTTTCTATGAAGCTGTCTAGTTTTCCCATCACCATTTATTGAAGAGGCTGACTTTCCCCCATTGTATATTCTTGCCTACTTTGTCATAGATTAATTGACCATATAAGCATGAGTTTATTTCTGGTCTCTCTATTCTGTTCCATTGATCTATGTGTCTGTTTTTGTGGCAGTACCATAGTGTTTTGATTACTCTAGCTTTGTATTAATAGTATAGTTTGAAATCAGGGAGCCTAATACCTCCAGCTTTGTTCTTTCTCAAGATTCCTTTGGCTATCCAGGGTCTTTTGTGTTTCTGTACAAATTTTAGAATTCTTTGTTCTAGTTCTGTGAAGATAGGGATTACATTGAATCTTTAGATTGCCGTGGGTAGTATGGTCATTTTAACAATATTAATTCTTCCAATCCATGAGCACCTTATATCTTTCCATTTGTTTGTGTTGTCTTCAGTTTCTTTCATCAATGTCTTAGAGTTTTCAGAGTATAAATCTTTTACCTCTTAGTTTAGATTTAGTCCTAGGTATTTTACTCTTTTTGATGCAACTGTGAATGGGATTGCTTTCTTAATTTCCCTTTCTGATACTTTGTTTCTAGTGTATGGAAACACAACAGATTTCTACATATTTTAAGTGTAAGACCTGAAACCATAAAACTCCTAGAAGACAACGTAGACAGTATGGTCTATGGCATCCATCTGAGCAATATTGTTTTTGGATCTGTCTCCTCAGGCAAGGGAAACAAAAGAAAAAATAAACAAATAGAACTACATCAAACTAAAAAGATTTTGCACGGTGAAGAAAACTATCAACAAAACAAAAAGGCAACCTACTGAATGCGAGAATATATTTGTAAAAGATATGTCTGATAAGATGTTAGTATCCAAAATATATAAGGAACTCATAGAATTCAACATCAAAAAGACAAACAATCCAAATGAAAAATGGGCAGAGGACCTGAATAGACATTTTTCCAAAGACACACAAATGGCCAACAGACACATGAAAAGATGCTCAACATCACCATTCATCAGGGAAAATGCAAATTACAACCACAAAGATACCACCTGTCAGAATGGCTATCATCCAAAGATGACAAACAACAAGTGTTGGCAAGAATGTAGAGAAAAGGGAACCCTTGTACACTGTTGTGGGGAATGTAAATCGTGCAGCCACTATGGAAAGCAGTATGGAGGTTACTCAAAAAATTAAAAATAGAACTGCCATATGATCCAGCAATTTCACTCTTGGGTATTTGCCTGAAGAAAACAAAAACGCTAATTCAAAAAGGTATCTGTACCCCCATGGAAGCAGCCTAAATGTCCATCAATAGATGAATGGATAAAGAAGATGAGGTATCTATCTATCTACCTACCTATCTGTCTACACACACACACACACACACACACACACACAAACAAAGAATGGAATATGACTCAGCCATAAAAAAGAGACCTTGCTGTTTGTGACAACATGGATGGATCTAGAGGGTATCATGCTAAGTTAAGTAAGTCAGACAGAGAAAGACAAATACCATATGATCTCACATATATGTGGAATATAAAAAAACAAAACAAAATTAAACAAACCCATAGATACAGAAAACAAATGGGTGGTTGCCAGAGGAGAGAGGGGGAGAGGGAGAGGTAAAATAGGTAAAGAAGATTAAGCAGTACAAACCTCCAGTTATAAAATAAACAAGTTACAAGGATGTACTATACAGCATAAGGAATATTGTCAGTAATATTGCAATAACTTTGTATGGGGATAGATGGTTACTTTCTTACAGTGGTGATCATTTCATAATGCATGCAAATATCCAACCACTATGAAGTATACCTGAAACTAACATAATATTGTATGTCAACTACATTTCAATTAAAAGAAAGAATTTGTTTTATTCTAGGTGAAAACAACCCAAATACGCACCCACTGATGATGAGAGTGAATAAACAAATGTGTTGTATCCATACGATGGAATATTATTCAGCCACAAAAAGGAATGAAGTACTGATACATGCTACAGCATGACTGAACCTTAAAAACATTATGCTAAGTGAAAGAAGCCAGACACAAAAGGCCACATATTATACGATTCCATTCATACGGAAGTCCAGAATAGGGAAAGAAAGTAGATTAGTGGTTGTCTAGGGCTGGGGGTAGAGATGGGAAACACAAGATTGATAGCTAACGGGTAAAGAGTTTCTTTTTAAGGAGATGAAAATATCCTAAAATTGACTGTAGGGCTAGTTGCATGTAACTATGAATATACTAAAAACAATGAATTCACACTTTAGGTAGATTGTATGGTATGTGAATTATACCTCAATAAAGCTGTTAAAAAGAGAATTAATTTTATTTTAGGTTTTATCCCTGTAACATTGTGAGAGGAGGCACCAAGACCTCCATGTTCTTGGAAGCTCATTATTGTGATAAGCTCAACTGAGTCTGGTGTGTGGAGGTGATGATCTGCAGAAATCTAGATGTTTGGATGCTATTCATGTTGCTCTTCCACAGAGAAGTCTGCTGGTCCCTTTCTGCTAGCATCTCTCTACGGGCATCTTGTCCATCTTCATTTTGATATGTTCCATGGCTGCCAGTCGTATATCACCAAACAGTCTTTTCAAGAAGAGCACACGTGGGGCTTCCCTGGTGGCGCAGTGGTTGGGAGTCCGCCTGCCGATGCAGGGGACACGGGTTCGTGCCCCGGTCCGGGAAGATCCCACATGCCGCGGAGCGGCTGGGCCCGTGAGCCATGGCCGCTGAGCCTGCGCGTCCGGAGCCTGTGCTCCGCAGTGGGAGAGGCCACAGCAGTGAGAGGCCCGCGTACCACAAAAAAAAAAAAAAAAAGAAAAAAAGAAAAGCACACGAGAGCCTTGTTTTTTGAACTCTTCCATATCTGAGAATACCTTTTTTGTCATCCTCCCCCAAGCAAGACAACTTCCGTGGGTAGAAAAATATTAGGTTATTATCACCTTTTCCTCTCTGAAGTCTGCAGATTTGGTAATGTTGTTTTTGAACTTTAAAAGTTTCAGAGAAGTTTAAGAGTAGCCTGATTTTGTTCCTCTGAAGAAATCATAAGTTTCTGCTTGGACACTTGTAGTATTTTTCTTTGTACTTAGAATTTGGAAATGTCACTAGGGTGAGATTTATTATTGGCCTTTTTCATTGATTTTTGCTGGACTGTGGTGAGCCATTCTAATATGCCTGTGTTTTATCAGCTCAGAGACTTGGATGTCTGTAGGTTTTGTCTTGATTTCTTCCTTTAGAAGACTTGGATTTTTAACACTTTAAAATTTGTATCTCTATTCTTTATTTTCCACGCCTATTATCTTGAACATCGTTTTCATCCCTGTGTTGTTTTCTTTTGCATTTTTAGGAGAACTTCTCAATTTCATTCTCTCCCCCCTGACATATTTCATGCTGCCCCAGATCTGCCTTCACTACCCCTTGTGAGAACTTGTGGTGCTCTATTTTTAATTTTTCCTTTCATCCTAACCTGTTCTGGTCTTTATGACTTCATACTTCACCTTCAAAGAAGCTATGGCTTAATGGCTTTCTTCTAAATAGAAAATAATTTTAAAAGGTTATAAGGTTTTTATAGTAAATGCTTTTCAAAATTCTGTTTTTCCTTTAGGTCTTCAGAATAACAAAGCTTTATTTTCTCTTCATTATTTCACAGGTTTTAATTTTCTCATGGAGTCAACCACAGATTAGGTAATAGAGCAGAGTTCTTAAAAATACAGACTCAGGTATTTGACAGTCTGCATGCAAATCCTAGCTCTCCCAATTACTCTCTATGTATCTTTGAGCTAGTTAATTGTACCCTTCTAGTTTAAGTTTCATCATTTGTACAACAGGAATAGTTATACACATAATGGAGTTGTTTTCAGTATTAAATGAGATAATACATAGAAAGCACGTAGCACAGTGCCTGACACAGAGTGAATGCAAAAAAAAAATGTTTTTTCATATACAAAGAAATCTAACAGAGTGTGTGGGCTTTCTCCTTGGTCCAGCTTTCTTCTCATACGAGTGTTTGTTGAGTTTTTTTATGGGTCTGGAGCTGGACAGCAGGTTGATGTGTGCCCCGCACCCTACCAAGCAGAGTTTTATCAGTTGTGACTCTGCCTCCCAGGGTTCTTTTCCTTCCTTCAATGCCTTGCACTATGATCTGAACAGATGGGTCCATGGATGTTACCATCACAGATCGCCCTGTCTTCTCTTTACTTATGGCTACTGCCTGAGTTCATGTATTATTTCCAGTCTTCCATCCCATTTTTTTTTTTTTTTTTTTTTTTGCTGTACACGGGCCTCTCACTGCTGTGGCCTCTCCCGTTACGGAGCACAGGCTCTGGACGCACAGGCTCAGCAGCCATGGCTCACAGGCCCAGCCTCTCCATGGCATGTGGGATCCTCCGGTACCGGGGCACGAACCCGTGTCCCCTGCATCGGCAGGCAGACTCTCAACCACTGTGCCACCTGGGAAGCCCCTTCCATCCCTTTTTATATTCAGGAATTCTCCAGGAGTTATAATCTATGAATGGAAATCAAAGGAGAGTCATTCACAAGAGCTGATCAAAAGTCCACAACCCTAGTTGTTTCAACTAGAAATACTTACGGAAGTAAAGAGACAGCGGTTTTCTGGTTAGTATAGTCCTTTTACTTCTGAACCAGTGAAAAGCAGCAAAAGTGGGATGAGAAATCTTTCTGTCCTTGGGTTCTTCAATCCTGTTGCATTGCCTTTGTGCTATGAAAGTTTCTTCTAGATTCTGTCTACAGGTTGTTGTTGGTGGGATTCTTGACTTCTCTCATGTTTTGTTCAAACTCAGCCCCAGCAAAAGGCCTGTGGAACCTGAACGTGTGTGCTATTGTGTCCATTGATGTTTGTTGAGGCCTGGGAGTTGTTTTGAGTGGCCGATTGTCTAATTCTTGCAGCAGTCTCGCAGGGACCACATTCAAAGAGAATCAGTTGTCCCCAGACCAGAGAATCTCAGAGTTATACAGAACAGTAGAAATTATAGAGCCTAAGCTATTGCCTGGTAGTCAAATTCTCTTCACAACGCTCATTTCCTATGGCTTGTCCAATCTCTTCTTGAACTACCTTCTGTGATAGCAAGCTCACTAGCCAACAGTATGTCTGTTTCATTGTTGGGCAACTCCCTTAACCAAACTGAAATCTGTCCCATATGCATGGTCTTAGAAGTGAAGGGGAAAATTATTGTACCCGTGAAAGATCTGTGCAGGAAATAGAAAGGACTCTAGCCATTATAATCAGAGAGATATTTAATAAAGGGATTTAGGCACTTCAAAATAATTTTTTAAATTGAGTGGTTCAGAACTCAGAGGACTGTTACTGATTTTTAAAAAAAATTTTTAACTTTGAACTGTAATGTACATACTGAAAATACCATTGATTTTTTTCTACTTCAGTGGTATTTTGAAAGGAAGCAAAGGAAACTACTTCTGCCACCACTTCCCCTTACAGTTGTCTCACACCCACAGATATGGTTCCCACACAATGGAACATAAAACTGGACAACTACAAACACACATGTATGTTGTCAGCCAATATTGCCAAAGAAAGGTTTCTTTGTCTACTTTCTATCTTTCAGATCTCCGAGAATCCATCTCATTGACAGAAATCAAAATACAGTGAGTGCTCTGACTGTAAGGTGGTCTTGGAAAAGTAGTTTTTTAATCTTACCAATCTCTTGAGAATGCATACCAAGGGACTGTAGACAATATTAAGGAAGTTATCTAAGTACTGGAAGGACAGAAGTCTCTTACCAATATTCTTCCAATATTTTTACTCATATAATATACAGCAGTGGGGCTCAAGAGAAAAAGACCCTTGATAAGTCATCGGTGTCTTCTGGGTAGGAGAAATTAGCCATTGTAGGACATTCACATCTGAGTTTAAATACGTTTACAGATTTGCGTTAACCAGTTATCAGGATCTGATGAGTAGGGTGTTATTATCAGGGTCCTGAGATTCAATAAGAAAAGTGGGGGAAGGGCTGGGAAAGAATTAAATGGTAATGAATATAAATGAGGTTTTGTTCCTCAAGAGAGGATAGCTCCAGTGTTTCACTTTAGGAATCTTCAGGAAAACAAAGGCAAAGGACTCCAAAGATGGGGCCATCACGTAGACTCTCAAGAGCATTCCTCAGTAGCGGGTATATCCTTTAGTTTTGTTTCAAAGGCAATGAGAAACCCACCATGACCACACTTGACCACTGGAAAACAGAGTGAAATTTATGGGATGCCAAGGACCTTTGCCTGTTCCCTTTCCATCTCTCTGGAGAGTAGAAGTATGATCAGGAAGTTTATTCACTTGTAAACACACCTTATTTTTAACATCTTAGTCATATTCAGCTGAGTTATCATTGTTTATGTTATTCAAATGACTCATTTCCTCTTGCAGCTTGCAAATATTAGACATTATCATATCCCATATCTGTCTTAATTTTTGTATCCCTGAGGACCATCATTTAGTTTATCCAAAAGAAGAATTTTAGAGGAAAAATTTTACCAAAGGCCAACAAGATGCAAGAAAGGAAAAAGCGAAATGCACTTGCAGCCTTTTATTTGAAGCCTCAGCACACTAGAAAGGTTCTGTTAGTGTTTGTTGTAGAATGTAGATGGATGGCAGCAATAAAATCAGATATAGGGAAAAAGCAATCAAATCACTGAGTAGGTCACATTCAAAATATATTATATCAGGATTGGGGGGGGCGGGCTCTACCTTAGGGCATATGTTGCTTCCCACAAAATGCTTCTGAACAGTATTCATGTATCCTTCCCTTCCCTATATATGCCTGATTTGATACATTTCAAATCTTTTCCTGTACTCAGACTGTTTTCTTATTGTTCCACAAAAATCTTATGTTCGCTTATACATTTTTATCTTTGCTATTCCTAATAGATGCTGGGGGGGGTCCCACCGAGATCCCTTTATCTGGCCAGTGCATCCATCCTCTGCTGAGCTGCCTTGCCCATGAGGTTACCCCCTTACTTCAAGGGACAGCCCATAATCAATGATTGACAGATGTGGGGTTCGAAAGGCCTGCTCCCTTACCTTGAAGGGGGGAAATACCTTAATGCAATTTATGCATCAGAATCTGTATTTCATCCTCTCCTTTTGGGGAACCTGACCTAAGACACTGCTAAGCTTTTTTCTTTTTCTGCTTGAAAATATGAGCCCAGGTCCTTTCTGCTTCTCCAAGGTGGTCAAGATCCACCTTAGTTTCCACTTTCTTCCAAACACCATCCCTGCTCTTTCCAGTTCTAGCTTTTTCTTCCCTCCTCTGAGCTGCTGAGTCATTCTCAGGCAGTGATACTCTGTTAAATGCTCTCATCAAGTATAGACGCTGTCTTATAGGGTTAGCTGCCAGCTTGTCATATATATAAATTTCAAGTCCCTCAGGGTGGACGCTGTTGAGGTGTGCTCTGTGTGGGCAATAAATGGTGTCCTCTTGCTTTGTCTACACTAGTTCCCCAGGGGCGCTCGAGCCTTCAAATGAACATCCATAAACTGAGACATTAGGCCAAAGAACCTGGGTCTGGGATTAAAAGCAGACTATGCATGGGGGACCCTTCTCCAAGTATGTGGATAAGTCCTTTTAAAAGCAAACTAAGGCAATCACCTGTCAAAACGGAAGTGATTTTTTCCCCCAGAGTTTCTCAAGCTGTTTTTTGAAACATAATTTTCTCTAGGAAAACTGAGAATGAAAGATTCAATCTTCAAATGAATTTGGAAATACACATACCATAACCAATGGAAATTCCCAACATACATCAAAGGCTCTGAAAAGTCCTATAGTTAAAAAAAGATTGTCTAACTTTGTTTAATGTAGCATTTTCAGTATTATGTGACCATGTAACCACAGAATTCATGTCATTATAGCAAGAATTATCCTATGGAACTATTCTTCCATGGAAGTCCTTAGGGAAGTGCTAGGAGTGGTAGTGGTGTGCCTGGGGGGGAAGAGGGGTGGGAGCTAGTGAGGGTCCTCGTCACCTGAGACTATGTGAAATTTATATAACCCATTCCAAATTGGTGGGGGATTGAGTATGAGGCCAGTCATCTTCTTTTCTGTCTGATATTTGTCAGGAGGAAAATAATTTGGCTACAAGCAACGTGGGATGTTTCAGCATTTCTTTCATCCTGTAGATGAGTCACCTAGCAAGAGTAGGGTGTGTGGGGATTCAGAGATTAGAAACCCTCACTCCACTCCTCCTCCCCAGTGCCAGAGATGCTGTGGCAACTTGGGATGGAGATCCTTCTTAGATGGGCAGAATTGTCACTTCCAGACTTATTGAAGGATGGTGTGGAACTGACCATGGGAGACCACAGCCGGGTGGTAGTAGAAATGGAGTCTACTTCATTTCAAGGACCAGTGGTCCCTAAACCCATTTCTCAGAATGCCATTCCAGGAATCACATAATGTCTTCCTCACAAGAATCCCAGAGGATCTATAGAACAATTGTTAGCATTGTCCCCACTTCAAAAGTGGGGAAAAGGAGCCCCAGAGAAAAGTCAGGTGTCTTGACTAGACGATACTTCATTCAGTTTTCCATCCATCCATCCGTTCACTAACGAAATATTTATCAAGTACCACCTCTCTACAGTGACACTGACCTTCAGATGGGTGGTTTCTGCCAAAGCCCGTGCCCCTTGCAGCCAGAGAGGAGAGGACAAGTGACCGAAAAGTCCTGACTGGTAAATGGAGAGGGCCACGTGAGTCAGTCTGGCGATGAGGAGCCTGTGATGCATGCTTCCTGCGTTCATCTAGAATTGGGATTTGTTGTACGTGACGAGCCAAAACATTGTAATGTGGCTCCAGCAGGCCTGCCCCAGCCCATCACGGATGTGGAGATAGTGGGTGTCATAGATGGGCAAAGTGCCCCTTTTCCAGACTCCAAATCAAAGATGGTCAAGTTGACTCTCTTGTGGGCAGCAGATTAAGTGTTTCTCCTTCCTTGCTCATTGTATCTGTGTACATCCTGCCTTGAGTTAAAAAAAAACACAAAAAAACAAACAACATTGGCTGGGTAGGACTCGGGGTTAGTAAGGAGCCGTGAGTCCTAAGCCACTGTTTATGACACATGTCATATCTCATGGACCACGTCTGGACCCCACCTGCCTCCTTAATCTTCTTGGAATGCTCCCTCTGTGAACTGTGTGTTATGCTGATGACTTCAGTGGGTACTGCAGTTTCCAATTTCCTAACCTTTCTATTAAAATTAATATTTAGATTTTATAACTTTAAAACTGGAAGAATGATGGAAGCAGTATTTGATGTTTATGTCTCTCAGTCACGAAAATGCTCCCAATTTCACTAATGCCGGGCCACACACATGTAGTCACAATAAATAGCATTTAACGTGTTTACAGTATGGAGAGGATGAGGAGGACTTCTGTTTTTATATTGATGGGCTCAGCTGGGCTGGGGATACTATTGTTTACAATGAGCTACATTTTTTGTTGTTCTGATTTACCCTCAAATTAAATCTTTATTTCAGAGACCAACCCCAGGGAGTCCCTGTAACGAGGGAATGTAATAAACAGCATTAGGAGAGAGCTCCTAGCCGCCGCTCGTTGGTAATTAGTCCAAATGTCTCAGCCTGAGTGGTTTTCAAAGTTTTATGGCTGCAGTTTGGTCACAGGTTTATTTGTAAAGAGCTGGTTTGGCATTTTGCTCAGAGCGGCCTTTGCCCTTTGGGGAGAGGCGTTGGGGTTTAAGGAGACGTGGACCACAGGGAAGTCAGACTTTCAGGTCTGCTCTGAGGTGATGCCCATGTTTCTTCTTACCATCTGTTTTCAGATTTTAAAATTGTCCAAATTTAAAGAAACGGGAAAAGGGAAATAAATATCTGGCCTTGGTTTGGCGGATACGTAAGGGAAGGGAAGGGGCCGAGGCTGGGGCCCGAGCGTGTGGGAGCGTTCCCACCCGGGCAGGGTGACTGTCCTATGAACCCTGATAGGAGGGGAAAAGTCATTAGAAAGCCCTGGGTGCCTGGGTTGGGGCCGACCGCCTGCTTGGCGCACCTCCCTGCCTTCCCCAGCTTGGTGGGAAGAAGAAAGCCAGGGCCTTAGCAAGGCCCACCCGCCCACCCGCCCAGAAGTTCCCTGGCAGCCTGTAAGCTGCTGAGACCTCTCGTCTTCCCAGAAGAGGGACCGGAAAGCTCCCAGGAACAGGGCCAGCTCTGGTCGGCCACCCGTTTCACCCTCCCCAAGGCAAAACCAAGCCAAAAATGCAGGCACCGCAGCCGGCGCCTCAGCGTACACTTCTCCTGCTGTCCTGACTGTGCCCACGAGGCCTGTTTATTCACTCAGTATTCACTGAGCACCATGATGAGCATAGAGATACTTAGCCATCTTATTTTCTGAGCCGGATTGTGAGATGGGGTGTGGAGAGGTAGGGGGCTCCTTAGAGCATATGAAGGAAGGGGTCAGACAGAGGCACCTCTGGGTCTTGTGGAAGGAGAGTGTGGCTGGAGGGTGCAAAAGGGCACAGGGAGCAGGAGTTCAACTCCACTGGTTCCTTCTCACACGTGCTGCTGTTATTTATTTATTTGTTTGTTTGTTTGTTTGTTTTTTGCGGTACGCGGGCCTCTCACTGTTGTGGCCTCTCCCGTTGCGGAGCACAGGCCCCGGACGCGCAGGCCCAGCGGCCATGGCTCACGGGCCCAGCCGCTCCACGGCACGTGGGATCCTCCCGGGCCGGGGCACGAATCTGCATCCCCCGCATCAGCAGGCGGACTCTCAACCACTGCGCCACCAGGGAAGCCCTGTGTTATTTATTTTTAAATAACATTTTGTAAGGCTTATCTGTTAAGGAGCCGAAGGAATCATCAATCGCTGAGTCCAAGAGTCTGCCAACGTTTTCTGAAAGGCCAGATAGTAAAAATTTTATGTTTGGTGGACCACACAACTACTCACTCTGCTGTTAGGGGGGAAAGCAGCCATAAACCATACCTAAAGGAATGGGCGTGGCTGTGTTGCAATAAAACTTTATTTATAAAATCGGGTGGTCGGCAGGATTTGGCCTATAGGTAGCCCACCCAATTTAATCATGTATCCCCCCTTCTGTGTTAACTTTTACTCTTTCTTTAATCTTCCTCCACTAACTTCCTTTCTTCCTTTTCTCCTTACTCTCTTTCTCTTTTCTTCCCTCTCTCCCTTCCTTCCTTTTTTTTTTTTTGTCCTTTCTTCTTTCTTTTTTTTTTTTTTTTTTTTTTTGCGGTACGCGGGCCTCTCACTGTTGGGGCCTTTCCCGTTGCGGAGCACAGGCTCCGAACGCGCAGGCCCAGCGGCCATGGCTCACGGGCCCAGCCGCTCCGCATCATGTGGGATCTTCCCGGACCGGGGCACAAACCCGTGTCCCCTGCATCGGCAGGCGGACTCGCAACCACTGCGCCACCAGGGAAGCCCTCTTCTTTCTTTTAATATGAGCTATGCCATACACTGAAAGACACAGGGAATCCAATGATGAAAAAGACAGATGTGGTCCTATCCCTCTTGGGGCTTCTAATAGGGAGTATTAATGAGTAAGCAGATCATTAAAATGAAATACTGTAGCTGATGCTAGTTACCAAAAATTCGTCTCCATTTCTTTCTCACTATTAGACTTCCAATTTTGTGTAGCATGGCAACGTCCCAGATTAAAAAAAAAAAAAAAAAAAAAAAGACTTCTCTTGCTTCCCTTGTACCTAGAGATGGTCATGTGACAACGTTCTGGCCAAAGAGACACAGGCAGAAGTTTTTGGAGATAGCATCCCTTCCCAAATGAAAAGGCAAGCCCCTTTGCCTCTTTGACTCTTGGCCCTTTCCTTTTCTTTCCACCTGGAATGCCGCTAAGATTCCTGGAAATGCAGCAGCTCTATTGTGAGCATGAGGATAAAAGCTATATGCTAAAAATGGAAGCAAGAACGTGGAAAGAGCCTGGGTGGATCCCTGATGACATCAGTGATTCTTGGTACCAGCTCTGGATTGCTTACCTCTGAGCTTCTTGATACATAAACATAAACTTCGTATTGTTTAAGCTAATATAATAGGCCTTTCTGTTACATGCAACCCAAGGAAACTGTAATGGACTAAATTATAATTAGTATCAGATAACAGAGCCATGGGTTAAAATTTAGTGTTCAGTAAATGTTTTCAGAGTCTAAACAAGAAAATAAGCATAATCCCTCTCAGATTACTGAGGTATCACCTCATTCTGTGTATCTCAACACTTATTAATATGCTCTCCACGATTAAAGGATGAAAAAATGGCCCCTCACTGACAATCCAGCCCCAGCATTGTTTTAAAGCTGATTTATGATGACTGAGTTGTTTACTAAATCTAGGGCACCAGTGCAGTAAATTTAGATGGGAGGTAGAAACTCAATTCTAGAAACTTCTTGTTGCAAAAAATTTCTTTCCTCATGGACTCAGTCTGAATTGTCAACAGGGCCACTGCATTGGCTGTGTGTTTTGACTATCAGGCACCTTAGGGACATTGGTAAATTAAAAGTGCTGTGTGTGTGAGGTATTGGTATACATATGCATGCTTTGGGGGGATAATGGTAGTCATGACCACAGCCAAAGATCATCTTTCACCAGCTTCAGAAACACCATTTAATAATTGAGACTTCACCAGTTGAAGCCTTTAGCTGAGGCCTCCATTCCAGGGTAGCAATAGGGGAAATCTACAAATCTCCTGGTTGCTAGTGGACGTCAGCTTGTTGATGAACTGTTGGCGTGATACTTAACTCTCAGAACTTAAGTGCACAACTCAAGTTCATGTATCATGGGGAAGGAGTGGGGTAACTTGATATAGGGGCTGGTGAAATGGAAAACTAGATAGAAGATTCCTTGAAGGACTTTAGTCCAAAGCAGAATTCTTCAGGAGAGTGTCACTCTGCCTACATTTGACTGACGCTAAGTTATACTGTTAGCATGCTAGAGACACACTCACTTTGATTCCTTGACACTAAATTATGTTAGCTTTTAGAAATCAGACCCTTGGCTTAAATGCCCAAGTTTTATGTACTCTTATCATCCATGGACCATAACTTTGGTAGCCAATAGCCCTTAGGCTTTCTTTAGCCCGCTTCATCTCCTTCTCCTACCTTCTTTCTTGGTTTATTGATCTACGGAACACACCTTGGCTGCTAAGCATTGCCAAGATGCTTTTTCTTTTTGCAGAGAATTGTTGCACAGTGCCACACTCGGACTGCATTCAGAAGCTTTCTAGGAAATCTCACTGCACTTTGCAGAAGCCCTGAGCTTTTGGGTCAGCATTTTGGAAGGGAAGACAATTGATTCTTTCAGCCCTGCTGATGCAATTCCTTTTGATGTATCAAGTGTGTTTTGACACAATCCCCAGAGTCATTGCCGGTTTTCAATATTCCTGGGCCTATAATGAAAGTCAAAGAGAGGAGAATCTTTTCACTTAATGTTGATTTCTCATATTGACGGTGCGTTACCCCATTTTTGTTTCAGAAGCTTCTCCGGATGGAAATAACCCCTTGGGTCTCAAGGTAAGCACATCTCTTGCAGGGCTGTGACTATCAAAAGCTGATACTGACACTGGAGACAAAAGAGATTCTTGGAGAGCCATATCATCCTTATGCAGGTAACAATTTTTTTAATCATTATCCATTTTTTGGTAAACACAACAGCTGCAGAAGAATTTGCGAGCTTTTTTTTTTTGGCTGTAAGGCATCTTAAAGAGTGTTTGCCAATTTTCTGTCTCAAAAAAGGTGTCTTCGCATCTTGATTTAGCCCTGAATAATTCAACAGAATCTCTAATTACAGACTTACATGTTGCAAAGCCCCAAAACATGTTGTAAGCTTAAAGAGGCAGCAAGAAATTGAGCATCACAAACAGAAGAATCGAAGCTAGGATGTATTTAAAGGGTAGGAGTCAGTGCTTCACACATGTGCTGGATGCTTATTTTTGCTTATAGTTCCCTTGTTTTTCATAGAGCAGTGGCTCCTAAAAAGGACAAAGAACATTCCTGGAGGTTGGCCGTTGACCTCAATTCCCTTTTTATGAACATTCCCATCTCATGGCCCCTCCCTCCCTCCCTCCTTCCTTCCTTCCCTCCTTCCTTCCTTCCTGCCTGCTTGCCACATAGTTACTGAGTGACTACAACTTTCCAGCCACTGTGTTAGAACTTGAGGGTTCAATGATTAGTAAAGACAGACCTAGCCTCTCCTCTAAATTAGAGTTCTCTATCTTGTTCTCTCTCCCAAAGACCAGGTAGTTTTGGTGTTCCCTTGGATTCTGAGATACACCAATGTCTTTCCAGCAAATTCCATGTCATCCTACTGTCCCCCACCCCACCATTTTTCCTTTAATTTGCTTAAGTCGTTTTTATTATTTTATGATTTTCCACAAAAATCATAATGTGTGTATTGGAAACCCTGACATACAGGGAATATGGAAAGGAACTGGGGGTGCTTGGCTTGGGGAGATTGTAACTTTGGAAGATGTCTTATATATTCTCTTCATATATTTGAAGGGTTGTCATTTGAAGAGGAATTAAGCTTAATCTATACCTTTCCAAGGGGCAGATCTAAGACTAAATGGCTTAAGGAAACCATCAGTTTTCTAACAATCAGGGTAAAGGGAACTGCAACTGACACTGGGCTAACTGTGTGTGTTTGTGTTCACATGTTTTTCTATGTATGTATAGGTCATGGTTCCTCAACCTCAGCCCTGTTGACATATGGGGTCAAGTAACAGGGACTTTATTGGAGGCTATCCTGTGCACTGTAGGATGTTTAGCAATATCCCTGACTTTACTCACTAGATGCCCATAGCGCACCCCAGTGTGACAGCCAAAAATATTTCTAGTCTTTGCCAAATGTTCCCTGGGAGGATATAGATGATAGATAGATGGATAGAGAGATAGATAGATAGACAAATAGTAAGTATAGGAGATATATATATATATATATATATATATATATATGTAGTATAAGATATATATGTGTATACATGCATATGCACACATACATATATACATACACACACTGTTAGGATGGATAAATAGATAGATAGACAGTAGATAGGTTTAATAGATTTATCTGGGATAGAACTAGAACTCTGACTTAAAACCCACAGATTCCCTGGCAAAGCACAAAGCTTTCTTGGGTTGAAGGGACTTCTCAGCACTTGAGTTATTGAAGTGGGACAGCCACATGTCAGGGAACATTGCTTCAGGTAGGGGGTCAGACTCTGCAATCTGTAAGACCCTCCACTTCCAACTAACAGATTTTATAATTCCATAAGGCCAAGTTTTCGTTAATAAAATTGGTGTCAGTTTCTAAGGGAATATACCAAACTAAAGTTGTGACTGTGGACTCCACGGTGCTGTTTGAAATAGAATGCAAAGTTGTGGGGTGGGATGAGTGGAAATGGTTGAGCTTATTTGGGGTTTAATTGGCAATCAAAAATTTGCCTCGTAGATGCAGGCATGTCACTGTAAAAGCACATCCAGGACGTTACTTTCTCTGGCTGAAGTTATTAATACGTGTTGATTGATGTCAAAATGGGAATTAAATCATAAATGTGCTTCGGGGCCTCCGGCTGGTGGCTTGGCAGCTTCTTTAGCCTTGTCACTTTGGAGAGACAGCTCACGTGGCCCTGCCTCATTTTTTTCGACGATTTCTTAAAGATTTCACTTTATCATCATTCGTCTCTGAGTGGGTTTTACTCTCCATCCCATTAGTATTACCTCCACCATGGCACAGCCTGGATAAAGTTGTTACCTACAAAGGAACCCTGGATGGATTTTATACTTGAGTGAAACAATGGGGTTGTACACTCTATAAATAAAGCAAAACAAAATAAAGTGTTCCCAATTAGTGCTATTTACAGACGTGTAACACCATGGCTGCTGATTGGGAGTGTATGTTCCTTTCCCATGGGAGTCCCAAAATTCCTAGCACCCGCTCACAGGCATAAAAAGGCATGGTCTTTCTCATTTCCAAGTTAATCCGATTTGAGTGTGGGTTGAGAGGGACCAGAGCTTCCCGAAGGGCCTGGCAGAACCAGGCAGCTCAGCATCATTACCAGACCACACACACGTTATGTTTAATAGCCAGACTCTGCCCTGGACCAGAGAGGACAAAAATCAGTGAATTAAAATTTTCTCGGGAACAGCCACCCTCTTCCAACACAACGTGGAGGCTTTTGTTCTGAGTTCATCATCTCTCACCTGAATTTCAACAGTCTCCTAAAGGGTGTCATGGAGCCTACTTGAAGCTTGTTCCGATCTACTTTCCACAGTGTTGATGAAGGGATCTCCTTAAGCCCCAATATGGTCATGTCCTTTCCCTCACTTAAAAACTAGTTTGGTTCTTCTGTGCTTAAAGGATAACATTCAATATCCAAATGACTGGGATAAATGGCCATGAAAACATCATGTCACCCTTCAGGCCCAGCCTCTGCCATCTGAGCCATCCTGTCCTCAAGTAAGCTATGTGGTGATCTTTTGTGGTTCATCTCAAATGTCCCCTTTGCTGTGAAGGCTTCTTCATATCCCTGGTCAGAATACATTTTCCACTCTCCAGAGGTCCCCCCACACAGCACACCTAACTCATCATACATATTTCAATTTTATCTATTTACATATTTGTTTATTTACCTATTTATAAACCTGTTTTTTTCCCCTAGCCTTGATAAGTAGAGTATAGTCCCCTCAATAGCTGGAACATAAGTAGTTGCTCATTAAAATGTTTTGGAAGGAACACACAAATACACAACTGAAGGTAAACGTGAATAAACAAGCAGGTTCTCCCCATTTCCAAATCATTCCTTAGAATAAGTTGAAACAACTCAATATTATAGCATATAGTAGTGTTACAGAGAACGGATTCTGGATTAAATTCTAGCTTCACTACTTACTTACTGTATGACTTTGGCAAGTTACTTTCCTGTTCTGAGCCCTCAACTATTCTACCTGTAAAATGGGATAATAATAGCATTTGTCTCTTCAGTCGTTATGAGTATGAAATACATCCGTATTTTTAAAGTACTTAGAACTTGGCTCATAATAAGTATTATGTTAGTACGAACTGTTTTTGGAGATACCAACTCTTTTCTCTAACGCAGGGGTTCTCCACCTTACGCAATGGAAATGATTAAAAAAAAAAATACAGGTGCTGGGGCCTCACCCCAGGCCAACCAAATCAGAATCTCTGGGGCGAGGCCCAGGCATGAATTCACTATCATATAATTTAATGAAGACGCTTTATTGAAGTGGTTGCTTATAGAGGAGAGAGTTGGATTAAAGCCAAGGATGGTGAAGCACCCAGAAGCTAGCACAGCAAGAAGCCACTAGCCTTGCTGAGCTGAAGGAAGAAGGGGGGTTAGTGTCATGGAGCCAGTGAGAGCCGGGGCCCTGCAGGATGGGCTGCCCAAGGGGACCATGGTCGCTCACAAGGGACTCAGTCTTGAGAAGAGACACGGCACCAAGGCAGGGAAGACATGGCGAAGAAACACCTGACCTCTTTCCCCTCCTGCCTTTCTATCTTCAGCTGGTGCCTCCCCCGTGCAAAATCCAGCCATAATCCAGCTGCCAAGGGAGCTGAGAGACCCAGTCATCAAAGTCAGCATCCTTAGACACAGACCAGAATGAGAAGGGCAGGGAGTGGGTTTGAGGGCACAAAGGGGAAAAAGCCGACACATGGATTTTAGGAGAAAAAAAGATCCCCGGGTGCTTCTGGTGCACAGTGAGGAATAAGACCTGTGTCCTGGATGAGGCATACTCATCAGCCCTCTCGCCAACTCCTCCAGCTGCCAGCAAAGAGAACCACTCATGGCCAGAAAGCACACAGGTAGCTTTCCTGTACTACAGTCCTTAGGAGGGACTTCCCATCGCAGTCCCTCTCCAGGATAACAGGGACTGGTGAAAATGGTTTCTAGAAAGTACCCTGGCCATGTAAACCAGATGCTTTTAGGTCCATGGTAACAGCTGCCTTTCTTTCTGGGAGGTGCCTCAGTCAGTAGGAGTTTGTAATGCACCCAATCCAGTCTGGGAAGGAGGCACACACAACTCCTGCCTTTTAGTTTTTATCCAAGCAAACGTGCCAGAAGAGACCCCCGAGATTTCCACCATATGTCATATCATATGACTCAATCTCATTTGCATAACCCCAAGGTGGAATTTGCAAGTGCAAGGGTGCACCAGTGCCCCAGACAAAGTGCTTCAGTTTGCATTGAACCCACCAGCTTGTTTTCCCATTGACTGTGTCGGCACGTTTCAGAAGACTTCATTTCTGCTGCTTCCTCTCCAAAAGGAGGAAGATATAAATCACAGGCGCAGAAGTAACTAGCAGTTGTGACATTTTGTTACAGAGTTTAATTACATGAATCATAAAATATTGCTACAATTTTCCAAACTGTTAAACCTTAATTAATATGAATCCACAGGGACCACCTTGATCGTTCTAAATATTCTGAATCACAACTCCTACAGTAGTGCTTCCGTCCGCCTGAAGTGCTTTGTAATTTGCAAAAAGTGATTAATTATTAGAAATGAAACCAGACAAATTAATTTAATATAAATGAGGCTGTACATGATTTGATTAATTCTTTTTAATTACCTATATGTTATTTTTTCAATAGCCAAACAAAGGACTCCATTCTTCTCCTGCATGTTCATATTCATTAATCTCATTAGCACAGAGTATTAATATAATTTTATCGCACATTCCAGAAGTACGGCACATTGACAAACCATAATGAATCGCAGCATTAGTGTCCTATTACTACATTAATTTCAAGACATGCCTGGCTCATCTGCAATTTACTTTGAGACTTACTTTAAAATGAGCTGAATAAGCGTGTAATTATGACATCTGCTTCTTTTCAGGTACCTCCTTTGTAAATCAGTGACAAAGGAATAGCAGGTTTAAATATGTGTTAACACTTGGATAGCATGTATAATTGCAATATGGCGATGTGTAATGAAGATTAAATTAGACCATACTATACCTGACATATGTAAGAACATAATTGAACTATTGTCATTGTTACAGTAGAAGCAGCTGCAAAATACTAATATTTGAATTAAGGAAAACGAAACCAAGCTGGAAAAGAAGGCAGTCTAAGTGAGTCACCAAGAAAAGAACCATTATCAAGACAGGATGCTGCAGACGCTAGGATTTCAGCCCCTTCCCACTTTGTGGCTAATGACAGTTGGTCATGAATTTCATGAAACTTTCCAAAAGGGTCCATTTCGGATGTCGCTAGGGCTTGACCTCACGCTGCATATCTTGTGTGCTCAGCACTTCTGCTCCGGGCCATGGGCTGGGCACCCTGCCCAATGTTCCCATCTTGAGCCTCAGGCAAGGAAGTGGAATTCTAGGATTGAAACCTAGACTCTTGGCATGGTTAACCCTGGATTTCCCTGAGCAAGACATCTAGGATGACAAAATGGTTTGAGATCACCTGGGAAGCAAGGCAGCCCTGGAAAGGATTTTAGGAAGCTTCAGTCTTCGGAGGCCCCTGCAAAGTTGCGACAGAGAACAAAATCACATCTTCTATCTCAAATCCTCCCCCACCTTTCCTGAAAACAAACTTTTAGGGAAGCCTTTAGGATTTATTCAGGGTTGGGTAAGGAGTTATCCCATGCCACGTATACTGTGGACCTCATGTATTCCTGGGCAAGGTGGGAGCCCCCTTAACTGTGTCTATGGTTTTTCTCTCTTGGAAGCCAAGCCCCTGAGTGCTTGAGCTTAGAGCCTGACAGGAGCCTAAAAATATTGCTTTTGAGTTTAGCAAATGCTCCAAAGGAATTTGGGGCTCTGTCTCCAAACAATTTTAAGGAATTGGCTTTCTCAACAAAATCCCCATGCCAGCCTTTTTAAGTTGATGGTAAGGGAACATGAAGAGAAACTAAAATGAGATGAAAGGAAGACTGCTTCATCTGAAGATGCTCGCGGTGAAAGGCTGACACAACTTCCTGGCAGAGTTAAGAGGAAGTGGGGAGCATTACTTTTATGGACAAAGATGTTCAGCTACTCAAGGTAATTTCATATCAGCAGAGATCGACTTATTTAGCACTGGGGCAGGATGTAATATTTACGGAATTATTGTGATAGAACCATTAAAAAAACTCTGGACTTTGGAAGCAGCTTAAAGATCCTCTATTTCCAAGTGTGGTTTCAGAAATCGACCATGGCTGGATCGTCTGGGAGGTTTGTTAAGACATAGGTTCCTAGATCCTACCCCAGAGCTTAAGTATCAGAAACTCTGGAAGTGCCATTTGGGAATCTACATGTTTAAAAAGCTCCTGGTGATTCTTCATACACAATTCCTGATCTAATCTAGCCACCTCATTTTACAGAGGAGGAAACAAAGACCCTAAGAAAGGAGAGGTACAGCGACAGAGCCCAAGCAGCCTCTCTCCTGAGTGTGGGGGGCGGGGAGGAAAAGGCAGGACCTGGCTTTTGGCAGTCAGCGGGCACCTGCTCCAGCATCACTCGGTCCATTGAGTTTGTGCTTGTCCAAATTTGGCAAACAGAAGTTAGGATGCTACCTGACTCCATCCCCTGAGGTAGGTAGGCCTGTCACAAACTCAGGACTTCAGAGCAGCTCTGCTGTTCAGTGATGATGAGTAGAGAGAATGGTTGTGGGAGAATGTTCCGCAAAGTTTTGGAATAAGAGAGAAAATTATGACTTTCAACTTGCAGTGAGGACTATTTCAATGTCAACATTTTCCCATGCTCATCCATGAATTCCTTCATGTATCCATTCATTTTACCACCCGTATCAAGCTCATCCTGTATGCCAGGTATTGCATTAAGCACCTAGATTACAACAGTGAGCAAGATAGAAACTGTTTCCGTCCCCAATAGGAATCAGTTAGATCCGCCCTGTTTGGCTCTCAAAAGTGATGTGAAATGAAACAGTCCTACTATATGGGTTGTTTCGCCTCTTTTCTGTGCTCTGTGTGTACCTAGACTTCCTGGTATGTAAAGAACCATTGGGGGATACTCATTCTTTCCTCATCCTCTTCCCTCTTACTTTCCCCCTTAATGTGAATGAGTGAGAAATCGTCTTGTCGGACAAGTCTGAATACGGATCCTGTACTTTCTAAATGCTCCCCACGTCCTCTTGTCGACTCTTGTCAGAAAGCCCCTGTGTCAGCATTTTCCTGCGAGCATCTTCAGATGAGCAGTGTTCCCTTCATCTCCTTTTAGTTCCTTCTTCCATTTCCTTACCTGTTAACTGACAGGATTGCTTGTTTAACAAATGTATACTGCTTATTGTTTAAATATTAAATAAATGATGACACACTAAGTACAACATTTAGAATGACATGGTTTTCATTCCATATTTGAGGTTCTTGTTTGAAAGAAACCCCATTTTAGAATCCCTAGTTCCTTAGGGATTGAAAGAAGTAAGCAAGGACTCATTTAAACAAGGGTGTAAGCTGAGTGAGAGAGAGAGAGTATCCACTAGCATAGACGAGGCTATGTTGCAGTGACAAGTAATACAAAAGTCTCAGTGACCGCAAACCACAAAGGCTCTGTTCCACGTGGTTAGAGCAGCCTCCATTTTGAAAGCTGCTGTTACCATCCAGAGGCTAAGAGTGAGCTCTGAAGGCTCTGAGACCACAAATGAAAGCTCCAGTATGAATGGGGGCCCATGTCACTTCTACTCATAACTCACTGGCCAGAGTTAGTCCTATGGCGCCACCCAAACATGAGGGACCAGAAAGTGCAATCCTTCCATGTGCCTGGAGGGAGACAGATGGAGAGATTTGACAGACAGCACTAATGACCAGCACCACGGGTAATCGAATGCTATTATCCTTGTTCAAGTTTCAAGTCAGCTTGCTAGGAAGAGGCTCCAAATTGGGTAAAACGTGGAACCCCAACCTGAATTTCTTTGCTGAAAATCGAGCACCTCACCTGCCCAAATAAAGTTACTGAGCTTATCAATTCTCTGTCCTTGTGTGAAAGTGGAGTTTCTTGGAGAGAGGCAAGGAAAAGGCAGGCCCCTCATGTTCCTAACTATGAATTATAGTGAGGGGTGTGAGGCTGTGAGTTCCCACTGGCTTTAAAGTCATCTCTTCTTATGTACGAAAAAGAGAGAGACCTGACTTTGATATGGGACACCTCTTACATGATGACTAGTCTTGTCTTGCAGATTTAGGTGACAAATCGGCAGGTCAAATAACATAAAAATGGTTCTATGGAGCAGATGAATAGTTTTTTTTTCTCTTTGGAACTTTAAGAGGATTTTTTTTGAAACCACAGGGTTCTTTAAACAAGGCATCCCCCAACAGCTAGTGCTATTTTTGCCCAGAAGAGGAAAGCTTAACGTTTTTCATAATAATGGGTTTCACCCTCACGACACAGATGAAGCCTGCAGTTGTTTCACATCTCCTCTGGGCTCCCCTAGCTATCTGAAAGTCACAGTAGTGGGAAGGAGCCAGTGGGAAATCACCACTGAACTCGAAGCCAGATCTGCTGGCTTGGGCTTGTGTGTGTTCAATTTAAAAGATCTGTGATGTCCCTCTAGTGGGTATCTCACTGTACGCTAGCTAGTCTTAATATTTAAATCCCCTGAAATGCTTATGTAATTAAGATGTGAAAGGAGACACTGGGGTCTCATATGCTGCTAGCCTGGACCGTAATTTTATACAAGCACTGCAGCAATATGTGCTACAGCCAAACATATGCTTTACCTTTGACTCAGCAATTCCACTTCTAGGTATATTCTCAATAGAATTGAGTGTGTGTGAGCACCAATAGATGCATATAAAACCATCCATAGCGACAGTAGGTATAAAAGTCCCAAGCTAGAAACGACACTAATTCCATCAACAGTTGGATGAATAAAATGTGGTCTACTCGCATAATGGAATGCGACACAGTAATGTAAATATTGAGCTACTACTGACTGAATCTCCAGATACAATATAAAATGAAATAAGCCAAACAGAAAAAGACTACCCATAGTATGATTCTACTCATATAAAATGTAAAAACAGGCAAAACTTGTAGAGGTCAGAATAGTCATCACCTTTGGGGAGAAGGAGGGGGCGGACGGGAGCCTGCTGGGGTGCTGAGACGGTCCCTGTCTTCGTCTGGGTGGGGATGCTGGGAATGTAAAATGCATGAGGATACGAGCGCTCACTGTATGTACATTATACTTCAGTTAAAAATGAAAGAAAACTGAAAAAAGTTACGCTGGGTTTTTTTTGGTTTTGTTTTTTTTTTTCTTTAAATTTTTATTGAAGTAGAGTTGCTTTACAATGTTGTGTTAGTTTCTGCTGTACAGCAAAGTGAGTCAGCTGTATGTATACATATATCCCCTCTTTTTTGGATTTCCTTCCCATTTAGGTCACCACAGAGCACTGAGTAGAGTTCCCTGTGCTATATAGTAGGTTCTCATTAGTTACCTGTTTTATACATAGTAGCGTATATATGTATACAATCCCAATCTACCAATTCATCCCACCCTCCCCTTTCCCCCCTTGGTGTCCATACATTTGTTCTGTACATCTGTGACTCCATTTCTGCTTTGCAACTAGGTTCACCTGTACCATTTTTCTTGATTCCACATATATGCGTTAATATACAATATTTGTTTTTCTCTTTCTGACTTACTTCACTCTGTGTGACAGTCTCTAGGTCCATCTACATCTCTGCAAATGGCAGTTTCATTTCTTTTTATAGCTGAGTTATATTCCATTGTATATATGTACCACATCTTCTTTATCCATTCCTCTGTTGATGGACATTTAGGTTGCTTCCGTGTCCTGGCTATTGTAAATAGTGCTGCAGTGAACATTGGGTTGGAATTATGGTTTTCCTAAATAATCTTTTAGTTTAATCTGTGCCAAGAACATAGATACACAGCGATTTGTGTGTGTATGTGTATGTGTGTGTGCACATGCACGCATACCTTAATTAGCTACGTGACCTGAAGGTTTAGTGATGTAACCAGTCAGTTACTTGTTCAGTTTTCTTAACTGTAAGATGATGATGATAATAATAATATTTGCTCATAGGATCATTGAGGTAGTCATAATGAGATACGTATATGTGGAAGAATAAGGTACATACATGTATATATATATTTGTATTGTATATATATGTGTGTGCATATTTATTTATGGGTGTGTGCACACATACATGCACACATACACTCACACATTTCTAATGTGAAAGGAGAAAAAGAACATTTACTGGTTGCCCATTTATTCCATTCACTCACTTATGCAGCAAATAAATATGGAGAGCCCACTCTGCTAGGTGTTGTTTTATAGGCTGGTTATAGAGAGAGGTGAACTAGACAGAAGGTTGGAGAGATGTGATAAAGCAAGGGGACGAATAGATAAACAATATCTTTTCTGTATGTGAGGAACAGGTGATAGGAGCTAGAATAACTGCAGGGGAGAGAGTGGGCAGAGCTAATTTGAGCGATGGAGTCAGAGGATGGAGTCTCTGAGGAGGTGACATGGAGCTGAGTCTTGACGGATGGAAGGAGCTGGCTGGAGAGGACCTGGCAAAGAGTAGTATAGGCAGAGGGAACAGGAAGTGCAGAGCCCTGAGGTGGGGAGAGCACAGGATGCCTGTGGATCAGAATGGGGGCCAGAGGGGAAGAGAGTGGAATCCAGTGAGGCTGGAGAAGTAGGCTCACGCACAGCCCTGAAGGCCAAGGGAAGAAGTTTAATTTCATTCTAAGTCCACCTGAAAATAATTTGAGGGTCTTTAAGATCTTAGTGTTTTAAATATATCAACCTGCCACAGTGAGTTGTTTTAAATATATTATCTCTATAACAAGTTAGACTTTTGTGCCCTTAACTTGGTAGAACTGGAACTCTTTGGGGGGAGAGAACTGAATTTATCTGCAAAAGAAAAAATTCTTGGTAACTGGAATAGGATAGAAAGGGTAATGGGTGTGTTACCAGGAGTCAACGCTAACAGCAGGGCAGCCGGGTTTAAATTTGCACTTGGGGAGAGGGTCCTTCTTGTGCTCCTGAGGAGAGAGCAGAGAGATGTGGAAGCTGGTGAGATGATGTGAAGTGACCAGTGAAAATAATGTAGTGTGGAGGCGCTTAGAAGTTTCAGAGTGAAAATATTCAATGTTTAATACAAAATGTGCTTTATTGTGATATAAATACATTGTCTTCCATCCTCCCACATTCCGTAAAGTCTACTAGTCTCCCGAATGTTTGCAGGACTTGGAAGTTTGTGGAATTTAAAAAGAGGCTGATAGTCACACTAAGGTGACATGGTCTAGAATAGAGTACGGTTCGTAGACCAAGAGTGGCTGAGAAACTTTAAGTCTCCAGTGCCTCCCAGGGAGTCTCAGCAGTTGTGATGAAGATACAGCAACTTAAAGGGTCAACAACCCATGTAACATTTGGATTCCATCTCATGTTAGTGAAACTAATGAAAAATACGTTTCTTTTAACCTACCAGTTTTTTTAGTACACAGTGGAGAATATCTTATCCTAAGCACCATAACAATCAGAAGGCTTTTCTAGAGCTCTCTTCTTACTATCAGAATTCCTGGGAAGCACCATGAGCAGTTACTCTGGGCGGAGTGAGGAGATGTCACCCAAGCCCTGCTGAGCCCCTGTAGTGGGGAAGCGAGAGCAGAGACTGTCTGTTTGGGTTCTGAGTCAGCATCTCTCCCGAAGACAGCTAGAGACACCCAGGCAGCTTCCAGATTTCTGAGCTTCCTTGTTTCTGCTTCCCAAGTTGCTGCCTCCTTCTGTTGATCTAGATTTCTCTCCAGGCAGGATACAGTGCACTCAACTGGATTAGCATTTACAGAATCATATTTTCCTGCCCAGAGATTAGCTTATGCTGATCAGGGTCCCTGTGGTCCCACTCTTTCCGTTTACCTTGAGAGGGATTTCAAGGCTCAGACCTAGGGGCCAGACTGCCTGGCCCAGATCCCACTCTGCCTCTTACCAGCTGAGTGACCTTGGCAGGTTACCTTGCTCACAGCCTCAGTTTTCTCATCTGGAACATGGGGATAATGAAAAGAGCCACCTCACGGGGCTTTGGTAAAGATTACATCAAAATACATACATATATAGGGACTTCCCTGGTGGTCCGGTGATTAAGATTCTGTGCTTCCACCGCAGGGGGTGTGAGCCCGATCCCTGGTTGGGGAACCAAGATCCCGCATGACGCACAGCATGGCCAAAAAAACCCCCAAAAACCCAAAACAACCCAACGAAAAGCAAACACAAAAAAACCCATATATATATAAATATCTTCAAGGTTATTTTACATAATGTATGCAAATATATTATAAAATATATATAATTTACTGTATATTTATAGAATTAAAAGAGCTACCTCATAAGGTTGTTTAAAAAGTAAATGAATATATAATATATATATTCACTTATATATCTGTCTTCTAAGTGATTATATACAATGTATGTATAGGCATTACACATATACGATCACTTAGTGTACCTTATATATGTAATACATATATACCATACACATATACATACACACATATATACATACATATATGTGTGTGTGTATATATATATATACATTTGCACGCACTCATTTCCCTTAGAAGGTTGTTGCCTGGGTAACTGTTTTGTAAGTTTATACAATAAGTGATTGTTACTTATAGACCATATAATAGGTGGCTACAACAGACTGCAAATTATATACAGTGTTTTGGTAGCTAGAATTCAGAGAACAATCCCATTTCCCTCACTTTTGCTTTTGGAGGGTCGGGGTGAGAGTGTGTGAAAGACCTGAACCTCAGTCTTGCTTCTCTTGTACACTCAGCAAAGATACATTCCAGAGTCAGAAAAGGACCGGCATCAAAGGAAGGCTGCCTTTATCCACTGCCTAAAGCGAGATATAAAACACTTCAAGCCATTGAATAGGTAAAATAGAACAAAAAAGAAACCCAACCAACTCACCAGCGTTCTAAAAGTCGAATAAAGAGGAGAAAGAAGTGAGGAAAGCAAACACGGGCTGCGAGCTGGAATAGAAGGCCTGTGTCAGAGTGAGTGGCGAACACTGCATCTTATTGAGCGAGTTTTAATAGGCTCTGGGGGCCCCTGAATTGGGGTTAGAACACAGTTTAAAAAGGGAGAGAAAATGCAACTCCGATAGACTGTGTAGAGGGGATTATTCTTTGCCTCGAATTTTATTTGAAAGAACTGAAAGACAGGGTCCAGAAACCCTGGGCTTTGGCTGATGGAAAAAATAATCAAATGAAACATTTGTTTTCACTAATTTAAAGGGACTTCTGTGACTCTGAGGCTGAGAAATAAGCAGGCAACCAAGGCCCACTGCAGCCTTGCCTGGGCAGGCTGTACATTGAGGTGCAGGGGGAGAGTGAAGAGCTTGCCGTAGAGAAAAGACACACCGCCCCTCTGCTGAGGGCCTCTTGGAGGAATGTCAGCTGCTCCATGTAGGCAGAAAGATGATTACTCGGTCACTGCCTGTTGGGTGAGGCCCCACTCCATGGGTAGGTGTGATTTCTCCAAAAAGGGATGGGCATTCCCACCATCTCTCACCCAGTTGAAAGGAAGGTCATGACACTGAGAATCAAAGCCCAACAACCAGGAAATCAGAAGACCAGAGAATGCCTCTTGGTCTCCTGTGTCTGCACTCAAGAGCCTATAGGGTCCTGAGGAGGCCTTAAGGACAAGTCTCTGCCACAAGTGCTGTGTTGGAGTCACCCTGTACGTGACCCCAGTCGGAAGAGGAGGTGCATCTTGTAAGCCAATGAGCTAGTGTGAGGTTTCTCTCTGTGTTCACTTCCTTTCCACAACACCAGCTGGACACTGGGATGCGCTGCCAGATCCTCCATCGAGGCCAGCTTCCTGGGTTCTCAACCTGTGCAGGGTCCAGCGTGTAGAGGGCCCCGAGTTCAGTTTAGTACATGGTGTTGCCATCTTGAAATTCTCAATAATTTTGAACAAGGGCCTCCACAAATTATGCAGACAGTCCTGCCTCCCATTTGGGGACCAAGGCACTCCTTCTCCCAGCTGCCAGGAGGGTTGCTCATGAGAGCTTGCAGCTGAGGCATTGCCCTTTTCTGAAGAGAACCACCTTGCCCAAGGTTAAACCCTCTTCCCAGGGTCATGAAATGTAGGGTAGACTTAATGGTTCAAGGAGGCAGCTCCTTTGCCGCAGCCAAGACAACTGACCAGAGCCAGGCTTGCTCTGGAGTTTGCTGGAAGTTCGGCTGAACCCTCTGTTGTGGCTGCATCACAGTTCAACACCTCCCTCTGCCCAGCTCTGCTTTCCTCACTCACTCCCTTGCACATGTTGCTCACGAGATGCCTCCCAACCTCCTACATGCAAATCTCCGTCTCAGACTCCAGCTCCAGGGAACGGGAGCTATGACACCAAGCCTTCTGGTAAAGGCTTGCCTGTGTGCTCCATTCTCCTGTCAGGTAAGCTACAGGGAATCAGGAAAAGAATCGTGGTCCATGTGTGAGCCAGGAAGCCAGCATGGTGGCAGCGGCAATAACCAGTGAAACGTTCCCCAGGGTAAGGTGGACAAAATGGGGTCAGAGAGGTTAATGCATTGCCCCCCAAGGCCACACAGATGGTAAGAACCTTAGCCGAGATTCAAACTTAGGCTTCCTGACCCCTAATTAGATTCCTTTACCATAAGTTGTCACTCTTAACCCCACAGGAAGCCTGGCAATACTGATTTAGCACTGTATGCAAAGGAGTTATGTGCATGCTCTCCTTTGAACTTCAAAAACACCTTGTCGGCAACTTGCTGGTGGCTCTTTGGATATTACTCCTTTATAACCTAGAAATCATCCTGCCCTTTGAGATTCAGACAAAACTGGCTCATTTCCTCAGCCACAATGAGTAAGGACCTCAGGATCTCTCCAAATCTCTCTAGGTTCTTCCAGGGTGAGCACGCATCATCGGCTCACCTGAGGGCATTGGAAAGGCACACTCTCAGGTCCCACCCCAGGCCAGCTGAGTCAGACCCTGGACGTGGGGTCCAGCAGTGTCTCAACAAGCCTTCCGAGGGATTCTGTCCTGCTGGTTTCACTGCTCCAGGGAGTTGCCTTGGGAACTTACCTAGTCAGACGTGACTCAGTTTCTGCATCTGCTTGATGTCCGTCTCTCTCACATCTCCTCTCTGATAGCTGTTCCCTAAGTCTTCATTTTGTGCAAACTTAACCTAGAGACTCAGCCCCATTTTCTTGATTTCCCCAGAATGTCACTTACACAAAGCCATTGAAAATAGCACATTTTACCAAGAAAGAAAAATATGTGGGGAAAAATGGGGCAGGAGATCATCTCCATAACACCACCCAATAAAAACCTAAAGGTCATTATTAGGTGTTTCAGCCTCTCAGAGTTCCTCAGCCATGGACGATTTTCTCTGGTTGGCTCTTGCATGCCCATCTTCCTGCCAGGTTCCTCTCTCCTCACTCGTGGGCCTTCTCTCTTCTCTTTCTTCTGCTAGTCTCCTCTTCCTCCACTCAATTCATCTTCACTTATTTTCCTCTTTGTTTCTTTCCAGGCCCATCTTCATTCCACCCAAGGGTTATCTCTTCACCAGAGTGGCCCATCCAGAGGAGTTTGATGTTACTGCTTCCAGGAGCCATGATCCCTGGAGGCTTCTGTTCCTACTTGTCTTCTAGCACCAACCAGACTGTGTCTTTATGCCACCCGTGTACCCAGGGCCGATGTTGCCACTTAGGTGACCGGAAAATACCCACCAGCTTGGGCAGACCTGGACCGAATGCTTCTGGCTTTTGGCTTTGAAATTCTCTGACGCCAAGGCTTTAACCAAATGACCCCTGGGGCTCTCTCGCACCTGCTGGACTGTAGAACTTGAGAATATCCAAATCAAGGAGATGCCAGTAACCTCCTCTGAACAGGAAGAGTTGAGAACAAACCTTTTGAATCAGCAGGGTCAGCCTTCGTCAAATTGGCGGTGGAGACACATTAAGACTTTTTAGTCCTTTCTTGCCCTTCTGCTCTACCTTATTTCTCCCTAATTCCACTCCAGCTGCCTCTGGGCTCTCATCCACTCTTGAGAACCGTAGGGATCCCCCTCTTCAGAGAAAAATGTTAAAACTCTTCCCACCCACCATCCTAACTCCCCTTTGCTTGGTAAGGAGTTGATCTGAAGAAACTATTCCGTGCTCTGAAGCTAAGACTGCTGAGAGTTTAAATAGGGCCCCTCTGGGAGGCTTCTTGGTTTGAAACTAGGCCTTCAGAGTCTTCCACGTAAGACCTCAGCGGGCTCACGGGGCCCTTTGGGGAATCACATTGACCCTGTGCTCACTCTTTAAGTCAGCGCAGCATGGAGATTAAGCCGCCAGGCTCAGAACTCCCACTGCCAGGATCTGAACTCTGGTTCTACCTCTTGCTGGCTGTGCAAACTTGGGATAAACACCTTCATCTCTCTGTGTCTCAGTTTTCTCACCTATGAAATGGACATAATAATGAAATATGATTAAAGCATTAATACACACAAGAAACTTAGGACTCAGTGAAGATAGGCTTCCGTTACTGTTATGTGCACGTATGGCCCTGTTTACCAAGGGCGATGCCATAGGATCCTGTGGTGACCATAGGATTTCAGTAGTTGCTTTGGAATATAGTCCCATCCAAGATTATGCAGTGAAGTCAAAGCACCTTCATGTTGTTCTGGAAAGCAAAGAGGGAATCTTGGTTTTGTGTATTACGTGCCTAGCTTCAACAGGACTGGCTTTACTCCACCCTCCCAAGCCCGGCGGCTGAGCCCAGCCGCACCGCCGTCTCCATTCCCCTAGTGCAGCCTGTCTTCCCGCCTCCTAATGCTCTACAGGAGTCTTTCCCACAGCCCTGCTGGGATGTGCAGAGTGACACAAGGCGTCAGTTGAGAAATGAGTGGTTAGTTGTGATGACAACCCAAACCACAATGCTGTCCCCTGGGGGGACCCATGGGAGCCAGAGAGAAGCCTCACAGGCTCCCTCTAATTTGTACTGCACCAGGGAAGGGCGGAGTGGCTTCCACATGCGTAAGATCCCTTCTGCTCACACAGCCACAGCCCACTGATAGCATTCACTCGGGAGACCGACTCCAGAAATGTTTCCAAGGGAAATGATTAATAGTAACCGTTTGGAATGCTTAAGAACCTAGCTCCACACCCTGCAGATCAAAATCCAGTGCCTGAAGCAGCAAATGAGTTATATTCCACGGCAGTAGCATACCATCTGCCTTGTCCTGGCCTAAATAACTGAGGCCGAGAAGTTGTTATTCAGAGTAATATAGCTATCATTTCTTTAGCTGGGATTATGAGCCAGGTGCTATGCTCTAATCTGCCTGGGCAACTCCTCCTGGAATTCTAACACTTGTCTTGTGAGGCATGTAATGTTGTGATCTCATTTTACAGTTGAGGGAATCACTCTGTAGAGGTTAAATAACTTGCCCAATGTCACACACTTCCTGGTGGGGCTGGGGCGTGAGCCTGCTTTAACCACTGCTCTATCTTGCCTCTTAGTAGTCAGCACTCGGGAACCCAGTTATTCAAGGGTCATGTTGGTTTTGAAGGCAAACCTACTGTCTCAAGGTGAACCAAAAATTTCTTCCTTCATACTTCATAATATTCTTTTTTATCACCATTCTTAAAACACTGTACTATAATTACTTGGTTATGTCCTGGAAAGTCCACTGTAGCTTGAGCTGCCTGAGGGCAAGAGACCAGGTTGCTTTAATAAGTTTACATTCCAAAGTCTGTTTGCATGTAACAGACATGAATGAATGATTGAATGGATGAACAAATGAATGAATATGAGACCTCCTGACTCCCGGTCCAGAGCTCCATTCACCATTTTCTATAGACCAACCTCTTTTTGTGGCCCTTAAATGGTTTTTCTCTTGGGATTTTCAACAAATTGAACGAGAATTAACATGTCCTTGTGATGCTTAGGACTAATAATCATTTTCCCTGAGATCTCACAAGACACTGACCAAGTTTACAAAACAAACAAAAGACATCCCATTTTCTTTCTTTTCTTTTGAGATACAGGCAGCTCTTTCCTGTAGTGTACTTGGTAGAAAGAAAAAAAAAAAAGATGGTGATGGTCTCAGGCTATTTGAAAATATTGGACAAAATGTCATCCTCTTAAATGATTTTAAGCAAGACATATAACTCTAGGACTGATATCCCCCAGTGATTTTCCCAGAGAGACTACTTAATATTTCTGTAATAACCTGACTGTATGAGCTTTCGGGGGCGGCTTCTACATATCACTGTAAGCCACGTTAGTCTATGGGGTATGTCTATACCTTGTCTTTTTCTGATCCTTTTCATAAAAATGTACTCATAGAATTTAGTTTAGTTTACTGTGCTTTTCAATTAGCATTGTAATATAAGCATTTTCCAGGGAACTATAAAGTGCTTGACGCCTCAATTTTAGTGGTTCCTAATATTTACAAGTGAGCGTATCATCATTTATTTAGCTCTTCCCCTATTGTAGGGCACTTATGTTGTATCTAATATTATGGTCCTACAATATAGCAGTGTGATAAATAACCCAAAGGAGAGAGCTTTCTGTGAGCTCTCTCCTTGGACCGTTTCCTTAGGGTCAATTCCCAGCAGCTTGCCATTTATTCTCGATAACTGGATTTGTGAGCAAGAGATGAGCTCATCAGGGGACATAGATCAAGGAAAGAAACTTAACTCACTATTCCCTGAACACTCTGAGGATTATTATCCAGCTGAGATATATGCCCTGTTCCAAGGAAAAATTGCATTTTATTTTAATCTTTATTTTCTAATATATTTTTATCCAAAAGCAATAGTCTCATTATAAAGAGGGAAGCAGAATAAATACGTATAAAGGAAAAGACAGTGACTCCCTTTTACCATAACCCCTCTATTCTCACCCCACTATGATGACAGATTTTTACAGTTTGGCGTGTATCCTTCCACACATTTCTCCATGCCCACACAAACACATTTTTGAAAATACAAACAGGCTCCTATATAACACACTGTATTCTAGATGACTTTTTTTTTGGCATTTAAAAATATACCATAGAAATCCTTTTAGGTCAATAAGTAAAGAGCTCATTCTCTATAAGAAATGAGTAATATTCCATAGTAGGGATATGCCACAGTTTATCCAGTTATTTTATTTTATTTTTTTGCGGTACGCGGGCCTCTCACTGTTGTGGCCTCTCCCGTTGTGGAGCACAGGCTCTGGACGCACAGGCTCAACGGCCATGGCCCACGGGCCCAGCCGCTCCACGACATGTGGGATCTTCCCGGACTGGGGCACGAACCCATGTCCCCTGCATTGGCAAGCGGACTCTCAACCACTGCGCCACCAGGGAAGCCCTATCCAGTTATTTTTGAATTAATGGAAATTCAGATTGTATCCAAACAAAAAAAAATGGCTACCAAGCTGTTAGGAAAAACGTTGAGGTAAATTGTCTTTAAGTATCACTAGAATCATTTCCTCCTCATCTTCAAATCTTATCAATCCCCAGTTATTTTCATGGGGTGTATGTGTCTTGTTAACTGGGCACAGTGCTGTCCATGTCTGAAGACTGTCATAGAATGCAGAACTCAGTACACCCCTTCTCAAATTCACAAGCTTTTTTTAGAATTTGTATGCAGGCCAGGCCTCATATTGGTTACAACAAACATTCGTTGAGTGTCCACTATGGCCCTACAGCACATACAGGTGAAGAACAGAGAATTATGAAGAAACACAGGAAAGAGATGTTGGGACAATAGGAAAACTGGTCTCTCTAGATCAAAATGATTATATAGTAAACTAAGTTTACTATACAAAGGCTGTTTCATACTAACTAGATACAAAGCACTGTGCTCTGTGGTGATACTGTCAAAGAAAGCTATAGTCTATTAGGAAAGATAGACCTTTATACAAATGACACAAGGGAGGAAATAAAAATGGGGCATACACACCAAGTGTAAGGACTGAATATGGAAGTAGCTAGCCCCCGGCTCCCCTCCAGAATGCCAATTACAATGTTTAAAGTTATTTTAAATCTGAAAACAGAGTCCGTGTGTGTCTGCACTTCCATTTACACATCCAGATTACTGGTTGTGGCTTATATAAAATATGCTGGGGGTTATGTATAATTCTCCATAAGTCCTAGTTATAACTTCATCTCTTTCTTTTCTTCCCTACAAAGAGTATTTCAAAAAAAGTATAATTTACTTTTAAAATTTGTCCATTTCAGGACATATTTCTTTCTCTCCCAGCAGCATTGATAAGCATGGGAAAAACAAACTGGATAGGCAAATACAAAGGAAATTTTCTTTAAATAAGTAGTATATTGTCAAAAAAAAAGAAAAGAAAAAAGAAAGCATGTTGAGATGAAAGTACAGGTCAGAGTGAGAAAGCAGTCTCTGAAGCCAGTAGTGGTTCCAGCTCCTGTACCAGGCATCACTGTCTAGCTTAACAGTCATCGCTGCTACAGAAGGAAGACCAGCTTTGGAGCACAGTCTCCAGGGTTCAGTCCTGTGAGTCGTTGGTTCATCTGTTCAGTAATCAGCAGCCTTAGGCAGGTACTGTGCAGGCCTCGTGGACACGGCAGAGGACAGGACAGAGTTCCCACCCCAACGGCATGTGTAATCTAGTGGAGAATGGACAATAAGTATGGCTCTCAGACAGCGATGAGAACTACAAAGACAATGAAGAGGGTGATGTGACGGAGAGGGTATAAAGGATCGTCCAGACTGGATGGTGAGGAAGGCCTGGCTGCGGCGATATTGCAGTCGCTACCTGCGTGAAGAGAAGGAGCCGTTGACATACACACATCTTGGGGTAGAGCCTTTCAAGCAGAGGGAACAGGCGTGGTGTACACAGGCACAGAGAGAAAGCCTGCGTGGCCGGAATGTGGGGAGAGAAGAGGAAAGCGGTCTGGAGGAGGTCAGAGGCAAAATCAGATAGAAGAGTCTGGATTGTATTTTAACTGCAATGAGAATCCATGGGAGGGTTCTCAGCAGGGAGTCATGTCATCCAATTTAAACCTCCAAAATCACACTCTGAGCGCTACTGGGCAGGCATAAGTGTGGAAGCAGAGCAAGCAGTTGGGAACGTAATGCTATGGACCAGATAAGAGACCATGGTGGCCTCAGCCCACATAGTGGCAGGAGAGGATGATTCCTGGACCTTCCGCTTAGAAGCCATGAGCTTCCCACAAGCAAGCGACTTCACCTCTCAAAGCCCGAGCGTGTTCATCTGTGAAATGGGGCTAGTGATACAGGCTTTCTGAGATTGAGAGGATCATCTGCAGGTTGTACGCTGACACCTAGCACGGTGCCCGGCACAGGGTCCATGCCCTCCAAATGCCGGCCATCCAGACTCACTCTGCTTTACCTGCCTTTGTCTGGATTGGAAACATCAAGCAGTCCAGGGTGATTGTGATAGACGGAAAGGGTGCTCAACCCTCTGAAGGATTAACATGTGATAAAAAACACAGGAGGAAATGAAAAGAAAACCATATAAGGGAATTCACATGGATGTGTTGAAGAAGCTAGCATGAGGCCAACATAAATGAAGGTTTTGATTCCTGTCTATGCAATCCTCACACATCTCAAGGGGATGTGCACACAGTCCCTGAATTTAGAGAATCCTATTACAAGGGCAGAGAGATAGCTGATAGAATGGGGCTTTTGTTTTTATTCCCCCAAATGGTCTGCGAGCCAGCCGGGAGAGGCCCTTTATGTCCCTGGTAAACGTGAGCCCTACTGCAGGTGTTTGAGTTTATCACAGAGAGGAAATGACTTTTTTTACACCTAATTTAATCTGAAGCTATTCACAGTTTAAAATGTTTAGTAACGGTGACCTTTTTCATGACTAACACATTGCAGGTGGTCCTGCTGTAGCCAGCAGTTAATGTTTGCCATCAGAAAGAGAGGGGGAGAGAATGAAATGACCGCTCCATGGCAATTGTCTTTGCCATGCAGGGTTCAAAGGACAGCTGGTTCTGAATGGAGCCATAGTTAAGGATCTGTGAAAAAAAGGATGGGGTCCCTTCTCCTCAATGGGAGAGCTGCTTTCCTTTTCTTGGTCTTTCTCGGAGAGGAGGTGTAGGCAGAACATCTCAGAAAGAATTGTAAACCACACACCACTAGTTGCCTGGCCCATCTCTGGGTGTATTTTCCTTTTTGGAGGGCGGATGGGTCTGTGATAGTTCAGTGGCTCCGAATGGACAGGGGATTGATTTGGTTGCTGACCTTTGGCTGGATTCCTGGGGTTTTCATATCATTTTGCACTGAGACCTGTGGGGCTGTAGAATGTCCAGGTAAAATCTACCATTTCAGATGAGTGAAGGAGGCTCAGAGAGAAAAAGTCATTGACCCAGTGGGAAATAGCCAATCTCACATCACTGGCCAGCCCTCGACAATGCCTCCCCCGCCACCTTCCGTGCACCCACAGGGGGCTTCTATTCTGATCATTCACAAGCGAGGAAGATGTGCTGGGCTGCTTGATGATCTGAGTGGCCTGGATAAGGGTCAATACCTTGTCTCTAATCACCTTTTAGGGCTCTTAAGTCTGTGCCACACCCTGAAGATTATGGAGATCAGAGCAGTTTATACAGTGGAGCAAAATTACCCTGAGTGTGTACTTGGCTTTCAGGGCAGTGTAGCAGCACACCATGTCAGCAAATGCAGCTGGGGAAGGAGATACATAATTCAGTGTCCTGACTCTCCCAGCAAGCCCTCTCCAAGGGCAGGCTGAGTGAGCATGCCTTTGTACCCCGGCTTTTTTTATAGCTCAGAAAAAGCTTTTTTAAAAGCAGTGCCTTTCATTGTTTCTGCTTTCCCTCACCCCTCTGCATTGCCCCTTCCCGTCATCGCTCCTGGAGGCTGCACATTCCCCCACTCCCCACTTCGGTGGGAAGAAGCAGCAAGAGAACCCGGGAAAGGAGGTACTTGAAGAAGCACCACTCCTCAGGGGCAGCTGCTTCTCTGCTATGCAGACTGGCACCCTGCTGCTCCGAACGAGCAGGACTTTCCAAGTCCCGGGTGATTCAGATGGCACCTGCTTCATTCAGACTGTCCGGCCCTGCTCGTTTCATTCTGAAGTCATGAACCTCCCTGCAGTCATTCTTGTTGGGAAGCGGACTTCTGAGATCTGTGCTCTCCAAACTTATTCTACCTTTACTCTCTTCCAAGGTTTCCAGGATCACAGGAGTGCTTACAGGGGAGGCCTTCTTATTACTTATCCCTAAGGGAAAGTGTAGAGAATGTGAAGACAGAGGTCTGCTTCTACAGGCCAGGATTCCAGGGCTTCTAATGAGATATCAGCCCATTCTAAGCAGCCCTTTTGGACCTCAATTCTTCAACGCAAGTGCCAAGGACTGAAGCAAGCTGGCGCTGTTTCAGGCGTGTTCTTGCATTTCTTGTCCTTTCCTCCTCTTAATAACGCGTATCATTAGATTCTAAAACTACATTGAATGATGGTTGCACAACTCAAAAAATCCACTACAAAACATTACCTTCTTGGGCTTCCCTGGTGGCGCAGTGGTTGAGAGTCTGCCTGCCGATGCAGGGCACATGGGTTCGTGCCCCGGTCCGGGAAGATCCCACGTGCCGCGGAGCGGCTGGGCCCGTGAGCCATGGCCGCTGAGCCTGCGCGTCCGGAGCCTGTGCTCCGCAGCGGGAGAGGCCACAACAGTGAGAGGCCCGCGTACCGCAACAAAACAAAACAAAACAAAACATTACCTTCTCTATTTAAACTGTGTGAGGAAAAGTTAGTTAACCTCCAAAAATTCATCAAGCATAGATAATTACAATTTGTGCCTTTTTCTCTTTATGTTTGTGATGTTTAAGTAATAGTCCTTTTCCAAGGACTAATACAAGTATCCTATGTGCCCCCTCCCCCCCAAAAAAATCCAAACAAACAAAAACCACAGTCTTTTATTACTAAAAAAAATTTTTAATTTTATTACTTCAAATACAATTTTGTAACAATCCCTCTGAATCATTTGAGCTTGTCTCTTGTTATAAAATGGGATTATATGCATCTTTTTACTTCACCCTCAAAAATCTTATAGTTTAGGAAAATTACTAATTGTGGAAGAAATAGAACCAGATATATGAATAGAACCACACATACTAGAAATGTTTAAATATATTAACAGTGTTAACATTGATAGGAAATCCTTGTAGATCTTAAATAAATAAACTTGTAAAATGAGAATGTTATCCTAAAAACAAAAAGCATTGGAAAACTCAGACCTCTATTTTATATCTTATTAAAATTGCACCTTACTGACATAATTGCAGAGAAAGAAAAGATGGTTAATTTATAGAGCATCTTTTCTATATCTTGCTGGTTATACTAGAATCTTTAAGCTATCAGGAGAATCCATTCATTCAATAAGCTATACCTGTAAATTTAAAATAACATGATAAAATAAAACCGTATATTTCAGAATATAAGGAGTTAACTGTTTTCACCCCGTGACATGTACAAGGGCTTCTAGAGACTCTATTAGGGATATATGTGTCATTTATTCATACTTAAAATGGTGTACGGAAAGAAATGTCAAAATATTTTAGTTCTCTCTCCTTCATCCTAGAGCATTTTCACCCTGAAACTTTTTTCTGAGCTCAAGATCAGTTAAAGCTGGTACCTATATTAACGTGAGTACTTTATTGTCCTGAAGTTACGGCTTTTGAAGTTTCTTCCTTTCTGAAACAAAAAAGAAAAGCCACCTTTGACATCAAAGAGGAGGCATTCTCCTCACTAGCAATTATGGTCCCTTAATGTTACTCAATATCCACCCGGTTGCAAACTGCCTTCGCTTTTTGTAACGTGTACTTATTTTGATCAACACCTTGAGAAAAAGTACCTAAAAGTACCCAACTACCTATAAAATTCTCGCTGGATTCTTCCTGGCGGTGGTTGCTGTGAAGCAAAATACTCCTTCAATAGTGCATTCTGCCATATATGATTGTGGGTGTTTTTCCTTTTAAAGAAAACATTTAATTACTATTGGAGTGTTGTAACTGTTAGCTGTGAGTTACCAGCTGTGAAACCAGGCACAAGGGTGAGATTTTACAATTTCAGCACAGCTGCTTACGACCAAATCTGGTTTAGGACACCATCGATGGATTTAAAAACACTACATTTATATTACAACTAGCAGGGCCTCATATGCAGCCCAGCTGAAGGTCTTCTTGGCAAACTTGTTAAAGTCAGAACGAGTCCCCCCAGTCAAAGCCCCAAAGCAGCCTGTGCACACCGGCCAGTGACACGTGCTGTCACTCCCTGCCCTCCCCACCCTAACCCAGACATTCTCATAGAGACACATGTGTCTGGGCCTTTTGTCCGAATTCTAAATTAAACCTCCAGTTCTTTTCATTTGTATATTACGTGCGCTCAGCGCCAGAATGTAAAGGCTCAAAAGGCATCAACAGTTTGTGCAGGGCTTGAAAACCTTAACTTGCTGCACTGAAGATTTAAGACAAAGTGCTGTTTTGTGTCCCTGCCTGCCCTCAGCCCCCTGGCATTTGAGTTTGTACAGTGTAGGAAGAAAATGGCTCTCCAAAGCTGACGTTTTCTTCCTCCCCCCACGCGTCCTTGAATCTGCAGCTATTATTCCCGGCCAAATTGTCGCCATGCTTAGTGGAGCGTGGGGAACCAGGCAGGACAGCTGAGATAACGGGGGCAGTGGCCCCCCTACCCTGGCCTCGGCCTCGCCTACATTTCTGCCATTATTTTAACAAGAGTTTTGAGAGTTTCCAAAAATGTATCCAGTGAAAGAGCTTTCCTTAAGCCAGGGAGGTTGGCAGAAGTGGAAGACTCCTGTCTAAGTCTGTAAGTCTGGGGCACGTTTGAAGTACTACTGGTGTTGAGAACTTGGTCTCTCTAATAAGTAATATATGGACCTGGTTAAAATGCATTCGAACTGTACAGCAGGGCATCCGATCACAGGCTGGCTTCTACCCTTCTCTCCCCAGGCCCTTTATCTACCACACCCCTTCTCGGTACCATATCATAGGTTCTTTCTCAGCCTTCCAATTTTTTTCCTATACATATACAAGCAAATGTGTGTGTGTGTGTGTGTGTGTGTGTGTGTACATAAACTGAGGCAAACTCTACATGTAGTTCTGTCACTTTATAATAGATCTTGGTGATGTTCCCATATCAGAACAAGCAACTTCCTCACTCTTTTTATGGGGATAGTTTTTAACCAAGTGGACATATGGCATACAATGCTGAAAATGAATATTCTTATTCATATATCTTTGCTTAGAGCTGTAAATATATCTGAAGGATGAGTTCCTAGAAGCGGAATTGTTGGCTGAAATGGTTTTGCGTACGCATCTTAAAAATATACACAATTCCAGGTGTGGGTCTGCTTTCTCACAATCTTTTGGTTGGTTTAGTTTTAAAGTGACAGGTTCAAGTTGAGAAGTGCCCCCTACACACAAACTGTGCTTCCCCCTGGTCTGAAGTTTTTTTGGCCCCCATCAATGTGAGTATGTCATGCACACACACACTCGTTCACTCACTGTCTCAGTCCTGTTAATATTTTGGGAGTTCTTAACATAGTGTAGATGGGCCGTCTACCTCATGGTGTCAGCCAAGGATATAGGAACTGCATTTATATTGTTCAGATTAGTGTCATCCACAGGTTGCAAATATTTCCTATCCTGGGGACACTTCTCAGGCCCCTACCGCTTCCTACTGGCTCCCATAGTTGACACATACTCCCTCACCTCCCCTGCCTTCTCCAATGCATCATGTAATGGGCTGGAAAAAGCACCATCCTGGGGGTGCCAGCAAATGTGCTATGGACCTAGACTGGTACACAATGGAGTCCATCTTTGCTAGAAGTTACATTGAACATAGAATGTGAAAAGGTAATATCAAATCTCTAGTGGTGAGTAGGGAATGGATAGGCTTATTAACGTGCCCCTGCTTTCCTGCAGGCTTTATTGCATTTTGCTTTACTATTAACGTTCAGGGTGAAATTGTTTACAGTCATGAAACCCAAAGGAGTTTGTGGCAGGGTGAGGTAGAGGAGGCTGAGTGAGGGTGAGATGGTAAAATCTCACTCTGGTTCAGAGACAAACCCTCCATATATGTCTAGTCAGTAGAATTGGGTTTATTTAGAAAAAGCTTCCAAATTGCAGACTTTTAAAAAAAGCTGTGAGCATCCAAAATCTAAATGCTCAAAGACCCTGGTGCCTTGGCAGTGTTTGTGGAGGATTCACTGGCCTCTCCCGCTGTAGTTCCCATAGAATAAAGCTCCAGTCGGACCCTCTGAGCTGTCCTGTCGCAACACTCAACTTACTCTCAGACCTCCCCACTTCCCTGTCCTCCGGCCTCTAGGAGGTGTCAACATTAGCATCAGTTCTAACCTTTTTGTGCGCCCATCTGGACCTGGAGAAGGAGGGCAGGGAATAATTTAAAGAAGCTCCCAGAGGTTAACTGATCTACATAATACAAGATGGGGCCCCAGATAGGTGAGGAGAGTACAGAGAGAGGCAGACAGTCAGAGAATGAGGCTCACTTGGAGGGAACAGAGGAAAGAGACCAGGAGACCTGCTAAGTGGGATTTGGTGAGATGCAGGATGAAGAGGGAGATTTACTAGGTGGATGTCATGCAATGCAATTAATCCCTTTTATAATCCTTTCAAGAGACTTGTGATGATTTTTTTTTCTTTTTTTTTTTTTGTGGTACGCGGGCCTCTCACTGTTGTGGCCTCTCCCGTTGCGGAGCACAGGCTCCAGACGCGCAGGCTCAGCGGCCATGGCTCACGGGCCCAACCGCTCCGCGGCATGTGGGATCTTCCCGGACCAGGGCACGAACCCGTGTCCCCTGCATCAGTAGGCGGACTCTCAACCACTGCGCCACCAGGGAAGCCCGAGACTTGTGATGATTTAAACTGCTTTTTGATTTTTAAAAAATCTTAGACTGCTTTTTTTTTTTTTTTGCCGTACGCGGGCCTCTCACCGTTGTGGCCTCTCCCGTTGCGGAGCACAGGCTCCGGACGCACAGGCTCAGCGGCCATGGCTCACGGGCCCAGCCGCTCCGCGGCATGTGGGATCTTCCTGGACCAGGGCACGAACCCATGTCGCCTGCATCGGCAGGCGGACTCTCAACCACTGCACCACCAGGGAAGCCTTAGACTGCTTTTTAAACTATTGTCATTATAAATGGTCACAAAGCATCTCCTTTTATGAGAGATGCAGTATAGCAGGTCATCTCACTTGCTTGCAATATTCCCCAATTCCAATCTGGCCAGTGGTCTTCCTGGCACTGTCTCTACTTCTCTCCTACTCTGGGCTGTGTTCGATGGCTTCTGAAGGAGGGTAGGCATGGGGAGGAAGGATCCCTTAGACTCTCCTTGTATTTCTTCAGTCTTATTTCCTTACCATGGCAATCCCTTTTCCCTTCACCAATTCTCCCTCTTCTTCTACAGCTCTCTTCTTCCTGATCACTTTTAGGTTCTTCTTTCTTGTTCTCCTCCCTTTCCAATTTCTTTCCTCTCTCTCCTTCTCTGATTCTTTTCTTTCTCCATCTTCCTGCACCTTCCTCCACCTCTTGATCCTCCCCTTATTCTCCCTCTCTTTCTCCTTCCCTTTCCTCCCGTCCATTTTCACTCTTCCATGTTTTCACTTTAGCCCGACAGCCCACGTGGGCAATGCCTTTGCTCACTGGTGGTATCAAGGCTCAAGTGGTTAAAAAACAAAAAATGAGTTAGTCATTGAGTAAGCATTTGCCGTAGCGAAATCCCCCCAATGAAGTCTAGAGGTTCAGAGACTTAATCACCTCTGCATATGACCAAATCACATTCTTCCCGTGACATTGTTGCCAGAAAAAAAAGCATGATTGATGGGTGAGGAAGTCGATATGAAGTAGAACGGAGTCTCCATTTTACAAAACAAACATTTTGGAACTCTCAACTCACTCAGGATATGCCAAACCCCACTCAGGCCTTGCTTGAGTAATTGGGCAGGGGCTCCTGAAAAAGCAGTAATTCTGGAAGAACCAGCAGATGGAGAGGGAGGATGTCAGAAATTCAAGAGTGATTAAGAAGATGAAGGCATGAAGTGTGCAAGCCTGACCTCATGGCTCCTGGGATTTTTTAACCACATAGAGTAGCAGGGTCCTGTGGAGGGAAGAGGAGAGTCCCATGCAAACCCCACCTCTGCTGCAGGGCCTCAACTCTAAAGCAAATCTTCAGCTCTAACGCAGGGATTTGGGATTAGATTATCTCTGAGATCTTTCTCAGTGTTCTGCAATTGTACGATGATTAATCTACATGGTCAGTTCCTACCTAAAATAATGAGTAGGTGTATGGAGCTGATCTTTTACTGTTTGCCCAGCATTGTCCTTGGTTCTATCCAGTTCACCATCATTCTCTTAGAAAGCTTGTCTAGTTTGGAAAATAAATAAATAAAAAGCAGGTGGGAGGCTTGAAAGATTTTTTTTTTAATGAGTTTTAACTCAGCATCAAAAGAAAAAAAAAAGGAAGAAAAAGAAATTGGGAACAGAGGAAAAGGCAGCAGTAGTCACCTTCCAACTGAATGGATGAGAGCATAGGTAGTGGCTTCCCAGTAAAGAAGAGACATGAGATAGGATGAGAGGATCTCTTTGGCTGGATAGGGAGAGGACTGGGAGCCTTCCTGAGTAACGGAGTTGTCAGGAACAAAAAGTAAAAACAAAAACTACAACATTAAAAAAAAAATTACAGGGCTTGGGGATGCCTAGGAACCTTAGGAACTTGGAGGAATTTTGCTAAGTGGTCCCAGGAGTTACAGGAGCTGAGGTGGATATGCCCAGAAACCTTCGGTGGATATGCAAGTCTTGAGATGGGTGGCTGAAACCACAGCTCTGAGTGCCATTTATAGCTACACCCTATCTTTTTTTTTTTTGCAGTATGCGGGCCTCTCACTGTTGTGGCCTCTCCCGTTGCGGAGCACAGGCTCCGGACGCGCAGGCTCAGCGGCCATGGCTCACGGGCCCAGCCGCTCCGCGGCATGTGGGATCTTCCCAGACCGGGGCACGAACCCGTGTCCCCTGCATCGGCAGGCGGACTCTCAACCACTGCGCCACCAGGGAAGCCCAGCTACACCCTATCTTTAAGGTGAGAGTTTCTCCATGAAAGTGTCCCGTGAAGATAGGTGGCCAGCAATGACTCGAGAAATTTCACTAGAGCTGCTGTAGGTCTCTCATGTAAGAACCAAAAGAAGATGAACATTGCCAATAACTCCAGGCAGAACCAATAAGTTGTTTTCACGTTAAATGCCATCAACAGTCCAGAGGAAACGTCATGATTTAGTCTATTGAAAATCGTAATTTTTTATTGAATTATTTTAACTACTGAGTTTTGTGAGGGGTTAGATAATAAGGAAGAGACTGCAACTTTCTCCAGCAATGTGGAATAAAATTAGCAGGCTTTGGGGTTAAGTCCAAGCCTGACTTTAGCTGTGACATCTGGAACAAGCGGCTTAATCTAAGCATTAATTTTCTATAGTACTTACCTTAGAGAGTTTTTGTGAGGAGTGCATGAGGCAAACCGTGATAAGCATTTAGAACAGTGCCTATCTCACAGTATATCAGTTTCCTTCTTTTGCTGTAACAAATGACCACAAGTTTAGTGGCTTAAAACAACATAAAATTATTATCTTACCATTCTGTAGGTAACAAGTCTGAGACTGGGCTAAAATGAAGGTGTTGGCAGAGCTGCATTCCTTTCTGTCAGCTCAAAGGGAGAATGCATTTCCTGGCCTTTTGCAGCTTCTAGAGGCTGCCCACATTCCTTAGCTCGTGGCCCCTCCCTCCATCTTCAAAGCAGCAACATTGCATCTCTCTGATTATTCTGTCACGATCGTGTCTCCCTCTGACCAAAGCTGGGAAGAGATACCTGATTCTAAAGACCAATATGACTGAATTGGGTCCACCTGGATAATCTAGGCTATTTCCCCCCATTTCAAGGTCTTTAATTTGATCACATCTGTAAAGTCCCTTTTGCCATTAAGGGACATCTTCACAGACTGCATGGATTAGGAAGTATTGATAGATATCTTTGGGGTTTCATTAATCTGCCTACCACACATAGGACATGTTTAATCCATTTATTATAATTATGAAGTGACTTTCCAGATATCAAAACAGATGAAATATTCTTCAGGGCTACAAAATAACTTGAAGAGGTAACCTTTCTGAAGGGAGGGATAAGAGTATGTGTTTTTATAGCATCTAAATTAAGAAAACAAAGGGTACTGACTTTGACTACAAAACTCTCTTGCCTACGAATATACTTTCTGAGTTTAATTAAATAGCAACTAACATTTGTGGGGTCTCTATCACATGCCAGGCATCATTTTAGGATATTTTTTCATATACACTATCATATTTAATACAGCAACCTCTGACATACATAAAATTATCTTCTTAAGGGCAATGACAGAACAAGCTCAAATAAGTGAAGTAACACTCCCAGCCTTCCATAGAGAGGAGGTGGCACAGCTGGGATGTTTCTAGGCATTGAGGTTCATCCTCAAGCTTCAGTCCAGTCCCGTGGCAGAAAGAATGTCTTTTCGAGTTAACTGGCCCATCTCTGAAGTGGGACTTGGGCCTGTAGAAGCATATTTTCTCTCCAAAGGCCAATGTGTGGACTGGATTCTAAGCAGCCTCCCAGAAGTACATTCTTGTCATTGCTTCAGGATCAGAGAGGAGGCCTGTGTCCAAAGGCCAGTGACCCTCAATGTGGGTAAAGCACTGTAATACCCATCAGCACGACCCCCATCCCTGACATGCACTGCTCCCCTTAGATATAACTGGGCCCCATCAAAACCCAATGTAGCCCTGTCCCCCAGAAGCATGATCACCCAAATCAGCATTTGGTCTATATTCCAATCTTTCTCTGTGAGCAGAAGCCATAATTATTTGTGACTTGCTGCTTTTCTACAAGACCCTAAAAAATTTCACACTTACGATGAATGCCTTTGGACTGGGGTTTCATAAAACCATTTAGTGTATTAGAGTATATTAACCAGCCTGAAATCATGACCCTCATTTAGCAGTTATAGACTGTGGCAGCACTTAATCCATACTGGTTGATTTGTATAACATTTATGATCTGAACCAGATTCCTTAATGCCTAAACTCATAACTATTGGCTTGAAATATGAGCAGCTGGAAAGCACCACTGGCAGAGCCCTTGTGTGATGTTGGTAGGAGACAGCTGTACAGACACATTTCCTAAAGAACAGATCGACTTGAACGCAGAGGTACAGAGAGAATGGGAAGCTCAGACACAACTGTTCTAGAGGAGACTCTTGGTTGCCAACGTTTATTACTCCTTCTTCCTTCCTAGTGGAATCCAGATTTTCTTCAGTCTCTACAGACCCCAGGTGACTCAAGAGAAGCTGACTTCGCCAATGATTGGCTCAGGAGCCCAGGCTGAAGCAATGAGCCCTCGGATTTCTCCCAGTAACTGTTTTGTTCCAGGAACAGGCTCATGACCTATATTGGCCCAATCAGAATGAAGGCTAAGGCTAATATTCTGTAATTAAGGGAGAGATTTCCTCTCTCTTCTATGGACCTTACACAAGAAAGTCTGCTGCCCCAGCGCTAATAGCAGTCATATTATGTCCATGCCAGAATCCACCTGGAAAAAAATGCGGTTACATGTGTATTGTGAAGAGTCTGATATTTTACCACATTTGCAAGCTAAAAAACTAGACTGCCACAGCTTCATGGATACTGGAAGAAAACGCATGTCTCCTGGCTCAGAGACAAAGGACTTTACACTCATGGCACAGCAAATAGCATGAGCATCAGCATATTTAGATCTGGTCCCTGAGCCGGATTCCTTCAGGGTGATGCAGAAAGGGCCACAGGATGCGTGTGCACACCAGGAATTCTGAGCTTAGGGTACTTGACGTCTTTTATAATGGACAATTCACGTGCCTGTCCTCATCTCCAGAGGGAGACACTATTTCTGTCTCCCAAGGCCACTTACTATACAGACATCCTTGTAAACATAATCCAGAATAGAGACAGTGCCTCTGCTCACAAGATGTGCAGAAATGCCAAAGACCCTTGCTGAATTAACTCCCGATTAAAAGCTGGCACAGGAAAGGGGGTGCCAAGAAAACAGCTGAAGAACAGAGCTGGAACCCTAATTGCTCTGATTATAGCTCACTATACCTCCTGACTTTCTATTAAATTAGAACAAATTTCCTTTTTGCTTAAGGTAGTTCGAGAAAAAGATTTCTTTGACTCACACCTGAAATACAGTGACTGATAAAACAACCAGTAGTCTGAATTCTCTAGGGGTCTCCAGGATTCTTAACTCTTTAAAGAGAACTGATCTCAGCCACTAAAGAGGGTATTTATTAAGTTGTATGTGTCTATGAGAGGGAAAACTGTCTCTGATCTCTACTTGGATTATTTGATGCCTCAGTCAACAGTATTGTGATTAAATCCAAAGGGTGATTTTATCAGAAGGTGAAAGTTGAGGTCACCACTATGATTTCTCAACTTACAATCCTATGATCAAGTCATATAAGATGTTATCCACAGGCTAAGGTATCAGAATCCCTCTGAAAATGACTTTCAGCTTTAGACATTGAGTCTTTCCACCGCTCATGGCGGTCACGCCATCAGAGAGCTTATTAAGCCATTCATATCAGATTGCTGCTTGAGAGAATATTTCTCCCTGTCTAAGCATGAGGTTGTATACTTAAGAATATTAGACCATGAGAGTGTCCCTGAAACAGGATCCATGAAGTTTAGTAGAGCAGGAAGTTCCTTCCGGTACCACTGAAGGATGGCTATCTTGGAACTGGTCTATCACAGTGGGAAAAAGAGACCATTGGGTGGTACGTGACCTCACATTCTAGAAGATTCTCAAATTTATACCCACAGTCACAGAGATAGGCTAACAAGTTGGAAAGAAAAAGCCAGTGAGCTTATGACTGTAAATATGTGCCCCGTTACTGAACCATACTGCCTATAAAGCCTTATAAGTGATTATTTTTATTATTTCTGTATTTATCTTCTCATCAGCACAATCAGAAATGATTACACTGGTGATGGTGGTGGTGGTGGTGGTGGTGGTGGTGGTGTGTGTGTGTGTGTGTGTGTGAAAGGCCCTGATTAAGGGTAACTAGTAAAAATATGTTATAATTATATACCTATTTTAGAATTTATACATTTTAAAATACAGTTGGAGCCTCAAAAATCAGAGGGGGACGGCCTGTCTGTTGGAGAGGCCTTGCTTGTAATGACTATGTAAAAGCACTTTGTACACTGTAAAAAGTCCTACACGTGTTCCCTATTATCTAGCTCATCTGTCATTCAGGCCGCTGGAGGGGCGTAGGGACCAACACTCCTGGGCGGGCCTGCAGGGTCCCTCGAGAGCAAGGTCAGCTCATGGTATGAGAAACGCTCGCTTGGGCTCGCCTGTGGCCCTGAACTTCAGAAGATATTTCAGGGGTTTGTCTTCTCTCCCACCACCCCCAGGGAACCTGTTTCACTGAAGATCCAAGTCCAAGCACTTCGCTGGGGAAGGAGGGCATTGCTCAGAAGTGGGCATTTGTTCTTGGCAAAGTGCCAAGGTGAGTCAGGGGCACCTCAGTCTCTTCCCTCTGCTGTTCATGCCATAATATGCTACATTCTTCAAATGGTATTAATAGTGCATAGCAGCTGGAGGGGGAGGTACAGGAAGAATGTCTTTCCCCACAGTAAATGAGAAGCACTGGCATAAAAGCTCTGTTTAAGGGTCTTCTTCCTACACACTGCTCATTGGGTAATTTTTTAAATCAGCTTTTAAGAATCGATGTGGCGAAGTCAGGCCACTCTGACTTGATGTATGATGATATTGTCGCTATTAGAACTGAGATGCCTCTCAAAGAACCTGTCTCTACTTTTCTCTTCTAACCTAAAACCCCGTTCTCTCTGCCAAGCTTTTCCAGAGAGGATGTTTTACTCTGGCATTATATAAACTTCTAAAAGAGTAGGTGAATGTGAAATGTCGATAGGATCTAACTCAGCAGCAGAGTTGCTTAGTAGAGGTGCCATCACAGTGGTGGGATTACCTCATTTAGAAAAAATGCTTTATTCTGTGAAGCTCCTTTGTCATCTAAGAAGGGAGGAAAAAGGAAGGACAGCCAAGGCTCAGAACAAATTTAAGTAGCAGCCAGGATTCTGCAAGATATTTTCAATTGGATTTGGAAAGAGAAAAAAGTATTTTAAATGATTCTTATGTAGGGCTTCATGTTAATAAGGATTCTAAGTGTATGGTTATGGGGAGGGTTTGGTCTGGGAGGAATGTGATACTGAACTGAAATTAATGGGACAGGCAGTTAGCTTGATTAAGATGTAGAGTGGAAAGAAGAATGCCTTAAGGACCTTATCAAGCCCTAGTTCCTGTCACACTTGGCTATGTGAACTCAGGCCAGACACGTAACCTCTCTGGACCGTGGTTTTCTCATCTAGATCATAATATCCTCTTATAGGCTTATTAGAAGAGATTTAAATAAAAATAAATGTACATTACCTTACAAAGAGGTAGGAGCCACACAAACATTAGGTCTCATTTTCTCTTTATAGTGCATGGGAGAGTTACAAGATGCGTAGGTCTCTCTTCCCATGCAGGCTATCCCATAAGCAGGCGGCCTGCTGAAAGACAGTCAGCCAGTTCCTGCAAAGAGGCCTCTGAAAACTGTGCTATTAACTGTAGATACCAAAGGGTCACATTGCTAAACTTCCACCTCCTTCCAGGGAGGGAAAGATGAGACGTTGGGTGCTTACTCCAGTGAAAAATCCTACTTGTCAATACAAACATGAGCTTGGGGTGAATTGTTGCCTTTAAGACCCCAAGCTTTCTTCTTTTTGATTCCTGCTAACAGATGTCCTTGTATCTCTTTAAAAATAATGGAGTGGCAAGAGGAGGCTTGTGGCTATGGAGAACTGGGAGCCCTAAGCTGTGTCCCCAGAGGGGTTTTTTCCCAGTATTGGGAAAGGAACAACCTTGGAGTGGCTGCCCACCACCTCTGTGCTGACCCTGGGTAAGTGAAGAGGTGCCAGTGATTAGAACGTGATTAGAATTCACCTGCTGAGTCTAGGTGTAAGCATAGTGAAGTCAAAACCATTAAGACTGTCACCCCCGCTCTTATTGGGCTCCAGTACTTGAACAAAATCATATTTTAGGAAATTGACATTTACATTAAAGTAGTTATGAGGCTGTTATTGGAATCGTGGTATATAGGGGATCAAAGACAAAAGTAAGAATGTATTAATAAGAATAGTAGGACATTTCCATAATATTATTATTAATAATAAAACAGTTGTATGACATTTTACAGGTTATAAAATTCCTTCACATATTATTCCATTTAATTTGCAGCATTTCCCTGCAAATTGAGGAATTTTTGTCATTTGAAGGGATATGGAGGCTCAGAGATTATACTGTATGGCCAGATCACACAGCAGATGGTGAAGCAGAAATTTACAGACAGGTCTTGAAATGCCACATTTAAACCTCTTCTTTTCACCATATCATAAACGAAAATTTCACAGGAGAGCAAGGCCTAGAATATGGATGTGCTTCATAGAAACATTTTCAGGTATTTTAACTTTAGAATCACTTAAGTGGTGCCAGGAAGTTTTTTAAAAAACTTATTAATTAATGCAAAAACTAAAAGAAAGCTTTCTTAGAACCAGTATTATGAGAAAACCTAAACCTGTTAGGAAATTAGTTATGATATGGAATGTGGATATTAAAATGCCGTAAACCTCATTAAAACTCTAAACATGTAACTAGAATTTTTACTGAGTTCATAAAAATTAATATTGGATACAGCATCTTTTGTAAATCCTTGTGGTTCATGTGTCAATTACCTGGTTACTTAGTAACCAAGTAATCCAGTAATCAAGGAGTCAAGCCATTGATTAAATAGTCCCCAGCCAGGTAATAAAAAGGTCCCTGAGTACAGATTTGCAGAATTATGGCTTATTGTGTTAATAATCTCCCCATGTCTGTGGCTAGCCTTCCAAGGATGGTGCTGGCGAGTGTGTGGTATTCTATAGCCCAGCCATGGCTCTTGCTATTTTGTTATAGTACCTGCTTTTAAAAGAGGAAATTAAACCACAGAGCACACTGTGGCTTAAACTCACTGAAGGAAATGAGAGAGGCTGAGCACACACCAAGCTGGGTTTGGGGATTCTGGGGGAAATCCAGACTTGGGGTGTGAATTTGCACAAGCGCTGGTGAATTAGTGTTTCTCTGGTTGGGTTTTAGGACTGGACTCACAGCTGATTCTTAAAGAGGTCCCTCACATAAATGACAACACTCTGCAATGATTCAAAGTTTCATTCAACAGATATTTGTTGGGCCCTACTGTGTGCCAGGCACTGTGCTAGGCATGGGCAAAGCAGTGTTAAGCAAGACATACTCAGTCCATGCCCTCAAAGAGCTCACCCTATAGGAAGAAGAGAGCCATTAATCAAATAATCACTTAAGTAAATACATAACAATAAATATATAACTGTGATCACTGCTCTGCAGTAAGAGTAGAGGATGCTGCAAGAGTGGCCAACCTGGAGATTGAATCTAATTGGTGGGGGACAGTTATGGCAAGATTTCCCCCAACAAATGATATGACATGTGAACAGGGTGGGAAATCTGATAGATGAGGAAGAATTGACCAGGGAAATGCAGGTTGGGAAAGGGAACAAGCTAAGAAGAGCATTTCAAGAAGAGAAAGAAGCACATGCAAAGGCCCTGGGGCAGGGGGGGGGGGGGAAGCATGGTATTTTCAAGCAATAGAAAGAAAGCTAGCGTGACTGAGTGCCATCAAGGCTGGCAGGCATAGGAATCACTGTTCTTCAAACCAATGCGTGTGTTTTGCAAGAAACAGAGAGGATTGGGAAAATGGAGTGCTGTTGATTGTGGGAAGGCTGACTTCCCACACAGAAACAAACTCATTCTTTTTTTTTCCATATTCTTTTTAAAAAAAATTTTATTGGAGTATAGTTGATCTACAATGTTCTGTTAGTTTCAGGTGTACAGCAAAGTGAATCAGTTATAATACACATATATCCACTCTTTTTTAGATTCTTTTCCCATATAGGCCATTGCAGAGTACTGAGTAGAGTTCCCTGTGCTATACAGTAGGTCCTTATTAGTTATCTGTTTTATATATAGTGGTGTGTATATGTCAATCCCAATCTCCCAATTTATCCCTCCCCCACCCTTACCCCCTGGTAACCATAAGTTTGCTTTCTACATCTGTAACTCTATTTCTGTGTTGTAAATAAGTTCATTTGTACCCTTTTTTTAAGATTCCACATATAAGCGATATCATATATTATTTGTCTTTCTCCGAAACTCATTATTTTTTGTTCTCTGAAGCTCACTGATCTTGGTTATAAGATCAGTCTTTGTAATTCCATCCTGCCCAGCCTCAGTGTTCCCAGAATCTCTCACTGAATTGAGAGTGAATGGTGTGTGCGTGGAGTGACCAACTTATCAAAATTTCCATAGAAATAAGCATCAACTAACTCCTAGATATTTTGTTGGCTCTTAAGAGAAGATAGCCTCTAAACAAAAGCAGATTTCCTTTCCTGTCAGGATTTGTACCTACCCTGGATGTCTTTATCTTGGTTCGGAATCTTGGACTGTTTCATTTAGTTGAATAGTGACTGCAGTACAACCTGCAATTGGGTTCTGCTGCTTTGAATTGCAGAAGCCTAGTTTTGGCAGCAAGACTGCCACAGACCTCATGGTGATACAGAAAAAGTGAGGTCATAGTCTTTGTACTGAAAATGCTGACCTAGAAGTCTGAGTGATAGAGTGACATCCAAAAATAGTAGATGGAGTGAAGAAGAGGCTGGTCAGATGCTAAGCTCACCCTGAGTAACCAGGGAATTTCAAAGAATTTTTCCCACAATCCATTTTTAAGTTCACATGTTAGGGTTTGGTTATCCTTTTGATAGCTTACTTTCACAATAGTATAATGCTTGGACTAGTGATTCCAGCGACTAGAATTAAATATCTTCCAAAAAACATCCTTTCTCTTTCCCATAATCTGTCATGAATTCTGTTTCAAAATCTGCTCGCATGAGTTGGGAAGATCTAGCCACTGTCTCCTCGGTCAACAGGCAGGCAGCTGCATTACGTTCATAGATGCGGCTTCTATTATGTGCACAGGACTGTGGCCAATCCAGAGGTGAACCACGAGTCCTGATCCTCCAGGTGATCACAGCTGTTGGAGAGATTTGGATATGTAACCCCAGTATAAGGCAGACATGTGATAACAGAATTCCAAATCAAGTAGAGGCAGAATCCAAGTGAGGAAATGAGTCATTCCCACTGGATCAACTGAGGACAGCCTTCATGGTGCAGTGCACTTGGGCCAGAGCTTGGAAGAGGTACTAGAAGATGAAAAAGGAAGGCATCCCTCAAGGTGGAGATAGAATGAGCAAATACAGAGATAAAAGCAACGACCATGAACCATCTAGTGAGAAATGGACGTGAGTGAGAAGAGACAGTTGTGTGACAGCTTCCTGCCCCTCCTCCATCACTTGCCATTACTGTTCCTTTTCTGAGAGCAACAGGCAGTAACACACACACACATACACACACTTTCATTGTAGCTCTGAGCAGACTAGCTGATCACCAAGTAGAATGGTAAAATGTAAGAACCAAGAAACTTTGTTCTAGTTTTACCCCTGCTATGAAAGGGCTGGGTGAACTTTGGAAAGACACCTTCACCTCTGAGCCAGGAAACTGAACATATGGATAAAATCTCTTCCAGCTCAGAATGTTCTGATTTTTGAGAGATGGAGCCAACTGTAGAACAATGTTTGTTTTCCAATGGAATGAGGATAAGAAAAGGTTAATCTCTTGGATACTGCCTAGAAAAACATGAAAGAAACAAGTACAGGAAAAATATATATACGTATATAATTAAGGAGAGATTTGGCTGAAGCCAGATTATATCCTAGGAGAAGGCATGACAATTTCTTGAGGCACTGCAATATAGTTGAAGAAACTTTTAGACATACTTGTTTCTAATTCTATCTCTGACATTTAGCAGCTGAATATTTCTTAGGTGATTTAACTTTGCTGAGACACAGTTTCTTCAACCATAAAGTGGGAATGCTTATCATACCCACTCTTTTCAATTAATAAGTATTAAGCATCTATCAAATAATCAGGGTTGGGCATCAAATAGGCATTGGAGGCAAAGTATTTTCTATAAATAATTGTTTAGTAATACAGATATGGTGTCAGATCTCACAGAGCCTACAGTCGAATGATCTTTAAAGACAGGTAGACATGCAAGTGATGTGAGTGTTGGGACAGGGAAGTATTTCAATAGGGAACTCAGGAGCAGTTATGGAAAAATAGGAAGGATCTATCCCAGCCTGAGGTCAAGGAAGGCTTCCTGAGGCGAGTGAGCCCTGAAGAATGGGGCATTGAGGGAAACAGCTGGGATGCAAAAAATGTTCCCAGTAGAGGAAATAGACTCGTTTAAGGAAAAAATATAGATTCTGTGTGTCAAGTGCCTAGCAGAGTGCCAAATAGATTAAAAGACTCAATAAACAATAGCTACCAAGGATGTTGTTGCTTTCCTGATTTGGGGGGCAATTCACTTCACCTTGATGGCAGCCTTTTACAGCCAGTTTGTACCTGTGATACATGTCAGCCTGCGTGGACTATCTATGGTATTAAGTAGAGGAGGAAGTTTTCCTGTATTTGTGCTGGTGGCGTAGAACCAAGCAGAAGTTTGCCCGAGTCTGACAGAGATGAATGTGTGAGGCTCTGTCCTCCTGCTCTGCAGAAATGCGGGTGATCTCAGGTCTCCTTCGTGTCACAGAGCTCACAATGTTAGGAAAACGCTCTCCGTTTAACTGGAATACGTAAAAATTCAAATCTTGGCCTCATAAATGTGAGTAAACAGTTTAATGACTTGCTTTAACTAGAAAGTAATCAAATATAAATGCAGGTATGCTACTCATTTGCATCTTTTTCCATGTGGGTGAATAAAAATAAAAATGCCCTAGGCGTGATATTGGATAGACGAACTTGTCTTTGGGATTTTTGTTATAAAATACAAAGCCATGGTGATTTTCCATGCTGTTCTCATCAGCTCTCATTTCCAACGAGGCAGAGGGAGCCTTTCATAGATTTTGCTGTCACAGGACCTGCCTTTGACTTTACCACTAACTAGAACCTAGTGGGAGTGATTTAACTTACGTAAGCCTGTTTCCTCCTCTGTTAAAAAGGGATACTAATATCTACCTAATATTTTAAACACATAATTATTCAGTTGAACTCTCTAGTATAATCACAAGTCTAGTTAGTACAGTGCCTGGCATACAGTAAAAGCGAAACAAGTGTGAGCTCCTCTTCCCTCACTAGGGGTTACCTTCCTGTTTCCATCTTCTTCTAGAAACACGCATTGGTTCAGCTAACCTTGATTATGGTCTGAAATGACATACACACATATATTTACGAATTTGTATGTTAGTACATATACATATTCATCTAAGGATATGTATATCAATATGCATATTAATACATATATTCATCTCAGAATATGCATATCAATATCTGTATGAGTACATATACTTACTCTTAGATGCAAAATTGGATTATGTACATAGATCAAGGCTTCCATTTCTCAAACATAAATTGAAAACGATGGCCTGGGTGGTCTCCAAGGCTTCCAATAATTCCAAAATTGGTGGTTCAAATATCAGATGGCCTGAACTAGTTGTGTCATCGATAGTCTCAACAGGGAGAGAACCACCTTTTGCTTAGAAGTCATCTTGGAGGTAAAGGCATTCCAGAAACCACTTTTTTGGACCACACTGAGACCCATTTCTGCAGGATCAAATTTAGAAGTCGACAACGTTCAATACTCTGAACTTTGTCTTTCACTTGGGGGTTCTGCACACTGTCAGCCCTCTACCCTCCTGGCAGTTCTAAGATGACATTTCTTATGTGCCACTATCTTCCAAAATCACAGTCTTCATAAAGGTCAGCGTTTATTGTCACTGGATGTCCACCTAATTTTTTCCTTCAGCTAAACTTTTCACCTGGACTATTGCTATATTCTCTTAACTGGCTTTTGGTCTTACCTTTCTCTAATTCATTCTGTCATCCACTGCCCATACAGCCTGTATTCTCTATTGCTCAAAATTTGTCCACAATGGCATACTTAGGAATAAATCTAATGAAAGGTGTCCAAGACCTCTACACTAAAAACTAAAATGCTGCTGAGAGGAAGTAAAGACTTAACTAAATAGAGAAATAGATTATGTTCATAGATAACTTCATAGATTATTATTCATTGATAATTATTATTATAGAGAGCCTTCATAGGTAGTTCATAGATTTTTACATCTATTACTAAGATGACAAGTCTCTCTTGATCTGTAAATTCAACACAACCTTAATCAAAATTCCAGTAGACCTCTTAAAAATAGAAATTGACATGGGATTTCCATGGCGGTCCAGTGCTTACGACTCCATGCTTCCAATGCAGGGGGCCCAGGTTTGATCCCTGGTCAGGGAATTAAGATCCCACATGCCATGGGGAGCGGCCAAAATAAATAAATCAATAAATAAATAAAAAAGAAATTGACAGACAAACTGATTCTAAAATTTATATGAAAATGCAAAGAACCTAGAACAACTAAAGACAGTTTGGAGGACTCTATCTGATTTCAAGAGTTACTCCAAATCTACTGTAATCAAGATAGTTTGATATTGACAAATATATAGACATAGAGATCAGTGAAACAGAACAGAGACTTCAGATCTAGAACCACACGTATATGACCAATTGATTTTCATCAAAGTTTCCAAAGCAATTCAATGGAAAAAGGAAAGTCTTTTCAACAAATCATGCTGGAGCCATTGAATATCTCTTTGGGGGAAAAAAAAATCAACCCTTATTTCACGCCATATATAAAATTTAACATAAAGCAGATCACAGACCTAAATGCAAAATGTAAAACTGTGAAACTTTCAGGAGAAAAGTCTTTGAGACCTTGAGGGTAGACATGAGTTTCTTAGAATACAAGAAACACAAACCATAAAAGAAAAAGTTAATAAAATGGACTTCATAACAGTTAAAAACTTTCACTCTTCAACAGATATTAAAAGAATAAAAAGACAAGCCACCAACTGGCAGAAAATATTTGCAACACATATCAAACAATGGGCTTGTATCCAGAATATATCAAGAACTCATCCAACTCAATGATAAGAAGACAAACAAGCTATTTTTTAAAAATGGGCAAAAAGTTCAAACAGATACTTCATAAAAGAAAATAGAAGAATGGCCAATGAGCACATGAAAAGATGCTCCACGTCATTAGTTACTAGGGCATTTCCAATTAAAACCACAATAAGAAAGCACTACACACCCATGAAGGTATATGTCTACTCAAAGACTTGCACATGAACGTTCACAGAAATTTATTTGTAATAGAAACTGGAATCAATCCAAATGTCCAGGGACAGAGGTGAATGGATAAACAATAATACCCTGTGATAAACATAAACAAACTATTGATTCATGCCATATGGATGACTCTCAAAAACTCTAGTAGATGCAAACTCACCTATAGTGACAGAAAGCTGATCAGTGATTGCTGGGAGGCAGGGGTGGAAGGAGCGGTGGATTAGGAAGGAGAATGAGAAAAGTTTAGGGATAATGGAAATATTCATTATCTTGATTGTGATGATGAGTTCGTGGGTGTATTCATATGTAAACACTCAGCAAATTGTACATTTTAAATAGGTCAGTGGGTTGTACATCAATTTTATCTCAATAAAGTTGTAAAAAAATAACAAAAAACTGTCAGTGCACTCTTGTTACCTTTGGATTAAAATCTAGCTTGCAAGCAGGTAATCAAGGCAAGGTTGTCTGTGATTTCTTCCCAATATACCTTTCCAGTCTCAGTTCCCATTTAATTGTTCCACACACTCTATACTCTGGCTAAACTAGACTTCTAGCTTTTGTCTACACACAGCTGCCCTTCTACCATGTTTTCTTTCTGCCTGAAATACACTTCCTCCTTTGTCTGCTTGTCCTGCTCCTATTTTGCCTTTGTGGCATGTGGCCAAGATTGCTCATTGCCTATCCCCTATTCTTTCTCCCTTCTTCCTTATCAACGGAACTTCAACTTTGTTCAGTATATCCAGCTAAAAATGTGGAGACAACTGAAACCCTCAGACACTGTGGGTGGAGATTTAAAAGGGTCCATCAACTTTCGGTTTTCTCATTTCTTTCCTCTACATCCTTGGGCATGGCCAAATGACGCAGTTTGGGCCAAAGAAATATGAGTTGGTAAAACGGATGCTTTCATGGTACAGGTGCTGCCTCTTCTTGTTTCCAGCTTCATCCCTCTCCCTGAATGAAATGTGACTGTGATGACCTAGAGGTGCGGCAGCCCTCCTGCAACCATGAACACAAAAGCTACATGCCAAGGAAAGCAGAGAAGAGAGGTCAGAGAAGCCTGTGTGGCTGGGGTACTTTTTTTTTTTTTTTTTTTTTAATGATACGCAGGCCTCTCACTGTTGTGGCCTCTCCCATTGCGGAGCACAGGCTCCGGATGTGCAGGCTCAGCGGCCATGGCTCACTGGCCCAGCCGCTCCGAGGCATGTGGGATCCTCCCGGACCGGGGCACGGACCCATGTCCTCTGCATCGGTAGGCGGACTCTCAACCACTGCGCCACCAGGGAAGCCCGCTGGGGTACTTTTGAGTTGCCGTAGCACCCCCAGACTCTCGTGCATGAGGCAAATAGCAGGCGCTATCAGTTTGATTGCCTATGATCATCCAAACACCTTCTTGATACGCAGCTGCATAAATCCATATCCTCTATGTCTCTTTCATCTCCCACAATCTGGACATGTTCTCTTTTGTGAGTATCAGCAGAACTTGACCTGCCCCGTCTCATGATTTACCACCCATCCTGTCCTGTGCCTACTTAGGCACATATTTTCCGTTCCCCCCTAGGCTGTGGCTTCCTGAGGCCAGCAGCCCCTGCTCTTTGTGAGAGCTCTTGGGCCCCACAAAAGCTCCACCTGCTACGGCTAGGCTCAGAAGAGTATCAAAGACTGTACCACGTGGTGGTAAGAATGTGGGCTTGCAGTCAGCCTGCCAGCCTCAGCCTCTTACCAGCTTTGTAGCCAGTAGCAGCCACTCAGCTCTGTCCCTCAGTTTCATCATCTGTTATATGGGTTAGATATTAATCCTTACCTCCGAGGGCTGGTGTATGGGAGGAATAATGGATGATGACTGTAAAATGTATATAGGATGGGCCTCCTCTCCTGTTCATGGTGCCCCAGTTGGGGAGGCTAGTTGGAGAATTCCTTAGCAGACTAGCATTTACATTTCTCAAGTACATATGCATTTCCCAGTCATTTCAGGACCAATGACCTGGCAATAATTTGAAGAACTCATCCTTGAGCATGAGACCGGGGTAATCCTTAAGCATTTTGTGCTCATGGTCTTCCCAGTGATGATTTTCTTCCAAACTGTTGTCTCACTTGACAGATTTCAAAAGCTGACACATAGTAGTACTCTTACCATTTAGCTGCATAATTTTAGAAAATCTATATCATGTCCTGGTGCCTCAGTTTCTTCATCTGTAAAATGGGAATAAAAATAATTCTACTCACGCTGTCTCTCTGGCTTCAAGTCTCAGAACTTCACTTTCTTTGACGCCCCCCCCCGCCCCCTTTCGAAGGCAGCATTTCTGTGACATGGTGTTTCGTGCTGTTAGGCTGTGAGCTCCGTGTCAGCTGGGCACTGGGGGGACATGCCTTTCCTGTCCCCCCAGTGCCCAGAAACTGCCTGGTCCATAGGGGATGCTTGGTAAATATTTATTGTATCACTAAATGAACCTTGTTGAATAATCTGATTTGAAAGGAGAGAGAAAAATTAGAATGAAATACACCTGGTTCAGTTACCACTCAATTATTTATTCATTTGATCAATATTTATTGAGCAACTACTGTATTCCAGACACTGCTTAACCACTTGGTTTGTATTAGAAAATATGATTTCTGATCCACTCTGGCCTTAACCCTGCATATACCTTAAGGAAGTAAATCTGCAATTTTTCTAGAGCTGGGCAGGTAAAAGCAATGATTCAGTTTTATAGCATCATGAAGAAGCCTTTTCAACCAGGTTCGGCCCAAATTTGCTTACACATGTTCCCCACTCAACCAACCGTGTAAAGCGTGTTCTCTGAGCTTTTCTATGTGATCCAACCCTATATATTATATTACACTTATAAAATACCATGAAGCCCTTATGAATTAAAAGATAATTAGTGGTTCAACAGGCACAAGACATTAGGCTGAAAGTGTCAAAAATGTCATGAAAGACCATAAATCATGGTCTGCTTGCATTGATCCCTCATAGAGTTAGTTTTTAAATCATCTCTTTAACACCTTGTAAATGTACAAACAACTATAGACCCAAGGGAAACTTTAATATGTTTTTCGTACATATTTTAATTTCATCTCAAAGTGCTGGCTGCATAAAAATTAAGTCAGACTCACAAAAACTCATTGATTTCCTCGGGATAAAACCCATCTGTCCAAACTAATTTAGAGCCTTTTTGAAGCCATAAAGTTAGTCGTGCAACACTGAGGTCATTATGGGCATCCCGGGCTGGAGGAACTCTTGTGTAATTTTAAGAAGGCAATTTTGTTATATTTACTGTATTTAAATACGGTGCTACTTTTCAGGAACAAAAGGCTCACTGTGTCACTGTATTGAAAGTAAACCAGAAGCTGTGAAAAGCGAGATCTGTTCTTTTCCTTGTGATTAATGCACCTTTCTGCCAAAATTGAGACTTCTTAACTGAGCTCATTTAATACAAAGTAAACGAATTCTGCTCTTTGGATTTGATCCTCTGGCTAAACCCTATAGATAAGGCTCTAACAGTGAATAGCTTTTCATTCTAAACAAAGGATGTTTTGATAGAAAGGTCAACGCTAAGGTCCTTTATATTGTGATAACAGGAAAGGGAAATGACATATTAATGGCAACCCATGCCATGGTGGTCTGGGCTGGGGGGACACACAGGAGTAAAGACCATTCGGAAGTCAGAGAGGAGGTGAAGGAGACAAACGGGCTCCCCGACTTCTTTTTCAAACATCCTAATTCTGAGGACATTTTCTTTTATTACGCACCAAGCACGGTGGATTGAAGAGGATCACGACTCGACTTCTAGGAAACTGGAGCGTTGCGCTTGCCTTTTTCTCCATCCTGCCCTTTGGCACTAAGCCAAGCAGAATGTCACCTCCGAGACCAATGGTGGTAGCGGGTTTTTATGTCAATGCAGGCTAAGTGTGCACTAAAGCAGTTGGATAGGATGAATAAACGGAAGTCCCTTCCGCATGGGGATGAGAAGGAGCTCCTTGCAAGCTCGGAGGCCTTTTCTTTGTCCTGGTGAGGCCTCTTGGCCAGCTTGGAGGCACTCTGCCCACTGCCCAGCCCTTGCCCAGCAGGCCAGGAGGGCAGCTTAAGGCACCTGTTTATGTTTCCTTTCTTATTACTCACCACTTTTTTTTTTCTCCACTTCACTAGGAAGGTTTCATAATAATCTAACTCGGGAGCTGGAATCTTCTTGTACCTACCTCATGGGGAAACACTGGTTTTATTTTAGCGAGAACATCTCCATTCCCTTCAAGAGCTCCTGCCGGTTAGGGGGAAGAGCAGAGTTGAAAGGGGTGACGTGAATTCTTGGACAAATTGGACGGTTTACTTAACTCACTTTTTCCATTCATTTCTTCCACAAATATTTATTAAGCAGCCATAAGTTCTAAGTGCTAAGCTAGGTGTGAGAGATACAGATATGAATAAGTCAGTCAGTCCCTGCTCACGGTGCCAGAGAGAAAGATAGTCATGTAAACAGAGAAATCAGGTTGCATTTGGGCTGAGGGCAAAGCTTTCAGCATCCCTGCCTGGGTTGGTGGCTTCAAGCCACGGCATTTCCCCTTCAGGACACTGGCCAACTGACCCACACGGACAAGGGAGGAGTCGTTTTGCATTTTTCATCCCAAGATTTGTGCAGAATGCTTTCTCTGTCTTATAGAAGAAGGGAAAGGAGAAACTACAGTAGGTTAAATATTTCCAACAATTGGCTTAAAAAAAATCAAAATTCAGTGTTTCCTGGAAGGACTGGCTGGTTCCACAGCGCCCCCTTCTGGCGGGTTGCCCTGGAGCAACAACCAATAAAACAGAAGGCAGGCGCTACTCTTTATTGGGTGTACATTATATGCATCGTTGAATCCTCTCTTCTGCTTCCTCTTCCTCTTTGGGGAAGCTTTGGTATCATCCCTGTTTTACAGATGAGGTTCAGTGACTTAAACAAGGTCATACATCCCATATACACCAGGAGTCAGGAAACAGAGCCAGGCCATCTGCTTCTCGGGTATGCTTAGCTACTCTGTTTTTCTCCCTTTACAGTTTATTAGTCACTCAGTTAACATGTGCGTGCTCCCTGTCATCACCATGTAGACAGTGGGGATTAAGTCTTCCCCTTCTGCAGCATCTTGGGTGTTTTCACAGACTATAGGATGCTAGCGGAAACAGGAGCAAGCACAAGCTAGAAGGATCTAGTTCAGCCAAGGACTCATTGACGTAAAGCATGAAGCAATATAAACCAACAGGAACTCTTAAAACATAGCGGGGTTTGGTACAGATGGAGGAACCGAAAGATTTTTTTATGCTCCAAATATTCTGCTTGCCAAAGACAGTCACATTACCCCCACTTACGTGAACACCAGCATTTAGGTGTGCACGCTTCTAAATATGGCTCTCGTCCTTTGCTGTTTCCCTATGGAAATGTTAAATATTACATCGAGTTAGAAAAGAGAATCCTTTATTTTCCTCTATTGTAGAAGACAAGACAATAAAGTGTTTGCCTTTATCTCTATTGTTTCATCTTATTAGACAATGATAATAATAGACATTGCAGAAAAGAAGTTTGCTTGAATGTACAGGGAGAAGCTTCCTGATTCTCCTGCAAGGAGAGAAGAGGCTGCAGTGGGCACTCTGAAGCCCACCACATTCCTCCCCGCTCATCAACTCCTCCCTAAGCCTGGCAGCTTCGAAGGCCAGCCAAAGCCCTTCCCTCCCTGCATTATTAATCCCCAGGTTGTTATAAACAGCATCTTACATTCAATGCAGTAAGTGCTGGAGGACTCTCTGTTCCTGTCAATGGTTCCTCTGCAGAGTTTCAAAGCCCAGCGGGGCCTCATGCCTTCTGAGGATGGCATGTGGGATGAGGGTCTGCCTAGTGTCAGACAGACCTGAGATTGAACCCAGTGCACAGACAGACCTGGGACTGAACCCCAGTCAGACCACATGTTTCTGGTGTGGTTTGGGACATATTCTTTTCCTCTCTGATCCTTTCAGTTTCCTCTTCTGTACAGTAGGAACAATGATACCTACTTCAGGGCATTGTTGGGAGGCTTAAATGAGGTAATGTATGCAAAGTACCTCTTACAGGACAAGTAGTATGTGACCTATAAATAGCTTTAAAATTCTCATCTCTCACAGAGATGATGACTTCTTGAAAATACACCAGGAACCTTTTAAATCAAGTCTGGTGATAGTTGGAAGAAAACCCACAAATAGTAGCATCTTCAGTTATAGAAGCTTTTTCTCTCTAAAGTAGGAATTTGTGTAGGCTTTTTAGGACTGGTATAGCGGCTTCTTTGGCCTCTCTTTGGAGATGAAAACTTTCTGGAAGTTTCTTCCACACTTCTACTTACAGCTCATTGGCCAGAACTTAACCAGGTGGCCACACTTAGCTACAAGTAAAGCCAGGAAAACTGTGTTTTGAGGTAAGCGAAAAATCAAGTTTGGTTAATAAGGAAAAGGGAACGAATTGTTATTTGTTAGGCGACTAGCTATTTCTGCCTTAGTCCTCTTCCAAGGCCAGAGTCAACAGGGAAATTATGAGAAACTAAAATTTGAAAATATCAGAATCTTTTGATACTAAAATGCTATTTTAGGTTTGTTAAAATGGAATTAAACTAACACATGTTATTTCAAACAGCTGAATCGAATTTGGATATTTGAATTTAGGGAAGAACAGAAAAACTGGAAACTTTTAATACATTCAGAGGTTATATACTTATAATACGTGTGCTTTTCTGTATGTGTATTTACCTCAATAAAAAGCTTTTAAAATTTGGAATAAATAAAAGTCTTTTCTGAAAAAGATAACAATAAAATTAGGAAACGGCATTATTTAGATCTTGGCAAATCTTAGAGTGGTTATGTCATGCAAGAATTATTAAAATCAATATAATCAGTAAAGTAACCATTTACTTTTTGCATGAAACTCATACTATCTCCATTTTCCCAGACATAGATAGTTTTTTCTGTCCTTTTGGATCATATTTGTCATATGTATAACAATTTATCTGTGGTCAGAAAACAAAAATGCAGATATTGATACTATATCATCTTGCATATAATAATAGTAATAGCACATATTATTCTTAAGTAACATGATAGTTTTCTCTGGGAAATGGTCTCTCCCTCTAGTTCCTTAAACTCCCAGATTTTAATATTATCCTAGGATATAATTTCAAAAGATTTTTTATTTTTAGTAATATCTTCCATTTTCTTCAAAGAGAATTTCCTGTTTTGGAGAAGAAAGAAAAGCCTGGAGAATGAGATAAAATGTAAACAGTCAGATCAGATAAGCTTCATGTACATTATAGGTCTTTATTTTGTTTTATGAACAATTTCTGTGAAAGAAGCAGGCCCTGAAATATGACCTGGTTATGAGTTGTGGTTAGAAGCAGGTTGCTAGGAGACTTCTGATTGACTTTGGATGATGTCATGGCCACAGCCAGGATGCCCATAATACCTAGTTAATACATTGCATCTAACGGTTCTCCTAATTTTTAGGTATACATTTCATTTTGTAACTGCAATAAAACACCCCAAGCAACACATTTCTGGGTAATTACTGCACTTTTCAAGCCCCTAGGGATCAGAGTATGAATTAGGAAAGCACTTCGACTCATAAAGAATTTCTCCTGTTGATAAATCTCTGTTGAGACCAGTGATTCGGGTAAATAAGATATAGGTTGGATCTGAAATTATTTGCGGTTCTTTTAGAGACACACTAGGACAAGAGGGAAAGGGGACAATTTTGAGGATGCTCCAGAACTTCCCCTGGGCCAAAGTAGTGCAGAAAAAAGAGGGTATATTTGAAAGCATAGAACTGGTTCAGGTGTCCGTTTCATTCCTTTGTGGGGTAAAAGTCAAAGACGGATCTTAAAGTGAGGTGAGCAGAGTCCTCTGTGGACTGTAGGAGCTCATCTCCCTCCCTCCAACCCATTAAAAAATGGCTGCATTCTAAAATAAGGTGAATCAAAATTCCTTTGGTATTCACTAAGCCCTTCCAACCCAATCCAGAGAAAGTCAAACTCTGCATTACTATTTTTTTTTTCTGAGAAATAAAATGTTCCTTACTGTTAACTTTTTGGGCTCACCAAGACAATCTCCTAAACTCTTGAGGTCTCAACTCTCATGATGGCTGTCACCCCCCTTACCCCCCATTCCTTTCCTTTCACTTATTTGTTTGACCTATCTATGTGTTAAGTTGTTCAGGAAGAAGCATTTAACATCTAAAGTCCATTTCACTTTCTTTTTCTTCAAAAAAAACCTTGAAACATCATTTGTTTTTTTTTTTCATTAGAAAGAGGAAATGGTGTTTTATCAAAGGTAAATAGTCTTGAACGCTGATGGGTTGGAGTTCTGTTCACCACTCAAAGACCATGAAGTTTGATTAGGTACTAAACTTGGCACAGAGAATCCTTCATTCGTCCCGTCAGCCAAGTCACACCACCGGTCTCAACTTTTAGAAAGTTAATTACTTCCATGTTGCTCATGAAGCCTGCGGGCAGCTGCTTTATTTGATCACTGCTTGAGCAAATAATAATCAACTCTTCATCAAATTCAGTCAAAAGAACAGACTCAGAACCTACCAACTGCCATTTTAAAACTGGATTTGAAGAAGAATGTCTTAAATAGCTGTGAGATGAAGTTTTATGGTTAGAAAATTAGAAGAACATTTTTTGTATTACACACATATATTTGTATCAATTAAATCCATAAGTCCCTGAACTCTGGTTGTTTTGGGAACTAACCTAAGGAGAAAAGTTCAAATATAATTCACTTATATCCATAGATTTACCAACTAATACTATTTCAATGTGTAGGTCACCATAACAGAGATTGTATAGACAACACATAATTTCCAAATTATAAGCACCTAACTTACAAAGGCACCAATGTACTCATTTCTGGCTACACTGTACATTCATAAATTGTTCACACCTGAAAGCAGAATCGCAGCGACACTGTCCTGGGTCAATCCTGCCACCTGGTGACTGGGGCAAGGAACCATCTTTTGCATTGCCTTCCATTCTAGCTCCTTTTTATTACCCCTCCTCACCCTCCCAATCAGGAATATCGCACTCATGCTCTCATGCTACTTTTCCTCTGCCTTTCCAACATCACAGCATCTATTTTTTTTTTTTTCAGTACGCAGGCCTCTCACTGTTGCGGCCTCTCCCGTGGCGGAGCACAGGCTCCGGACGCGCAGGCTCAGCGGCCATGGCTCACGGGCCCAGCCGCTCCGCGGCATGTGGGATCCTCCCGGACCGGGGCACGAACCCGCGTCCCCTGCATCGGCAGGCGGACTCTCAACCACTGCGCCACCAGGGAAGCCCACAGCATCTATTTTTGACACATGCACACTTAACTTTCCGTCTTCTCACTCCATTTCTTCATCCCTGCTGCCTTCCAGTGTTTACCTGCGATCAATCCACCCTCTTCCTTTCTCCATCACTCTTTCTATTTTTGAGTCGAACGGTGACTTTCCTTATGGCTTGTATGGCAAGAAGAGTGCATTCATTTATTCAACCAGTGTTCAGTGTAGCAATGAATAAGATTGACACAGTCCTTTTACTCATGGAGCTTATGTTCTGCTGGGGGACACCAACAAAAATTATATAAATATAATTGCAATGTAATTCTAGGTGGTGACAAATGCTGTGAAGAAAAATAGGGCAGAGTAAGGGCATGGAGAAGGATGAGAAACCACAGTAAAATACCATTTCACACCCACCAGGTTGCTAAAAATGTCCTACAACAAGGTGTGTGTCAGCTACGATGTGGAGCAGTAATTCTTATCTACTGCCAATATAGGGTGAATGGGTGCAGCCACTTTAGTAAGCAGTTTGGAACAATTAACCAAAGGCGATCATGCCATGGCCCAGGATGCTGCCACTCCAATCCTAGAGAAACTCTAGTCATGACCAGAACATGTACAAGCATATTCGTAGGATCATTGTTCATAATAACAAGATCTGAAAAAATCCAAATGCTCACCCAGAGCAGAATGAATAAATAAAAGTGTGGTATTGTCCTATAATAGAATATTACCTGTAGTGAAAATAAATAAACTGCAGCCACACACATCAACATGGATGATTCTCAAAAATATTATATTGAATGAAAAAGCAAATATAAAATGATTCTACTTATGTAAAGGTCCAAAATAGGCAAGACCAAACAATGGAGTGTTTAAGAATACATGTACAGGGGGCTTCCCTGGTGGCACAGTGGTTGAGAGTCCGCCTGCCGATGCACGGTCTGGGAAGATCCCACATGCTGTGGAGCGGCTGGGCCCGTGAGCCATGGCCGCTGAGCCTGCACATTCGGAGCCTGTGCTCCGCAACGGGAGAGGCCACAACAGTGAGAGGCCAGCGTACCGAAAAAAAAAAAAAAGTTTATATACTATGCCTTGGCATTAGTGATAATATAAATGTGTTTGTGATAATATATATGTAAATATATATGTATAAAGTACACATGTGTGTATGTATGTTCGTGGAAAAATAGCAGTTCCACCACCAGCAAACAATAACAGACAAAGGCTTGTAGGAAAACTAAATAATCCTATGCACCTCCCCTCCCATTCCACTCACTGTTCTACTCATGAAAGATAGCAACTTACGCCTCTATCTCTGGAGACTATGCTGTAACCACTCTTTTTTGGTCAATCAACTCTGGAAATTATCCTGTGAGTCTGTCATGGAAGACGCAAATTTAGCTCATGATCACACTTCATCCTTTCTTTTACCCAGGGTTTGAAAATTCTATCACTGCAATATTAAATAATATTCTTAAATTTCTATTTCTTGTTCCAGCTACTTCAGACAATTTCTCTCAAATCTCTGAGCTACACTATTAGGATATTTTATTAATCATAGTTAAGTCTTTCAAGATTTGGCTACGGCTTGACTCTCAAGCCAGAAACGTGATGTTCAGTAATATAACTATGTAAAAATTGTTTCCTGCAGAACAAGGAAGGAGATCTGAATTACATCTTCTTTTCTAGGGATTTAGTGTTGTGACTCCTTTGCCACGCAAAAGAGAATGGTCTTAGCATCAAAGGCAAATGGACTTTTGTTGTTGTTGTTATTGTTATTGTCAATGGACAATGTCATGCCAAATTTGAAGTTCCACATACCTGCCTTCTGGTTGATTTAGTTGTGTTATTGTTGTTGTTGCTGCTGCTGCTGCTGTTATTTGTTTTTTTGTTATTTGAATATTGAGTTATTTTATTTGGGGTAGTAGCCTTAAGAAGCATTTCCCCCACAATTCAATGTTAGATCTCATGTTTAAGTTCACACATTGAACCTGAGAGACCTTTTTAAACAAAATATTTCACAACTGGAAAAGAATATTTGCCATGTGAGGAGTCTAAGGCACAGAGAGGATTTTTTAGTAACTTGCCTAATGTCACACAACTAATAACTACTGTGTCTGTTTTGTACTAAGCAAAAGATCACTTGGTAAGCATGGAATCTTAGCAAACAGAAGTAAAACTCCCTGAGGCCATTTTATTTGGATCATGATCTATTCACTCATTCTTTTTTCAAACATTTTTTAAGCACTTAAGCACCTACTATTTTCTGGGCACTGCCTAGACACTGGGATTTACGACATGAATATAACACAGTTAATTGCCCTGCTGAGACTCAGTCTAGTGGAAAAGACAAATTTAAAAAAAAATTGCCATGAACCATAGTAGAAAATAATATTTAAAAATTTTTTGAAATAAAATAAAACATTCAAACGATGTGTCACCCAAAAATTGGCTCTCCAATCCAGGCCTTAAATTTCTTATCTGAAAAATGTGGAATAAGCGATGTCTTAGGTTCCTTTCAGCTTGAACAAATGTAAGCAATATGTTCAGTATATGTTTAACTCTTCACTGTATCATAATTTGTCTTAGTTTCTTTCTATTACGTGGGATCTACTCCATTCTTTTTCTTACTGACTTTCTTTTTGGAGCCTAATGACTTGATTTAAATCAAATAACTTCTAGGCCTTCTGCACAGCTAATATCCTGGGATTTATTTCCATGGAACACCTTACTCATAATGAATGCATTTATGATAAACTTTCAGAATGTTCCCTAAACGTTTGGAAATATCATTTTGCCACTTAGGTTGAGATGATAGTTTGGCTAGATATAAAATTCTTGGTTAAAAACATAATTTATCTCTGAACTTTGAAAATATTGCTCCCCTGTCTTCTCCTTTTCATGGTCAGTAACAAAAAGTTAGATGTCATCAAATTTGGGTTCTTTTCAGGTGATCTAGTTTTTTTTTTTTTCCTCTGTGTATATATGTAAGCTTTTAGGGTCTTTTATTTATCCATGTTGATCTAAAATTTCACAGTGATGTTTTGAGTGTGAGTCTTTTTTCACTGGATGGGCCTGTGTTGAAGACACATCTCCCTCTTCAGCTCTGCGTAAATTTTTAGATGATTTTTCTCCCCACCTGGTTCCCTACAGCATTTCTGTCCTCTCTCAAATCCCTGTTTGTATGATGCTAAATTTAGTTGATTGAAATCCCATCTCTTTTTTTCTCTTTCTCTCATGTTTTCTGTGTTATAATCTCTCAGATACTGATGGCCTTCTTTCTAGTGTCTTTACTGTAATATTAACCTAGTTGTCATTTTATGAACTTTTGAGAAATATAGGAAATAAACACGCACATTATGTTTTCTTGAGTTTGAAGTTAAGATCTTACAAATAATCTTAGATTTAGTCAAGCTGAAAAGGACCTATGACATTGCTTAATCCACATTTTTTCAGATGGGAAAATTGAGCCCAAATAGGAGAGCCATGTTTTGGGTGACACACTGCTTTAATGTTAAGTTTGATTTGGAAAAATTCTAAAAGTACTATTTGCTACTATGGTTCATGGCAGATAATCTTTTCCAGCTGTGAAATAATTTAGTCAAAAAGGTCTTTGACCAAATTTGTTCTTTCAGGTCTGATGTGTAAACTTACATACCATTTCTAAGACTGATTTGTGAGGCAAATGCTTTCTAAGGGCATCCCTAAATTAACTTACACATGAAACTTTAACATATAACCTGCTTTTTAAAATTGAGATCACCTATAGAGGAGAAGGCAATTTGAAATAGATAATGTAGTTTAAAAAAAATAAAACAGTATAGTTGTTTTTGGAGATAGAAGGACAAAATTTGGTTCTATTCAAAAGCAGATGTTATATGATGCCAACTTTATATCCATGGTTTACAGTTTTATTCTTTGTGAGACAAGACTGCATCCCTTACCCTCAATGTACTGATTAGTAGATTACAACAGCCTGGCTGCTGATATGGGTTTTTCTTCATATTCAGCTTCTTTTCTCTTACGCACACACACACACACACACACACAGAGCCAATTAAGGGAAGCTTCCCAGAGTGCCAATCAATAAGAGCAGATAAAACATCACTGAAAATGTCAGGAGGAGGAAAAAACTGTATTTACTTAGACTCTCATGTAGAAAATTGCATATGGTCAAAAGAAAAATGTTGGAAAGCCCCTTGCAAGGAATGGGGTAGGATATGGACCTCTGTGGGGCAGGCCAGAGCAACTAGTGTGTGCCAAAGAGACAGGATCCTGTTAAGTGAAGGGCTTTTGTGTTCCTGGGTGCGTGTTCTGATTACCTCGTATTCGCACCATCAGTGAAGGAGAGATCCTTTGCCCTAACAACAGCCAGTACTGGACAGATAAAACTGACAATATTTTGTTAGTTCTGTATACTCACAGCCGGGGGAAGGGGGCCATCACATGCTATATAAGGCCTCATGAGGGTTGCACTGGGAGTAGAATGAAGCAGCTGGGGGCTGTGGGAGACAAGATTTGTAGTAATAAGAGGTTGAGGTGTCCCTTGGTTCCTGCAGGAAGATGTGCTTGGCTTGTTTGAATAATTTCACAGGCTAGCCAGGAAGTGAAGCCCATTAGGTTGGGGGCCAGGTGGAACGTAGCTAGATGAGAGAATTAGCTGGTTAGGGTCTTTTCTCATTGGGTGGGAAGCATGTCTGGTAAGAGCAGGGAACTCACAGATAAACCTTTGGGACCCTGTGAGACTTAAAGATATCAAGGCAGAAATTAAACTTTAGGTCTCACAATACAGTGGGGATAATGCGAGCTAGGCCCAGAGCTTGGGAGAGATTGATCAGAATCACAAAGGTCCTGATTTTCCAACTTCTTCACTCATTCCTGAGCCCCTCCTCAAAATATGTTGAACATATGATTATGGACTGAACTGTGTCCCCTCAAATTCATATATTAAAGTTCTAACCACAGTATGACTATATTTGGAGATAGAGCCTTTATAGACGTAAAGTTAAATGAGGTCATAAAGGTGGGGCCCTGATCTAATGGAATTGGTATCCTGGTAAGAAGAGGAAGAGACATCAGGTGAAAGGCCATGTGAGAACACAATAAGAAGGTAACTTTCTACAAGCCAGGGAGTGAGGTCTCACAAGAAACCAATGCTGATAGCACCTTATTCTTGGACTTCCACCCTCCAGAACTATGTGAAAATCGATTTCTGTTGTTTAAGCTATCCAGTCTGTGGTATTTAGTGATAGCAGCCTGAGCAGACTGATACACATATAAAATAAAAATTGATTCAACAAGTAAAAAATTCTTAGCCACTGAGTCCTCATGTCTGAGTCTGGTCTATTCACAGACTCTTAATATTGACCCTTTAATCCTCATTTCTCTCTCCAGCATTCAGTAGAAAGGGAAGATTAAATTTGAACTTCAAAGTGGTTTTTTAAAAACTAGAAGATAATGACAACAGTAATGAAAATGCCCACCTTCAGGTCCCACTCTCCAATGTGCTAAAGCAGAGATCCTTCTTACTAATAAGATAACCTTGGATGATTCAGGCTCCCTCACTCAGTAAGAGGGTCGTATTGATAGATTTTTCGTAAATTTCCTTTCAGCTGTAATATTCCATGGCTCCAAGACAATAATTGTTTTGCTCCTGTAGATCTTACATAATTCCATTTGCTAATAGTCTAATTTATAATTTTGAATAATATAGCAATAGCAATTAGCACATATTTAAGTTCATGGAGGCAGCTTCTCTATGAAGCACCCCTCTGGCTATAATTTCCATATGCACATTTGCTGCAATTGCTTCTCTCTGTAATACTGATTTTAACAACCTTATTCAGCAGATCATGCTTTCGAAATGCCAGGAGAAAACTAAATAAAGTCAAGGGTCAAAAGCATTACATGCTTCTGTATAAAATTAAAAGTTAATTACTAGCTGCATCCAGGGGCCAGGACTATTTTAATTTTGGAGTCACTTGCCTGACTATTTAGAATCTATGTTTTAACTATAGCATTAGAGAGTCAGCTGACTTACATTTGCTGCAAAGGGAGAGTCAGTCATTGCCAAGCAGAAACTATATGCCATGGCTTAGCTGACCTTTCTCCTTAACTGCCTGCTGTGTATACTGAAATCATGATCACTGACTTGTTTGTTAAAGTCATCATAAAATTTTATGTGTTTTTTTAAATGCCCTTTAGCAAAATGCATTTAGGAAGAAGCGTATAGGAACAAGGTTTCCTTCATTACATTAAAAGGCTTGACATTTGGTAACATTTATTTTCGGTAACAATTTAGGATAACGTTAGAAAACCCCATGGTCCAGGTGGTACAAAGGGCAGTGGTAAGGTACCCCATGAAACTCCTGCAAATAAGCAAATGAGATTACTCTCTAGGAGGCCATGTTAAAAAAAAATAATAAACATTTGAATGTGATGAGAAAGAAGGAAAATCACCTTAAAGAGACAGGGTGCTTCCCAGGCAACATTTGACTACATAAGGCCCAAGGAAATGTTTCTTGAAGTATGTTCTACAGATCACTAATTCTGTGACTAGTGTAGTTGTTAGCCAGGAGAAAAAAAAAAAAAAGATTTCTGCAGTCAAGTAGATTAGAGATAGTACATTAAAATAATTTTTAAAAATTATAAAAAGGTTTCAGCCAAGGAGGACTTTTCAGGACATATGATAACACTCACTGAGGACCTCCAAGAGGTCCTCGCTGGTAGCCACATTACCCACACTAAATTTGGCCATGGATCACTCTTCTGAGAGATCCTAGCAGGACTAATTTAACAATAACAACAAAAAGAGAACAAAACAAAACTTTGGGTAATCCTCTATTAACATGACTAAAGAAAGACTTTGTCAATCAAAACTATGGAAATTTCAAAAGGAGCATGAGAATCCATATTCCTTTGCTCTTTCAACCACTGGACAGTGGGCAGGGTGGCCTGGCTCAAGTGTCTTAAGTGACCAGCTTCTCCCTTCTCCTTCCTACAATGGTGAGATATAGACGATACGTCCTGCCGGCCCACCCCGCCACCCCATCCCACCCCCACCCCCCCGCTGAATGGGGACAAGTTACCATGATGCCAAGTCCCCACCTGCACTGTTTATTACAAAGTCCAACCTTATCCTTGGTTCCCTCCGTAAATATTCCTAAGAATCACTGCAGGGTGAATTCTTTCATCTCACCCTCACCCTCACCAACTGTTTTTTGGAACCATAGTGACTTGGAGGCCTTTCTGCTTACTGTTCACACATGGGCTTGGTGGAATCTCACAAATCATAGAACCCTTTAAAAAATTCTCTGTAAAGGACAAGGTCATTGCACCTGTAGTTGAGATGGAAGGATCTCTTTTGAGGCTGAATGTCACCCGAGGAAGAGCAGGTTACTCTTTCAGGGGAGGTGCTCATATTAATCAAATTTGCACAGACTAATGAATGCCAGACTGATGTTTATTACTTCAAAGTGATAAAAGTTACTCTTGAGCAACCAGGACACCTGTGAGGGTGCTTCTTAGCACATCCCCCCCTGTAGAAAATCTGCACTGGAAACAAAATCAAATGAACCTTAGTTAGATGTCATTGAAGACCAAGTCATCTGAGTTAGATGCCTTCATCTTCAAATGGTTTATGGATAAGGCTGAAAACCACAAATATTTTGCCCTAGGGTAAGGAATGAGGAACTTCTGGGCATTGACAGATGAGTATTCTTCTAGAGAAAGGAAGGCTCTCTAGGAAGAGGTAACCACATGGACAAAGTCAGAGAGGCATGAAAATATTGTGACAAGAGAAAAGCCTCAGTGGGGCTTGGAGCAAGATGGAGAGGGCTGCCATCTTCCTATTCTGCCATTCTCAGTCTTGCCCACAGACACCCAGTCAGACCTTATTCAGGGAAATATCTAGCCTTCTCTGCCCCATAATATGTTGTTCTTTGAAGACTGTGGAGTTTGCCAAGGTTTGAAGCCAGATCTTAAAACCCCTAAGTTCCAGGCTTTTCGACTAAGAAAACCTTTTGGTTCTTAGACCTACTATGTGCCCAACCTCACCCACACTTCTGAGGAAACAAATAGAAATGCATCATGGAAATTGTTGAAGACAACACAGACTCTGAAATGATCCGTTATGACACACTATGGTATATCATGATTCTATCATAGCTCAGAAGGGAGCCCAATCTCAAGGTATACATGAGTTAAAAGCAGGATGCAGGGTACTCACAGACTTTCTCCTACTGAAGAATAGTTACCAAAAATCATTCACAGTGAGAACACTCATTACTTTTATTCTGAAACTTGTCCATAAGAGGCTTTTATCATGTTAATTGAATTCTTTACCTCCATTTTTTTTTCCTCAACACTGTCTAATGTTTGTGCAGCCACATGGTCAAAATCACATCCAATAGGAGGAGCTGTCCAGAGATCATATCATGCGGATGGGTTTCTAGAATCCATCTGAATACCTACTCCCTCTCCTAAGAACAGCAAACCAAGAGGGACACTGATTCATGAACTGTTATGAGTAGCACTGTTTGAATGAGTGAATGAATGCATGAACAGACAGACAGATGGAAACATCTCTTCCAGACATGAATTTTCAAAGAATATAAGTGAAACTATCATGGAGATGTCAAAGATCTAACCAGCGTATTCTAGACATAGACTACATATTCAGCCAATTTCAGTTCATACCTTAAGAAGTTTACGTTTCCAAAAACGTGCCCTAATTGTGCAGCACTCATTGTGGACACAGACTTAAAGCCTAGTTAATTCTCACCTACTAAGAAGGTGGGTACTGTGATTGTCTCCTAGTTCAGGCTCCTGGAGGAGACAGCTCTTTCTTATACCATAGAGGTAACTAGGGGTTATACAGTCTTCCACCTGTTACCCCGAACAGCTCCAATAGCCCATCCCCGGCAATGAGAATTGCTTGTGAGGTATGCTGAGGAGCTGTATAATCAGAAATCAATGATCCAAACGGAGGTCTGTTGTTCTACAGCTGAGCTGGTGTAATATTACAATACCAATCCTAATGGAGTTACATAGAATCCATCAAAATATCAGGATGCAGGGGTCAATGAGGACCGCAATGCCTCACTTCCTGGCAATTACCACTTATTACTGGGGCAGGCTTTCCCTCTGCTATTCAACTTACTTCAATAAATGATATTAGGCGACCCTGCAGGGGCAGTCAATACAGCATTGTTTTATTGTCACAGCTTCATAGTCAGATCAATACCTCAGTCTTCTGAGATATAGGTGAGAACCTCTGAATATGGCACTAATGAAATCATGTGTTTTTATGATTTTGAAATTATATATTTCATTCCCACTTCATTTTTAACGTCAACCATGTTGTTAGTGGGGGTCTGTCATCTAAAGTTTTGTGATATTTATACTCAGTGAGAACAGAAATGTATTCCCAGAAGGAAAAATAAATGTTTCATGAAACAATTTTTTTAATTTATTTTTTAAACATCTTTATTGGAGTATAATTGCTTTACAATGGTGTGTTTGTTTCTGCTGTATAACAAAGTGAATCAGTATACATATATCCCCATATCTCCTCCCTCTTGTGTCTCCCCCCCACCCTCCCTATCCCACCCCTCTAGGTGGTCACAAAGCACCCAGCTGATCTCCCTGTGCTATTCAGCTGCTTCCCACTAGCTACCTATTTTACATTTGGCAGTGTATATATGTCAATGCTACTCTCTCACTTGGTCCCTTCCCCATCCCCATATCCTCAAGTCCATTCCCTATGTCTGGGTCTTTATTCATGTCCTGCCCCTAGGTTCATCAGAAGCTTTTTTTTTTTTTTTTAGATTCCATATATATGTGTTAGCATATGGTATATATTTTTCTCTTTCTGACTTACTTCACTCTGTATGACAGACTCTAGGTCCATCCAGCTCACTACAAATAACTCAATTTTGTTTCCTTTTATGGCTGAGTAATATTCCATTGTATATATGTGCCACATCTTCTTTATCCACTCATCTGTTGATGGACACTTAGGTTGCTTCCATGTCCTGACTATTGTAAATGGTGCTGCAATGAACATTGTGGTACATGACTCTTTTTGAATTATGGTTTTCTCAGGGTATATGCCTGGTAGTGGGATTCCTGGGTCATATGGTAGTTCTATTTTTAGTTTTCTAAGGAACCTCCATACTGTTCTCCATAGTGGCTGTATCAATGTACATTCCCACCAACAGTGCAAGAGGGTTCCCTTTTCTCCACAGCCTCTCCAGCATTTATTGTTTGTAGATTTTTTGATGATGGCCATTCTGACTTGTGTGGGGTGACACCTCATTGTAGTTTTGATTTACATTTCTCTAATGATTAGTGATGTTGAGCATCCTTTCATGTGTTTGCTAGCAATCTGTATATCTTCTTTGGAGAAATGTATATATAGGTCTTCTGCCCATTTTTGGATTGGGTTGTTTGTTTTTTGGATATTGAGCTGCATGAGCTGCTTGTATATTTTGGAGATTAATCCTTTGTCAGTTGCTTCATTTGCAAATATTTTCATTCTGAGGGTTGTCTTTTCGTCTTTTTTATGATTTCCTTTATGGTGCAAGAGCTTTTAAGTTTCATTAGGTCCCATTTGTTTATTTTTGTTTTTATTTCCCTTTCTCTAGGAGGTGGGTCAAAAAGGATCTTGCTGTGATTCATGTCATAGAGTGTTCTGCCTATGTTTTCCTCTAAGAGTTTGATAGTGTCTGGCCTTACATTTAGGTCTTTAATCCATTTTGAGTTTATTTTTGTGTATGGTGTGAGGGAGTGCTCTAATTTCATTCTTTTACATGTAGCTGTCCAGTTTTCCCAGCACCACGTATTGAAGAGGCTGTCTGTTCTCCATTGTATATTCTTGCCTCCTTTATCAAAGATAAGGTGACCATATGTGTGTGGGTTTATCTCTGGGCTTTCTATTCTCTTCCATTGACCTATATTTCTGTTTTTGTGCCAGTACCATACTGTCTTGATTACTGTATCTTTGTAGTATAGTCTAAAGTCAGGGAGTCTGCTTCCTCCAGCTCCATTTTTCTTTCTGGGTATTTAGGGTCTTTTGTTTTTCCATACAAGTTGTGAAATTTTTTGTTCTAGTTCTATGAAAAATAGCATAGATAGTTTGATAGGGATTGCATTGAAACTGTAGACTGCTTTGGATAGTATAGTCATTTTCACAATGTTGATTCTTCCAATCCAAGAACATGGTATATCTCTCCATCTGTTTGTATCGTCTTTAATTTCCTTCATCAGTGTCTTATAGTTTTCTGCATACAGGTCTTTTGTCTCCTTAGGTAGGCTTATTCCTAGGTATTTTTTTCTTTTTGTTGTAATGGTAAATGGGAGTGTTTCCTCATTTTCTCTTTCATATTTTTTGCCGTTACTGTATAGGAATGCAAGAGATTTTTGTGCATCAATTTTGTATCCTGTTACTTTACCAAATTCATTGATTAGCTCTTGTAGTTTCCTGGTAGCCTCTTTAGGATTCTCTATGTATGGTATCATGTCATCTGCAAACAGTGACAGTTCTACTTCTTCTTTTCTGATTTGGCTTCCTTTTATTTTTTTTCTTCTCTGATTTCTGTGGCTAAAACTTCCAACACTATTTTGAATAATAGTGGTGAGAGTGGGCAACCTTGTCTTGTTCCAGATCTTAAAGGAAACGGTTTCATTTTTTCACCATTGAGAACGATGTTGGCTGTGGGTTTGTCATATATGGCCTTTATTATATTGAGGTAAGTTCCCTCTCTGCCTACTTTCTGGAGGGTTTTTATCATAAAATGGTGTTGAATTTTGTTGAAAGATTTTTCTGCATCTATTGAGATTATCATAGGGTTTTTATCCTTCAACTTGTTAATATGGTGTATTGCATTGATTGATATGCATATATTGAAGAATCCTTGCACTCCTGGGATAAACCCCACTTGAGCGTGGTGTATGATCCTTTTAATATGCTGTTGGATTCTGCTTGCTAGTGTTTTGTTGAGGACTTTTGCATCTATGTTCATCAGTGATATTGGCCTGTATTTTTCTCTTTTTGTGACATCTTTGGTTTTGGAATCAGGGTGATGGTGGCCTTGTAGAATGAGTTTGGGAGTGTTCCTTCCTCTGCTATATTTTGGAAGAGTTTGAGAAGGACAGGTGTTAGCTCTTCTCTAGAATTCGCCTGTGAAGCCATCTGTTCCTGGGCTTTGGTTTGTTGGAAGATTTTTAATCACAGTTTCAATTTCAGTGCTTGTGATTGGTCTGTTCATATTTTCTATTTCTTCCTGGTTCAGTCTCAGAAGGTTGTGCTTTTCTAAATATTTGTTTATTTCTTCCAGGTTGTCCATTTTATTGGCATATAGTTGCTTGTAGTAATCTCTCATGATCGTTTGTATTTCCGCAATGTCAGTTGTTACTCCTTTTTCATTTCTAATTCTATGGATTTGAGTCTTCTCCCCTTTTTTCTTGATGAATCTGGCTAATGGTTTATCAATTTTGTTTATTTTCTCAAAGAACCAGCTTTTAGTTTTATTGATCTTTGCTACTGTTTCCTTCATTTCTTTTTCATTTATTTCTAATCTGATCTTTATGATTTCTTTCCTTCTGCTAACGTTTGGGGTTTTTTTGTTCTTCTTTCTCTAATTGCTTTAGGTGTAAGGTTAGGTTGTTTATTTGAGATGTTTCTTGTTTCTTGAGGTAGGATCACATTGCTATAAACTTCCCTCTTAGAACTGCTTTTGCTGCATCCCATAGGTTTTGGGTCATCGTATTTTCATTGTCAGTTGTTTCTAGAGGTATTTTTTGATTTCCTCTTTGATTTCTTCAGTGATCTCTTGGTTATTTGTTAGTGTATTGTTTAGCCTCCATGTGTTTGTAATTTTTAAGTTTTTTTTCCTGTAATTGGTATCTAGTTTCACCATTGTGGTCAGAAAAGGTACTTGATATGATTTAAATTTTCTTAAATTTACCAAGGTTTGATCTGTGACCCAAGATATGATCTATCCTGGAGAATGTTCCATGAGCACTTGAGAAAAGAGTATATTCTGTTGTTTTGGGATGGAATGTCCTATAAATATCAGTTAAGTCCTCTTATTTAATGTGTTACTTAAAGCTTGTGTTTCCTTAATTATTTTCATTATGGATGATCTGTCCATTGGTGAAAGTGGGGTGTTAAAGTCCCCCACAATTATTGTGTTACTGTCAATTTCCCCTTTTACGGCTGGTAGCATTTGTCTTATGTATTGAGGTGCTCCTGTGTTTGGTGCATAAATATTTACAATTGTTCTTTCTTCTTTTTGGACTGATCCCTTGATCATTATGTAGTGTCCTTCTTTGTCTTTTGTAATAGTCTTTATTTTAAAGTCTATTTTGTCTGATATGAGTATTGCTACTCCAGCTTTCTTTTGATTTCCATTTACATGGAATATCTTATTCCATCCCCTCACTTTCAGTCTGTATGTGTCCCTAGGTCTGAAGTGGGTCTCTTGTAGACAGCATATATACGGGTCTTGTTTTTGTATCCATTCAGCCAGTCTTTTTTTTGTTTGGAGCATTTAATCCATTTACATTTAAGGTAATTATTGATATGTATGTTCCTATTACCATTTTCATAATTGTTTGGGGTTTGTTTTTGTCGGTCTTTTCTTTCTCTTGTGTTTCCTGCCTAGAGAAGTTCCTTTTGCATTTGTTGTAAAGCTGGTTCGTTGGTGCTGAATTCTCTTAGCTTTTGCTTGTCTGTAAATGTTTTAACTTCTCTATCGAATTTGAATGAGATCCTTGCTGGGTAGAGTAATCTTGGTTGTAGGTTTTTCCCTTTCATCTCTTTAAATATGTCCTGCCACTCCCTTCTGGCTTGCAGCGTTTCTGCTGTAAGGTTAGCTGTTAACCTTACGGGGAGTCCCTTGTATGTTATTTGTTGCTTTTCCCTTGCTGCTTTTAATATTTTTTGTTTGTATTTAATTTTTGATAGCTTGATTAATATGTGTCTTGGCATGTTTCTGCTTCAATTTATCCTGTATGGGACTCTCTGCACTTCCTGAACTTGATTGACTGTTTCCTTTCCCATGTTAGGGAAGTTTTCAACTATAATCTCTTCAGATATTTTCTCAGATCCTTTCATTTTCTCTTCTTCTTCTGGGACCCCTATAATTTGAATGTTGATGCATTTAATGTTGTCCTAGAAGTCTCTGAGACTGTCCTCAATCCTTCTCATTCTTTTTTCTTTATTCTGCTCTGTAGTAGTGATTTCGACTCTTTTCTCTTCCAGGCCACGTATCTGTTCTTCTGTCTCAGTTACTCTGCTATTGATTCCTTCTAGAGAATTTTTAATTTCATGTATTGTGTTGTTCATCACTGTTTGTTTGCTCTTTAGTTCTTCTAGGTCCTTGTTAAATGTTTCTTGAATTTTCTCCATTCTATTTCCAAGATTTTGTAACATCTTTACTATCATTACTCTGAATTCTTTTTCAGGTAGACTGCCTATTTCCTCTTCATTTGTTTGGTCTGGTGGGTTTTTACCTTGCTTCTTCATCTGCTGCATATTTCTCTGTCTTCTCAGTTTGCTTAACTTACTGTGTTTGGGGTCTCCTTTTTGCGGGCTGCAGGTTCATATTTCCCATTGTTTTTGGTGTCTGCACCAGTGGGTGAGGTTGGTTCAGTGGCTTGTGTAGGCTGCCTGGTGGAGGGGACTGGTGCCTGTGTTCTGGTGGGTGGGGCTGATATCTTATCTTTCTGGTGGGAAGGGCCGTGTCTGGTGGTGTGTTTTGGGGTGTCTGTGAACTTATTATGATTTTAGGCAGCCTCTCTGCTAATGGGTGGGGTTGTGTTCCTGTCTTGCAAGTTGTTTGGCATGGGGCATCTAGCACTGGAGCTTGCTTCTCGTTGAGTGGAGCTGGGTCTTAGCGTTGAGACAGAGATCTCTGGGAGAGCTCTCGCTAATTGATATCACGTGGGGTCCAGAGGTCTCTGGTGGTCCAATGTCTTGAAATCGGCTCTCCCACCTCAGAAGCTCAGGCCTGACACCAGACCAGAGCACCACAACCCTGTCAGCCACATGGCTTGACCTCAGAGGTTGTAACTGGAGGAGAGGAGGAGGAGGATGCACAGTCCAAACCTGAGCCCGGAGAGGCAACAGCGGCAGCAGCAGACTACCTTGATGTGGCCAGGCCCAGCCCCTTGGACAAGAACCATGAGGGCAACAGTGGTGATCTTGAGCCCCTGCAGTAGCAGGAGGAGCTGGCCCCCCTGGCCACTGAGGGGCCACAGATCGTAGCAAGAAAGCAGTGCCGCTACCGTACCGCGTTCCAGTTGCAGCTGCAGGAGCTGGAGAACGTTTTCCACCACACTCCGATACTTAATTTTTTATGATTCTTCCTCTTCCCACCCACTCTGCCTGTTTTTCTGGGTTAATTATATGGATTTCCCCCACTTTGGTTTTAAAGAAGAAATATAAATAAATATCTAAGATTTCATAAATTTCTGAGAGGGCAGCAGAAGGATGTGATGAAGTGGTAGGGATGATTCCACCATAATTCTCTTCCTTCCATCGGACCTTTCTTTTCTCATAATTACAGCGGGGATTGTATTTGAATATCAGTTATAAACTGATGGCTTGTGGACCACACAACCCACAAATATATTGTGTGTGCCTAGAAACCTTTATTATTGTTGTTGTTATTATTATTACTTTAATTCTTTTAGACAGGGCATGCACTTTCTGTTTGCCCCAGTCCTCACATTTATGTTTCATACCTAGTTCCTGTGGTTTATTTGAGTATTCAACCTCTAGACAAAATGTTTATGGTGAAAAATGTATAATAATAATTTATAATAATAAAAATACCATAACTGTCATTTAATGAAATCTTGCTCTTAATTAGGCATAGTACAAACTATTTTGCATACATCGCCATCACCTAATTTCATACTTGCAACAATCTTGTGGAGTGATATTATTATTTTTGTTTAATTTACAGCTGAAGAGACAAAGACCCAGAGGGTTGACATGACTTGCAGTGTGGCAACTCTCCCTCATAGCTAGAAGGTGGTGGGGGCAGAGTTTAAATCCATGTCCAGTGAACTCCAGGATCCATATTCCTGATCATGGGTCATATTTTCTTTCAGTTCTAATTTTCTTTATGTCTAAATCTGATCCCATAGAACTGGAAACAGTGGCCCAGTTACTTTTGATGGATTGAATTAAGAGATATCTACACAACTGAGGGACTATAGGGGAAAGTCTAATTAATTGGACTATAGGGGAAAGTCCAATTAATTTCAGGTCAGAGGTCTTGCATCCTGGCTCCTTTCTGTCTCTGCCTGTGGCTGAGAACCATTCTCTTAACCTACCTTTATCTCCATTTCTTCATCTGTAAAATGAGAGTCATCCCCACTATGCTCTAGGGCCGTTGGGTGGATTAAATGGAAAAACACTAGTACATGTTCAGTCTCTAACCAATGCTATGGCCAACTTCAGATTACTTTGAATTTTGATCTTGTTCAACTTTTAGATATTGCTGGTCCTCTTGCTCTACTTTTTATTTTTGTTTAAATTTGTCCTGGTATCACCCTGAGGATGACCTAGTGTTCATATCTGTGTAGCTGATACTAGTTCAAAGAATGTTATAGGGACTTCCCTGGTGGCGCAGGGGATAACCCTCCCAATGCAGGGTGCCTGGGTTCAATCCCTGGTCAGGGAACCAGATCCCACATGCATGCCACAACTGAGAGTTCGCATGCCACAACTAAGAAGCCTGCCTGCCTCAACTAAGAAGCCCACGTGTTGCAACTAAGGAAGCCTGGAGCCTCAACTAAGGATCCCACTTGCCCCAACTAAGACCCGGTGCAACCAAATAAACAAATTTTTTTAAAAACTAGAAAAACTTTAAAGAAATTAAAAAAAAGAATGTTATAAAAAATTCATTCTTAGATGGACACCTAAATTCCAGTGATTTAATGGGATAGGCTTTATGAGACTTAAGGAATGGGTGGAGAGTTAGCTCTCTGCAACATCTGGGTAAGTTTCTCTTTGGTCTGGGAGAAGCTTCTTGTGGTTGCAACAGCTTCGTACTCTCCTCTTTATAGAGGCACTTAATGCCTGTGAATGTAATAGCCCAGTCTGTGTAGCAGGTACCTATGCATAAGCAAAAATATAGAGCCTTCACCCTGCTTGTTCTGGTTCTACACAAAGAAGTTTTATTTCTAGGAAGGCAGTATAAGACAGTCGTTAAGAACCTGGGCTTTCCTACCGACAAACCTGGTTTAGAACTAGCATTTAGAATCCATGTGATTTTGACCTGTCACTGCAACCTCCCTGTCTCAGGTTCCTCGTCTGTAAAATGGAACGATAAATCACATTTAGGTGAGGACTCTGTGTGAAGGGCTCACCACAATTTCTGACTCGGTACATGTTAGTGCTCAATACATGTTAGCTGCTGTTTTATTTATACTATAATAAATAAGATATATCAATTAGATGAACAAACCATATACCAAAACATAAATATACTGTTTTTTAAGTCCTGACAAAATACTAATCTTCATGTTCAATTCTTCATGACATTCGGGTCATTGCATTCTGGTCTCTGTTCCCTCTGCCCCAGAAAAATGGTCTTCAGAGCTCACCAGTGCTTTTCTAAGCAGGACATGCAGGGACCATCTCTCAGCAAGTCATCCCAAACTCGCCATGACGTTTCTCTGCCCTGATGTCCCATAGTCCTTGTTGTGTTGTATCTCCCTTCTGACAGGTATGGTCCCTAGCACTATATTAAAATGTTATGAAGTCTTTGGAAGTATTGTTCATTTGGCCAACTTTGGCTCCAGTAGAATCCAAATGCCTTCAATGCAGGGTTTCTTAACCTCAGCACTTTCAAAGTTTGGACCAGATAATTCTTTTTCAGGGCGGTGACTGTTCTGTGCATTGTAGGATGTTTATCAACATCCCTAACCTATACTCACTAGATGCCACTAGCATTCCCCCATTAGTAACCGTCAGCAATGTCTCCAGACACTGCAGATGTTTCCCAGGTTACCAAAGTCAGGCCCTGTTGAGAACCATTGCTTTAGTGAAACTCTTTGCTTAGACAGAATGAAAACTTGCCCTTAGCTAACAGCACTTGAGGAAAAATTTTCCCAATTTCTTTAGGTGGAACTTGGTTTTTAGGTGTTTTCTAAAATTTTATTTTATTTTTTCGTAAACAAAGTGGGCATCAAGACTTGGAGGCTGCTTTTTAAATTTGGAATGCAGAGGGGTTTGGTTATGCAACAGACTGTTTTAATTGCAGAGTCAGTGAATATGCTGCATACAATTTATTGACTGTGGATCCTGGAGGGAATTGCAGACACAGCCGTAAATGACAAAAGCACGCCAGCCTCATAAACCCCAGGACCCTAGGAAGTCTGTTTGGGGTGATTTCATAGTGGGAACCTCAGAACGAGCCCCTGTCCCTCACCTCCAATATCTTTTCACACCAAAAGAGAATGTGCTGAGGATGGGAAAGAGTAAGGCACAGAATGAGAAATCACAGTCCTCCCCACCCCTGTGCACACACATCCCACATCAAACAGCCTCCTCTAGAGCAAAAGGAATTTTCTTCTGGGACAGAGGTGCCCAGAAAGAAGACATGTGTGAAAACCATTCTGCTTTCCCCTGTACATCTCATCTGCCTGGGAGAAGCTTACAGATGTAAATACTAACTCATTATCTAATTCTAGACTGAATAAACGGCCAGATACACAGATATAAATTACCCCTTTTACCTTCTCTGAGGGTGTTGAGAGGCAAACAGATTGCCCTCTTCTGTTCTCATTTTAAATGGGTCAGAGCATCGGTGGAACTAGATAATTCACTCCAATCCACTAGATGTAAGCACCTCGTAAATTTCATAATCAGCACTAGCATTTTCCTTTTCATAAGCAGTATGTCTTCAGCAGCGTTAATTACATGACTGGTAATGGTCTCCCATTTTGAATCCCTGTTTTGGATGAAATATGGTCCAGCCCAGAGCAGTCCCCCTAAGCAGGGCCCTTTGCAACCACACATCACAGGGTTTGGAAAGGCTATGTGTGAAATGTTATTTTGACTTTTAAAACTAATCCAGGAAAGAAAATATACATATGGAGGGGCCTGTAGAACCCTTTTATTAGATCGGAAGCAGCACAATCCTTTAAGTCTTAACTTAAATAACGCTTCCTCTGGTTGGCCTCTCCTGACCTCCTTGACGGTGCCCTTTCCTGTACACACCTTTGACAATGTTCTTTGCTCCTATAGTGTCTCATCATTTTCCATCACAAATTAGCATGACGCATCATAATTATTTACTTACTGTCTGTCTTCCCCACATCTGTCTTGTTTCTATCTATGTGACCCACAGAAGACACTTCAAAACTATTTGTTGAATGTTGAATGCATGTCCAGCTAAGGCAAAATTATAAAGTAAGCAGACTTTGTCGTGTCAACCCATCTGCCTCCCCAGCAATGACGAAGTAGACAGAATGAATTTTGTTGTCTAGAAAGACCAGGGTATAAATCTTGATGTTAAGGACCTGGGCAGTTCACTTTCTCTGCTTCCATGGCCACACCTGTAAAACAGAGAGGATGATGTCTAACACATGAGGTTGTCAGAAGGGATGTAAAGGAAGGGGGAGGCAGGGATGACCAGAAAGTAGGGGCCAGGTCGACCAGTTAGTGGAATAGGTCAGTCAGGGCTGAGAAGCAAAGAGTGGGGCTCCAGAATCAGCTTCACCATCTATCAGTGATGTGCCTTTTGGAGACTTGCTGCATCTCTCTGTGTCTGTAAAATAGCAATAAGATGACCTCTTTCACAGGGTTATGAAATTTAGGTACCAAAGGGTTTTGGAAAAAAATGAAAGTAGATATTAGTTGGTCTCCTGTTTCCCATAGCCAAGACAATAGAGCCCAGAAAGACTAACAGATTCGCTCATGATCAGTGTTTGAGCTAGAAACAGAATCAAGAAAAAGGTAAGGAGGAGGGAGCTGGAAATGGACCCCAAGCTATCTGCTGTGAGAGGGAAAAGGACACTGACTTCTTTCTCAGGGAGCCCCCCAGAAACATCTCAGGAATCTGGGGGGCTATGTAGCCTCTCTTAGAATAAGGCCCTTCTCACTTACTCAAACCCAAAGGACATGGAAGCTGGCTGGCCCATCCTTTCTCCCCACTGCAAGCTGTGGGAGCATTCTCATACTCTGCATGAGAGCTGACATGACCCGATTAAACACAGTTTTTAAAAGTTAAAAATGGGATTTACTAGCTCACAGAACTCAGAGACGAGGAGGAAAGGTAGAGAACAACATTATGGGGTCCAGATACTGAACAGGGTCCTTGGTGATAGACCTCTTGGCCCTGTCCTCTGGGAGCTGGCTTCATTCTTGGGCTCGTCCTCCAGAAGGGGGCAAATGGTTGCTGACAGCTCCAGGCCTCCTCCCCCAAAACTAGAGTCACTGTCTGAAGAGGGCTTTCACTGACCTAGCACTGGTCAGAGGCCATCCCTGAACTGTTAGCCTGCTCACTCTGGTCCTCACCCAGCTCTGGAGTCAGGGGGATGTGATGGCGGTGAGGCAGGCTGGGACCTGGGACCCTTTGCTGCAGTGCTGCAATGCTTGCACCTGGACAAATGTCACCTCGAGCTACAAATTAAAAAGGAACTATATGGGAGTAAAAATAACTGCATGCGGGGCTTCCCTGGTGGCGCAGTGGTTGAGAGTCCACCTGCCGATGCAGGGGACACGGGTTCGTGCCCCGGTCCGGAAAGATCCTACATGCCGCGGAGCAGCTGGGCCCGTGAGCCATGGCCGCTGAGCCTGCGCGTCCGGAGCCTGTGCTCCACAACGGGAGAGGCCATAACAGTGAGAGGCCCATGTACCGCAAAAAAAAATAAAAAAACTGCATGCATGTGCAGTTGGGGCAAGTTGTAGACAGAAAGAGAGAAAAAGACCAAAGAACCCAACTGCCAGTTCTGAAGAGGCGGGAAAAAACAGGGTGTCAGGAACAAAAACAGGGTACTGCGCATGCCCCTGCACTCAACACCACCAGAGGGGTGGGCAAAATGCCTAAGGCACCCCTCCAACCTGAGCCCTACCCTCACCCCATATAAGGAACCAGCTTGCCCCCACGTCGGGGAGCAAGCAAGGGAAACTGTTACTTGTTTTTGCTCCCCATTGCTGCATCAGGAGCCCCAGTAAAGCCTTGCCTGAATTTCTTGTCTGGCCTCTAGTCAATTTCTATTGACTGGGGAAGGCCAAGAGCCCTGGCCGATATCATCAGCAGCCCGCATTAGCATGTGGGCTCTGGAAAGAGGTAGGAGGTGAAGGGTGTTTCCTAGAGAGATTCTAGGAAGGCAAAAATAATAGACCCGCTTCTCAGAGACTTTAGAAGTTAATCACACATTATTTGCACACTCATCGTAAACTAGAACCCTTAGAGCTAGCTCCACGATACCCCCTAAATCTCCATTTTGCTACTAAGGGCTTTTCCTATTGGGTGGTGTTCATGACAAGAAACCACACTTTCTGGACCGTGTTCTTTCTCAGTATTCATCCCAGCAGCTCTTTGGACTTTGAGCTCTGCTAGGGTCTGAGGGCCCAGGAGCTTCTATTGACTAAACCCCAGAAGCCGTATGATAAAGTCTGACTCGGGGGCTCATGGTTTCCCTAGTTCTGGAATTAATTCACGTGCTGCTTGTGTTATGCAGACTCACTGATTGTGCTCAGTGTCACAAACTGTACTGAAACCTCTTAACACCTTTTAAAACTCGATTCACTTTTGATGCCATAAGAAAGGCTGGGCCAATAAATAAGAACTAGAATCCATTTGTGGTCCATTTTGCTAAAGTATATTAAATATGGCCTACAATTCGAACTTGCCTTATAAAATGTTTACATGCCATTAAATTGTCCTAACATCCCTCGTGTAAATTAAGCAGGCTGTGATGTTCCTTATTCCAGGGAGCAGCAGTGCTTAAAGCTGTAAAATACCTTCATGCAATAAATCAAATACTTTGCTCCTAAAAGCAGTATTATAAATATAAAAGGCAACTATACTGACCTCAGTGTCTGAGCTTGAATTGCTTTGGGAAAAGCAGCAGAGAAAGAAATATTCTAATTGGGATGCTCAGTTCATTTGTTCGCTGTGCTTTGGGCGTGTGCGTTCCTGGAAAATGTTGTTGTCTACAGATAAGCTTTCCAAAACACACAACTATTCTTTATAAACAGGACAGGTTCACACAGATCCATTCAGGCAGGGACCAGCATCTTAACCGGCAATTTGGAGTGCACATAAGTAGGTCTCCTTGGCAGGAGAGCTTCCTGGTTGAGAAGTGCTCCAAAATCCTGCTTGCACCCCATGTGCCTTCCACACGGTTGCTTTTTATAAAGCCTCTTCCTTCTCCCTCAGCTGGGCCATCAATGGGCTGTTTTCTTGCAAGTGCTCGAGGTTTAATGGAGCTTAAGTGAGACACAGACCATTAACGCAGTATCAATATTTATTTTTGGTTTCCATGGAAACAGATACCAGCCCGTGGGTAACTTCTCTTCCAATGTGAGCAAAAGGATCTTTTGCAGGGGCGAATATTCTGCTTAGTTTCTTGGGGGAAGGACAGTGGTTATGAGGTTAATAAATAAACCATCATTTATTTAATAAATAGAAACACACAGAGGAGAAGCACCTTAGCGGGACTGTACCTCATGTGTGCCTGTGCTAGGAAGGGCACATCAGTTCGGGCACCTCACAGATATCTCTCTGTCCCCACCATTTGGGCATCCTCGGTCCTTTTGTTGCTGGGCATAAGCATCCCGATATCATCTATCTTGCTCCACAGGCTCTAGTTTCTAACCTGTTAATCAGGTTTGAGGCTCTCTGGAAGAGCATGCCCTGCGTACTAATTTCATTTGGCTTTGTAGATGGCTAAGGAGCAAAAGTCATCATATCTGGGCTTGGATTCATGCCCCGAGCCTGGGGTACCAACAGTCCAGCTGTTTTGTGTAAGTGTCTGCTCTCTTCTCAGTGGTTATACAAGCTATTCCTCTGCCTTAGGGAAGGGCTGACTCCAATGCTGAAAGAGTTCTGCAGAATAAAAAGAGCCATCAGGAGATGCAAGTTCTGATTTTACCTCAGAAATTAATCAGCTCTGTAACCTTGCTCAGTCCATGTATCCTTCATGATTTAGTCTCTAAATCTTCATCTAAAAAAATGGAGAATTATATTGTATGGTCTCTACAATGCCTTTGAGTTATGAAATTCTGTGTAAACATGCTTCTAAGTAATAATTTTGCCAGGCAATTCCCTACCACTCAGCAGCATGGGTCTCTTCCACTTTCCATCACCTTTCATGGAATCATCTGTCTTCACGTTGGTTTTCAATGACTTCCTTCATTTCTCCTAATTGTATGTCGGCCAGGTTTCTTCTTTCTTCCAATGTGCTTTTTCTTCTTCACTAAGCTGAATTTTTCCCCAGATGCTCTTTCCATTCGCTCCCACTTTAAGGATCTTATTCATGCATTTCCAAATGATTAGATCCTATGCAACTCCAAATGCTTGAGTCCCGTATTCCAGCTGCCATGTTCTCTTTCATGTGGTATTCATTTCCAATTGCTGCATATAAATTATCACAAACTTAGAGACTTAAAACAACACCCATTTATTAGTTCACAGTTCTAGAGATCAGAAATCTAATATAGCATGACTGGTTTTCTATTTAAGGTGTAACAAGGCTAAAATCAAGGTATTGGTCAAACTGAGTCCTCATTGGCAGGCTCTGAAGAGAAATTTGCTTCCAAGCTCATTGGAGTTGTCAGAAGAATTCAGTTACTTGTGGTTGTAGGACTGAGGTCTCAGTTTCCTTGCTGGCTGTCAGCCTGAGAGCTCTGAGCTTCTAGAGGCTGCTCACATTTCTTCTCATGTGGTACCTTACACCTTCAGAGTTAGCAGTGGCATGTTGAACCCTTCATATACTTCAAATCTCTCTGATTCTTTCCTTAGCCACCAACGAGAGAAAGCTCTCTGCTTTTAAAGGGCTCACCTGATGGAATCAAGCCCACATGGATAACCTCCCCCCACTAAGGCTTACGATTTGGGACTTTAATTACATCTGCAGCATCCCTTCACAGCAGTACCTAGATGAACATCTGATTATGTAAATAGGATATGGGAATCTTGACCATGGGGGTGGTGGCAGTGGTGGGGAGGGTTGTGTATCTTTAGAATTCTACCTACCACACAAATTATAACTAAGATAGAAGTTGAAAATAGACCAGTCACATTCCAAACCACTCTGAGTGCCACTGGCGCTATGACTATAGAGGAGGTTGATAAACATTGAAAAAAAGTTGCACAAAACACACACGCAGACATATACATATTCAGGTATCCTTATTACAGGGTTCTTAGGCTTTAGCATGTGTCTGAATTGCCTGGAGGATTTGTTAGAATATATATTGCTGAGCCCCACCCTAGAGTTATGATTCAGTAGGTCTGGGCTAAGGCCTAAGAACTTCCTAGGTGGTGTTAATGCTGCTGGTCCAGGGATGACACTTTGAGAACCACCACTTTGTTTGTTTATGTTTTTTGGGCCACACGGCATGTGGGATCTTAGTCCCCCAACCAGGGATGGAACCCGTGCCCCCTGCAGTGGAAGCATGGAGTCTTAACCACTGGACCACCAGGGAAGTCCTGAGAACTACCACTTTAATACAGAAACTTTACCCATCAGAATCATTAGTATATGAATGCTATGTTTGGAGATATTTTAGATAGATAGATAGATAGATAGATAGATAGATAGATAGATAAATAGATAATGTGATATATCTACTGTATTTGGATATTGGAGGATACTTTTATATATTGTTGATATATTGAATCTATCTACTTACAAAATATTTAGAGTAGATACTTGCAGTGATTTTCCCCCCAGACAATGTGTATCCCACTATTGCTAAATTCCAGTCTATTTTCAAACGCTATTTCTTTAGTAAACTCAGCTGCAGTTATCCGCTGCCTCTTGTGCATTTGTAAACTTCAGCATTTCTACTCTCCCAAAGGACTTGTAATGCCATAAGCATGGCTCTTTTCTTTCTCGTTTCACTTTCCTTTTAATGAGACCCTTAAACATTTTTTGTAGCTACAGCCTGCCAACCTTTCCTTTCCATCTTCCCTGCTGACTGGCTTTGAGAATTTTTTAGAAATTTCATATTCAGAGACAACAACAGAACAGTCCAAATTACAGTTTAGTGGATACTGTACGGAGCCTCAGTTTTCTAATCTGTAAAAAGTGGATACTAATCTCTTCTCTCTAGGTGTATTAGCTAGACCTCTTTGCCAAAGACAGAAACACAGATCAATCTGGCTCAAACAAAAATGTCCAGAGGTAGCACAGTCCCTTGCAGATATGAATCTAAGGGGTTAAACCAGGTCCTCAAGACTCAGTCTTGCTTTTTCTCCAGCTTTTGGCTGCGCAGTCCTCAGTGTCAGTTTTACCCTCAGAGCAGCTATTACCAAGCAAAGGCCTGAGCAGCTCCAGGCCTCATCGTCCAAGCTTAGTGGCCCCAAAAGCTTTCTCTTCCTTTTGTTTTTTTTTTTTTTTTTTTGCGTTATGTGGGCCTCTCACTGTTGTGGCCTCTCCCGTTGCGGAGCACAGGCTCCGGACTCACAGGCCCAGCGGCCATTGGCTCACGGGCCCAGCCGCTCCGCGGCATGTGGGATCTTCCCAGACCGGGGCACGAACCCATGTCCCCTGCATCGGCAGGTGGACTCTCAACCACTGCACCACCAGGGAAGCCCCAGCTTTCTCTTTCTTAATAGACTCAACTGAAGTCCCAGAATTGTGTTTCTTTGGACAGACTTGGATCATGTACTTATTCCTGGATAAACTGATGGGTCAGGGCCTGAGGTTGTACTCACACCGGGAGGGTGTACCCCACCTGAAGTGAGAGATGGTTTTCAGATAAATTAAAGAGGTATTACCAGGGTAAGAAGGAGTGGATGCTGGACGTGCAAAGACCATGGTGGTCCAGTGTACTTCCTACATAAGTTATTACAATGATCAAATATGTACATATATGTGAAAGCACTTTCAAACCTGCAGGCCCATATCAATACAAGGCTTGATGATGATGATAATGATGATGATGGTGATGATCCAATTGTATACAACCAAGACAGTTATAGCTGCTCTGTCTGCCTGGCCCTGGCTGTAGAAACCTTTATCCTTTACCTCTTAAAATTAGAGGGGATCTTCAGTTGTTCTTGCCCGGCACCTCTCGGAAATTTTCTCCATCCTTCTCCCAGCAATCTTCCCTTTATTATGTCCTCCCCCACACCCACTGCTTGAGACTGATTATGCTCTTCTAGACACTGATACCCATGAAGCAAAAAATGAAGATCTGTCTACAGAATTCAGATGGATATTTTCAAATGCAGCTCACATGGGGGAAATAAGGCACGTGCTTTCTGAGGAAATGCATAAGGGAAAGAAACATAAATCCTAAGTACAGCAGAAGCCCATTGTTTTCTTAGTAATTAGGGAGAAGCCAAAAGATGCCACTTCCCTGCTGATGTCCCCATGGACAAATTGGTTACCGGTGTTTGTTCCGTATAAGCCACCACCACCCTAGCCTCTCCTACATAATTCTCTTTGCTGCCTGGGCTTCATGTAACATGTGAAGTTATGAATTGTTTGTAATTAAAACTCCACTGAAAATACTAGGATACTAGTCTTCTGGGCTAAGACATCAAGGCTGAGGATCAGCGAGACATAGCTTGACCCATTCTTATTTTTCTGATGGGAGAAACTGGAAATAACTATATCAACACATAGACTTTTTTTTTTAATCCACAGTGATTTAAGTTAGAATGTGAGAGATTCCTGTAAGTGAAGTTCAAGACACTAAGTACTTTACTTATTCATCTATTATAAAATGTTTAATAATTTTAAGGTGCTTTTGTATTCATTATCTTAGAATGCACTTGGGAGGTAAACAGGACAGATACTACTTTTTTCTTTATTTAACAGAAGAGGAAACTGGGGTTTGGAAAGCTTATTTATCTTTAGTCTACAGCTGCACTGTACAAACAGTAGCGCCTAGCCACACAGGGCTTTTGAGCACTTGATATACTGTTAGTGTGACTAAGGAACTGGATTTTTTTTTTTTTTTCGGTACGCGGGCCTCTCACTGTTGTGGCCTCTCCCGTTGCGGAGCACAGGCTCCGGTCGCGCAGGCTCAGCGGCCATGGCTCACGGGCCCAGCCGCTCCGCGGCATGTGGGATCTTCCCAGACCGGGGCACGAGCCCGTGTCCCCTGAATCGGCAGGCGGACTCTCAACCACAGCGCCACCAGGGAAGCCCGGAACTGGATTTTTAATTTTAACTAGCTTCAAATTAAATTTTTAAAGGCCCATGTGACTAGTGGTACCTTATTAGACAGCACAGGTCGAAATCTACAAAGTGGCCCTGCAGCATTTGAACCCAAGTCTGCTGACTCCAAGTTCAGTGTTCTTGTGGTATCCTTGGTTTGTCCAAGATAAGCTCAATTATAACCCTCTAAATGTCTGAATTGCCCATTTTCCCCATATATGGAGAACTCAGCTGTACATTTTTTCAGTGTGTGAGTTACTCTTGATAAAAATCTAAGGTGCATAACTCCACCAGTAAAGCAGAGCTAAGAGCTAAAGCTACAACCCAGATCATTCACCATAAAAGTCCTCACTGCCTGTGAATCCCCTCAGCCTCTCAAATTTCCTCTGCCAGAGCTGATGATTCTAATTCTTTTCTCAATAATCCGTGTCTTGACAATCATAACACAGAATTCTCCAGGGCTTATTTTTCTTACTACCTTGGCAAAGAAAAAGCTATCGTAGGAGATATTCTTGATAGGAGGGATAAAGCTATTGCCCTAATTTCCTTTAGTGCAAGCTATGAAGACCACTGCCTGGATACATTTATTATTGTTAATTGTTTCAGGACCAGTCTTGTGATAGATGTAAAGAAGAGAAATGACATGTGAGTCTTGATAGCAGCTGCCTTTCGGCAGTCCGGAGGATGGCTGGAGAGGAGGATCAAGCAGTCAGGTGTGGGGAGCACAAACAAACCCTCAGTTTCACCTGAAGAAACGAGGGTAGGGAGGAGAGGAGACCAGTCATCTCAGGGTACGGACGTTCAGCACATTCCTGGTGATGCGTGGGGTCTCTTTACACTCTTTCCACCCAGTGTCTGAGAAAAGGCAGTGAAGTCAATTAAGGACCATGTGATCCTTGGGGAATGAGATGGGGTTGATTATGGATAATGTTAACCTCTGGTTGACTGGAGCCTGGCCTGAAAATCCTTCTTTGGCTTCCACCAATGTGCTCCCAAATCAACCTAAAACGATTTATGATGGGAAAGTATTTTTTTGTGTGAGTTATATTCTAAAGCAGTAGTTGGGTATGATCAAAATTACCCTAGAGGGAATTCCCTAGTGGTCCAGTGGTTAGGACTTCACACTTTCACTCCCGAGGGTTGTGGGTTCGATCTCTGGTCAGGGAACTAGGATTCTGCGAGCTGCGTGGCATGGCCAAAAAGTAAAAAAAAATTACCCTAGAAAATCCCCTAAATGACCCATAGAGAACAGTTTTTATGATTTTGTGTTTGTAGCCCTGTACAATATTGTATGTGTGCAAATAATTTTTATATATGCTAAAGCTCATTAAAAAACAAAAGATTTCCCATGCAAAATATATTTTAATTACTCTGTTTCTGTTCTTTTTTTTTTTTTTTTCTATTTCATTTTTGGCCAAGTACCTCTACTTGATTTCACAGAAGTTAAATGTGTGGGTGATAAAACTCTAATCTGTTTTCTTGCGTCTATGAGTGGTATTTAATTTCCATAATGGGATGTTAATGATTCTGGACAATGATCACCAACGCTATCCTTCTGAATATCTGTCCTTCGCTTCTAGGACAGGAGACAAATACTGGCTCTGAGAATATCCCCTGGAAGTGGTTTGTGGACCACTGGTTCTTTGTGGGCACAATAGACATTATACTGAATAACAAAAAGCTGAAGGCAGAGAGTATGGACATGAAAGTGTTGAGTGCTTACTATGTGTCAAGCACTGTTCTTTGTAGTTTACACATATTGTCTCATTTAATGATGACCAGTGTAGTCAGCCAGTTGTTGGCCCTTGTGACTTGTGGTTGACCTTCATTGGAATTGATGCATGGTGAGGCCACATGCACAAGTAAGACAGCTGAATAGGTGTTGAAATTGTGGGGATTGATGAGAAAGGATGGGTGGCACAAAACTTTGCATCATGTTCTAAAAATATCACTGTGAAAGTTAGTCTTAGAAATAGGCACACATCCATTGAATGAGGAAAATTGGAATGTGTGAACTTAAAATGGAAAATATTGAATACCCGTGGCAAAGAGTGGTATAAAAGCAGTCATGGGGCTTCCCTGGTGGCGCAGTGGTTAAGAATCCGCTTGCCAATGTAGGGGACACAGGTTCGAGCACTGGTCCGGGAAGATTCCACATGGCGCGGAGCAACTAAGCTCATGCGCCACAACTACTGAAGCCCACGCGCCTAGAGCCTGTGCTCCAGAACAAGAGAAGCCACTGCAATGAGAAGCCCGTGCACCACAACAAAGAGTAGCCCCCGCTCGCCGCAACAAAGACCCAAAGCAGCCAAAAATAAATAAATAAATTTATGTTAAAAAAAAAAGCAGTCATGCTGTGCATGAGCCAGTGAAGGGACACACAGCTTCTGTTGGTATGGATATTAGAGAAAGTGGCACCACATGGGAAATTCAATCAATTCAAAGAAGGATTTAGAAAAGGTTGATAATAAATTATTTTTATTGTGGACTTCTCTTATTTGGCAGTTGGGCAATTATCTCTAAGAAAACTAGAGCCATATTTGATTCATACAAACATTCCCTGCAGAACTTTCTCCACCCCTAGTAGATGTCAGTAAGTAATTTGGGGAGTGAATGAATGAGAGAGTTCATTCATTGAGTGTGGATCGCACAGTATACATTAGAGAGTTAGAGGAAAGACGGATGGAACTATGTAGAGTGATGGGTAGAAAGCAGTGATGAGGAGGGAAAGATGTGTTGATGGGAGGGGGAGGGGTGGTGTGGAGGATTTTATTAGAGGAGAACCTTGAGGGTTGGGTTGATCAACCTTCTTCCTCCCGAGAATTCTCTTTGCAAGTAGATTGCCATTGGAAGGGATTTTAGAGTTTTAGAGGTTAACTTTCATTTTATAGTAGGAAAGCAATGAGGCCCAGGGAGTAAAATGACCATTACTAATACTACTATAATTACTCTAACTACTACTACTACTACTGGCTACTATTTGTGTGTGTGTGTGTGTGGTACGCGGACCTCTCACTGTTGTGGCCTCTCCCGTTGCGGAGCACAGGCTCCGGTCGCGCAGGCTCAGCGGCCATGGCTCACGGGCCCAGCCGCTCCGCGGCATGTGGGATCCTCCCGTACAGGGGCATGAACCCGTGACCCCTGCATCGGCAGGCGGACTCTCAACCACTGCGCCACCAGGGAAGCCCCTGGCTACTATTTATTGAACACTTACTTTGACCCAAGCACTGTGCAATCTTTATTTCATAAGGAATGTTATTATCATCTTATTTTGCAAACAAGGAAAATAAGGTTCCAAGTGAACCACACATCTAGGGAATGTCAGAATCATGATTGTCCCAGGCCTATCTTTCAGTGTAACCCAAGGCTGCAGTTCCAGAGCTGGAACACAATCTCCAATTCTAGCTTTCTTTCTATATAAGTACCTTCCTAAGCTGCAAGGCTGGGCCTGGAATCTCTTCACTAATGTCAAGGAGGGAGGTAATGGCGTGTTCTACCAGACATCACTGATGTTGAGGGCTCCACAAGAGAATGACCTAATTTTTAGAGGGAGGCAAAGGATTAGAGACAAACTTTCAGGGATTTAGGGGAGTCCATTCAATAGAGATATATAACGGTAAATTTCTAGAAATTATCCAAACACTTGATTGGATGAGTGCTAACCCAATATTTCAAGGCCTATCTCAGAGCGACGTTTCCCTCTATTTGCGGGTGGAACACCTGTATCCATACTCAAGGTGGTGAGATGCCTCTAGCCCCATGGAAGGAGTTGATCGTGTCTTGGGCTGACTGTAGAAATAATCAAATGAGAACATCTTGCAAAGATTGTAGTAATCCCTCTTAGCCACTGGGTTCATGCTAACCTATCTTCTGCTGCATAACGATCTGGTTAATTGTACAGGCGTGGACTTCCCCCGAGGAGGCCATTACCGTGAGACACTGACATGACCCCCAGAAGGATGAGCTGCAGCACAACTTTTTGAGATTCTGAGTAGCAAGTTCGTATTTAACACAGAGGAAGGGGAGAGGAAGAAGTAGAGAAGAAGAGTCATGGCAGTGATGTTATCAGACTCAGGGCAAAGCGAGATGGTTTGGCTGTGATAATAACATTTTTCCTGCAGTGCCAGAAAATGTAAAGGCCATGCTCTTATGATTTGATGGAGTTAGTGGGTGCTCCCTGAAGTGTGGGTGACATCCATTTTTTAATTTCATAACGTTATCTGTAACTGACATGTGATTATAATACCACAATTCTCTTTAATGCAGTCTGTAAAAACACATTGATTTTATAGCCCCCCAAACCGATTACATTAATATCTGTGCATAATTAGTTTACACATTACTAAATTACTGACAGATTAAAAGTGAAATAGTGCAGTTCATACTCAGCCGCATAACTGCCAGAAAGGAAATTAATATGGATTCAAATGGTCCTTGGAGACCTACACTGAAATAGCAGAAATCTATAAAGACTGCTTGCATTAGGAAATTTCTATCAGCAACATGTTTGTGGTTGATGCTTTCCTAAGTCTGCTAATATGAGCTGTGTGGTACAGGAAATGATACGTGAATGATGCTTCAGCTCTTACCAACTCAAGACTGTGTTTATTGAAAAGCAAATTCTTAATTGTGGTATTTGATGTCAAGGGAAGGTAGGCTTTCAAGTTGTAAATGAAAACTTTTGCCTTTCCTTGCTTTTGCGAATGACCTAAGTTCTAGTATTGGGACCACTGAATTCTCTGACGTTGCCTTCTCTGAGCAGTAGTGCATATTCTATCGTGTCTCCAGCTCCCACAGGACACACACATATTGGAATTGTCTCCAGAACACCGTTTTCATTCTGCATCTCCACAATGGCCAATGTGTGTATTTGGGGGACGGGGCAGCCATGCATTAGTCCTTACAGTAAGCCTGCTTCCTGATGAGCTCGTAGGTAGACCCAAGCTTTTTCTTTTTTAATTCTCATACTCATGACATTTTGCTGCTCTTTGAACACTGAAAACCATTTGCCCAACTACAAGAGTTCAAAGATGAATTACTTTTTCTTGCTCTGTCTGGTAAGAAACCACATTTGAACTCTTTTCCGTAGGGCAGGTACTTGCATTCTATTGAACTCTGAAGAATGTTAATTCTGAAGAAGATTTTGGCTATAACCAAGGTTTAAAAAATAGGGGTAGGGGCTTCCCTGGTGGCGCAGTGGTTGAGAGTCCGCCTGCCGATGCAGGGGACACGGGTTCGTGCCCCGGTCTGGGAAGATCCCACATGCCGCGGAGCGGCTGGGCCCGTGAGCCATGGCTGCTGAGCCTGCGCGTCCGGAGCCTGTGCTTCGCAACGGGAGAGGCCACAACAATGAGAGGCCCACATACCGCAAAAAAAAAAAAAAAAAAAAAAAAAAATAGGGCAAAGCAGTCACTAGCAGATATCAGGGACAAGACCCGGCATTTATTGAATACCCACTGTGTTCTAGATACTCGGTGGGGTATGTTATTGAGGTTCTGAACACTGTAACCCCCATAGTAATTCTGTGAGGGAGATAACGTTAACTCCATCTCATCAATGATGAAAGTTGCTCAGAATAGTATAGTAACTTCGCCAAGTTCACACAGTTAATGAAATAGGAGACTCAGCTTTTTAATTCCTTACTATCAGCTTCCAATGCTCAAGCAGGAAGTGAGGATACAAATACTAAGAGAAAAGGACAATTCTGGAGGCGCTAACAATTGTCCATGAGCCCAGGGAAATGGCTCCTCTGTTAAAAGCTCAGGGCTTAAAAATCTCTTCCTGAATATTCATATCATTCTATCATATATTGTTACCTTTATTATTATATTATTTATCATTTGCTGCATAACAAATTACCCCCAAGCTTAGTGACATCAAAATATGTATTATCCCCCAGTTTCCATGGGGCAGGAATCTAGGTGCAGCTCAGCTGGGGCCTCCGCCTCATGATCGCTCATGAGACTGCAGGCAAGATACTGGCCGGGGCTGCTGTGGTGTCAAGGCTGGAGTAGAGAAGGACCCACTTCCAAGATCACTTAGGGGTTGTTGGCAGGATTCAGTTCCTCATGGCTGTAGGACTGGGTGCCCTCAGTTCCTCGTCACATGGGCCTCTCTAGTGGCGGTGGGGGGAGGAGAGAGAAAGAGAACAATCAAAATGAAAATCACAGTCTTTTTTTTTTTTTTTTTTTGCGGTACGCGGGCCTCTCACTGCTGTGGGCTCTCCCGTTGCGGAGCACAGGCTCCGGACGCGCAGGCTCAGCGGCCGTGGCTCACGGGCCCAGCCGCTCCGTGGCATGTGGGATCTTCCCGGACCGGGGCACGAACCCGTGTCCCCTGCATCGACAGGCGGACTCTCAACCACTGCGCCACGAGGGAGGCCCTACAGTCTTTTATAACCTAATCTCAGAAGTGACAGCCTATCAGATCACTTTGGCTGTATCCTGTCTGTTAGAAGCAAGTCATGGGGCCCAGCCCACATTCAAGAATATAAATTCCAGGAAGCAGAGATCACTGGGAGTCAGATTAGAAGCTGCCTGCCACAACCACTAATTCACTTAGTCATTATATAGTTTATGTTTATTTTATCAACAAATAATAATTGATAACTTACTACTGTATCAGTTTTCATATATGGAACTAAAGAGAGGCAAACAAATAATATTACAAAAAGTTTCAGTAATAGAAATAACAAATAGAGACAGTGCTTAGTATGTGGCAGGCAACACTATGGGTACTTTGCATGTATCAACACACTTAATCCTTTTAATAACCCTATGAAGCAAGTGCTATTATTATCCCTAATTTCCATATGAAGGTAACAGAGGTACAGAAATGTTAGGTAACTTTGCAAAGCCATCCACCTAGCAAGTGAGAGAGCAAAAATTCAATCCCAGGTGGTGTGCGTCCAGATCCTCTTCTTTTCTTAACCACTAAGCTATATTCCTCCCTTATTTCGATATTTTCTTGGGGGGATTTGTGGAAAAATAGATCAGAGGTGAGTAGATATAGAAGCAGGAAGATTTATTCCAGGATTATTGCAGAAGCCCAGGAAAAAGGAGATGGTGACTTGGAATAGGATGGTGGCAGAGGACAGGGAGAGAAGTGAATATTATTGAAATAAAATTTAAATGTGGAACAACAAGGATTTCTGAGGGGTTGGAAGTTGGGTTGTAGAACACAGAACTAAGCATGGCCAATAGGTATCTGGTATGAATACTACATGAACATGTGAAGTGACTGGCCTTTGAGAGGAGGCTGGACATTTTCTCTGTTGCAGCAGGAGGGCAGAGGAGAAAGAATGTTACCTTCTATTTCCACCATAGAGCAGATGGAGAAACTGATGCTTACGTAGGCTAAATCACTTTCCAATAATCACACAATCATTAGAACCAAAGAGATTGCTTGGTCCTCTTGATTCGCATTTCCTAATCAATGGAACACAGTAGAAAAAGAGGTTCCACAAATGTCCTCCCATAAGTGGCAGTCTTTAGTGCTGTTCACCAAATGTTTCTGGCTTTCCTCCTTCCAGGCGCCTGGTAGAATTATACCTCCTTGCCTCCTTTGAAGTTAGGATGGCCATGAGATTTGCTTTAGCCAATGAAATGCAAGTGAAAGTAGCAGCTATCACTTCCAGATGGAAGCTTTAAAGCCAGTGTTTGGTTTACCATGGCCCCTTCCTCTGCTACTGTGATCATGTTGAGATGGAGACTCCTTTAGCTGGGGCCTCTGAGTGATTTACATGTCTTGAGTCCCTTGCTAACTTGAATTGGACATGGAACATGAAGAAGAAATGAGCTTTGATTGGGTTAAGTCAATGAGAATTGGCGACTTCTCCAGGGTAAGGTTTTCCAGAGAAACAGAGGTAATAGGGATGGATATATATATATATATATATATATATATATATATATATATATATATATATATATATATATATAATCTCTCAATAGATAGATAGATAAGAGAGAGAGAGAGAGAGAGAGATTCATTTCAAGGAATTGGCTCGGGCTTCCCTGGTGGCGCAGTGGTTGAGAGTCCGCCTGCCGATGCAGGGGACGCAGGTTCATGCCCCGGACCGGGAAGATCCCACATGCTGCGGAGCTGCTGGACCCGTGAGCCATGGCCGCTGAGCCTGCGCGTCCAGAGCCTGTGCTCCGTAACGGGAGAGGCCACAACAGTGAGAGGCCCGCGTACCACAAAAAAAAAAAAAAAAAAGAAAAAGAAATTGGCTCATGTGATTATAAGGCCTGGCAAGTCTGAAATCTGTAGAGCAGACCCATGGTCTGGAAAATCTGGCAGGAATCAGTGTTATAGTGAGTCTGAAGGCAGCTTGGAGGCAGAATTCCTTCCTTTTTGGGAGACCTCAGTCTTTTCTCAAGGCCTTCCATTCAAAGGCCCACCCACATTATTGAGGGTAATCTGCTGTACTCAAAGTTTACTGATTTAAATGTTAATATCTAAAAAAAATAACTTCAGAGAAACATCTAGAATGGTATTTGACCAACCAACTGAGCACCATAGCCTAGCTGAGTTGACACATAAAATTAATCATCACAAGGGCTGTTTGTTACCACAGCATTACTCAGTCCCTCCTGACTGATACCTGCTCTTATGCCTCATCCCCTCCAAAGGGAATGGAGTTTAGACTCAATAAACAAAGCACTGTCATTATGAGGACTCTACTTTTGAAAGTGTTAATTTACTTCTTTAAAAAAAATATGACATCATTGGTCCTTGTTCATGGAACTGTGGGTGGATGCTGGAGAATCGCAGGGCATGCTCTAAGCAGGAGACAGATATACAAATAGATACCAGTCACTTCTGGCTACAAAATCCAAGTACATGCTGAAAATGATAAATCAGCATCTCCAAGAGTGAGTGAGCAGTCTGAGAGCCATCTGCTAAAGAACACTTGGTCCATAAACGGGTTAACAGGGATCCAGGTTCTCAGGAGAGTGCTAATGAAATAGTCACAGAAAGGATGTTCAAAATGATCTCACCTGGCTGTGGTTGCCATGGAAACTCATTTCTCTTATTTATGTTTCTCTTCCCTCTCTTCAAATTACTAATAGTAATAATTTGTCCAGTTATTTAAAAAGACAAGGAATGGGCCATGTGAACTCAGGCAAGAAATGAAAAGTGAAAGGGAGAGAAAAGAGTGTTAAATAGAAAAATAGATGCATCACTGAAACAGTTTCAATTAGCTGGTTTACTCCCTCCACTTAGATGTAAATGTTTGGTGGTTTGGAGTTTCAAAGAAAGTAGGGGAAGGCTTCTAATTCGAGAATGAAAGTCTTCAAAGATTTCTATTCCTTATTTCCTTTAAGACTAAGACCTCAAAATGATCCCTCCTCAGAAAAGGTTTGTATATCCGTTTGGATGTTTAAATCCCATTCCTACCCTCACATCATACACATATCCTTATCTGTGACCAATCCCTCCCTCACTTTATGTCAATACACCACTGTTCATTGTGTCTTTCTTGATGTCAGCATGTCTGACTTGGATTGTAAGCTTCTAGACCAATGGTTCCTAGGTATTTGAGGTCATAGAACTCTTGAGAATTTCACAAAATCAATCATCTCCTTGCAAAATGCACATGGGCACAATCATGTAGATGTTGGCAATTTCATGAGGTTTAGGGACCTCCTAAAATCCATTCAAGAATTTCAAGTAGAGAATCATTGTCTTAAAGGAAAGGTACCACGCAGATACGTACCATGAAAGGTGCGTTGTCTTAAAAGAAAGGTATCATGCAATCCCATGGGATTGGGGAATAATTTTATTTTCTTGTGAGTTGCTTACACCTTGTTCTGAGACTGCATTCCTACTTTTTTAACACAATGGCTTTTACTTAGATGATGGGTTCAGACTCTTAAGGCATTTCTAGGAGCATTAATCAAAGCATTATTACCAACCTTCCAAAGAGCAGTAGATGATGCAGGTATACAAAATTGGGCTGTAGATGAACTGAGCCAGGTGGACATGACTTATAAGAGCTGTGGGAGCAAAAATCTTTTTATCTGTCTCTCCCCTCCCCCCACTTGCCACAATTTACCTTTTCTCCTATAGGTAAATTGCAGGGACAAATTGTGGTTAATTGAGTTGCATCACTTTTGTAGATCTTAGACACTGATTGGTAGAGTGACATAAATAACAAGTAACAATGTTTTGTCAAGAGAAAATGAAAGGAACCAGCATTTACTAAGTCCCTACCTCATACTAGGCATGTGTAGCATCGCATTTCACTCCCACCAAAACCTAAGAAGTAGATTGCATTGTCCTCATTTTGCAGTCCTCAAAGAAACCACACTTTTGAAAATTGAAGTAACTCATCCCGGCTCACCTGACTCATATGTGCAAGGTGTGGGATTTTAATCAAGATCTGTCTGGGTCCCATTCCTGTGTGTGGTTTCACCACACTTTCTTCACAAGATGAGACACCGGTGTGGAAGTGTGCTTCCGTGGGGCAAGGCAGGCTTCCCTGAACAGACCCCCTGTCAGATGGACAGAGAGTTACTGGGTTAAGGACCTCTTCTAACAGTGCTTGGTGGTCAGAACATAGGCTTCAAAGTCCAAAATAGGAGGTTCTTACTAACATATAAGTTATTTACCATCTATAAGCCTCAGTTTCCCCATCTATAAAATGGAGATCATGATAGTGCCTAGGTGTTAGATTTTCAAAGGGATTATAAAAAGTGATGTATTATAGAAAACAATGTGCCTAGCACCATGCCTGTCTCATAGAAAGAATTCAAATGTTGATTATCAGTATTCTTGTTCCATGTAGAAGCTTCCACTGCCAAAGATCAGGATGCACTGTATCCTTAAGATCCACCAAGACTCACTGTAGTCTTGAAGTCAGAGAGGTGTCACAAAGGTTGATCTTTGTCTTGCTGAGCTCTGCCCTGGGTAGTATCTGAGGTCCACTGGCCACGTAAATTAAACTCAAAAGTTTTTCCCAGCTAAACTGTTGTAACATTATTGGTGGCAGTTTAGGAGGAGTTCAGAGAGTTTCCATTTTTTCAAGAACTGTACCTTAATTTATTCAACATGTATTTTTTAAATGATTCCCCCTTATTATAAAAACAATATTTGTTCAGTTTTTAAATTTCATTACCAACATACAGTTTTCTGCAGTCCACATTACTTCTTACAATCTCTTAGATTCAGTCCACACTCACTTACTTTGTCTGCTGGAAACTATAAGAATTTGAATTTATAATGCTTGACTCAGCCTTATCTTTAAAAAAAGAAAATAAGCATTTCAAGTTACTGCATCAGGAAGAAGGAACATCCTGGAAAGTTTAGTTACATGGAGGGAAAAAAAAGCTATTTCATACAATTCCATCCCTGATTTTTTTTCTCTCATTTAGCCCAGAAGAGAGTAAAGAGAGCCTCAGTATAAATTCTGCTCTTAGCACTCATAAAATTAAAAGTAAGCAATTACATTTCACTTTACAAGATATATACTAAAATAAATTGCAATGGATTGAAGAGTTAAAATATTTATAAAGACATAGAGAAAAGACCAGAAAATACTTAGGTCATCCCTAAAAGATGTTACTGGATACAGAGAATAGGGCGGGGAGGAGTTCCTGTTTGAAACTGCAAATGCAATTCTGTATCATCTGAGTTTGTTTCAAAGAACTTCAGCAATTTCTTAAAAGTTATGAATAAGTTTTAAAGGACTTTCTGTTAAAAAGGGCAGAAGAGAAACATCTGGCCCCTGTGTCATCTCTGAAATTAACAAAGAACAAAAGGAAACAGAAACAGAAAAAGAATCTTCACTTCTATGAAACTGCAACTCAGGAAAGGGTCCACAGGTACTTGAAGGAGGAGGAGTGAGGAGGGAAATCTTCTGCAGACCTTGGATGGAATCAAGAGAATCCAGGGTTTGCCAGAGTAGGGACACACACACACACACACACACACACACACACACACACACACACAGGTTAAAGAAAGTGTTGAAGAGAGAGAACACAAATTAAAAATAATTCATAGGGCTTCCCTGGTGGTGCAGTGGTTGAGAGTCCGCCTGCCGATGCAGGGGACACGGGTTCGTGCCCCGGTCTGGGAAGATCCCACGTTCCGTGGAGCGGCTGGGCCCGTGAGCCATGGCCACTGGGCCTGTGCGTCCGGAGCCTGTGCTCCGCAATGGGAGAGGCCACAGCAGTGAGAGGCCCGTGTACCACAAAAAAAATAATAATAATAATTCATAAAATTACCATCCTTAAACAATAGTAACATTTTAATTTCACATTCATATTTTAAGTATCCATACGTTTTATTTTAAATGTTTAACAAAATGATGTTGTGCCACATATACTCTTTTGAAACCTTTTTTCCAGTTGGCAAAATATCATGAAAATTATTATTAAATATTACTTCCTACATTTTAAATAATTACTCATTCCTCTATTCTTATATATATAGAAGGGGTTCTTTTGTTTGTGTTTTGTTCTTTACTGCCTTTAGTATTCCAAACAATAGTTCAACAAACATCCTTATAGTTAAATTTTATTTATGTAGATCCATAATTATTTCCTTAGGTAAATATCTAGAAATGGCATGGCTGGACTTATAAGCATGCACATATCTAAGCTATTATTTGTAAAATGTTGTGTCCATTTATATTCTAATCAGTATTGTGTGAGAATTTCCATTTTCTCACATCCTCATTAACATTGACTAATATAATTTTTTGAATACCTTTTGGATAGGTAAATTTTTGTCATTGCATTTTTTTCTTTTGTGAATTGTCTATGTCATCAACTTTTTCTTATTGAATTGTTAAAACTATTTATATATTGAGCATATTAACCCTCTCTTTAATATATGTTATATACATTTATATATATTGATATATTTAAACATGTCATCTCTTTTGTCCTTCCTCTTAGTCATAATTTTTGATGTTTTGATGTGCAGATATTTTTTGCATTTATGTAGTAAACATTATTAATTTTTATGTGATTATTGCCTTAGGACTCAGGCTTCCCAATCCAGTATTATATAAACACCCACTTCCATACTCTTGGAGAACATCATTTCCTTTTTTTACCCTTATAAATGTCTTTTATCTAAAATGTATTCTTTCAGTGGTGTGAATGGGGGACTACCTTTTCTTTGCTCCTCCAAAGGAATAGCCAGTTGCCACAATACAGAATTTATTGAATAATATATCACATCTTCTGATTTAAATGTCACTTTTATGATACACTAAATTTTTATATTTACTTGGGAATGTTTCTAGGATTTTTATTCTGTTTCATTGATCCTATACCAGCACAGGCTGATGTTATAACTTTACAATATGTTTTAATTGGTCGTAGGAGAAATTCTCCCTTATTACTCTTCTTTTCCAAACATTCTTGGTTACTCTTATGTATCTATTCTTTCTCATGAGGCTTAGCATTATTTTATGAAGTAAAAAAATGAAAAATTTAATTGAGAGTCTTTATGGTCTAATTTGGGGAGAATGTAATTATTAGTGTAATTTTTTCTAGGTTTCTGGAAAATAAGCAATGTTTCATAAAAGTTGAGTACTTTTTAATGGCACAGAGAGTGTGGATATAAAATTGCACTGGTTTTAGATTCCTTCTTTTTTTACAAGTTTTCATGAAGTAAGTCATGCAGAAGAACTGGCAGATACCCACTAGAAAGATTAGTGAAAGAAAATGAGGTTTTATTTGGGAAAGAAAAACTTTAACTAATAAAAAGACCTGGAAAGAGATCCCATTTTAGCCGACAACTACCTGGACAATACTTTGTTCCTAGGATGTGGCCGTCTGGCCCTCTTCCTTTCTTCTTGCTATGCTCCAAAGAGCAAATGTTTGGTATCTAGGAGTCTTTTTTTCTTTTGACTTGAAAAGGCGTACATCAATGATTTTACCATTGCTTTGAAACTAATCTTCTGAGGCTAGAGAAGAAATAGTTCTAAAAAACCAAATTAAATTGCACTTTTTTTTTTAGATTTTATTATTTCTGCTGTTACTTAAGAATGGTGAGAAAGTTTTACAGTCTTGTGGAAAAAAGACATAGCATTTCTTCCACAAACTACCAAAAGTAGTTAATCTATTTAAATCGTTACACGATACTTTCATAATTATGTGGATGTGGATGGAAAGGAGAGTGGATAAGGTAGCTTTGAGTTGAAAAAAGCAGGGGGAAACCTTCTAAGGCATAGATAAAGATGTGACAGATGTGATCTTGCTATATCCTATGGTTAAAATCTATTATTAAAAAATTACAAATAGCATTGGGTATTATTTTATAGGGAATAAAAATGTTAAGATTATAATCTTCAGATTTAACATTCATTTTTTATAGTTATTTTATTTTATTTTATTTTTTTTTTTTTTTGCGGTACGCGGGCCTCTCACTGTTGTGGCCTCTCCCGTTGCAGAGCACAGGCTCCGGACGCGCAGGCTCAGCGGCCATGACTCACGGGCCCAGCCGTTCCGCGGCATGTGGGATCTTCCCGGACCGGGGCACGAACCCGCGTCCCCCGCATCGGCAAGCGGACTCTCAACCACTGCGCCACCCGGGAAGCCCTATAGTTATTTTAGAATAGATCAACTTAAGATGCAAAAATCCCTCAGCCAAGGGAGTTAATCTCTTTGATTTTGCATGAAATCAAATGTTAAAAGTTCTTAAAATGAATTTTCTTTGTCTGGTTTAAGAAAACTAAGAAATGTACAGAAAGTTGCAGTCTTGATCCCACCACAATAATTAAAGTCCAATTTTTTACATAGCAACATGAGGACAGATGGCCCCATGGTTCTCCTCTGAAATTTCCAGCCCTACTATGGGTGTTTCTGCTCATGCTTTCTCTCTGGGTGAGGGTGGGTATCTGAGTGTGTGAAATCTCCAAATGAGTTTTTTTCATTTAATAGTGATGTCTGATACAGTATTTATATGACCATCTTTTGTTTTCTTAAACCTTGAAATGGCCTATATAAGAGCAATGGAGGTATTACGTTTAAAGCATTTTGGCAGCCATAGTGATGCGTTTGCAACCCAAGTGACAAACTTCGCCAATTAGATTTCCCCACTAAGAGCTGATTGTGTTAACATACTGGATTTCCTGGAATGTGACCACATTAGAAAGAAACAATTTCTACATGGATTCTACATCAGATTTTTTTGATAAATATATGGAGAAAAGGACCCCTCCATAATTTTTCTCTAGTGTTTACAGGTATCACAGTAAGTGAAACAGCTATGCAAATAGGAAACACAATCGCTGAATTTGTTTTAGAGGTTCTCTGTTTATAGAAATACAGCATTCATTTGTTGTTGTACCTGGTGGCTATTAACTGCTCTAATTGTGCTGTAGACTCGTTAATAAGTTTGTTGAAGTTGCACATTATAATTTTAAAGGAGTTAATTGAATACTAATCCAATGCGCAGCACAAAAATTATTTGAACCATTCCAAGGAAAGCCGAAAATCCTACCAGCTGCCTTGGTCCTAGTAAATCCCTACCCCTGTGAAACAGAGAAAATGAATATTCAATATTTTTTCCATTTGAGTCTCTTGACATTCTATTGATTCACTTTATTTTCCCAACAATTTTCTGACAGGTTTCCCAATGTGGATTCTGTAAATTCTTTGATATGCATCTTGTGATTACCTTTGAAAATGAGCACTGTGGCTAACTTTGGGCTGGGGCTTAGAACTCGGGAGCCCGAAGCCCTTCACACTCTGGGAGCCAGCACATTTGTAGACTTTTACTGCGTTACCATGTGATCCTCAGATCTGGGACAGAGTCAAATAGCAGAAGAGGAAGGAGGTTCAAGAGGGCATAAAACCTAAGTTATGTTTGTGAAGCAGGTTACTGTTCTGGGGGATTTGGGGAGCAAAGAGAAGTGGGGGATGGCTAGACCTTAAGACTGTGCTAGTAGGGGAAAATGAAAAAAAGAAAATCACTTAAAGGCACAAAACTAGGACAAAGAAACTAGTAGGTGTGGCAGGAAGGTAATATCTATCCCAACAACAGTTGTAAAAGGAACATTCCATTGAGTGTAGAAATGGCAGTGACCTGTGTAGGAGAGAGTGTAGGAACAGGTGAGTCTCACACCTTTGCAGAATCTAAGAGCCGGTCAGTTGATGTCACCATTCTAGAGAGTGCCATTAGCACACAGATAGGTGACACAGGCTCTTTCTTTCCATCCTAACGTTATCCTTTATTGGAAGAAGAGCCTCACCCTTGTAAAAACTAAGTTTGACCAGAATCTTGCAGAGTAAAGAACTGGCATGCAGATCCCTTTGCAAACCTCCTCCTGATCTGCTGTATTACCTTCTCCATCACATTTTGTCTCAGTATCTTGTAGGAGCGTAAGTTCCACTATTTACTCAACTTTGTATCTCTTAGTGTCGAGCTCCAAGCAATCATATAGTGTAATCTCAACAATACTGTAGAATAAGTAACAATATTGTAGAATGAATGACAAAAGAGATGATCCATGATGTAGAAAATGTTCATTAGACCTGACGCCCAAATGGGGCTCCTGTTTCTTCCAGATCAGGAGCAGCTGTATGAAGCAACTGCTCATCTGTCTGTGTATAATTGACCTTAAAGACCATATATACGGCAAGCATTCTTTGACATCACTCTTAAACCCAAGATGCTTTTAAATGATGTCTTTGGAGTTGCACCTTGAAGGTAGAGATATTCTACTCTATTTTTCTCCTAACACTTTGGGCAGCAGAGATCTCTGACTTCTTCACACTGTTAAACTAACTGGCCTGTTCAATCAAAAATGATCAAGCTGGGGGCTTCCCTGGTGGTGCAGTGGTTGAGAGTCCGCCTGCTGGTGCAGGGGACGCGGGTTCGTTCCCCGGTTGGGGAGGATCCCGCATGCCGCGGAGCGGCTGGGCCCGTGAGCCATGGCTGCTGGGCCTGCGCGTCCGGAGCCCGTGCTCCGCAACGGGAGGGGCCACAACAGTGAGAGGCCCGCGTACTGCAAAAAAAAGAGAAAAAAAAAAAAAAAAAGATCAAGCTGGCTGTTTTGACTGAGTGTTGACTTGGGCAAACAGGCTGTGAGTTTAAACAAAACCTTGATGGCTTTCCTCTCTGCTGATTATACCTCTAGAGGGGACATAATTTTGAAGTAAATGCAAAATATTCCTGATTTGTCTTCAGGAGGTGGGAGTGGAGTTTTACAAAATAAAAATGAAAAAAGTCAATGGCACATATTGCTTTAGGCTTTGCATAATAGCTTTTAGTTCATGCATTATCCTTCTTGGACACAGTAGTCCCTCAGCTAATATTTGTCAATCAGTGCCTCCCCTCCCCTCCTACCAATCATAAGTTTCAGGATGGACCGTGTCTTCTTAACTCACCACCAACCCCTTGTCTATAGCTGATCAACAAGGAATTGTCATATGTAATAATAGCTGCTGACGTTTATTTATTTTTTAAATTAACAATGATCAACAAACAATGACCTAAGGGCCAAATCTGTCCCCACTACCTGTTCTTTTTTTTTTTTTTTTAAGAAAAGATTTATTCTAAAGTACACACCTTTAGCAAACAATTACTCATTAAAAAAACAGACTGATAACAAAATTAGATCTTGGTTTACAGATATATTCAGCTTTTAATTGGCATAAGTTCAGAATATGATTAATTTGATTGCCATAAGCTGTTTATGCAAGAAGAATCAGAAAGCTTACTGAAAGATCAGTTTTTAGATTTGATCCTATGTTATTTTCACTAAACTTGGTTGATTTCAGAAACAGGAAGTGAGGGAGTTTGATCATTCAAAATTCTTATTAGTAGTTCAATTTCAATAAAATTAAAATACACATGGAGGAATAAGCTACAACCCATATGCAGAATCTGTTCTCACTATCTCCACCTACCACCAGTACACACTACTATGATCTTTAGCCTAGACTACTGCAATAGTTTTATAACCCGATTCCTGCTTCCCTACACAAAGGAAGATTAAACAGAGCAATATTTTTAAAAACTCGTTACATCACAACTCTCCTTCCTAAAATTTCCAGAGACGTCTCTACTTTATAATGAAAGAAACACTCTTCATAATAAACCATAATTCCTTGCACGAGCAGACCACGTGTTGCCACTCCCACCTCAACTCTCATCAGACTCCCCTATCTTACTGGCTTCTTCTTGGCCCTTTGTTTTCCTTTTTTTTTAATTAATTAATTAATTAATTATTCTTATTAGTCATCCATTTTATACACATTAGTGTATACATGTCAATCCCAATCTCCCAATTCATCCCACCACCAACAACAACCCCCCGCTGCTTCCCCCGCTTGGTGTCCACACGTTTGTTCTCTACATCTGTGTCTCAATTTCTGCTCTGCAAACCGGTTCATCTGTACCATTTTCTAGCTTCCCCATATATGCGTTAATATAGGATATTTGTTTTTCTCTTTCTGACTTACTTCACTCTGTATGACAGTCTCTAGATGCATCCACGTCTCTACAGATGACCCAATTTCGTTCCTTTTCATGGCTGAGTAATATTCCATTGTATACATGTACCACATCTTCTTTATCCATTCGTCTGTCGATGGGCATTTAGGTTGCTTCCATGACCTGGCTATTGTAAATGGTGCTGCAATGAACATTGGGGTGCATGTGTCTTTTTGAATTATGGTTTTCTCAGGGTATATGCCCAGTCCCACTACCTGTTCTTGTAAATAAAGTTTCATTGGAACACAGCCACATCCATTTGTTTGCATATGGCCTGTGGCTGCTTCTAGGCAACAATAGCAGAGTTAAGTAGTTATGACAGAGACCATATGATCTGCAAAGCCTGAAATATTTTCTACCTGGCCTTTTCCAGAAATCTTTCACCAACTCCTGATTCACTGCTCTGCACTGTGCAGGCATGTCGTGGATTATCCTTTTCAATTTTCACAATAATTGTATGTGATATGTACTGCAGTTATCCCCATTTTACAGATGAGGAAATAGAGGCACAAAGAGGCTCAGTAAGAGAGTGGTAGAGCAAGAAGCAGAAGCCAGTTAGGAGTAACTCCAAGTCCATGCATCTCACCACTGCCCTGCCTGCCTCTCACCCAGTGAGAGAACAGCTATCCTTGCCTTTGGCAGTGGGAAGCATTCTGTGACTACCTGGAGATGGATGTCACGGCATGCCTCTACTTCTCAAGTGCATCACAAGTACTGCCTCCAGTTCCCTGGTGGGACAGGCATGGCTGGGAGTGATTGAAAGCACTGTTGTTGGAAAGGTGAGCTCTCAGGCAACATGGGAGCCCAGTGAGGCACTTTAGCTGTCACCTGATGGCTCTATAAACACTAGGGAAGGGTGTTTGGTGGCCTCATCCCAGGACCCTCTGTGCTGGGCGGCAGTCTCCTGCAGCTCCTCCAAGTCTGAAATGGAAAACTTTCACCTGCTACCAAGACTGGTGCCCCCCAGTCTGCGGAGACTCCGATGGGTGCAGGGGAATTTCATCTTAAGTCAGAAAGAGAGGGGACACAGAGGTCAACAGACAACTAGCTGTAATGTGAGTGGACTTCTTTCATTTAAAACATTTTTTTTAACCCCTCCGCTAATGACTTGGTGATTTTCACAGTAGTAAATGTGCTGACTTAAAAAATCCGTGGGAGGTCAATAATTCTCCCTCTGCCTGTCACTGTGCTGATTGTGGTTCCGATGCACCTTAATTACAGTACCTACAGGTGGAGTATTATACAGTGTTTACATTAATCAGAATAGATTTACTGAGGGAAATAAAACTGCCCGCTTCCTTAGCGTTGCACTCTTATCAGGCAGCAAGGGGGCTGGCGGGCTTCTGGGTTAATGCCCGGAGCTGAGGTCCCGCCTCGTAGCAGCCAATGGTCTGAGAATGTCTCCATCCTAAGCTGGAGCCTTGTGCCGAACCAAGGAATCAGAGGAAAGTTCCAGAAATTGGATCTTCAGGATTATTAGATCAGAGGGGGAAAGTGTGTGTGTGTAGAGAGAGAGAGACAATGAGAAAGATTGTGCAATTGTTTAAAGAACTGATTTTCCACTGTCTGTGGCCATGGGGACAAGAGGAACCCAGGTCACGGAAGGGCATCCCCCCAGGTCTTACTTTTGTACAGGGAGAAGAGGAGGATAGAACCTCCACTGGGAGCTGAAGAGGGTATACTCCACCATCCAGTTGGGGGTTGGGAGGAAGAGGGCTAGGTTTTGCTGTTGTTGTTTTTTCTATTTTATTTTGTCTTGTGAGTTTTACATAAGGCTTTACGGTAAAATTGATTAGAAGGGAGGCCAACAGCCTCCACTCATCCAGAGGGGCAATTTAGGTGGGTGGCTGACGCCTCCAACTCCTCACTTAATCTCCGTCCTTCACATTCCTCATCCACAAAATGGGCTTCATAGTATTACCTGCCTCACAAGGTCACTCTGGGGGTTTATTGAGATAATATGCATAAAGCGCTCATAACAGTGCCTGGCACATAGTAGGTGCTCAGTTAAAGTTAGCTATTATTTTCAGAAGTCGTGAACATGGACTTTTAGAGGCAGGGAAACATAGTCTCTAGTCCTGTCTCTACTAGTTAAAAGTAGTGATGTTATCCAAGTTACTAAACTTCTCTTGGCTTTAGTTTACCCATCCATAAAATGGGGATAACAGTACCTTTAATGAGGGTTGAGTACAAAAGACTTTGCGTATAGTGGACGCTCATAAATATTAGCTATTAGCAACAAATTTGGAGTGTGTTCTAATCTTTAGGAAATGACAGGTCCTAAGTGCCTGATCAAGTTGTTGAAGTGATTTCTTTCTTCTCAACGTGGTACTTAAGTCCCTAGTCTTTCCCAGCAGGTCACGCCTGAGTTCTTGGTTAGGTCTAGACTTGGCTAATGGAGTCCCTGAGCACAATCTCCATCCTAAAAAAAGAGGTTGCAAAACCGTAGTGTGTACTTGAGAGGGAAAGCCCTGGGGAGGTTCCGAGGATGACACAAAGCCAGAGGAAAACATTTCAGTGGAAATAATCCATGCACATTTCAGAAGCAGGTCCTTGAATTGGCCCTGTTCAAGAAATGGACATGGAGGGGTGGGATAAGGAGGGTGGGAGAGAGGGAGATGCAAGAGGGAAGGGATATGGGAACAGATGTATATGTATAACTGATTCACTTTGTTATAAAGCAGAAACTAAAAAAAAAAAAAAAGAAATGGACAAAATGCTGAAGAGTTATATATTTTGAAAATAACTTACCCCATCCATCTTTGGGAGTGACAGGCCTGTCACTATTGTGCACAGCAGTCGAGCCTCCCTCTGGGCAGGACCAGAGCCAGCAGGCAGGGAAGGCCCAAGGTGACACGTTAAAGGCAGCTCAAGGCCCTCCGGGCTTTGGGTCCATCCTCACCCTTGCTGAATAGCCTTTCTGCAGGAGCGATTTTAAGGTTAAAAAACATCCAAAGAGGAAGGAAGCGGGGAGAGAGAGGGCGGGAAAACCTCACTCTTGTCTCTCCACCGACCTCATTTACTCTTCTTTACTTTCGTTAGTGAAACGTGAACCTCACGCATGACGTGAGGGAGTTCCCAGACAGAACAGGACTTTGCCATCCTCTGCTGGATCATTCCTTCTTTATGCTGTCGCTCATGGAGACCCATTGTTACGCTGGGGCACTTGGGTGATCTAATCGTAAAAGGTCCAAGCCTGTCAAACTATTACTTCCGGTTTGTGTGATCCAGTAAGAACCCCCCTCCCCTGCTGCCAGGAGTAGCTGCTCAGCTGGGACTGGACCCGGCCTGGCAGGGAGGACATTGTGTGGACACAGCCCCTGTCTCACCTGGAGCCCTTTTTGCCACTTGCAATGATATTGTTTCATTTCAGTGCTTGCAGCTAAAGCTGACCTTTCTTTGCATTACAACTCGTTTCATTAACACCCTTTTCTTTCCTTCCTCGGTGTGAGCTTTTGTCATTTGGTTTTGGTGGCCAGATTGCTTGGGGGCATGGTACAGCCAGCTGGGGCGCTACAGTGGGCACTGTGGCGGTACTTACAAAAGACTCAGATGCAATTCCTGCTTCCCCATTCCCATTAGAACTTCAACAAAATAATATTAACAGAGTAAATGACTCACTGATATTTAGAAATCTAGTGTCCTGGAACCAAAATGGATCTGAGGGGATTATAAAGCATTAAGCCCTCAATTTAAAAATGAGGAAAGTGAGGTAGGTCACACGGTGCATGGCTGAGCCTCCAAATAAGGGCTGCCCTGAGGCTTCCCATGATCCAGGAGAGCTATTTTGCCATGAATCTGGAGCACGGTCTCAAGATACATAACTAGTTTAAGTCCGTGATAAATATTAGATCATTTTAGGATGATCTGTTTAGTCTTTTAATCCAGAAAAACAGTACCCTGTCTACAATAATGGCTTTAGAGCTATGGCGTTAGTGGGCAGAGAGGAAGAATTAGCATAGTATTTGCTTGTATGTAAGTGGGGCTTTCGTGTTTGAAATCACTGGGTAGAACAGAGTCCTTGAAACCGTTGTGAACAATGGTCATAGAGAAAGAAAGTGCTGGACTCACGGCCAAGAAAATTTTTGCTGCACAAAAATTCACTTGGGCAGGAAACTTCACCAGTTATAAACTGGCGGCATTTCCAGATGAGTGGCATTTTACTTTATGGCCCTCTGCATCACGCTCGGTCGCTCCGAAATGATTACATAAGGGACTGGTTTTATTACGTGAGCTCACTGGGTACCTCTGCCTCCAGGGTGTCCTGGGGGAAGACAAGGTAGGGTGGTTGGTTAAGAGCATCCAAACTGAATTTGTAGACCTGATTTCCTGCCCCGTTGCTGCCTCTCAACAGCTGTGTAACTGGGCATATTTCTCTGTCTCTGTTGATTTTAGGTTCTGGTTTAAAGACTTTGCACTAGAGAACTTAATAACATGGCCAGATTTAGTAAAAACCAAAACATCAAAAACACAGGCGTCTAGTTAAATTTGCATGTCACACGAACAGTGAGCTTTTTTATGTATAAGTAGGTCCCACACAATGTTTGGGACATTCTTACACGAAACAACATTATTTTTCTGAAATTTAGCTGGGTTATCCTGTATTTCATCTGGCAAGCCTAGTCTGTAAAATCCTTTGGACCTTAAAATTGAATTCTGTCATGAACATATCTGACTTTGTTTCTAAGAGAGAGTGAGCTTGCTCAGTGAGGGGAGGGGGAGAGAAGCAATCCCCTGAAAATGCCAGCCAATTTCCAGTGTGCAAAGGGACGACAGTTCACAGCATCCAGAGGAACAGTGTTTTAGAAAACTCTCTTCATTTTGAGAGGTAGCCCCTGAGGACACAGCAGGCTCCTCAAGGCCCAGGCCCCAGATATGGCTGCAGAGCCAGACCTCAAGGGTCCAGGTAGCTCTGTCCCCAGTGCTGTGCCCAACGCCCTAGAGAGAGCTGGGTGAAGAAAAATCACTTCTAGTCCTTACTGTACACAGAAGCAATTACAGTTAATCCTGGCTCCATGCCATCATGCACGGAGGACCAGAGAATCCCCACAACAGGGGCCTAAACAAACCATCCTTTAGTGGAACCCAGGAATAGTTGTGGGCCTCCTCTTTCTCCCTAGGTGACGTGGAGATGGCACCCACCTCAACCTGTTTTTGTTTGGAGCAGGGTTGCAGGGGGGGCGGGACGGGGACCAGCAAGAGAGAGGGAAGGGAGGGAGACGCTGGAAGTCAGTGTTGCAGGATGGAAATTGCAGATCGCAAAAGGCCTGGTAGCTGGAGGTGGGATGAGAATAATAAGATTTCCAACATAGCCTTAAAAAATATTTGCAGGTAGCACTTTACCCTGTGTTACAGTGAGGGCCCTCCCTGAAGAGTAATGACCACCTCTTTGGTCCATTTAGTTTGTGTCTTTTACAGTCTATCAGAGATGAGTTTCCTGGAGTCTGGGATCCCACTCAAGGCTGTGTGGAAACATGCAGAAGTGTGTTGATTCCATTTCCACAGTCCTCACATTCTGCCCTTGAGAGGGGCCCTCCACTGATTTCTGGAATGGATGGGCAAACGACCCCAGTGTCTCCAAAAGCACTTCTGAATACCCACCCTCCCCGCCACACACACACACACACACACGCACGCACGCACACACATACGCAGCCAGGACCTGAATGGACCGGGGACACCCAGAGAGCTCCCATGAATTCTACCTCACCTCCATAAAGAAGCACGCAGAGCCCTGGTGCGAAGACAACGCGGTTAGGCTACAATGCTTTATAGACAGAGAGAAAGGAGGAGAACAACTCTTTGCTTTGGATGCAAATAAACTCAGCTTCACCTTTAAAGCTGAAAACCTGTGCCCTTGGCAAGACATCTGGGGACAGTTCCAGAGGTATTAATCTTACTCCGTTTACACGTTAAATAGGTCTTTCGAAACTGTTTCTCTAGCACTGCTTTTTCTCTCCAGCACAATCTCCCTCTCTCTCGCCTTTTTAGTACAGTCCGAACTCCCCAGCCGCAGGAAGCCCCCGGGAACGGAGGTCAGGGAACCGACTCGGGTGGATTTCCGAGCCACCCGCTGGCTGCGGGGTCGGCCAGCAGATGGCGCTGTGCCGCACAGTATGGACCCTGCGTGCCGGCCGGCGCAGGAGCGGGCAGACTGCTCAAAGTTTCTAGTGCCATTCCTGGACCGAAAACAAATGTTTGTGGAATTAAGTAGTGATTTCCTTTAGTCTGCGCGACTCTTACTGGCTGTGTTTTCAGGCTCTAGATGTTAACATATGCCATATATTGCTTTTTCGGGGGGAAATCGGGGGTTTCCAAGCACATTTAAACCCATCCTAACTGCTCACGTCAGCTAGTCAAGGTCTGCATTTTCTGATAAAAATAACCCAAAAAACTTCCTTATTAAGAGCTAGAATGGTTTGGAAGACAAAGAAATGCTGGAAAATGTAAGTAAACAGAGCACCTAAGATTTTTCTTAGAGGGGGAGGGGGATTCTTTTACCAGACTCAAAAATAAAGCATGAAAGTGGACAGCATGAAACTCAAGGTTTGGGTGGAAAAAGAGTCAGGTCGCTGGCTGCCGGGGTTGGGAGAACTGGAGTTGCCTTATATGATTGCTGGAAACACTTGGGTGCAATGACCGTATGTATATAATTGTGGAGAAAATTTAGGAGATGTGCTGGTCTTCAGGGCACAGCCAGAAGGCCATGGGTTTTCAGAGCCAAGTTAAGCAGCCGTGGATTACGGTGATAGGAATTGTCAGTGCTATTGCTCCACGGGGCCAAGTGGCCCCATTAGTTAGGGCTCAGTATGTATTTAATGTTGTCATAAAATCCATCTTCTCAAAGTAAGCAAGGCAACTCTGTGTGCATCTCCAACAGGATGTATGCAGCTTTGTTTGGGATAATGGATTTGACGTGACTAAAAACGGTGGGGATTAGATGGACCTGGCACGGATAAATATGACTAATTGTCATCTTGCATCAGCATAAACATGGCTAGCACTGCAGACTAGGACAAGATGGGGAAGCCAGGGAGTTTGGGCGGGACGAGGCGCTGCAGAATTGATCGTAACTGATTGATAAAGCAGGGGTGGGACGGAGCACGGAGGAGGTTTTCCCTTACGTGTGGATGTGAACAGAGCTTTTTTAGAATTTCCAAGACTTTATTGCTTAAATTGGACTGTGTGTTGCCGCCCTGCCGAGTGAGCACACAGCTGTCTGCCGCGTGCAGAGTGACTTTGGGCTTCTCTTTCTTAAATGCTGATTAAACTTTTGAAACTGGCAGAACGTCCCAATTCATCTTTTACACAAGAGAATAGGTTTTGAAATCTTGTTTTAGACTTTTCAGAAGTTTTCAGCAAGTGACCCAATTATATTATTTCTGTTTGTATACATAGATAATGTTTAACTTTCCTAACCTGTTTTACTATTTTTTTTGTAAATCAGCAGCTATGGCTACACGGAATTTTTTTTTTTTTTTTTAGATAATGAATAAATACTTCTAGTACTGAAATACAATCTTTTAAAGGAAGAAATATTCTCAGACTTTGAAACTTAATCATTTGAAACAGTAATTATATTTAAGGTGATTACATAATATGATGAGGTATATTCATTTACTAACATACGGTTTTTCACAGTCGATGCCATTTTTTTTCACCTGTTTCCATTTTTTAAGCTAAAGTTCAAGGACATTTTTCTAACCAAATGTCATTTATAATGTCCATGTATGCTGTTTATATCATGAACATTGTTAACTAGTGAAATGAAACTTTCGTTCTGCCACTCATAGCAATATTTAAGCCTTACCAAATATTATAAACATTGCAAATTCTATCCATAATATCCAGAAGCTGATTTTGGATCAAATTTAGAGCTGTCTTTCAAACAGAGCCACATTAAATTTAAAATTAGTCAAGGATTACAGTTTGCTATGAAGAATGTCTCCACCTCCAATATGAGCAAATGTCATCAAAGTGAAAGGAGAAAAAAAGAAAAGAAAAGAAAAGATGTGATTGTTTTGACACAAGTGAGAGAAGCTTAGTGTTGCTTCATTTTTAACCTCACTTCAAATTATCTTTTAACCACCCTGATATTTCTGCGTGGAGATAATCACATCTCATCAGCCTTCTCAAAACCCCGTAGCTCCGTACCCAGAGCTAATGCTCCTTGTTAAATCATATTGCTAAACAAAATGTTACAGCTCCCGCAGCAGACAGATGAAAAGCAGCTTTGCTGGACGGCCTCTTTTTTTTTTTCCTTTCCATCATTCAATTTTATTTTCTTTCCTTGGGTAATTTTCATCTTACATAAGGTATGCGAATGTTTTCCCTAGGAAGTCAGGACATGAGCTTAAAAAAGGTAAAAGCAAATCTGCCCTATAGATGAAGAGAGAAACCTGTTGAAATGCTCCTGGGAAAATAATAGAGACAGGGATTCACAGGCACATTTAATAGAAGAAAATCCTTCTTAAATGTTCTTCTGAAACATGGGACTTCAGGAGAAGAAAAAGTCACCCTGGTTTTAAACATACACAATCGATGATTCCTTAACATCATTTAAGAATTCACATATCATTGAGGTTTAACAAACACATGAAGAACACTGGGCTTATTTATTTGAGCAGTTTTGCATCTGCAGGTGTAAAATCAAAAGCCCTCTGCTTAACATTTGAAAAACTGGTATATAAATGACTGACTGCCTTATCTTTATACAATTTGCCTTACTTAACTTCACTTCCTCTCACTTTGTCATTTAATTTGTACAAAATCAGTTTCCAAATCAGAGTGACTATCATCTATTAGTCCCCCTGGTGACAGAGGGCAGGGCATTGTTGTAGCTGAGTTAATAAAGCAGAAACACAAGCCTAATTACTGGGGAGATAAACCATGCTGGCAGGGGTTACCTTCCTCAAGGTCTGGAGCTATCTGTACCCAGACATTTCGTAAGGAGAGTGTGTGTGCTAAGGACAGACAGAGACCAAACAGGTGGGGTGTGTTTGTTTTCAGACAGCAATACTGATAAATTTCAGAAATTGTCTTCCTGAGAGGATGGTGTGGTAAACTGTGCATATACACGGGGCAGGGAGGGGAGGGGAGCAAGTGAATATTCATTAATCAAATGAGATAATGGCAGGGGGGGGGGCGAAGGTGCTTCATAACGGCAAGGGGGGCAAAGCAAATAGAAAGTGGCATTTTTGTTACAAAGGCATGTATGTATGTTTAAATAAGCCTACATACACATGTGTTAAATAGCTCTGAGGTGGTGGTGGTGGGGTGTGTGTGTGTGTGTGTGTGTGTTTATATGAGAAAGAGAGAGAGATTGAGAATGCCTCTCTAATGCCAGCAGTTACATGATGGAACGTATCCCTCTATGGAAAATTTTAAATATATGGATATTATATACATAGTGTAATGTGTGGAATCATACTGTATATAGCATAATGACTCAAACAACTTTTATAGCATAGAACCTGATTGAAAATCTGATTTATTGATGGTTCAGAAGGCTGTATTGTGTTTTTATAGGCTTAACTCATGCGTATATGACTATACCATATTTATGCAAATTGCATAGTCATGCTGAGAAATTTCACCATCCTGTATACTTTTTCATATGTAATATGCAAGACTGCAACACTTTTATCGAGACTGCCATCCTCCCCAATTCCCTCCTTCCAAAGTAAACAAACAAAAAAGCCTACCTGTGTAACTAACATTTAAGAGATATTCATAAAAAGAGAAAAAATAATACAGTTCCTGACTCCTGATTTGGATGGCTACAGTCATCAGTGGATACTGTAACAAAAGCTGAGAAACTGTGTTTAGAGAGTGAATCTATTAATGCAGTTTTGTCCAACAAATATTAAAATTGCAAAGTAATTTGCCCATTTGACAATGGCTAATGAACTTAAGTATGCAGAATGAACTTTAATAATTGAGGAAATTGTGCAGTTAAGCTGAGAGCAGCTGAAAATTACAAATAAAATGAACTCTCTAGTTTAGCAAGACTATCACTACTTCTATTACCAACCAGTTTGTGTGGGTCTCAAGAAAGTCTGGAAACTTTCAAGTGACTGTACATTTATTGTGATGATTTACCATAAAGATATTGACCTCATTTTTTTAAAATAGAAATGAGCACTAATACTTCTTTTCCACAGTATGTTTCTGAATTGCCATGTGGCTGGAATTATACAAAAGGTCTCATTGGCAGGCTGAGTTTTAATTTTGATTTCAGGTTTTTGATCCTATCTGTGTCTATTTTAAATTTAAATGGATTACATTCAGCAAAAAATCCTTTTACTAGCCTGGCTTGGCTGTCTCATACTATTAGGCTCTATATGTCCAGCTTTTACAAATCTGTTAATACATAAAACCATAAGAAGCCTCTTATGTTCAAACCAGGTTAGACTGAAGACATCAGATTAATATTTGATAATGTAGAAGAGCCCTTAATCAGATTTGCTTATTTCATGTCAGAATGTTTCTGCAATTATCATAATTGTTGTGCTAAATATGTTTGTCTTTGTATCTGGCTTTGGGCATAATCTTCTCTCTTGAAAGCCACTCAACGTGGAACTTCAGATTCCTGCACAAAACCCAATTAATATTAAGATGACAAGCCCCAATGAGCTCCGAAGAGGCAACAGCTGAACAGACTCTAACATTCTTAAGTACAGATACTTGAGTGATCAAGTACATCTGAGGGAGACACACAATTCAATAATCCCTTTCTCAAGAAAGTCAAGAGCCCTGTGAGATACGAGGGAAATCAAAGGAACACATCAGAAAGAAAATGACGGGTCTGGTCCTGTAGCGTCTCTATTAAAATGCAAAAGTTATGGATTTTTTTTTCAGGATGATGGGAACCTTTTCTGTTTTTATTGATTTCTTTTTATAGCTTGATGATTTCTCTAAGATTATCTTAAAAGCTTAAAGAAAAAAGGGGCCTCATCAAAAGGTATCCTGCATGACAGAAGTGTATATAGTTTTGGTTAACATGATGGGGTGAAGGCTCTTACAGTCCGGGAAGAAAGGGATTCTGCTAGTTCGTCAGCCTGGGGAAGGGCTGCAGCCTCCATGGTAAAATGAACATCTTACTGCCACATTTGGTGCATGCATGTGGCAAACCCAGCCTGCTTGCCCCTGCACCAGTAAGGAGAGATGAGCAGGGGGCTGAAGCTACCCGGGCATTCCCCCAGAGACGGAGTCATAAAGCACTGTATTAACAAACATGTTTTCTATTCGCGTTGTGTAAAGCCTTCATACCCTGACCCCCCATTTCCTAGCATCCTGGGTGACTCCTTGGATTTACAGCTAACTTCGCTGTCCAGAGGTGACATCCTAACCCATTGATTTGTAATCAGACATTGGTTTCCTGTCACTTTAAAAGTGAGGCACTAAGGGGCAGTAAAAACAAGGCTGTCGGAGCTAAATGGAGCTATAGTTCAGACTCAGGGCCATTACACACTACCTTCCCCATGTATTTATTACATTAAAAAACCTCTGTAGTGCACTTTAAATAGCCGGTGACACCCTCCTAGGTGACTTGTGCCTCTGTGAAATCAGTTTTGTAGAAAGTCCTTCACATGTGCCAAAACAAAACCAAAAAATAAAAAAACACCAGTGTGCCTGTGTTTGTGCATAAGAACGTGCCAGTCCCAGTCCACTGAGTGAGTCTCTACGTCCAGCATTTCAGCGGCAGGAGGTCCCAGTCGTGGTTACGCAACGTCACCTAGAGCTCACTTTTCTCAGGCATCAGGAAACGTGAAACCAACCAAAGTGGCCCTTGCTTGTTGCCTGATAAATCTGGTGGAGCTGTGGAGTCTGCCCGCCCAATTTCAGGGTCTCTCCTAAGTGAGAAGGGCCCGTACATATACCCACGTCCATCCCCCTCCAGACACCCAACTACCCACCTCCCACACATGATATACCCTGACAGTTTTTTCAGATGTCCCCTTTACAGTAAACAATAGAGAACAGGGATAATTAAAATCGAAACTACCTAGCCTGGAGTAGAAATAGGCTTCTCCGACTTAGGCTTACATTTTCAAAGATACAAGTGCTCGAAAATTACCAAGAAAAGGTTTTCAGAGATTCCTCTTATAAACCAGACACAAATTCCACCCAAATTCAGCTCCTGGTTGGCCCCAGAGCCCCCATTTCCTTTCTCTGCTTGTCACAGCAAGGCAGGATTTCCCTGGAGAGAGACCCTCACCCTGGCAGTAATCTAGGCGCCGTGCACCATTGCATCAAAATAGACTCTTTGCCACACAAGCGTGGACAATTCTACTCACAGAGTGAATTGCCCCAAATGGTGAGATATTTGAAACGAAATGTGTTCCTGTTGCCTTCTGAGGTTCCCACTAATTAATATTCAAAAGACTCAAAGAGGAAAAATGGATACCTAAATCATACATATGTATATGCCTTTTAAGCTTTATTATAAAGGCAAAATAACCCCTTACTTGGTTAAAATCCAACTTGAGTCAACATACAAAGGTGACTGCACTGTAATACTAGACAGATCTGCATTATGTAGGCATGTTCCTGCACCATCAGAATCTCTCAATAGTAATTATTATACCAAGCACCCTGTTGGCACAATTACACTAAAGCTCTAATTAGTAGCAGTAAGATTAGAACCCCTACATGTTAAATCTGTAGAAGCAACGCTGAGTGAAGGATTTAAAACAGTTTCAAAACATTGTATTGTCTTTATTACAGTCTTTATACTTCAGTAAAGAAGGGTTTTCTATAAAATGCGCTTAAAATAATCTGGTCCTGTCACTAAAAATAGGAAAGATAAGGTAATTGCAGTCAAACCTAGTGAGTCGGCTTGCTACCTAGGTGCGTTAAATCGAAAATGACAAATCTAGTGAACTCTACTGGGAGATCCATACTTCCTGTCTGCTGGACGCATTGGTATTTTTCCAACCATCAGCCAGGGGAACATGCAGAGGCCATGCTTGTCACGGGCCTGCCTTTTCATTACCTCCGAGAAGCCAGGAGGCAGGCATCGGGAGCGAAATCTCCCTCACCAGTCAGATTGCAGCATACGGAGATTTACCTGTCTCCTTAGAGACAGCGGCACTCACATTGGACGAGCGCGTGACTCCTCCCTTCCCACGGAGATGGCACTGGGGCTTAGCTCCCTGCTGGCTGTAAAGCTGGACGTCTGGGTGCCAGAGCTGGGGCCTCCAGGGAAAGGGAAGCAGAAGGGCACACCCCACAGCAGAGGTCTCGGTCAAGCTGAGAGCAGGCTGGGGGTCTGCAGCGCACACCTGAGCTGGGGAAAGCAGAACAGCCACCGCGAGAGTTCTGATCACAGCTCAAAGAGAAGAGGAAGGCAGACGCGGATTGCCACATGCCAGGTGTATCTGTTTGGATCTGGGACTCTCTCGATTGGATTCTCCCGTGAAACTGAGTACTCGCGACTGTGTAAAAAAATGTTGTAAGGGCGAAAACCTAGAAGCTTAGCAGGAGGGAAAAACAAAGCCATTTCTTCTGCCTGGTAGTTTCCCCTTCCCTGCCCGCCCCCTACCACCTCCACAGCCAACACTCATAGTTGAGGAAAGCCAGGCCAAGGCCAATGGAATCTTCTCTGCAGCCTGCCTGCCATCCAAGGGCTCCTCTGGCCACCCAACCCCAGTTATCTGCAAAAATCCCTGGTCCTCTCAGCCCATCAAGTCCCTGAGTGGAAAAATAGGGAATTCTGGGCACACGAAGGTCCTGTGAAGGCTACAGGATCTAGTGGTAAATTGAGCTTATGTTAAAAGATATATATACATAAATATATACATATATATATATACCTCAGCTGCCCTGTGGGCAGAAGTTGGCCTAAGTACTTTGAGACTGCAACATTAAAAACACGGTTATTCTGGAGGAATCTGTCTATAAACATCTACAGAATAGATAAACATTTGAAAAAATTTGCCTGGGCTTTTCCATGGAAGCAAATGCATTATTTATTTCGCTTCTCAAATGCTAAGCCAAATAACTTTGGCAATCTTTATGATGAAAATAGGAGATAGAAATCCCAACATGTTACCGTAGTTCTGCTTTAGTATCACTAAGCGGCATTTATTTCCCTCCGCCAACAAATTTCCCATAACTACAGTGATACCTAGTGAGTGTGTATTTGTAAAGCATACATATGTAGACCTTCGAAATGTGTAGTGTAACTGCTATAAAACTGTCTACACTAATGTACAGTGATAAGAGGGCAGAAGTCAGAGGATGACTTCTGAATCTTAATAATTGTATGTGTTCAGCCATATGTTATATCTAGAAGTGCCATTTACTGTAAAACTGAAGGCCAGGAGAGTATGGCACTTTCTGGCTTCTATATTTTATGTTGGCTTCATAGCCCCAGACTGGAAGAAGGAAGTGAAAACATCCTTCTGCCTTACAGGTTATCTTATTGCCGTCATAATTCCAGTATTTATATGCATGTATGTTTTATCTACAAAAGATATCCACAGGAGAGCTGATCTTTCTGCAACTGTTACAGAACTATTAAATGTATATTAGCATGGTCATTTTTATTTAATGGAAACAAATAACAGTTAATCTTATTGGAAGGGTTAAGTGGGTTTACTTGGTAAAGGGCAAATCCCTTTGGATGCTTTCTTTTTTAAAGAATAGCTGCAGTGGCTGACAGATGGTCTTTGTCTGAATGTAGCTGAGGACAGATACAGTTTCTTTTTACACATTTATGAAAGTTGTAGATATAGATGCTTAGTAATATGTGGTGGCCTAGGACAAAGAGCAAGCTTGGTGGACAGAGAGGATTAGATTTCAGATCAGTGACAGATGGCTGGCTTAGCAGAGTCAGATAAAATTAAAAGGCGGGGGGGGGGGGCGGTGGATAAAAAGAAACCACTTTCCATGTAAAAGTTGCATCTCTTAAGACAATGGCAGCATGTAACATTCAGCTCTCTTCCCAACCCGGTGTCAAGTTCCTAGATTTAAATTCCTACATTTTACTTTGGCCTTTGCAGAAGAGGTGGGATTTTTCTTTGTTGATCAAGTTTGTCAAAGGGAAACTAAGGACCAAAATAATTAACAATTTGCCTTTCAACTTGACCAGCAGAAAGTACTTCCATTTGCACGATGACAATGGATATTTGCACGTGGGTCCGTAGCCACAGCGTTCCTCCTCCTCGGTTGGGGCAGATTTTTATGAGCCTGTTGGTAAGACCCACATTTTTGCTTACTCCATATGCACCATTTAAACTTATCCCATCACCATAACCTTCGTCAAATAACCGTACAACATATTTAGTGTTAATTTGTCACGCTGAAATTATTCATCAGTGTCTTGAGTAAGTCCAGTAATATTTATGGGTTATGCCATTCCATGTTTTCTGGCAATGCAGTTTGCTAGACTTCATAGATTTACTGTGTCTGCTTTTTTATGACTGACATAGCAATAACCAGATTGCAGAGATATTTATGTTGTTTGTGGCTTAGCAAGATAATTAAAGGATATAAATTAATCAAGTGCAATTAATTAGAAACTTTATGTTCGCAGCAGTCCTTCTTTGCATGTATAATGTATATTTATTGATTTCCTGGCTTTCATTAGCCTATGAGATAACAGCAAAAATGCATTAGAGAAGAAAATGTACAATTAGCGTGAGAGTGAACCTTGGCATAATGGATAGATCAGCACATGTTTGGGGCAAATATAAAGCTTTGTTAACTGTCATAAGCAGTTACAATTGATGAGTGGTATTTCACTACGTATCTTTCAGCTGATTAACGGCGTTTTTAAAGAGTCCCCTTAATGGGAAGCTGATAGGTTGGCTAAATTTACATTTTAATCAGAGTATTTATGATAGAGGCAGCCCTAGAAATTCATTGGCAGAGGACGAGGCGACATTTCCTGAGGGACTGGAGCAGGGAGTGGGCTTTGGAGTGTGTCCTCTCACCTATTCCTTCTCTTGTCATTTGTCCAAAAGGGTCTGTGTGTGGGAGGGACGGGAACACCAGTGGCCTCCTCATCACCGGCCACGCTCGGGCTAATCTCTTGCAGAAAGGGCCAGATGCCAGGAGAGGGGAACCCCAGTCACACTTGCGTGTCTTCTGTCACTGGGTGTCAAATGCTGGCCCCGTGGGCAGCAGCGGTGGCTCCCAAGCTTCCTCACCAAGGGCTCCCGGTAGGAGGGAGTGATATCTTGGCCGGGGTGGGGAGGACAACTCCCTAGCTGAGCCTGCTTTTTCTATTTCCCAACTGGGTTGAAAGCCAACCGAACCAGCCCCAAGGAGACCATGCGAGAGACCACAGCCCTGGGTCCAAAGGTGTATCTACTCACGCCCATAGCTCAACAGCTCCCATTTTACACCTAGAAGCAGGGCCTGACCCGGAATCTTAAAGCCATTAAAACTCTGGCTCTGCCAAGCAGGAACAGGAGTTAGGATGTGGAACAGTAAGAGGAAACTTTTGAAAGGGAGTCAAAAGTAAATCCTCGCAAGGCAATACCTTGCTCCTTCCTTCAGAAAGGGAGACAGGGGATTGTTCCTCCAGAATTCCCGCTAGAAGACTGAAGTGGAATTTTCCATCACCCTCGTGAGCCGTTACATGTCCAGAAGTGAGAAAGGACAAAAGCTATCTCCTAGACTAACGCCCTGTTACCATATCGTGGAGCCTGCAGGGGCAGGTTGGATCTTTTTGTTCATAAAAATAGACTCTCTGAGATGGTGTCATGGGCAGCCCCCAACAAAACACTGCGGGATTGGACAGTTAATAAGGCCACCGAGTGGGATTCATGTCTTGGCTGTTCAAGTGGTCCTTCATGGACCACTCTGCAGGAGAGGACCTATATCTTGTCATTCCCACATGGAGATGGGACAATAGGGCTGGACAGCCATGTTATATGTTTAGAGGGTGTTCCCAATGTGGTCTTCTTTTTTTTTGCGGTACGCGGGCCTCTCACTGTCGTGGCCTCTCCCGTTGCGGAGCACAGGCTCCGGACGCGCAGGCTCAGCGGCCATGGCTCACGGGCCCAGCCGCTCCGCGGCATGTGGGATCTTCCCGAACCGGGGCACGAACCCGCGTCCCCTGCATGGGCAGGCGGACTCTCAACCACTGCGCCACCAGGGAAGCCCCCCAGTGTGGTCTTTATACGAAAGAATGTCAAGAAGCCGTCTGGAAACAAAAACAAAAGAGCGCTCCCGGAAGGGGTCGCGCTCATTCCTGATTCAGAGACAAACCAGGGAGATCCTCAGTTCAGCTCAAAAAAGGACTTGAACAGAGTGACACTGGGGGCCTGGTCTCTTCTCAAGCAAGGACAAAAGCCATTGCCTGAGTCCTGCGAAGGGCCTTTCCCTCTTCTTATTCCTGCTCCTATGCAGCCTGAGGGTTCAGAGCCCCTCCCCTATCTCCTGGTGGAATCCATAAGTGTGGATTGAATATTGACTCTATCTTCCCTGCATCTCCTTGCCCTGGGGCAGTGAGAGTTGAACTAGGTACACCAAAGCTAGGCTACAAATAGGAAATTAGGTTTTATTTATCTCAGTGAGAAGAAACCAGCAATGAGCAAATATGAGATTAATATAAGTGAAGGAGGTTACAGTTTCTGCTTTATGTGGCGATAAGCCCCCTTTTTCCTTTTCATACTAATTATTATTATCATTATTAGTATTCTTTTACTCCTCAATTGCCTTAGGATGTTATCCAAGAAGAAGCACTGTATGCGCTGGTGGAAGCTCCACAGTATTATTTTTTTTCATGTAATAAAATGTATGTAATGATCATGATTAATGTTTGTGTTTTCCTTCTCGTCTCAGTGTGATACTGGTTTAATTAAACTTGGGAGAGGGTGGGAGTGGGGTTGGGTGACAGTCTTCAGAACTTTATACAATAATGGAGTCTGCATTTGGTTGCACTTACATGTCAATTATGATGAAGATGTCCCCATAAATGACTGATTCTGTTTGTTCTTTTAAAGGAAAGTCCATTCCCCAGCCTTTGTGGTGTAATTTACAGATACATTTGTTGTGCCTCAGACCAAAGGCTTTTCTGTACAGAAATTGCAATGACCGTAGAAATTATGGTAATTGAAAAGTGCTCTATTTTCGGTTTTTCTCTGATCACATGGAATGATCATCAGCATCCTTCCTGGCCATAATCGTGCCCCAGATTCCAAATTAGTTTTTATTAGTTTGTTATCGAGTTTAACCGTTTGTTCAGGAAAGAGAAAGGCTGAGAGGGAAGAGCAAAATATTGTCTCTGCTGGTTGACTGTCTCCCCTAAGGAAAAATCAGATAGGTGCAGTCAGGGCCAATTGGTTTTCACTTCTGATGCACCCAAAATTAGTTTGTCAAGACTCTCATTACATAATTTCCCCGTTTCCTTGGGAAAATCAAATGTGTGTCCTACATGGAAGCCGTAGAGCTTTGAAATAAATTAATATGATTTTAAAAGATTTTTAAAGCTCAATTCAGATATGCCTTAACCTTTACAGCACTTTACAGTTTACAAAACACTTTAATATCTATTATCTCATTTTAGCATCACAACCTTTGAAGGAAGCAGGATATGAAATTCTTTTACCTAGCATACATATAGGATATACATAGGATACTAAATATATTTTTCTGCAACTTGCTTTTTCCCTTCAGTAATACATAGTGGGAATCTTTCATGTCAATATGTAGAACTTCGGTTTAATTGGAGACATTTAGGATGCCTTTGGATTTCCCTTATTTTAGACATTGCTGAATTAATATTCTGGTGGAGGGATATGTATACATATGTGCATATATACATAAATACATACTCACATCCATACATGCATGTGTATACGTGCATGTGTGCCTATGTGCATATGTGTTTGTGTGTGGGCTCCTATAAGCATTTCAGCATAGAGTGTTTTCGATCAGAATATAAATCATTTAAATTTCTGATACAGTCTGTAGACCCTATGCAACAATATCTACAGGTTTCATTTCCCACTCGTTCCAACTCTAGATAGTATCGATCTTTAAATTTTTACCAACTTTAAAGAAAAAAATTGTATCACGTTATTATTTAGTTTGTGTTTTCCCAATCAGTAGTGAGGAGTGAAGCATCTTTTTATGTTTATTAGTCACTCATATTTCTTCTTCATACAATTGTTTGTTCACATTATTTGCAAATGTTTCTTTTCTGTTGTTTCTCATCTTCATAATTATCTATAGAGAACTTAGGTTAATATTAACTCCTGTTGATTAAATACTTTGCATCTCAGCCTCTCATTTGAGGTGCCATTTTGTCTCATTTGAGGCCCTACTCAAGTTTTCTGTTTCTTCTTTTTTAAAAAATATTACGTGGTCAAATCAGAACAAGGGTTATATGAATGAAGAAAGGAAATTCAGAGAGAGGGGAAGGAACTTGCCCAAATGTATTCTTCCTTTAAGTGGGAAAGTCAAGATTTGATCCCCCATTTGTTAACCACACTGCTATCCTTCTCTGTGGATGCTGCCATGATGCTAGTCTATAAATAGGCACCTGGAAAGTGAGCATGAAGCACAGCTTTCCTATTTCAATTACTGGCTCTGTCAGACTCCCCTCAGCCATCTTCAACTCCCCTTCCGACTCACCTTGAAGGAAGTTTTCTGCCTATCCTTCAAAACTTAGCTCCAGTCACGCACCTGTGAAGCTTTACCAGATACTCTTAACTCAGGCTTTGCCTTTTCTGCCATTATATGTTGGTGGTATGGGCCTCAAGGGCAGCATCCATCAAGGTCTGCTTTGTGAGGCAGGTATTTATGTCACGGCTCCCTCCTGCCCTAGAGGGTAAAATTTCCTAAGGTAAGGACCTGCAGTAGATTAATTGCATTAATTAACTGATCTTCCTCTCTCCTGTATCCGTGTCCTGGTGATGTGCTCTTCACGTGAAGAGGTGAGGTCCATTCCTCCATCCCTTGAATCTGGAATGACTTTGCCACTTGTCTTAAGAGGGCTTGTGTGGTTCTGCTCATACTCTCGGCACCCTACCATTGACACCACATGAGCAAGCCCAGATTTGCCTGTTGAAGGATGGGAGACCAGATGGAGGAGAATCATCCCAGGGGAGGACATCCCAGACAAGCCATAAGATGAGTCCTCACATAATCTACCAAGTGACTGCAGACACATGAGCAATTCCAGCTGCAGTCTGCTGAGTCCAACCTAGACCAGAAGAAACCCCCAACCAACTCTAGGTGTTCCATTCTCTCCAAATCTCCCCGTGTTCACTAACCAAGAAGCTCTCCGAATCCCAACATAGTAGATTTTATGGAAACTTCATTACATAGCCATGATTGATTAAATCATTGGCCATTGGTGATTTATTCAACCTCCAGTCCCCCTCCCCTCCCTGGAAATCAGGGATTGAAAGTTCCAACCCTCTATTCTTGGTGCTTTCCAAAAGTCATCTCATTTACATAAACCCAGTTGTGGTGGAAAGGGGCTTGCTATAAATAATAAGACACATATTTCACCTTTATGGCTCTGAAGCAATTTCAGAAACTGAGGACAGGAGACCAAACCCTATCTCCCATTGCTCTTATCACTCAAGAAATTCCAAAAGTTTTGGGATCTGTGAGCCAGGAACCCTGGATGAAGACCAAACGTATGTGAAAAATACATTTTGGCCATCTGAATGAGCAAATATATATTTCTCATAAATCACAATATTCAGAGAGTCATGGTTTTCCTTTCACTTGAAAATTTTAACAGTTTGAGAGATCCTTTCAAATGCTCAGTGGGTTCACCGGACAGCACTGATTAAATTTCATTGCCAAGGTAGACAACCTCAAGGGCTGCTTAAGACTATGCACATCTTTTCTTAGCTCCCAATCTGAATATAAATCAGCAAAAGTACCTAACTGATTCTCCACTTTTCCAATTTTATTCTTCTTTGCTAATTTTGTGTTTTGTTTTTGCTTTGTCTATGGCCAATAAGTTATTTCCCATTGGTGGCAACAGTGATTGGGAACTTGGTTTGTGGTCAGACCATTTGGTGATTTTTGTATATGGATTAATGGTTTTTATTGGTCTAGTTTCTGTTGGGTGACAAGCAAGGTGACGGAATCTCCCTTGCTAGTCTTTATTATTTGTTTATATATTTTGAGATCAAATCTAACAAAAATTGTGTACCTACTGGGAAGAACAGCTCCTCAATAGCCAGACTGGAGAATTTTTGTGTTCTGTGTTTTCCCTTAATCTGTGGCTGAAAATGCAGAATTGAAACTCCAAGATTTCTGTGTGTCTATATGTTTGTAATTCAGAAAGGGCTTTACCTTTCAGTATTCAAGTATGTAAAGTTTTCATATCTCCAGGGGACATTAATAAGTTAGATTGTAAAGTGTTTTAAGGGAATTCTGTTCTGATTGGCTTATAGAGATAAATATGCACTTGTACACATTAAATATTCCTAAAATTCCCAGGATACGGGAAAATTTAACTTATAATACTTTAAATGTTCTATACTTAAAAGAAAAACATTCTTACAGAAGCTAACCAGAAACACTATAATAATTGAAATTCACATAACTGATGTAGATCTTTGGCAGACAAGACTAGTTTAATAATATTTGTTTAATGAAAAACACTATACCTTCTCTTATTCATTACTGTCAGTTATGATACAAACATTTTTTATTATACTGCAGTATGTTTTCCTAAACTTATACAGATTTAATGATCAAATAAGGTATCATTATTCCTATATAATGTTTAAGGTTATAAAAAAGTAAATGTAAATTTGTGTTTAACAAAGTGGAATCATTCCCACAAACTATTTATTTCAATAGTAATTATATTTTGTAGTATGTCAGCTTGAAGATACTTTCCAAGGTCTTTCGGTAACCTGAAACCTAGGCATGATATTGACTTAAGTAATAGACAACCATTTGATATGTAGATCGTTTCTAACTAAGACACATTACTAAAGCATTGGTTACTAAGCATAATTCCAAGTTTTTGTATTTTCCTTTTTGTTTTTATTTGCTGCAAAGATACTGCATCCTTGGGCTAGGTTAATGAATGTGTTTATTTTTGGCATTTAGGGTAATTGTATAAGGGATATGGGTGGCAGTTGGATATTCGTGTGACAGTTTTCAATTATCTACCCTGTAGTTTTCTTTGTGAAATGAAGTTAGTTACTTTGAGTAAAGTTTTAATTAATATAAATATTTGAGACTACATTAAAAGCAATAGTAAAAAAAGAAATACAACGATGGACATGATTCTGTTTTTCAAAGAAAACAGTTTTGTCCTAAAGAAGTGGTTTTCAGTTTTGTTTGTTTTTGCCTCCAGATTTCTTTATACTTCTAAAACTTACGTAGGCTCCCAAAGAGCTTTGGTTTTTATAGGTTATAACTACTGATACTCACTGTATTAGAAGATAAAACTGATAGCATTTTTAAATACTTATTTACTAATTGATTGGAAGCTAGCTTTGATGAATGCATTGCACATCTTAATGCTGCTATGAAATTAGCCCTGACCCTCTACGATCTGTCCTAAAGTGTCAATTTGTTCCCCAAACTGAAAGAACATAATGTAAGACAAAACTTTATTTAGCTTGGTTTATAGATAATACCTGAGTCTGAACAGCAAATATTAGCACCATTTTGATGGGTGAGTTTCTTTGGTTTACTGTCCTCACCTATGATACAGGTTATTATTTCTCTGTGTAATCTGCCTAGATAACAAAGATTCTGTGTCCTACCAAAGTAATTTTCTGTGCTTTATTCTGACTATTAAGTTCTTACTCATTTAAGAAAACAGAGTCCTCACTTATAAAAGAGTTAAAGGTTATTTACAATCATGCCATCTTCTATATTTTTTAATGTTTTATCATCTCTGATGAAATGGGTAACCAAGGATTGTTTCTCAGGCATCCATGATATTAACTTTATCAAGTGTCCAAATCTTTGACAGCTTTTTTGATTATCACCTGCTCAAAATCATATCCTCATCATAAAAACTAAACTAAAATGAAAACCTTCAAGTTATCTTTTGCACCTAAAACTCCCTTGCGATTTCTCAGAAACTCCCTGGAAAATCACAAAGAATTGTTCTTTCCTCTTATAAAAGAGAAGGTGCTAGAAACAATTAGGTTTATTTAAAACATGACTATTGATAAATTGTATGGGAAGGATTATCAAATCAACAGAGATGCTCTTCCTCCTCTACATTAAATTTGTGTAAATAAAGTGTTACAAATGTACATATTTCAGAAATTGTAGAGTGGGAAGTTCCCTAGAGATTTGTCAGTGGCCTCATTCCCTGTGACATGCTTCTATTTATCACAGTCCTGAAGATACTAGGCAACCACAGTATAGTATTTCAGTCATGATTTGGGTTACTATTTAAATCCTTGCTTGGTTATCACCTCACTTTAATTCAAATCTAGGATCTTCTAGGTAAGTGGGTTTTGATTGAGGATGCACTGTGAAATTTTATAACAATACATGTCTTGGCCATATTCCAGACTTACTGATATTCTTGGTATACAAGGTTGTACAAGGGCACAATAAAAGGCAGCAAACTGGCAAAGCAGTCCAGGGTTATGGGAAGAAATATGTAATCTACACTGAGCGAGTGCAGCAGGAGAAGGTTAATGGCAGGACCGTCCATGTGGGCGTTCACCCCAGCAAGGTGGTTCTCACCAGACTAAAACTGGACAAAGGTTGCAAAAAGATCCTTGAACATAAAGCCAAATCTCACCAAGTAGGAAAGGAAAGGGCAGATATAATGAAGAAGCAATTGAGAAGATGCAAGAATAAGGTAATCTTGTATACATACAACTTTCATTAAAAAGGGTTAAAATGAAAAAAAAAATTATTGGTATATTCGTACTTTATGCCTGGTTTATTCTTGCCATATTATACCACACACACATATGTCTTGCAAATAATTATGTGAAATAGCTCAAGATTTTTCCCTTTATAAAAAATTGGGCTCAACTATTATATAAATCAGATGTAGCATTCACTGACTTCTTTGAGAATAGGCTGAATGAGTGTCATTGAAGGCAATATTTTGCAATGACTTTATTACCTTGTTTTGCTTGACACAGAAACAACCAAATTTCCTTGTCAGTTGCCTTATTCTTGTCACGAACACTAACTGGATCTTTCATTTTTGGAAATTATCAGTGATAAATTAACCACAGCCATTTTAAGTCATCAGCATCTACACGTAGTTTGTTTGTTTGTTTGTTTTTACTCTAATACTTACCGGAAGCCGCTGCCATTAGCCCCAGGCTAGAGTTCATATTCACTAAAGGACGTAAACAAAGAAGGACTATCTGAGAGCTTCTTGTAAAAGGACTATGCCAGGTACTTCAAACTATTAAAACTTAAAAAAAAAAAAGAAGAATTTTGGGTGAAGGCTTCTGACGTCATTGCTTAGACAACATTCAGACCATTACAGTGGGCTGAGTCAGGATTTCCAGAACTCTTTATATTTGAAAAGCACATGGCTTTATGAGATTGCTAACCCAATATCCTGTGGAACAAGAATAGGCCAAATGAACAAATGAAGGAAATTTTACTGGAGTGATTTGTTGTAATATTACAGATACTATTTTGCTGTTCAATTTTTCTACATATAAAAGGAGGCACTTTCTCTTTCTTGTCAAGCTGTCTGTAGCCCATGACAGTTTAGTGTACTCTGCTTTTGGAAATGAAAATGAAACATTTAAATAATATTTTTCTCACTAACACTCCTGTTCCATGCAATCCCTATCAAATTATCAATTGCATTTTCACAGAACTAGAACAAAAACTTTTACAATTTGTGTAGAAACCCTAACTTATCAATTCTTATTAAGTATCCTTACTTTTCATAGCAATACAGTTATCTGCGTAGACTGTCAATAAGACTGTCATTGTTTTGTCAGGATATGATTGGAAAAGTTGGTTACATAATCAAGGCTTTGCCTGGAATGCCATCTGAAATGACGCTTCTATAATTGGGTGTGGCCTACCACTCTTAAGGAAATAAGATTGACTTTCTGGGGCCAATGCTTACAGAACTCTCTTGGGAAAACTGGCAGCCTGGTAGGACTTACAGGGTCACAGTTCTAAGGAAGGACACTTCCTAGTAGGCCGGGAACGTTGGGATATTTTGGAAAGGGGAATTCACCAAAATTTAAAGGTACTGCAGGTAAAATCTGGTAGAGTTTTTGGCCTTGGCTTCCTAGCCTCAGGATAGCAAACAATAGAGGCTTTTAACTCCCAATCTAACATTTCATAGGGAAATTTCCAGCAAAGCAAACTTAAGAAAACCTATGTGGTAAGTTAACATTCTTGCTGCACCTATGTAAATAATGAGGCCAGAGTGAATAAGACCAGCCTTATTTTGTAATCAGCAATCACCTTTCTCTGAGGGGAGACTGTCAGGAAATGTGGGATCAGCAAAAAAGATGACTGAGCATCCCTAGTGAAAACTATGCATTATTTGGGACTCAGGTTTCAGGTTTTTTGATTCTAGCATTTGTTGTCTTTGAATTGTAAGGTATAGAGAACCGATGGCGACCCAAATGATTCTGTCGACAGACAACTACTACATTCTGTAGGTGGAGAAACAATTCTTCTTTGCCTTGGAAAAGACAATTTTGTATCCAGTTGTCAAGTTCATTTCAATATTCCCAACCTAAAAACATGGCTGTTCTTTGGATTCTCCTTGGAACTGGTTGTGACATCTGCATTGTTCCCTCATTTTGGTTAATGACTTAATTAAAAATTTTGACATGTGTTCATTGAATATCTGTATGAGAATCTTGATTTTCCCTTCTTTGAAAAAAATGATCTTTTAACAATAAATAGTAAGCTATAATCATACTGTTTGAATTCTATACTGGGATGAGTATTTCTACCATGAAGGTGATGTGAGGACAAATTCCTTCTCTTTTGGTCTCCTTCGTCGAGCCAGGATCCATTTTCCCATCTTCTGATGAGAGGAAAGCTACTCCTCCCCAAGTTTTAGTTCCTGCGTTTCCCATGGGGCTGAGCAAATCCACATGTAGGTGTGTGCATGAGACCAAGGCCTGGCCAATCTGAGTGTCACATTCACCCTGCCTACTGTGATTGGATAAGGGTTGATCATTTGACCCAAGCCAGGTGAGCCAGAGACAGTGAGACTCAATTCTATAATTTTGGCTGAAAAGAGAAACTTATTTCTTCTGGATTTCCTGAAAGAATAGGCTATTAAGCCTATAAATGCTTATGGCTCTCATGTCACTGCATGGGAAAGCCTTGCCTGAAATAAGGCCATCCAGGGAAAGAAATGGAGATTAAAAAGAGAGACAGAGACAGAGAGACAGAGAGAGACAGAGAACAACCAAGTCCTGACAGTTGTGTTTGAACTGATGAACTGGTTTCTGTCATTTGCAAAAGGAAGAGTACTGATGAATCCATTTTCGTGAAGCTAATCCATGGGATCTAAGGCTTGCCTACTTAGAGCCAAAGGGAGTCTGTTTTCAAATTGATATTGTAGAGAGAAAGCTATTACTCTATTATTGTTACTCTTTCAGTAAATACTACAGAAAGAAAGCTTCTCCTTCAAACCAAACTTCCAGAACTGAATCCTACTGACTCTTGACTTGCCTGGCTGATAGCGAATAGCCAACCCTTTCTGCAGTCGAGTGTTGAGTGGAGTGTAGCGGCAGACTGCAACCTTGGAAGCTCACTCAGAGATGATTTCTCGGTCAGCGTCCCTCCCGCACTCCACCGTACTTACTCCATCAAAGTCCCAGCCATGGAAGGAAGGCTCTAGAATCAAACTATGAGATCCCACTGCTGTCATTCTAGCCAAAGGCATACAGGAGGCATACCGACTTGGCCTGTTATCATGTCAGCCCCAGGGGGAGATGGCTGAAGTCCCTTTAGAGCTGATTAACAGAAGCAGTTCTACCCTGGGTTTTACTCCAAAGCTAAGCTCTAAATCAGAATCATGGGATTATAAATATTTGATGTTAATGCAGGCCTCCCTTAATTGCACGTAAAAATGTTTGGAAGTTGTAAACAGAGTGCATGGGGAAGACAAAAGTACACTTGGAAATCTGGATTACCAGGAATACATTATGACCAGTAAATATGACCATTGAGTGTTGAAAAATGAGTCCCACTTAGGTGCTTTTGCCAAAAGAGATAGAGGAAATAATATTTGACAGTGTCTCCCATAATTTTGCACGCACAGCTTATATAAGGCGTAGTAGTTTGTGTCTGGTTTTCTTTTAATGCTGGTATTAAGGAATTGTTGATCAGCTTAGGGATAACTGTATTCATTGAGTCATTTGACAAACAAGTTTAGGCCATTTGTGCTTAGGGACACGTGTGTGGTTTTGTGTATGTGCATGTGTGTGTGCACGTGTTGGGATGGGGGTGTTAAAAAGGTCCTGTTGTAAGCTTATTATACCAGTGTTTTACACATAAGTTATATTTTGAGAAGCACATTTTGACCTGTGGTATGGAGAATTCCAAGTAATACCAAATTCAGTAAAAGGATTCTATTGTAATTAAAAATTATATCCTGAATATTACAAGCACATTTAAAATGAAGAGATGTGAAGATCATTATACATACGTGCGTGTTATCCAATCTTGTCAGAGCTGAAAAAATCTGCTAGGATACTTCATAAAATATAAATGCATTTGGGGATTTTTAACAAGTTGTTACAATCAGGAAATTTTGAGACATTGCAAATATGCCTACCTATACAATATTATATATGTAAATATATGTGCTGATGTTTGTACATGCATATATGTGTATACAGTCTTATCTTTCTTTGCATAACATTAATGTTCCCCTGCAAGACAGATTGGTTACCCTACCTCGCTGGCTTTTTGTGAAGACCACAATGTAGGCAAATTAAAGGCTTCTTCCTCTTTGCAATACTTCTAACTTCTGATGAGTTACACGTCTGTCTCCCCCGTAAGATGATGACATCTTTGTTGGTAGAAGCATGTCATCTATGTTTTTGACTTTAGGACTTAAAATAGAGCTGGCACAGAGTCTGAGCACAAATATTTATAGGCATATAATTCTATTAAAATGTCGTATAGGAATGTACCAAGAGAAGTGGAAGTTTCTTGAGAACCATTAAAGAGGGTTTAATCCTGCTGCAGAGTGGTAAATGTCTCAAGTCAGACAAGGCTGGGTTGGAATCCCTACTGACACCGCTATTTGGTGACCTTGGGCAAGTTCCATAATCCCCTGAGCACCAGTCTCCCCGCCTGTACAATGTGGGTATTTATAGTGCTGACCTCATAGGCATGTTGTGTTGAGTAAATGAGGTGTGTAGATTTACATCACATTGATTGTCACTGAGAGTCCTCAGCAAACATTAGTCTTCTCCATCATCATCATCAACTTTATCAGCTATTTTCACCCACTCTTTTCTTAAAATTACAACTCACCATGTATTTAGTTGCTGACTCATTAACTATGTGTTGAACATTTGTTACAAGCAAGGAACTGAACCCAGCCTAATAAAGACTTCAGCAAAACATAAGGCACAGTTCCTCCCTCGGGGGGCTTTGGAGTGAGTTCTTGGGCGAGTAGACTCAGTAGGGTATGTCTAGGCAGTGGTTCATCTTAAAGATCAGAGGCCTGAGTGGAGATGCTAATGATTGAGAGCTCCCAAGCTGCTTTGCTGGGTTCTTGGGACCTCCTAGTTCTCAGGAAACAATTCATCAATATTAGAGCATTCTTTTCTTTTTTTTACATCTTTATTGGAGTATAATTGCTTTACAATGTTGTATTAGTTTCTGCTGTATAACAAAGTGAATCAGCTATATGTATACATATATCCCCATATCTCCTTCCTCTTGCGTCTCCCTCCCACCCTCCCTATCCCACCCCTCTAGGTGGTCACAAAGCACCAAGCTGATCTCCATTCTTTCACTGCTGTGGCCTCTCCCCTTGCAGAGCGAGTACAGGCTCCGGACGCTCAGGCTCAGCGGCCATGGCTTACGGGCCCAGCCGCTCCACAGCATGTGGGATCCTCCTGGACCGGGGCACGAACCCATGTCCCCTGCATTGGCAGGCGGACTCTCAACCACTGCACCACCAGGGAAGCCCCTGATCTCCATTCTTGATGCCAAACATCCAGGTGGAGGAGGGTGCCTGGTGATGTTTAAATCATTCCCTCTTCATTCACGTTTGGTATCATATGGACTCAGCTGGAGCCAGTGGCAGATAAGGGCTAAACCTTCTCTCTTCCTTGGTTCTCCTTCCACAGGGATGGCCAGCACCTGTTCCCAGAGTGACTCCCATTTGTGAAGGCTCTGGGCCAATGGGGAGACAGGTATAGGACACAGAACCAGAGGGCATCATTGCCAGGACCCTCAGTGGACAGACAGGGAAACTGAGACACAGTGTGGGGAAACAGGCTTTTCCCTGGATATTCAGATAGGATTAGAGCCCAGATTTCCTTTATAGTAAAGGGATGACTTAAATCTCAAATATCTACTTTGAAAAGCACCAAAAATATTTACTAATAGTAGTAGCAGGAATACCATACATTTGTAGTAATTGTCCTCAACCCTAAATGCACATCAGAATCATCTTAAGAACTTTTAAAAGACATGGTACCATCCCAGACCAATTAAATGTGTATATTATGGGGGTAGAGGATGTAGAGCTATTTTCAGATATTCCCCTGGTGATTCTGATGCAGTGAGGGTCTAGACCCAAGACTTTTGATGCGTACCTGTCTTAGAACAAATGACCTTTGACTTAAAAACAACAGAAGTCACACTTACTTTCAGAATATACCTGCTTTTAGTATACATGGAAAACCTACAGAATGTGTGTGAATCTGCATCCTGTCTCACTTTCTGAGACAAAGCCTCTCACTTTGAGGCTAGGTTGGATGTCTCCTTGTGATGGAATCACCAGAATTTCATTACTTCTCCAGAGAACTCACCCCATCTCATGTACTCAACTTCTAGCTCAGTGGTTTGCAAAACTTGGCCCACATCAGAATCAACTGGAGAGGTTGTTAAACACAGATGGCCGGGCCTCAACCCCAGAATTGCTGTTTCAGTGGGTGCCCAGGTAATGTCGATGCTGCTGGTTTGGAGGGGTCATACCTTGAAAAACACTGGTCTAGTTTATGCTCACTGATAATAGCAATGAAAGGAGATGTCAATTATTTACAAAATGAAAGAAGTCAGAAAAAGACATTGAAAGATTTAGGTTGGTCCTAAAGAAGAACTTTTGATACTAAAGTATCAAAATAAATAATCAACAGTGACATTGTAAAGACTTCGCCTTTGGAGATCTTACAAGTGGGGCCACCTCTAAGAGATGACCTGAAGCTCTCCCTGTCATAATGACATCATGGTCCATCCTTCTGCAGCTCCCTCACTTGTGCCTCCTTGAAACAACTCACACAGCTTTGTCTGCTACCACCCTAACCCTAACCCTAACCCTAACCTCACTCCTCATATGCCATTAGAGAGTTGCCATGCTCGTGGACAAATTTATAAAGAAAATAATGAATATAATGAAAAAGGGTTCTATAGTTTTCCATAGTCAATATACAGCCCACTTGCAAGTGAACTAGGTTCATATGCAAAATTCTCAGTGGATATCTGACATCAAAGAAAAAAATAATTAAATCTGTCTACAGATGTAAGCATGATCATAGCCTTGGTCTGCAGGATTCTGTCTACAGGGCTGTCTTAAAACACAGTGAAATGAAATATTGCTGTTTGTCTTAACTTATGGGCAAAAATATTTTAAATAAATAAATGTTTCCTTGAGTCTCAGCTTACAACACAAGTGCAATTGATGCCCAGGCTGCCTGGTGCTGAGGTCTATTGAATGCATAATGCTGCACTTTTGTTTGATATGATATTGTGGGAAAAGTTACAATCTCCCATTCAGAATAAAAAATTAAATGTTTTGGAAGGGGCAGGGAGATTTTGTGCCAAAGTATGTAGCCATCTCCTGTGGAAGTGTTTTAGGGACTGGATAGTTTTTCAACTAGATATGTATCAGTTTTAATTATAATGTTAAGTAGTTCTCCTATTTTGACTAGACATACTTATTATAAATAAACTTGATTCATCTATGAACTTGCACCCTGAATGGCATTTTATAATCCAAGATAAGAATTGTAATTCAGTTTGAATTATCATAATGTGCCGATCACCCTAAACATTTCCCAGGCAGACTCCTTTCTAAGTGAACCATATGAATGTTACTGAATAGTGATTTGCCCCATTGGCCCAGGAAGATGTCCTTGAAAGGTTCAGGGACTAAGACACTCAAGATTGCAGACAGACTGTAGTCTTTGGTCCAATACACCTGGCTTGAGTATGGCTTGTGACCCTCACTGGCCCAACAACCTTGGACAAGTCTTACTGCCTCTGTGGGCCTCCAACTCTCATTTGTTCACTGGGGATAATAACACTCCCCTAATGAGCGGTACAGGCCTCGTTCCATGGGGGTGCAACCTGTGCAGTCAGGAAGGGCCCCTCACTTGGTTTAGTGCTCTGCAGTGCCGTCTTGAAATTCTTAATTTTTGCACAAGGGGGTTCTATATTTTTACTGTGCACTGAGCCTTACAAATTGCGTAGTTGGTCCTGCCATGGTATTGATGGAGTTAAATGTGGTAACAAATGTAGGACCCACAGCACTTAGTAAATAGTAGTCCCCATCTCTTTAGGTGGTAGGATGAGCCTATAAACTGCCTACCTTGTGTCATCAGCTGTTTGAAGAACATCAAGGCAGCTGGCATGGTCTTTGCATCTGGCTCCATGTCCTAAGGCTGGATTTCAAGATGAAGGTGCACCTACCTTCAGAGGATACTCTGAAGGATACGTCTGGAGGATACTCGTGGAAAGGAGCCTACTTGTAATTGCATGCCCTTTTGTTCTATTTAGAGTGTTCCATGCACATGTATTAGCTCTTGAACTTTTTTAATTTAAAAGAAAAAAACAAAAAGACCACAGGATTAAGTATTCTAATCAGAATTCTTGGATGGACAAATCATTATCTTGTAGAATCTTGATTTCCCAGTGTCAAAAAAGACCTTTGGTTTCCTCAGAGTGTTGCTGTATCCTTAGTTTTAGCCCCACTGGCCTTCAGTTTATTCCACTGCTCATAAAAAGAAAACATGGTGACTGCAGCCATTTCTAGGTTGGAGAAGGCATTTTTCTGTGAACGTAGGAATGGAAAACTCTCGTGTATCTTTGTATTCTTTGCCTTTCCTCTTCACTTTAACCACATCTTTCACACAGATGAAGTCCCTCTTTCTACTCATCACACCTGAAATTTCAAAGGAAATTGGAAAGAGCTAATTAAAGCCAAGTGTAACCATTATGAAGGACTATTTTATTAGATTAAATCCTCACTGTAATACAGGATGGCATTTCCATCTAAACAGGGGTTCTGGTTGAGATTCTGTATGTGGTGAAGGGGTAGGGAATCGGATAAGAGTAACATCATGTGTCCTGGAAGTCTACTCGAAGGTCATGGAAATTCAGGCAAAGCCAAAGCCACAGTTTTAACCTGCCTTGTCTGCCAGAGTTTCAATGAGTAATTTATTGGTGTTGGGCCAAACCATTCGCAAGTGAGCAAAACCATTTCCCCCACTTTCTACAACTTGCAAGAATCTGAGAACTTGCAAGTCCTAAGAGTGTGCTTTGGAGAACGTTTTCCTTTCACGGTTATTAAATGTATCAGTTGCACTTCCCACTTGCAAATTCATCTGGCATCATGCTCTTAGATTTGTCAGTGTTTAAATGGGTCTCAGGATCTGCAGTGAATCCTAGGATCAAATGAAATCCCACATTTGGATCCAATCCCCTTTCTCCATATCTTCCTAATTCAAGGAGAGGGCTACAGGGTTGCTGTTTAAATCAAGACATGCACAGATATTTCCATCCATGGCCATAGGTGTCTGTGCTGCACCTGCCGAGGAGCCACTATCTAATCTTTTCTGGGAAGTTTACACTCTCTCTAGTAAACCTCGTCATGTTTACCCAGAACAGTGTTTTATGGTGTAAGAGATACTTTGCCTCTGAGTGTTAAAGCCACTTTGCACCTGGCATAGAGAAGAGAATTTTAGGAAGGCAGGGCTTGATGAATTCGTTGAATGCCTTTCATGTGAAATTTCCTGTGATTAAATCTCAGAATTCTCCCACTCCCACCAAGCTTGAACAGTCATTTCTCAAAATGCCAGGTAGCTAGGGTTCTGAATGTGAAGACTCCTCGGCTCTGATTTAATTTCAGGCCGACAAAGACCTGGCCTTCTTACAAAGGTGCCACCAGACATCACAGAGCTGAGGCATCGAACCGCAGCGGGAAGGGATTCTTATGTTGATGCAAAATCCCATCACAATATTTGAGGAGTTGGGTTTTGATACAGACTTCAGGGAATCTGAGAAGAGAGTACATTTTGTTAAAAGAACTGGTTTTGGATCTTCAGGGTAAGGTTGCCATTTTCATCTCAGTGTGTACGCTATTTTCATAAATAATCCCCTGAGCAGCTTCCCCAGGCTTGGGGGACAGGGGAAAGGGAAGGTCTCTGATGGCTATTAACAGTCCCAATCTCAGAAGCCTGCAGACAGAAAGTGCACAGAAGTTTTCACATATCTGGGTATATCATTGATTCTAATTGTCAATGGAGATGGGAAAAAAATCACAATTGAGAAGGAATGGAAAGACACTAAGGCAGTAGTTCTCAAACTTGACTGCAAATTAGAGTCTACTAAGGAAGTTTTAAACAATCTGATGCCTAGGAATGCCAGGCCATTGATTTCAGAACCTCTGGGGACTGGGGAACTTTATTTTTCAGAATTCTCCAGCTAAGCCCAATGTGTCACTGAGAATGAGAACCAGTACTCAGTGGGTTTGCTATGGGTGCTTCCCAACCTGACTGTCCCATATGCACCCAGGGGCAACATACAGCCCTGATAGAAGTGGGCTTCCCTCAAGCAGACCCAAGAGAGAAGGAGCAAGCTTGATGGTTTATGGTGACAGTTAGTGCCCTGTGACCCGGTGACCACAGAAACTGGACTCAAGTAGAAGAATGTGAAGGAAGTATGAGATTCCAGGAGAGGGGAGGTCTTGCAGCGAATATCTATAAAATTAAGACCTGTAAATCACTGGGATTTGGAAGGGAGAGATGAGTAAGCAATTTAGGTGTCATAAAGCATCCATTGTAAAATGCCCCCAAACCAAAAAAAAAAAAAAACCAGAATAAAAATAAAGGTGCTTGCAATCCAAACTTGCCACTATCCCTCTGCCTCCGTTGTCTGTGTGCTAAAAGTCTGAAGCCTAAAAAGAAGGAAAAGAAGGAAGATGGGAGGAAAAAATTATTCTCAGCTGTCCATTTGTTGAGTGCTTCATAAAAAGACCAAATCAAAGCAAGTGTTTAAAAAAAATTATTTAATGAGTGAACAAATCTTACACTCAAAATAATAGATGGTCTTCCTTTTGCTGAATGATAGTAGTAAGAAAAAAACAGGTGCTTATTTTTAAACATAGCTGGCATTATAAAATGAGCAGAAAGGATGATTTTTGCCCTATTCAATTTGCAAAATAGGATTTGGAAAGGCATTGGGGATTTTCATCAAATCCAAACCCTTGCTGGAGACTCTCCCGGTCGCAGAGATAGGGTGAGCTCTCTGGATGGTGGGAGTTGGAAAACCATTTAGGGATGGGATTGGAAATGTCCATCTTTTCACGCCACAAAATAATGGCCCCTTCCACTGTGTAAGTGAATCGTGTTTCTGTCTCCTTGTCTTCTCCTAAACCTCCAATCCGTTCACCTTTCTTCTAGAGCCCCTTCAATTCTCCTGTCTCATCTCTGCAAAACAGAAAGGAAAAAGTGTGATCGTGAAATAGGCATTTGGTTCAAGGTCTTAGAAACAAAATGAATGCCTAAAAAATAAATTAAAGGCTTGAGATGCAGTGTGTTCCCATTTCTTCCTCACTTCTGCACTGCCGGGAGGACCAGTTTTCCCTCAAGCCTCCACAATGCTCGATTTTTCAAGAGTCCTTCCATCTCCAAGGACAATGCTTCCTGTTTCCTTAGGCAGAGGCTGTTGGATTCTGAATGACCTAGGGGACCATGGGGACGAGTGTCTCACTCTCAGGGCTCTAAGTGAAAATCCTATTGCCTGTCCACTCCAGAAATTCAGCTTGAGACACAGTCCCATACTGTGACATTGCACTGTCCTTGGAACATGGGCCCTCAGGATAACTCCTTTTGCCTCCTCTTAATTTGGGAAGAAGAAAAGTAAAATAAAATCCACAGGATTGTCTTCTAACATTAAGTAAATTCTTTTTTAAAAAAGCATCTATTTAAAAGGTGGTAATAAATGTATGCCCCCATACTGAATTCTTTGCAAAAGCCCTGGAATTCTAAACCTCTGTGTGTCTGGAATCTGGGGCAATTACACCTAAGGGCCAGAACTGTGGTAATGCCCCAAATTACTTTCTGGAGGGGGTGCCCGGGGGTGGTTCCCGTTATTTTAAAGGCAAGACTGCAAACCAAATGTTTCTCTCTTTATTGATCCGCTTTCATCTCCTTTCATTGCATTTCCTGTTTGGCTTTTTCCTCTTTTATTTTTTCCACCCTGGTGGTGAACACCCTCAAATTGGTGATTGAAGACCTTGAAGGTGCTGTTTACAAAGGCTGTTAATGCCCCCGCCCTCATTTCCTGGTTTACTGCCAACAAGCCTGACACAAAGCCCTCCTTGGCAGACACTAAAATATTGGCGAGGCCCCACTGAGTTTCTCAGTATGCAGATAGGGGAGGATTGAGGGGGAAAGGTGGCTTCTCTTCCCTGTGGCTGGCTAGGAAGGCTCCCTTTAGTAGCTATTTAAAGAGAGATTTTAGAAATGCTGAATGATTCAGATGGAAGGGACTTCTCACATCTTTGGGGTCCAGAGGCTCTTGATCTGAAATGTACTCATATTGACAAGACTTGGGGATGAGGTTCGAGGGGATAGGGGACCCCCAACATCATATGAAAATATTGCATGAATGTGTACTCATGTACTCTCTTCTGGGGAGAGATTCTATGACCTAAGAAAACTTAAGAACCATTGATGCTCCAACCTCCTTTTACAGATATGGAAACAGGTAGAAATCAGCTGAAATTATTTTTCCCAGCTTTTAATGTAATGTCATGCTTATCATCTATTATCTATTTTGGTGTCCTAACTTGACCCATATTGCATCATTACCTCTATTTAGAGGCCTCGGTTTTCTTGCCTCTAAAATAATGAGCTTGTCTTTGATCAGAGCTTTTCAACTCTTGAGAAAGAAATAATAGGATGAGGGCTTCCCTGGTGGTGCAGTGGTTGAGAGTCCGCCTGCCGATGCAGGGGACACGGGTTCGTGCCCCGGTCCGGGAAGATCCCACATGCCGTGGAGCGGCTGGGACCGTGAACCATGGCTGCTGAGCCTGCGCGTCCAGAGCCTGTGCTCCGCAACGGGAGAGGCCACAACAGTGAGAGGCCCGCGTACCGCAAACCAAAAAAAAAAGAAATAATAGGATGAGGGCCAGGCAATCAGACTCTAGAATCAACCAGATCTGGTTGAAACCCAGATCAATCACTTGTGCGCACTGAAAACTTTGGTAAGTTTCTTAACCTTTTAAGGCTTGTGTTTCTTCATTAATTTAATAAAGAGAATATTAGTACCCACACTTTTTCTTATCATAAGAATTAAATGAGACAATATGTGACTGCCTAACACACAGTATTCAATAAATGCTAACCACTTTCTAAATGACTACTGTTATGTCATGGTGGGCAAGATGGATACTATACACATATGTGACATAGTTCCATGAATGCAACCAGGTTCTGGAAAAAAAAAAAGTCTGAAAAGAATATCAGGAGAAGAAATCTAATTGTGCATGGAAACACCTCTCTTATTCAGGTTTTACCAGCAATAGCAGATCAAGCAAGGCATGCCTAAGTTGGCTGTGTGTGGTGGGTAATTCCCACTGCCTCTTCTTTCCCTCCCTCCCCAAAGAACAAAGCAGATGTTAAAGGCACTCTGTGAAAGTGATGTAATAATATAAAGAAACCTGATTCTGCTCTAACTGATAGTTTTTGAAGGTAAGCCATTCAACAACTTCGGCATATCAATATCAGGAATAATTAACTTCTTAGCACAGTGTGTCATAGAGTAAGCCAGTATTACTGTCACCATCACCATTATCATCATCATCATCATTTCAACTGACTGTTATCACATGATTTGAGAATCACTCTGCAAGATTATCCTTGAGGTTCTCTTTTATTTTTAACAGTCTGTCTTTTTAACATTTAAAGATGGTTTATATTAAATAATTCAAAGTAGTTACATTGAATTTTTAAGGTTAAGGAAAAATAATAAAATATACATGCATGTACTCATCAACCTAACTTAAGAAATAGATTAGCATTGCATTTAACGCTCTCATAATGTAAATGTTGTTTTATCATTCTCTTGTTTTCTTGCATATCTTTAATCTATTGAGTCTTGTATGCTTTCGAGAAAAGGGATTCTTATGTTAGATTTTCATCTGTTACTCTGTTCCCTCAGCATTGTCTTGAACTTTATCAATGTTGATGTGAAGCTATTGAAAATATAATTTTCACTTTTTGGTGGCAGTAATCCATTCTCCTATCTCCATTCTCCTATCTATAGATATTTGTGTTTCTTCAGGTTTTTGTTTTATTTTGCTTTTGCTAAAACAAACTTTGCTTCTATCAATCACCTTGTTAATGTCTACTGTGAGAAGTTTTCTAGGTTGTGCTTCTAGGCGTAAAATTTGATTTTTAGGTATTTGGTTTTTAACTGTACTAAATAATAAATGCAAAATCGTTTTCCAAAGTGGTTGAACTAATTTACATTTCCACCAGAAGTATGTAATACTTAATATAATCAACACATTTAATGCAATCGACATTTAAAAGTTTTGCCAATCCATTAGGTGTAAAATATCACTTGGCTTCAATTTGAAATTTCTGGGTTTTAATGACCATCAGCATATTTTCCTATGTTTATTGGCAATTCATGATTCCTGTTTTGAAAAGTTTGGTCAAGAATTCTGCCTATTTTCCTATTGGGTTGCTTGTCTTTTTTATCACTGGTTTGTACGAGTTTCTTAAACATTTTGGGTACCACCCTTTTACTGGTTATATGTGTTTCAAGTATCTTCCATTTTAAGAACTCTCTTTATTCTCCTTATTAGAGTCCTTTGATAAGCATAATTTATTAATCTTTTCCTTTGTGATTTATGCTTTATTTTAAAATTTTGTTTAAAAAATCTTACCCTGTTCCAAAGGGTAAGATTTACAGTCCTGAGTATTCATTTTTAACTGAATGTCAAACTCAACTTCCATTGGAATTTTGAATGGAATTACATTGATCTATAGAGAAATCTGGGGAAAATTATATTTTTTATTATATTAATGTTTTCTATCCTGTAATTAAAGAATGTCTTTCAGTATGATTTCCTAATTTCCTCCTTAAGGATCTGGCAGATCTTCTGTTTGGTTTATTCTTACATGTTTTATGTCTTATGTTGCTACTGTAAATCCATTTTTTTATACTTTCTAGCTGTTGGTGGTGTTTAGAAAGGTTATTCACCTCTATATTTTGTAACAGGCAACCTTGTTAAACTCTTTTTAATTTTTGTAATTTTGGGGTAGATAAAAAGACCTCATATTGTATGAAATGTCCAGAATAGGCAAATCTATAGGGACAGAAAGTAGATTATTGGTTGCCTCGTGCTGGGGTAGAGGGTTGTGGGGAGATGGGGAGTGCTACTAATGGGTGTGAGGTTTCTTTTGGAGGAATGGAAATACTATAAAATTGATGTGGTGGTGGTTGCACAACTCTGTGGATATGCTAAAAATGATCTTATACTTTAACAGGTAAATTGTACTATATATGAATTATATCTCAATGAAGCTTTTATATAGAAAGAAACTAGACAAATCTCATATGATTAGTCATGAGAAACCATACTCAGAATAATCATGAATCAAGGATGAAATCTTAATAGAAATGAGAATATATTTAGACCTAAATAATAAAAAAAATACTATTTGAAAAAACTTGTGAGATTAGATAAAGCTTTCTTAGATGAAAAATTATAGATTTTGATAAAATGATTATATTGGAAAATCAGAAGCTGGTATTGAATAAGCTAAACATTCAACTTGGTTTGACAATAACAAATTCAAAAATAGAAGGAAGAAAATAATAAAAATAACAGCAGGTATTAATGAGATGGAAAATAAGTTTACACTGTAGCATTTCAATAAAACCAAATACTGGTTTTCTTAAAGGACTAATAAAATTGACAAACTTTTGACAAGTCTTATTATGAATAAAGGCAGGAAAGGAGCCCATAGATACACCAGAAATGAAAATGAGAATAACCACAGAGATGTCAAGATTAGAAACATAATAAAGTTAGTAATGATTTCGTCTAAGACATTTGAAAATAGATAATATGGACAAATCTTAGAAAGAGTATAACTAACAATTTGACTCAGAAGAAATAGAAAATTAGAATAATCTCATAATCATTAAAGAAACTGAGACACTACAGTGTAAATTTATTTTCCATCTCATTAATACCTGCTGTTATTTTTATTATTTTCATCCTTCTATTTTTGGATTTGTTATTGTCACACCAAGGTGAATGTTTAGTTTTTGAATGGACTCATGCTTTTTGAATTGAAGATTTGTGTCTTTCATAAATTTTGGAAAAATATTACCTTCAAGTTTTACCTCTCCCTCAGTTTCTCATTTTGTCTTTCTGGAAACTTGATTAAACGTATGTTGGACCTTCTCTTTCTCTCCTCTTAAGTGCTTCCTTTTTCTCTTATTTCCCTGTCTCCCCATGCTGCATTCTGGATAATTCCTTCAGGTTGAGCATCTAGTTCATACCTTTGGCTAATTAGAATTTACAATTAAAAACACCCATTAAGCTTTTAACTTCAAATACTGTATATGTTTTTCAGTTTTAGAAATTCAGTTTGGTACTTTTCCAAACCTACTGTTTTGTATTCTCTCTTGCTTGTAACTCAGATTTTAATTCCCTCTTATATTTTTCTAATTATACTAAACATGCTTTGTTTATATTTTGCATTTTATGATTTTATTACCAAAAGCTTTGTTGTTGTTATTCTATAGGCTTTATTTTAATTAGCTCAAATTCCACTTGTTGCTGTGATGTTCAACTGTGAGCCTATATTTCTTGGAATTCCATCCTTCCAGAGAATATTTTATTTGTCTCAGCCAGTTGTCTGGGGGCTCCATAAACTTGGGATCAATTTAAAACAAGTTCTCAGCCTGCGGGACTTTTGGACAACAATGAGACAAGTTTCATGATTAAAAATCCTCTTTATCCATTCTCAAAGTGGAGCAATCCTGTTCAGTTTCCTTGATGTTTCCAGATGTAGCACATGTATACAAAGAGCACTTCTATTTTACCCTTCCAGTAAGGATAGGGTGTTTTGATGTCCCCTTGTCTTTCATGCCTTGTGTCTTCTGTAGCCATTTAAAAGGAAAAAGCCAGATTGAGTACTACCTTTCCTCTTTAGATCCCTCTTTCCCTTTTGTTTTCTTCTCTCTGGGAATCTTTACTTTTTAAAAGAAGGAATGTCAGTAATTCATTTAAAAATATGAGGAGTTTCCCCCTGTTTTTTTTCAGCACAGTTTTTTAAAATTTCAATGTGAGCATCCTTTTGTGTGTGTTTATAGGTGTGTGTGTGTGTGTGTGTTCATTTGTGCATGTGTACAGTGAATAATTTATTCCACCATACTTCTGGAAGCAGGCAGCCTTTCAGACTCTGATTCTTCTATCTCTTCTGAAAGTGTCTGTTGCACTACAGTGTAAATTACTTTTTAGTTTGTGAGATTAAATTATTTCCTTACATTTCATTGATGCATGCTCATGTATTCTCATTTGCCAAATATATTAGGAGAAAAACTCAACTCTCAGACTTCCTGGATAATATGTCTAGTTTTTACTTTAGGGTTTCAAGTACGCTATGCTTCCATTTTATAACTTAACTCTCTAATACCTAGGGGAAGACATATCTGTGCTGTGAATAGGGAAGCTTTTAGGCTTTGAAACAGGTTTTGCTGTCCATTAGCAGGCAGAAAGAGCTCCCAAAGTTGTAAAAAATTGTATTGATTAGAAAAAGAATTGAAATATCCTATTATGGCACTAAATAAACAAAAGGGGAGGTAATACAGGAGAATAGGAATTTTAAACCAGTATCTGAAACCCTCACACCAGCTTCATGTTTGAAGTGAGTAATTTGATTCAATGAAACATATTAGTAGAGAATTAAGAACAGTGGCTCCACAAGGAATTTGTAGTCTTTAGTAATTTAGGAACAGGGACAATATCAATGTGCCCTGCTTGAAGGTATTATACCATGCTGATCAAGATCATGGACTCTGAAATCAGACAGTCTTGGGTTTGAATTCCTTACTCTGTTGCTTGACCTCTCTAAGCCTCTGTTTCCTGTTCTAAAAATAGGGATAATATTAGAAACTATGTCATATGACTGTTGTGAGAATCGACAACACTGTATTTGACAAGAATTGACAAGCACTTGTCATAGTTTATGACATATTGTGAGAGTTCAAAAAATTGAGTTTCCTTATAATTATGATTCAGGCGTTTTTGTCCAGGATGAACTAAAACTATCGATACCTTCAATGATGCACCAGCTGGACAGGAGCCAGGGTTAAGTCTTATAATTCCAAAATAGTGATTACGGGCGCCCCAAAAGATGTTGGACAATTCCCCAAACATCCTTGAAATAAACATGTTTTCAATTCATAATACAAGACAACTACATTGTAAGACATTGTGCTTGGAAAGGAGAAAAAGATTGAAGGGGATTGCAAAAATAAACAGCTAGACCACATCCCAATTTCTAAATACTAGAGACCACCCCTGCATAGAGAGGGGCAAGATGGTGTCCCACTATTTAACATAGTCTATGTTCAGCAAAGAAAGGGAGTGAATTTCCCTTTTATCTGTTGTTGGATGACAAGGCTAGTTTGAAGACCACGATGAAATGTATGTTAGGAAATAAAGAGACCTAAAATGGGTTTAACTCTAGAGATGCTAAAAGCATGGCAAAATGTGTGTGCCAATAGTGCAACTTGATCCAAACTACATTTGGACTGAGCCTGTAATAAATTGTCAGAGCCAGCCTTTGCATTCACTTAAGCTAATACTGAGTGTCTCATTTCTACAAAGTAAATCACAGTGGCTTTGGTTCTTTATTTTCCATCTTGTGTATAAGTAAACTGCAGGATCAATTGGGAGGTAGAATCAATCTGCTATTTATTACCTTGAAATGTGACACCCTATTTTAAGTGCCCTATTCCCTTATGATTTCACTTGAGAACAGTATTATGTCCAAACAATATAGAAACCAGCTTTACAGCTCCTGGGTTTTTTTACATCAGCCTGGATGGATTTATATTGTATATAACTTTCAGAACCTAAATAAGTTACTTAGTGGGTTTTGAAACAAGCATGTAAACGAGGAAGAGTCATTTGGGATTTGGGGGGTCTTAAATCTTAGCTGAGTGCACTCATGACCAGAGCACATTTTCATCAAAAAAAAAAAAAAAAATGCATGCAGGACTCCCACTGACCCACTGATCATGGCTTAACGTTCCAAAGAAAATAAATAAAAATCTCATGTCTAGGGAAAAGAGTTAGACTTCATGGGGATTCTGTCATCTTGTCATTACACTTTGCAAAGAAACCTTGGCCTCTAATTTATGGGTTTCAGAAAGAATGCCTCCTCACACTGCTGGAAGGTTGAAAGGGCAAGAGATCTGATGTATATCAGGAAGGTTAAACCTAATCTTTGTGACCTGCCACCCGCTTTTCCTGATTAAAACATGAGGGTCTGAGGCCCAGCAAAGACTCTTACTCTAAAGTGCTACCTGTATCCTAGTCCCTGATCTTAGTCTTAGGTTTTGCTTTATTTCAGAACGGTCATTATTGGGCTTGGTGGTGACTACACAAAACATCTCTAGCGAATGTGATAAAACATTTTTAAATGCCCCAAACTGAGTTAGATGAAACTGAAGAGAAGCTGACAGTAATGAAAAGCTGGTGACAAGCTTGATCCCCATAAACTTGTATTTTATTAGGGCTTAAACTTAAGGTTAACCAGAAAGAGAAGGGAAGAAAGAGACGAAAACCTTAAAGGTGGTTCACAAAAGACCATGGCAACATCACATATCTCCTTAGCTAACAGTGGATTGTTTCTTTCTCCGTTCCTTCCTTCCTCCCTCCCTCCCTCCCTTCCTTTCTTTCTTTCTCTATAAATGTGTACACCCTGTTACGTGTAAGTTCTTAAAACTTTCATGCTCAACAGCATTTCATATTGAATTCATCCAGGGCTTCTTGGAAGATAAAATTAAGAAAGAAGGATGCTTTCTTCCTTTACAAAAGTAAATTCATTAATCCTCCAATTTTTCAAGATGCAGCCAACTTTAGCCTTTCCTTATCCTTCAGAAAACCTGAACTGTACACTCTAAGCCTTTGGCATCATCTCCAATTGACCAAGGCTTGTAGGACAAAGCATGAATTAAAAGGGCATTAGTGTATATGCTGCGATGTAATTTAAACCCGAGCGTCATTGTATATGCATGAATGTGTATGAAAAATTTCCTCCTTTTCTCTTCAACCCTTCAGACCCCCCAAAACTTGACTAGGACAGCCAATGTGTTCTGGGATTTATAGGAAAATTTGTTATCTTAAAGATAAAATAAAATTTTACATTGTATACAGCCTAGGACAGACTCTGAAAATAAATGTAATTCTCCTAAATTATAAGGAAACACAACTTCTGGGTAAGTTCTTATATCATTGCCATGTAACCTTCAGTCAACCTGGAAATCACAAGGGACTTTTGATTCTAAACAATAAAATTCGAGAGAGACATATCCAGAGGGACCAAATTCATAAGTTTACTCAAAGACAAAAGGGGTGAAGGGGGTGGGGAAATGGACAGAAAATAAAGACAGGCAAACTATTCATTTCTTATCACAGCCAGCCAATGTTAATTAAAACATCATTGCAAATGTATATCAGCAAGGAAACTTCTGCTGGTTCAGGAGGCATGTGCCTATATAATCATAAAGATATCTTGGTTATTTATCTGCTGTTTGGATCTTATCCTTTGCCTCAGCAAGCAAGTCCCTCTCCACCCCCATCACTGCTCCCATTTTATTACAGGCACTCGGTATAATCCACCATAAAAAGGAGGGAAACATATGGGCCTTTATTTGAACTTCTGTAATGAATCCTTCCAATATACTGTTTCCTTCAAAAGTCCTTTTTGATTTTATTGCAGTCTGTTTGTGTATTCTCCCCAGTCATCACTTGGACAATATTCATATTGGTAAAATGGCTTGGAAGGGTTCTTGCCTCTGAGAAAATTGCCGATTGACAGGGCATGCTGATGATTAAGGGTGCTCTTGTGTAGCTAGGCTCTCTGGGCATGCTGGCTGCTTCCTGCATGTGAAGGGGGAGTAGGATGGCTTCCTTTCCAGAGCCCAGGACCCCTCCCCATTGTTGTTTTGTTTTCTTTTCAATGAAAGACTTGCCACTAGTGATTCTCACTCTCCATCTGCCAGAATTCCCCTTAACTCTTCTTCAGTAAACACACCAGAGTTTTGAAGCTGAGGGCCCACGTGCCAGGTTTGGCCCACAGTTGGGTTTTGGTGGATGTGCACAGTTAAAAAATATTTTAAAAAGAATTTGTAAGTACTTAAACATTAGGTTTTCACATAAAAAACCTGGGTTTATAGAATAGTTGCTAGATTTTCTTCCCCCTGACCATGGAAACACCTGTGTGAAGATTTCCTCTTGAAAAATTAGAAGAACTAGCAAGCTGGGCCCACCTTCCCACATGGCAGCCAGCTTCATCCTGCACATTGGAGGGTATTTAAATGCAGGCTCATTGTTTAGGGCAGTTGATTTTAATCATTGAAGTACCTGCCCGGTCCCTTGGTAGGCATTGAATTTGGCACCCTGAAATAACCAGTTCTAGAGACAAGGTAGCAGAAGGTTTGTTTGTTGTTGGATTGATAGGAAAGAGCAATAGATATCTGAATTCCAATTGTTTCATGCTTCCTTTGAAGGTGCTTAGGACTCCCTTTTCCAGGCATGCCTGGAAAATAAGTTAAAAATAATTTATTCATCTTTTCTTCCCTCAGCCCCAGCCATGGGGTGTAGTTCCATGCATTACATGTATACTATGATTTGATGAATGAAAGAATGAGTAAGTGAATGAGACTCTTGTCAGAGGCTAACAGAATTTACATCTGATAGGTGTATGAAAATGTTACTCGAAGGCTCCCTTCCACCTCTTGCTCTAATGATGGCAGCTGGATCTCCCCCCCCATCCTACACTCATTCCTCTAAAACCCCAGAGCCAACAAAAGGGATTGACCACAGGAGGCATGCAATACAATACTTATTAGATAAATTAATTAGTTGATGGATTTTCAAAAATGGTAGCCAACTTTTATTGAGCATGTATGATGTGCCAGGCACTGATCTAAGTACTTTCTATGAATTAATGCAAAATGTGTACCATTTTACACATGAGAAAACCAAGACAGAAAGATATTCTTCCTGAGTCTGAAGGCAGTAAAATTTGGAGCTGGGCATATGAACCCAGGCACCCGGCAATCTCACTAAAGAGTTCGCTTTCGTTTTTGTTTGTTCGTTTTTGTTTTTAATTAAGGTATTGTTTTTTGAACTACAATTGTATACTGGCTATGTATATTTGTAGAGGAGGGCATACTTCCTTAAGCTTAATTTCATTTTCCCAAGCAATTTGATCTTAGGAGTAGAAAATATAAATCTACTTAATGTGCTTGAAACTTTAATTTTAAGAGGTTTTTAAAGAACCATTGGACAGTATGAACAGGAATCACATGAGCCCAGAGCATCTGGCCTTTAGAGAGTTGCTCCCTTTTGATATAGGGGCTCTTGGTGTAGTTAGATAATGCTAGCTGCTGTAACAAATAGGCCCAGTTATATATAGTTACAGATATAGGTATAGTTTTATATATATATATAACTATATCTATATCTATAACTATATATAACTATATCTATATCTATATCTATCTATCTATATATATATATAAGGGCTCGAACTTAGTAGAAGTATAGTGTTCCCTGTGTAAACCAAGATAGGCATTCTGGGTAAAAGAGGGCAGCTCTCTTCCATGCAGACATGCAGGGATTCAGGCTGATGGAGCTCTTTCATTTTCAACCCATTATGTACGATTTTGTGATAGTGGTGCTCTTGCATCCAGCCAGAAGCAGATGAGAGCATAGAGGAGCCCATAGAGGAAGGTTTTATGGGCCAAGCCTGGAAGTGACTCATATCACATCCTGCCATGTTCCATTGTTGAGAATTTTATTATTTGGCCTTGTCTAACTTTAAAGGGAGACTGAGAAATGTAGGTTTGCTGTCTGCCCAGGAAGAACAGAAAACAAAGACTTTGGTGGACAGCTCAGCACCATCTCTTACCTTCCCAAAGTGGAAGATATTTGTGTAAGGAAGATTTGCCTAGACTATGTGTTTAAGAAACACCAACATGATGCATTCAATTCTCTCAGAGCTTTTGAAAGTTTGTGGGCATACTGCACTTTAGAAATTGAGCTAAGAGGTATCTTTAGAAGACATTTTAGTAACAACAGTATACATTGAAAGAACAACACTCTAAAACTCTAGAGAATGAGTCTTTTTAGAGAATATTAGAGAATTTTTTAAAGAATATTCAGAGAAAATTGAAAATATTTTTCTCAGTCCTTTTGGTACATCCCAAATTAACAGAGACAGCTCTAGGGTCACTACTAATGCAATCAAGGGGTTGGTTAGTTTCTGTTTCCTTTTTAAGGGGCAGAGATAGCAAAACAAAATTTCACACATTTGACTTTTGATATTAATAGTGCTTCCCAGGGAAATTTTATTTTATTTTTGTTAGTGTGTGTTTGTTTTGTCTTGTTTTTCATGAAGGCCTAGGGATAAAATAAGGGAAGGACAAATTATGAAAACTTGGTCAACCTGAAAATTTATCTATCGGGCATTCCTTCTTTGCTTCAACTAGCAGAAACTAAGCCCAATAGAAATTTTTTTGGACTCATCTGCAACTTGGTGTTTTCACACCATTGTTTGTCTTCTGATAAAAGCAGTGTAAGACATCACTAGCTCCGAGAGTATAGTCTCTAAATACCATTTCCACTGAAGAAATGGCTGATTCCAAGTCTTAGGGGGAAATGTACAAGGCAAGTCTGGAATATTTTGTCATTCCAGAAAGCAAAAAAGATATAAATGACTACTGAGATTATGTCAAAATGACTCAGAAGCCAGAGAACTCAGAAGATTCCCACTGGCCAAAAAATGGGATAATTGGAATATTAAATGCATAGCAAGTATAACAGATTGAAATATATTACACATACTTACAAATCCATGAGATCATAATGATATAAAAACAGCTCAACAAACACATAAACAGCAATAACAACAAAGGTCTCAGTGTTCATCTTTGGATGTTGACAGGAAACACATTATTTTGAAAAATAATAAAGAAAATAATTAAGCAATTGTCCTGCATTTCATCTATAAACTGTTCATTAAGGTAACCAAATAGTTAATAATTAATAGTAAAGGGAAATTTCTCTTTATAGAAGTATTACAGCTTCTGGAATAAATGAAAGAGGAATGATAGAATTAGAAGATCACCATTTTGTGGTCCCTAATGAGGTAATGGGCCTAGGTAATAATTATCACTGGCTGCTAAGATACAGAAAGAAAGACACCAGATTTTAGGTGCCTCCTATTGGAAGAATACATTTCCTAAGAAGTAACTTTGACAATGCTTTGTTTTGTTTTTTAATGGAGTTTTCATAGATACAGAGAACAAAATGGTGGTTTCCAGAGGCAGGGGTAGGCAGTGTGGGAAATGGATGAAGTTAAAAAAAATAATGAAAGAGTCCCTGAAATTTTAGTAAAATGCTCTTAAAATATAGTTCATTTATTTTTCAATGTCCCTTTAAATTTCTGCATTATAAATTACTTTTAGGGATTAAAGCTCTGAAAAACCTTGTTTCCTAGTGATCTGGTATGCTTCCTGTTAATTGTGTAGCATGCACTATGTAACTTCTTTTGATTTCTTTGCCTTGGCAACCAGGAAGCTCAAAGTTAATTTTTATGCTAAATTTAGGTTTTACTGTGTATAAATCTTTACTGAAAAAATTTAATCTGATCAAGCCTCTAGAAATAACTACCAATTTACTAGAAATGCAGGGAGCAGAGAAAATGTTCAAAAACAGCGTGAGAACATAAATAGCAAAATCCAAATTGTGGGAAACACACAGGACAAATGGTTTCTTCTGCAAATAAATTGTATCATAAAAAAAGGAGTTTAAAAGAGACAGAAAGAGCAATCAAATACAATGTATGAATGTTGCTTGGATCCAAATTTAAATAGAAACTTATTTACTTTTATGCAGTATTTATGAGATAATTGGAGAAATGTGACTACTGATTGGATATTGAATGTAATTAAAAATCATTGTTGGGGACTTCCCTGGTGGCACAGTGCTTAAGAATCCACCTGCCAATGCAGGGGCCATGGGTTCAAGCCCTTGTCCGGGAAGATCCCACATGCTGCGGAGCCCGTGCACCACAACTACTGAGCCTGCACTCTAGAGCCCGCAAACCACAGCTACTGAGCCCGCATGCCACACTACTGAAGCCCGCGTGCCTAGAGCCTGTGCTCCACAACGAGAGAAGCCACTGCATTGAGAAGCCCGTGCACCACAACGAGGAGTAGCCCCCGCTCACCGCAACTAGAGAAAGCCTGCGTGCAGCAACGGAGACCCAACACAGCCAAAAATAAATAAATTGATAAATTTATTTTAAAAAATCATTGTTAATTCTGAATGCAAGAGCGGAATTGTGTGTGTGTTTTTATGAGTCCTTATATTTTATAGATAAGATACATACTGAAATATTTATGAATCAAATTACATATGCCTGGGATTTGTTTCAAAATAATTGGGGAGGGCTTCCCTGGTGGCGCAGTGGTTAAGAGTCCGCCTGCCGATGCAGGGGACGCGGGTTCGTGCCCGGGTCCGGGAAGATCCCACATGCCGCGGAGCGGCTGGGCCCGTGAGCCATGGCCGCTGAGCCTGCGCGTCCGGAGCCTGTGCTCCGCAACGGGAGAGGCCGCGACAGTGAGAGGCCCGCGTACGGCAAAAAAAAAAAAAATAATAATAATAATAATAATTGGGGAGTGGGAAAGAGTAGGGTAAAATGAGATTGACCATAAAGTAATGATTGCTAAAGCTAAGTAATAGGTATGAGGGTGCACTGTTTAAGATATGTTTAAAATTTTAGAAGTTAGAAAAGAAAAAAGAAAGGACAATAAAAGAAAGAAAAAGAAAAAGCAGAGTAGTTAAGAGTAAAGGCTCAGAGCCAAACTGCCTGGGGTCAACTCTTTTTTGTCATTATGAGCTATGTGATCCCAGGCAAGGGAGTCCAGACAATTACCTAAGCTTTTGGTGCCTCGGATTCCTGACCTGTAGAATGGGTTTAATACTAGCACCTCATGAGGTTGTGAGGATTAAATAAGCTAATACCTGGGAAGCAGTTTGCACCTTTCTGACATGAAGCAGATGTCCATAAGTGTTTACTATTATTATAATTATTATTAGATGTGCCGTCGCATTACCCTGGAGCAGGTTGTGCCATGGGGAGCACATCTGTGGTACCAGCGTGTGCTTTGCTTTCCTGAACCAGAACGGAGACCCCCATGGGCCTCCTAGGTGCCCAGTCTCCTCTAGACCAAGATGGCACACAGAATTTAGGCCATAATTTCAAAACCCTCTGCTCTCTGGCCTCATGGTGCTCTGGCTCCCCAATTCAATCTGCTTCCAGTAACATACAACCCTTTATCCATTCTTGTCTTTGTTCCTTTGCTTTTGTTGACATCTTTGGCTGAGAATGCCTTTCTTCCTTCTCTCCAAACCTTGGTCATCCTGGATGCCTTGATCCCATTCCTGTTTCCCAAAGAACCCTTCCCTGAATGAGAGGTTACTCTGACCTCCTCCTCCTCTGAGCTGCAAGTCATTTACTGCACATGCCATAAATCTAGCTTTCCATTATGTTCACTCGTGGGGTAGAGCCGGCTCACGCTGGCTCAAAAGAGAGCCTACTGTGCCACCTCTTCTCAACTCTTCCTTTGGAGACATCACTTTGGTAGCTTGAAATTGGCCGTGTCCATGTGGGGAGTATTTATAACACAGCAAATACTACAAACCAGGGATCCTTTTCCTTCCCTGTGAGCAGCTTGTTAAACATTTACCAGCACAGCAGTAATTATATCTACCCATAGCTATCTGCAATGGACTGAATGTTTGTGTCCCCCCTCCCAAAATTCATATGCTGAAATTCCAACCCCCAATGTGATGGTGTTAGGAGGTCGGGCCTTTAAAGGTGATCAGGTCATGAGAGTGGAGCCTTCATGAACAGGATTAGCACCCTTATAAAGAGACCCCAGAGAGTTGTCTAGTCCCTTTTCTGCCATGTGAGGACACAGTGAGAAGTCAGCAGCCTGCATCCCAGAAGAGGCCTCTCACCAGAAACCAACCATGCTGACTTCCAGCCTCTAGAACTGGGAAAAATAAATATCTGTGGTGCATAAACCACCCAGTATATGATAATTTATTATAGCAGCCTGAACTAAGACATTGTCCCTCTATCCGTCTGTGTCTCTACCCTGTGCCTTGCACTGAGTGACCCATAGAAGGCCTTCAATAGTTGTATAACTGCTGAATGCTACCTGTATTTTTTACCTTTCCTCCCAAGTTTAAAACACCTTAAAAGTAGAAATCGTGTCTCATTCTCCATACTGCCTAAGAGAGCAGTGCACGTAGTAGGTGGTCAGTAAAAACTCATTATCGATTGATTACAGAAAGAAGTTTAATAACATCCTTCAGTTTTAAGCAGAAGATCTACTTTTCTTTTTCTCTTTATGGTCGACAATACCCAGATACTCAAACCTAAGATGTGAGGGACAGTTTTACAACTCTTTAAAGTAAACCATAATCCTCTTTAAGCAGCATCTTTAAAGTCTTTGAACATCCCAACAAGGTTTCCTCTATGCCAAGCTATGATCACCTTGGGGGATTTATGGTGAGGTCCCTTCTCATAATTGCAGGGCTGGGCTTGAAGCAAAGTTCCTGTGCAAAGCTTTGCCTGGTTTGGAGGCTTTATTAATCTTGGCAAATGGGAATAAGGCCAGAAACCAGGGCTGCAGCTGAGGGCCAGGGGTCCCCTCCCTACTCCTTCAGACTAAGGCACAGGCACGGCCAGCTTCAGAGGGGTGGGGGAGAGGTGTCTCTCCCACATAAGGTCTCTGCCCCGTCCAGACCCTACACCTGGCCACACTCGGAAGTGGTGGGTGGCTGTCCCTTGAAGAGGCCATTCGCCTTTAATATTTTACATGAGGATTCTTTCTTTAATGTTTTCCCATGATGTATGGAATGTGCAGAGTTTATGAAAGAAGCAATTAAGTGGGCGGAACCTGTAAATCAGGCTGATATTTAAAAGTATGCTCATTTACTGCTATGCCATTATAATTATTCCACTCACCCTCTCCCAGCCCACTCCCCTCCCAATCCCATTGTCTCCTCAGGGGTGCAGGGTTTCTGGTTCTGATGCTTCCTCACCTCCCCCTCTGTGTACCTGAGCTTTGGAGATAATCGGAACTCAGGCTTCTTCTCCAGTGAGTGAAGCTGGCCTGCTCTTGTCTTTTCACCATATTGTCATAACCAGACTCTGCACGTTGCCTTCTTAAATGTTTATAACTCTGTTCCCTTCCATGAGCTCATCAAATTTCCTCAAATTCTTATACTATAGATGGGGCTTAATTGAAAGATTCCAGGTGCTGTGTAAAGATTAAGGGCTTTGGAGGTGGAGGAGCCTTTCAAACTCCATCACCTTCCAAAGTGGGACTCTAGGGCTGTTGTCTGACCTCTTTGAGCTACGGTTTTGTCACCAATGAAACGGCAAAATAGGGAGAATTATACCTTCCAGAGAGAGCTGTTAAGGCATTCAAGTGGAGTCATGTGTTTGCACTTTTATCTGTTGGGATAGGGAATGATAACTGCCATACAAACTCTGAAGTCCCAGTGGCTTAATTGAATGGAAGCTGATTTCTCGTTCGCATAAACTCCAATTGACAATGGAGCGGGCGGCCTTCCACGTGGTGACTCAGGTACTCAGGCTGCTTCCATCGAGTTATTCCCTCGAATCCGAGGACCTTGGAATCTTCCACAGAGCCCTCTGCAGATGAAGGACAGAAGATGTGGAGGTTAGGATCAAGCCTCAAGTTACACACGTCACTTCTGTCTGCATTCCACTGGGCAGATCAGACACCTGGCCTCCCCTAACTGCAGAAGAGGCTAAGGATGCTATTTAGCTGTATCCAGGAAGAGAAGAAAATAGGACTAAGCGAACTTGTAGCACTGTCTCTGCTACGGCATCCAAAAAATGTTCTTCCCATCTGCAAATGGCTAAGCACGTAGCTCAGAGGATCAGCCCAATAATCCAAGATGACAAAGCCAGGAAGTGTAAAACTAGGACTCAAAGCCAAGTCGTCTGACTCCTGGAGACTTCTCTCTGGGTACCTTATGCACTGTCACACGGAGGGCAAATGGGATGTATTTCATATACACGCTCTTGTCAGTTGCTAGTGGGTGGGGAAGTGCTGGGTTGAAAGGATTCTGAGGCGATGCTGTTATTGATTAGTTATGTCTGCTATGGGTTCAGAAGCAGGGAGTAGCATCGTTGTCACTGCTGTTCTATTCTCGAACATCCACTCTAAAAGTGCATAATCCCGGTGTACAGTTCTCTTCAACTCCCTTCCCAAGTAGTCAGAAGTTCATAGTTCTGAATATGGCATCCTTTCCTAGTACTCTACTAGCACTGTAAATGGACCTCTCCATCTTTAACCCAGAAGAGTAACTAAAGCTGGACAACCTCACAGACTGAGGCAGACCAGTGAGAGAACCATAATCCATAAGAGGTCTTCACCCATGACATTCACTTTCTACCTCTACACCTTTGCCTGTGCTGCCCTTGCTGGCTAGGATGCTCTTTTTCATTCTACACTTTTCCACCTACCAAAATCTAAAAGGTATCCTAACATCCAATTCAAATGTGAACTCCTCCTTCAGAAATTTTCCTGCTAGTATTAACATAGTTAATTAAAATTCCCTTCCCCTGGGAAGAACCTATTTGGCTCTTACCATCCTCTGCCTAGTATTATCACGGTTATGTTTATCTCTTTCTCCCTTAGACTGCAGGATCCTTGGGAGCAGGAAACATCTTGTCTTTATTGCCTTTCTTGCCCACCCTAGTCCACTTCCCATTCCCAAACACACATGCACACCCACATGCAACCAGTCACTTGGGAAGTGTCAACAAATATTTGTGTAATGGAAAGACAGCTGGGTGGATGGTGGGTGGGTGGGTTGTCCCCTGTGCCCCGACAATTATATCCATCAGGACGTAGAGTCTGAGAGAGGCCACCCTCTGAAAGGAAACTCTTCCAACTGCAATTTGCTCTTTTACGTAGACTTGGCCTATGGTTAATGGAGATGTGATGGAAATTTACTGGAAACCCAGCAGTAGTAGCCCCTTTAGCCAGACAATCTCATGCCATGGAGAGGAAACAAGCTTAGAATAAGGTAAACCTATTCTGGAATAGCAGCCCTGCCGTTTACTCCATGACCTCTAATTATTCACCTCTCAGAAGCCCAGCTTTCTCACCTGTAAAATAGGGATCATATCTATAGTACATGGTTGCTGTGAGGTTTAAATGAGATAAAATATGCCTATTTCATAGCACCGGGCTTTGTACTCAGTCAAGAGCAGTTAATATTATTATTACTGTAGATATTATTATCCTGCTGATGTGAACAATGGAACACATTAGCAGGTGTCTGCTCAAAGTGCCCTTTGCCAGACACGGACAGCTGTAGCAGTCTGCTGAGTGCCTCTTCACTCTTGTGCTTTCTTCTAAGGGCAGCATCAAGATTCTCTAGCCCGATGGGTGATGGGGTCCAGTTTAAGGGTTTGTCTGACATTTATTCAGTCAATGTTTGTTAAGAACCATATTTACGTCGAGCATTGCACTAGATGCTGGGGAAAATAGCAATGGAAGGAAACAGAATCCCTGTCCACCAGAGCTTACAGAGTGGGGAGAGGCACTGGACAGAGGGCTGTATAAACATTATCCGTGGTAGTGTAGTCCTAGATGAGGGATCAAAACACGTGACCAGAGCTCCAACGTGCTGCCATGTGACCTTCACCAGGCGGCTTCATCCCTCTGAGCCTGTGCTTCCTTTTCAACCTCCTTTGCTCTGAGGGAGGTTGCCAGGATCACATGAGAGCTTCCATTTGTGGCAAGAACTTTGGAAAGAAAGAGACTCCTGGGAAACCAAGGGATTCAGAAGACCCCTCTGAATATAGCCCTTTCTTGTAGGATATTTTTCCAGCAGAGTTTCCAACCAGGTGTCCCCTCTGAGAGCCAGCAAGCTTGGGTGTACAGAGAACCCCTCCCAGGGAGAAATGGATGTTCCTTTTCCTTATCACGAGCTTTGCCCCCTTAATGGCCGGCCGTCCTGGGCAGTAGGACCTGCTGTAGAATTGCTGCTCCAAGTTATCTTTCCTTGACTGTGTGGGCAGATGCTCTATCTTTGACCTTATCATCTCATCCCTTCCCATGAAGGTCATTTCCCACCTGGCACTTAGCTGCCAGGGAGCTGAAGATGGTGTGTTTCTGTTTGCATGGTGTGTGTGTGTGTGTGCACGCATGTAGGACATGGGTTTGCTTTTATAAATTAGCTCTGCTGAGAATTTCATCTGCAGAGCTTCGGCTGGGCATGGTGCATGCTCAAGGATGTTCTGAATGCAGGGGATTTGTGGACATGGTCCTCAAACAATGACAATAACGGCAGCAGCAATAATAATGACTTCCATAAACAGCTCTTAAATCCTCACTCTTCCGTGGGTCCAAATTTCAGGTCCTTGTCTTACTTACTTGGCAACTCAACAAGGCAAGTAATGCTATTGCTCCTTTATGTGCATTATCTCAGTGAATCCCCAGGACACTACATAAGATGACAATATAGTGGATATCATTTACAGAGCACTTGGTTTGGAGTGAGCACTGTTCTCTACATTTTATGTCTTAACCCATATAATGTCCTATAACATCCCCATTTTGCAGATGAGGAAAGTAGAGCACAAAAAGGAGATGCAATTTGCTAGACTACCGACCTGCCAGTGGCAAGCTGGTAAATCCCAGAGGAGTCTGACTCAGAGCTACACTTGTAAACTCCACCCAGGCTGTCACTCCATAAGAGGACATCTCTCTGCCCTGGGTGTTTACTTTCTGGAGGCTTGGTGGGGGTGGGGTCGGGTGTCCAGGGTCTCCTTGGGTAAAAAAGATAAACTCTTTTTATCTGTGCAGTAGGAATATCTCTGTCATTTTTCCTAATATCTATCTAATACATCTGCCTTTTCAAGGCACTTTCTGATCACATCTCATTCTTCCTCCTCTACTTTCCCTCTTCACAGTTGGGTAGGCTGGGTTAAGTGTGTCCATTATACAGATTCTGAGAGCAAGTTTAGTATTGGTCCACCTTGCGATCTCGTTCAAATGTAGATTCTGCTTTGGCCATTCTGGGCAGGGGCCCAAATATGTCTAACCTGCTCCCAGGAGTGCTGAGGCTGCCCTTCTGGGACCACACACTGAGGAGTGAGGGTTTCCACTCATTCCCCTTCACCCTGCCTCGTGTGCAGCCTTCTGTGAGCTGTCTCTATCCAGGGCTTACAGGGCTTCCTGACGTTTTCCTTAAATCCAGCTCTTGACTCCAGCAGGTCCAGCCGATGGGGACGGGGATTGCTGACCTTGTCACTGGGTGAGTCAGAAAAGCCAGAAGACCTCTCCTGGGAAGGCAAGGGCAAAGGAGGCAGAATACTCTCGATGCCCCACGCCCCCGGGTCTTGTCACACCTCCAGACATCATCTCTCTGGCGAGCTCTTTCCACTTTGGATTTCCACTTTAAAGCACAAGTGGTCACCTTCAGGTCAGTTTTGAATCCTTCCCTAGGTAACTGGCCTCAATGAGGTGAGGGCTGGACAATTATACAGCCGCAGGGCCGCCCCTCCCCTGGCCTCATACCTCAGACAGAGCTCATTTTATTTCTGGTTTTATGGGGTGCATTTATTGTTGGCCTTTGGGCTTTTGGTGTCTCCTATGCCCAGTATGGGGGTTTTATGTGGATACTAGGTCCAATTGACCTTTAGAAAGGTTCTGCTTTTAATTCAGCTTTTTTCTCTAGTTGAGCGTGGGGCTTCAGCATTTTAGTGCTTGAAAAATAAACACTTATGGGCTTCCCTGGTGGTGCAGTGGTTGAGAGTCTGCCTGCCGATGCAGGGGACATGGGTTTGTGCCCTGGTCCGGGAGGATCCCACATGCCGCGGAGCGACTGGGCCCGTGAGCCATGGCCGCTGAGCCTGCGCGTCCGGAGCCTGTGCTCCGCAACGGGAGAGGCCACAACGGTGAGAGGCCCACGTTCCGCAAAAAAAAAAAAAAAAAAAAAGATGCTGAGGATATAGGGGCAACCAAGGCAAACACACTCTACGCTCACAGAGTCTATAGTCTCACCTAATTAATTATTAAATTACAATTACGGGAACTGTTATGAGAGGAGAGCACATAACAGTGGCCTGACCCATATGGAACTGTGTGTTTCTTGAGTCCAGGCACCAAGTTTTCTCTCTTTGAGCTAAGGGGTGATTTTGGCCTTCCTATAGAACAAGAAACGTGCTATAATTGACAGAATCCTGGGATAGCCCGTTAGTATCCCCTTCTTCTGCACAAATAGAAACCATGGATTCACCCCACCCCACCCCTCTCTTACTCCCTGTGCCAAGTATGCATTGTGGCCTCTCAGCCCATATTCATTCCTCTGTTTGCTCTGTCCCTCTGGAGCCAAAAGCCTGCAAACTGTATCACCTAGATCCCCTTGCCCACTGGGTACCAGGAGGCAGCATTCTCAATAGGGTGGCAGGCAGAGAGAAGCCAGAAGCTTGTCTGCTTCTAGTGACACCTCAGAAAACAGTAGTGGCAGTGACTCTTTTCTTTTTACTTTTAGTATTTTTTATTTTATTTTATTGAAGTATATTTGATTTATAATGTCCTGTTAGTTTCAGGTGTACAGCAGTGATTCAATTATATATATACACATATATAGTAGGGTGTATATGTCAATCTCAACCTCCTAATTTGCACAACATCAGCATCTGGGTTTACAGTAGCATCTTAACAGCATCTCCACTGGTATTAAGGTCAACTGCGTAGGTCACTGGTTAGCACCATAAACTTGTGCTTCCAGTAACATGAACAGTGAATTTGGGCTCATGGGCTCCATCCCAGAGGCAGTAACAGGTTCGCAGTGTCCAGGTAACATCTGTTTTGCTATTCCAGCTTTTCCCAAAACGTTGTAACTAACACCGTGAACTAAATTCCTCTGAGCTTAAAGTTTTAAAGTGGTTCCTCTTTTTTTGACAGGACATAGACTGATAACTCATCAGCACCACAACCATTTGGCCACCAACTCACCAATTCCTATCACATACGCTTCTTAAGCATCTTTAAAGTCTACCTTTCCTCCATCCCCACTGTCATTCCCATGTGCTTGGTCTGAAATGTATTTTCTGTACTATAGCTAGTGCAACACAATTGGCATTCTCTAAGTGCTAGTTTCTCTCTTTCTTTCTTTCTGTCCTCCCACCTATCTTCACAATTTTTCTGTAAATTGGAAACTGATATAAAATATAAAGTTTAATTTATAAAGTGAAAAAAAGATTTTTTTCAGACAAACAAAAGCTAGGAGGAGACTCATGCTATAAGAAATGTTAAAGTAAGTCCTTCAGGCAGAAAGAAGGTGGTACCAAATGGGAATATGTATTTACACACACACACAAATTCAGATTTCCAGAAATAGTAACCACATGGATGAATAAATAAGATTTTTTTTGTTATTTAAGTATCTTTAAATGGTAACTAATTCTTCATGTGAAAATTAATAATAATGTAACAGAAGGTTTATAGCCTATATAGAAATATATAAAATGTATGGTAATAATAGCACAATGACTGAGCAAGGAGAAATGAAGGTAAGTTATTCAAAAGCTCTTTTATGCTACATGACTTGGTATAATATTACTTAAAGGTAGATAGTGATAAGTTTAAAATGCAGCATAAATTTTAAAGCAACCAGTAAAATAACAAAACAGTTATAGTTAATAAACCAACAAAGGAGATAAAGAAGGAATCATAAAAAGTACTTAATGCAAAACTACTGGAAGAAGAAGGAAAAAAGAACAATGAATAAATGAAATCAGTAGAAAGCAACTAGAAAGATAGTATATTTATATGAATTATGTCAATAATCATATTAAATGTAAATGATCTAAACACTAATTAAAAGGCAGAGATTGTCAGGTTAGATGAACAAGCAAGAAGCAACTATATGCTGCCTACAGTAATTGCACTTTATAGACATAAATAGGTTAAAAGCAAAAGGATGGGGAAAATATGCCATGCTAACAGTTATCAAAAGAAAGCTGTAGTGGTTATATTAATACCAGGAAAAGTAGATTTCAGAGCAAAGAATATTACCAAACACAAGAAAGTAACTTTGTGATGATAAAGGGGTAATTTCATCAGGAAGACTTAGCAATCTTGAGAGTTTATACATTTAGTAGTAGGGGTTCAAAATAGATGAAGCAAAAACGGATAAAACTGCAAGAAAAAAAAAGAGATCCACAGTAACATTTGGAGAGTTCAATAATTCTTAATAATTGATACAGCAAGTAGAGAGAAAATCAGTAAGGGTATTTTAACAGTACCATTAACCAACTTGATCTAATTGATTTTATAGAAAACTATACAACAAAAGTAGAATTCACATTGTTTTCTAGTGCATATGGAATGGTTAACAAGATAAACCATAATCTCCCAAAACGGATTTACTTATAATTTGGCACACAAACTCTGAGTATTTTTACCTTTGTGTTTTTTCACATGGTGTTCCTTTGGCATGAAGTACCCTTCCTGCATACCCATCCTCACCTCCCTGACTGACTCCTGTTCATCTTTCAAAACTGCTCAGCCATTACCTCCTTTATAAGGGCTTCCTCAACTACCCCCTTCTCTTCTGCATGATTGTAATACTTTGTGCATATATTTATCTTTGCTTGTGTCATAGTATATGAAATTATACGTATCGTTTTAATGCTTCTCCCACTAGATTTTAAAGACAAGATTTAGGATAAAAATTACATTACTATAATTAATAGCATATGCTATAATTTACTTATTAACAAGAAGTGTTGTTTATGGAATACCGATTATTTGCCAAACACAAATATGTGTTTTTTTTAATGTAGAGAATGTTAAGAAACCTTTATTTATAACTGTTATGTGTTGGACTCTGGGATACTATATAGAAAGTGCCCTCCAAAATACATTTGGAAGGAGGTCCTAAAGGCAAGACGATGTGACTCTGCTAAATGACTTTTATTTTGTAGACTCACAAATCACTGTAATTTTCCAAATCAAACCAGGCAGTGTAAGGATGACATTTGTTCCCACACACTAAGGAAATCATCTGAGTATTAAGAAACTTATAGCAATTTACTGTCTTTCTGCAACTTTTACTTCCAATAACATTACAAGGTAAGGATGTTGACTATGTCCTGGTATAGACAGTTTCTTGGTTGGCTCCAATCAGAACTATCTTTTAGTGAGGGAGCTAATGAAGCAAGAACCATTCTCTGACTTCTTGTGCCATCAATGAGAATAAATTACCCCATTCAACAGGGAAGAATATTTTTCATTCATCAATTCTTGCAGCTATCCAATAATCTGCATTGCCTCTTGCACTTAATCTTTCATTTCAGAAGGAGAAAGTATCCTCACAAAGGGACACCCATTGTGCATCTCACAAACTTTGCATTTGATTTATCTGTGGCAAGCCAAGGAGAAAAACCAGATTTTTCATCAAGCATGCCCTTAAATTGTCTGAATCCTTGTCAACAGCATCATTCTCACAAGGAAAAAGCAGTGATTTGATATAGGATGCAGGCCTGGGTGGTTAGTAGCATTATCCTAATGTCCTTTTTGGCTTGACTAGGTGGATCAAAAAGTTTGATTCACTTTTCTTGCTGCAGAATCCTATATAATTGGACTAGAAATGAAAACCATTTTTCTTCCTCGGTCAGGGAAAAATAAAAACATTTGCCAAGTCATTATATATAACAGATTGTAGTGAGAAGGTACTTAGGAAAATGCCCAAGGCAGGCAGTTACAACACAACACGAAGACAGCAAAACCTAACTGGCATGAAAAGGGAAATTTACCATGTCTTCTCTGATGATGACACCATTGAGGGTTTCCCACTTAGAGAGCCAGCAAAATGACTGACATGTAAATTGTCATCATAGAAGTCCAGGGAGCATTAATACCTGCTGCTTAGAGCAGATTTCCTACTTCAGTTAGGTTCTTGTGAGACCTTATGGAAAACTCTTTCCTTTGTAAATTCATGGCCATTGAGGTGGCTAGATCTGATGGTCCCAGGAACATGTTCAGGCACATGGAACACTGAATTTTCAAACCAAAAGCCATGGTGGGAGGAGCATAATGAAAATAAGCCTAATGTGTACAAATCAAGGTCAAGGATGACAAAGGTCAAGCTAGTAGTTTCCTTCTTGGTTTCCCTTCCACAGACAGACTATTTGGTCAGGTCCTTTCTACTAATCAAATTGTGTTTATCACATGATCATTAGGTTGTTTTCCCATTTATAATTCCAACTAGAACTCCAGCTCCATGTTATAGTTAAGCACTGTCAACTTCTCCTGAGTAAATGTGGTGTCCCTCCCTCCTTCATTCCTTTCCCCCCCTCCTGAGACCTTTATGGTTTGTAGGCCACAAGCCCACTGTCTTCATGGAACAAAACTGGGAATGAAGAAGCCCCAGGTTCTGATGCTAAAAGGGAAATTTACTTCATTTCTACGTGCCTTTATTTCAAATAAGACTAATAATTTTTCACAAGACTGTGAGGTTCCAGAGGGCAAGAACATCAGCATTTTGGCTTGCTAGCACCTAACACAACACCTGGCACACAGTAGATGCTTAATAAATATTTCTTAAATAATTCTGCATTTACCTCATCTCAGGATGTTTCATGAGAGCATAAAGTACATGAAATCACTTTGAAAATTTAAGAACATTGGAAACAAATATAGTCATTTTCAATGCCTGCAGCTAAAGATCTGAGTCTTCACAGTGAACGAGAGAAAAACTAAAGACATTAATAGATCAGAAAGTGTTAGAAGTAGAAAGATCTATTAAAAAAGTAAAATAGTCCACTTGTTTTCCAGCTCCTGATTGTCTGGATAGATAGGAAAACCAAGGCTTGAGGAAATGTATAGTTGTTGTTACTAGTAACACCTAATATTTATTGAATATCTTCTATGTCCCAGCACTATTCTAAGTACTTCATACATTTCATCTCACTTAAACCTTACAGCAACTCCATAAGGTGGACACTGTTATTACCATTCTATTTAACAAAGAAATCACAGAGAGGTTAAGAAATTTGACCAAGGTTACCCAGCTAGTAAGAGGACCAGCCGGGATGAATATTTTAATCAGAAAGAGATGGAAACATGCCTCAAGTAAGAGTCATGGTTATGATATTTGTTTTTCTCTTTCTGACTTTTACTTCACTCTGTATGACAGTCTCTAGGTCCATCCACGTCTCTACAAATATCGTATATTAACGCATATATGTGGAATTTAGAAATATGGTACAGATGAACCTGTTTGCAAGGCAGAAATAGAGACACAGACATAGAGAACAAACGTATGGACACCAAGGGAGGAAGGGGGTGGGGGTGGGGGATGAATTGGGAGATTGGGATTGACATATATACACTAATATGTATAAAATAGATAACAAATGAATTATCTACAGTTCCTGCTGTATAGCACAGGGAACTCCACTTTGCTGTACAGTAGAAACTAACACAACATTGTAAAACAACTATACCCCAATTAAAAAACAAAGTCATGTTTACATACATTTCTATCAAATATAATGATTTACTGGAGCTAGATTTTCTAAATCAACATAATTATGGTCTATCAGTAATGGCAGAATTCTCCAGTTCCAGTTCCTATGAGTATGTCAGAATTAAGACCTCTGAGCAAGATTCCAACCTCATCAATCATTAGAATCAGTTCTGTTGCTTTCCTGAGAAAGAAATATTTTCACAAATGTCACTTGCACAACTCAGTTTTTGACACTAAAAGTCGGTTACATCATTTCACAATAAGATGATACCAGATGCCATTGAAGTCTAAGTATCTTTTCTCCTCAATTTTATAGTCAGATCTGACTGGAAATTCCTGGGCAATTAATTCAGCCATTTGAACCTCAGTTTCCTTATCTGTAAGATGGGAATAAACATACACACATCTGTAAGGTGGGAATTAGCCTACTATGTTGCTGTGAAGATGCAGTAAGGCAATGTAAAACCTGTAAATGATATCTATCATAAGGAACTCAAAGTATGTCCCTAAATCCCATTTAGAAAGCATTTGAAGTTACTTGGACAAGGCTTAGGCTTATCATATCCCTTTTCCGGTCAGAAAAAAAATTAAATATTTCAAGGAAATACTCACTGTTTTAAGTACTTCAAAATTTGAAGTATTATAAAATTAGATGTTATTGCATACTTTTACCTTTTATGATAATAGTGTCCAATGGCAACCACCTGAATATTCTTTATTTGTGTGGTTTCAGGCATACCTTGTGACTCTGTTCCAAGTGAATTTATTTTAAACCATATTAAAATGCAGATTTTCACTCACTGGGGCTGTACTCCCCCACAATCCATTCAGATTGGTGAGGTTTTAAAACAAATCAAATAATCCTTAAGAGTACATCACCACCCACTTAGCACACACTTAGCAGCTGCCATATTGTTGACATGAGCCTGGCGATGTGCTCACAGAGAGCGAGCCATGAAAACGTGATTTCAGGGACCTTATGATCTACGACAAACATGCTGACGTTTAAGAACAAATCAGGACTATAGGATGTTCTCATATATGTGTGTGTGCATTTATGTGTGTTTGTATATGTGAGTGTTTATTTGTGTGTATATGCATATACATAGTGAACATGTATGTGTGTAGTGAATATATATACATACATATAAACACAAGCATATTTTTGTTTTTTTAATAAAAGTTAAATCATGCTGTGCAAACTATTCTGTAACCTGCACTTGTCACTTATCAATCTGTTTTTAGAGGGACTGTCTCTTGCTTTTTTTTTTTTTTTTTTGCGATACGCGGGCCTCTCCCTGCTGTGGCCTCTCCCGTTGCAGAGCACAGGCTCGGACGCGCAGACTTAGCGGCCATGGCTCACGGGCCCAGCCGTTCCACGGCATGTGGGATCTTCCCAGACCGGGGCACGAACCCGTGTCCCCTGCATCGGCAGGTGGACTCTCAACCACTGTGCCACCAGGGAAGCCCCCTGTATGTTGCTTTTATTAATTGGGATCTTTGGACCGAAGAAAACAATTGATGTGTAAGTTAGGTTTTCATTACTGAGTTAGTTGTACAGGAAAGATTTAGTTGAGGGGAAAAGAGTTTGAGATGGAGAAAACAGAGAATAGGAATAAAAATGGTTTTCAACAAGACAATGACATTTTATAACAGAAGCAGGGAGAGAGATAAAGGTTAAGGGACTAAATAACAGCCTTCGAAGCAATAAGTCAATTCCATGCCCACAACCAGAATCCAAAGCTGAGTTGACTAGTTTAAAACAGTATCAGAGGTTTCACATATGAACTCTGACCTCACCAAGGAAGTAACTAGGTGGCAAGCATGGGACCCATCCTTCTAACAGTCCTGGACTGGGACCACTGTGCCTGTGACAAATATGCCAGAGAGGAAGGGAATGGGGCAATGAGGGAGAAGAAACTTGCCATTTCTTGTCAGTGAACACAGTGGAAATGGGTTAAGTTAGCTCAGAAAAACCTCGAATCCCTTCTGCACTAATTGTGTTTCAGTATCGAGAAGGAGATGGGATATTGTGGCTCTCTGTTGGCTTCCACTATTAGCTGAAAAAGAGCCAGAGAATTTTTTTAATAGAGACTCTTCTGTAAAGAAAGCGGGGAAACAATAGCTAGCTGTCACAGCCAGCTGATATCTGCCTTTGATCAGCCAAATGAATGTTGCAGGCATTTCTTATAGAAAGGAGATTGCTTATCGATCTATATCAAAATATGCATGCTAATCCCAGGCAGCAGAGAGTATTTTCAAGTAGAGTTAATAATCTGATTGCTGCCCTGTCTGGAGCAATTCTCTGAACTCGGAGCTCTAATCAGTCTAGGGTCTTGCAGTCAAATATACTTTGCTGTTTAAATTTGGATTTGTGACATTGATTGAGGAGCCCTTGTAAAGGTGTTGACAAATCAAATTGTTTGCTCCTGTAGTGTTTTGCCAGAGATCAAGTCCAAAGTAATACGCAGTGAATTTGTTCATTACTAGTAGGGTGAAAGGAATGATAAAATTCACCAGCATCATTATCACAGACCCAAGCCCAATAAAAGATATGTTCTGTCTGAAGGAAATATAGTTTTGTGGGTGCTCCAGTGAGTTATACTGGGGTATAGTATACCTCTATAGTATATAGTATATAGAGGTGGGGTAGCCCTCCTAGACCGGGAGGATATTAGATATGTTTTAAGAAAGATAGGCAAATAAGTGTATTCCATATTTGAGATCAGAGCACTTTGTTTATTTAGTTGGCAAAGAAACAGAAAAGATGGACAGATACTGGAAGAAGTCCTTCACCACCCAGACCTGTGTAGGGTAAGAGGCTTCATCCACAAAAAGAGGAAGTGACAAAGGGGAAAAGCATCTAGGCCCCCAAGTTTGATCCCTGCTTAAGGTGAGGATTAGTGGACCATCTTTACTTGTTCCCAGAAAGGACCAGAACCAGCATGAGAGAAAGTAGCTTCAATAAGTTCTATAGGTCCTCATACCCCTCTATCTGCTCTGAGGCTGACTTGGCAAGTGCTTTATGGATAGATGGAATGCAGGGGACTCTTTGAGGATGGGTTCTCCCAAAAGTAGACCCTGAGACAAGAATGTGAGTGCAAGTAAGTCATTTATTTTGAAGATGATCCCAAGAAGCACTGGTAGGGGAATAAGGAAGTGAGATGGAAGAGGAAGAAACCTAATACAGGATGCATTAATGAGCAGGTCATTGCCATGGGCACTGGGGGTCAGCCCTGCTGGGGACTCTGAAACAGCAGCAAAGTGAAGAAGAGAGAGAAGCTGACCTTGTGGGAGACAGCTCCTTGTGGGAGCTGAGGGAGGGGAGAAGCTCCTCCTGGAGCACTGGGGCTTTGATCACTGCATTGGGCTGGACATTTGAATTACTGAAATGCTACTGCTTTTGTTAGTGGATGCGATTTGGGGTTGGGGGTGGTTAGGAAAGAACTAGCCTACTGCCTGGGCTTGTGGTAACAGATTGATGTGGTTTTATATTCTACCTTTTCACATCATATTGCCACAACCAATAATAGTACCACTAATCACAGTTTTATCTGCTAACATTTACTGCATAACTTTCATCTGTCAAGCGCTTTTTTCTGTATTTAAATGCACTATCTTGATTTTACTCATTTAATTTATGAGTACATCATGTAATCTAATTAGTAAAGTCAGTCCTCTTGGTCAAAGCAACCATGTAAGTCAGACTTGCTTTCTCAGAAAAGTCTGGCTTCTTTTTTCCCCCAACTTTATTTTCAATACATACATAGTATGTGTTTATATGTTTCCAAAGTGAATAAGTAAATAAATAAATACACTATCTTTGTGGGGTTTGTTTTTTGCATCTGCAGATTGTAAGCCTGTAGTGGATCTAAAATGACTTACTGGGTCACCTGTGAAAGAGAAAAAGACAAAGCAGAATAGATTCGAATAGTTTACAATGGAGTGGAAAATATCAAAGTGTATCGTCCATTGCAAGGATTATCTTTGCTAATGAAGGCTTTGTGTCAATGGTGTGTGAGTGTGTATGCACATGTATGCACATTAGGTCACAGTGTAAAATATATTTCTCCTTGTAACTCAAGGGCAGTTAGAGGAAGACTGAGTTTTCTCATTTAAATCTTGAGGTTGACGTAGTTACCCCCCATTTTACAGGTGAGAAAACTGAGATTCCAAGATGTTAAATAACCTACACAAGTTCACACAGCAAGAAAGTGACAGGGCCAGGGTTTAAACTCATCCACAGAATGTTTGCTCTCCCCAATAGCAACCATAACCCAGTCAACTCTTTACAGCAAAGAAAATGTAAACCCTGTAACTTTCAGAGAGCCTGCATTGGGAAGCCTCCAGGACCATCTGCTCCTCCAGAAGGCTTGCAACTGTTCTTTTCATGTTTGTAAGGAGAGTTTGGTAACAAAACCCATTTAATATCAAACTGGAAGACAGCAGAGTGCTCCTTGGCTTTGTAGCATTGTTGATGTCGCCTTAATTTATAACATGGCAAATGGTTAGGCAGATGGCATTTAATATATTCCCAGACATAAACATGAGGCTTAAGTTGTATATGGTATATGTTCCTGAGCTTCCATAAACTCTGTAGGGGGTAAGGCTATCTCTTCCCTCCACCTCCCATTTCTGCCCATGAGCGGTGTTAACCATTCAGAGACATGGGCAGGATGTACAGAATTGGCCCAACTCCTAAGAAGAGTTACGAAGTGACTTAGGTGACGGGCTTTCCAACTCACCCCAAACAGCACTGGCCTTGACTGAAATAGTTCATGTCGGCAAAAGGCAAGGCAACTGACACATGACAGAAGGATACTGGTCTTAGGAATCTAAGACACCTGGGGCTGGGCTATATCCTACATCTCACAAGTCATGTCACTGTTTTTTAATCAACAGGCTTTATTTTTTAGTATAGTTTTAGATTTACAGGAAAAATGAGCAGGTAGTATAGGCTGTTCCCATATTAACACACACACACACACACACACATACACACACACACACAGAGTTTCCCCTATTATATTACCACATCTCATATTAGTGTGGTATGTTTGGACAATTAATGAACCAATAGTGATACATTATTATTATTAACTAATATGGTTTATTCAGATTTCGCTTGTTTTCACCTGGTGTCCTTTTTCTGTTGCAGAATCCCATTCAGGATTCCATGTTACATCTGGTTGTCCTGTCTCCTTAGACTCCTTTTGGCTTTGACAGTTTTTTCAGACTTTCCTTGTTTTTCTTGACAGTTAACAGTTTTGAGGATGACTGATCAGATATATTGTAGGGTGTCCCTTGATTAGAATTTGTCTGATGTTTTTCTCATGATTAGATTGGGGTCATGGCTTTGGGGAAAGAAGATCACAGAGATAAAGTGTCATTTTAATCACATCACATCAAGGATACATACAATCAACATGACTTATTGCTGTTGATGTTGACCTTGGTCACCTGGCTCAGGCAGTGCTTGTCAGGTTTCTCTACTATAAAGTTACTATTTCCCCCTCTTTCTATACTGCCCTCTTTGGAAGGCAGTGTGTAGCCCCCGCTTAAAGGCTGGGGAGTTATGTCCCCCTCCTTGAGGATGAAGTATCTACATAATTTATTTGGAATCTTTCCTCATGGCAGATTTAGCTCTTCTCCATTTATTAATTTACTCATTATTTATTTATATCAGTATATACTCATGGATATTTATTTTATACTTTGGGTTATAAACCAATACTAGTTTATTTTTTGGCTCAAATTGTTTCAGCTTTGACCACTGGGTGCTATTTCAGTTGGCTCCTGTGCCCCCTTGACATATGTCCATCGATGTGTTGGGGTTTCTTTTTTGTTGTTTGTTTGTTTTTTAGCACTTCCTTACCTTCTGGCAATACATGATGCTCCAGGCTCATCTTGTTTATTTCTTCTCCCAGTCCAAGAATCAGCCATTGCTTTAAGAAGCCCTGGTTACTTTAATTGGAAGATGGTTTTAGAAACCAAGATCTGGACATTAGCTGGGTTTGACACTACTGGGGTGTCATTGCATCTGAACTCTCTAAGCTGACAGGGCAGAGGAATATATGTGTATATATTAACCCATGTATATACATGTAGCTATAAGTATTTCTCTATGTAACCATCTCTATTTTAAGATAAACATGAGTTCTTACTGGTATCTTTAACTCATCCATTACCGCATGGATCATTATGTAAATTCCCACCAAGATGTTGAAATACCTGCCTCCCTCCATCTGCCACCCATTTAATGAATTGTTCAATCCCAATATACATGTATAGCATTATCAGAATTGTTAACCTGTACCCCCATTGGAAACAGCTTTATCAATGAGAGTACAGTGCTTATGTGAAGTTCCTTTTGCTTTTAGTCTTACAGACTCCATTTCCAAAGTGACTTAGAGCAACACCTTTTCCCCCATTCCCTTCAAAGAGGTTGTTTCATACATTTATTATACAATAAGATTCTCTTTTTACAGTCTGCAATCTTTCCTGGGATCCCCTGACATCCTAAACAATTTTTTCAAATTGTTATACATTAAGGTTGACACTTTGTGCTTTAAAGTTCCATGGGTTTCTACAAATGTGTGATGTCATGTATCCACCATCACAGTATCATACAGAATATTTTTACCACTGTAAAAATCCCCTGTGCTTCATCTATTCACTTCTCTCTCCTCCCCACCAAACTCTTGGCAATCACTGACCTTTTTAGTATCTCTATTATTTCACCTTTCCCTGAACGACATATAATTGGAATCATACAGAATATAGCCTTTCAGAATGGCTTCTTTCACTAAACAATATACTTTTAAGTTTTCTCCATATCTTTATGTGGCTTGATGGCTCACTTCTTTTTTTTTTTTCTTTAACATCTTTATTGGAGTATAATTGCTTTACAGTGTTGTGTTAGTTTCTGCTGTATAACAAAGTGAATCAGCTATATGCATATGTATATCCCTATATCCCCTCCCTCTTGCGTCTCCCTCCTACCCTCCTTATCCCACCCATTTAGGTGGTCGCAGAGCACTGAACTCATCTCCCTGTGCCATGCAGCTGCTTCCCACTAGCTATCTATCTTACATTTGGTAGTGTATATATGTCAGTGCCACTCTCTCACTTCGTCCCAGCTTACCCTTCTCCCTCCCCGTGTCCTCAAGTCCATTCACTACGTCTGTGTCTTTATTCCTGTCCTGCCCCTATGTTCATCAGAATCATTTTTTTTTAGATTCCATATATATGTGATAATATACGGTATTTGTTTTTCTCTTTCTGACTTACTTCACTCTGTATGACAGACTCTAGGTCCATCCACCTCACTACAAGTAACTCAGTTTCATTTCTTTTTATGGCTGAGTAATATTCCACTGTATATATGTGCCACATCTTCTTTATCCATTCATCTGTTGATGGACACTTAGGTTGCTTCCATGTCCTGGCTATTGTAAATAGAGCTGCAATGAACATTGTGGTACATGACTCTTTTTGAATTATGGTTTCCCAGGGTATATGCCCAGTAGTGGGATTGCTGGGTCATATGGTAGTTCTATGTTTAGTTTTTGAATGGACCTCCATACTGTTCTCCATAGTGGCTGTATCAATTTACATTCTCACCAACAATGCAAGAGGGTTCCCTTTTCTCCACACCCTCTCCAGCATTTATTGTTTGTAGATTTTTTGATGATGGCCATTCTGACTGGTGTGAGGTGATACCTCACTGTAGTTTTGATTTGCATTTCTCTAATGATTAGTGATGTTGAGCATCTTTTCATGTGTTTGTTGGCAATCTGTATAACTTCTTGGGAGAAATGTCTATTTAGATCTTCTGCTCATTTTTGGATTGGGTTGTTTGTTTTTTTGATATTGAGCTGCATAAGCTGCTTGTATATTTTGGAGATTAATCCTTTGTCAGTTGCTTTGTTTGCAAATATTTTCTCCTATTCTGAGGGTTGCCTTCTCGTCTTGTTTATGGTTTCCTTTGCTGTGCAAAAGCTTTTAAGTTTCATTAGGTCCCATTTCTTTATTTTTGTTTTGATTTCCATTTCTCTAGGAGGTGGGTCAAAAAGGATCTTGCTGTGATTTATGTCATAGAGTGTTCTGCCTATGTTTTCCTCTAAGAATTTTATAGTGTCTGGCCTTACATTTAGGTCTTTCATCCATTTTGAGTTTATTTTTGTGTATGGTGTTAGGAAGTGTTCTAATTGCATTAATTTTGTATCCTGCTACATAATCCATACTCACTGATTAGCTCTCATAGTTTTCTGGTAGCATCTTTAGGATTCTCTATGTAGAGTATCATTTCATCTGCAAACAGTGACAGTTTTACTCTTCCTTTCTGATTTGGATTCCTTTTATTTCTTTTTCTTCTCTGATTGCTATGGCTAAAACTTCCAAAACTATGTGGAATAATAGTGGTGATAGTGGGCAACTTTTCTTGCTCCTGATCTTAAAGGAAATGGTTTCACATTTTCACCATTGAGAGCAATGTTGGCTGTGGGTTTGTCATACATGGCCTTTATTATGTTGAGGTAGGTTCCGTCTATGCCTACTTTCTGGAGAATTTTTATCATAAATGGGTGTTGAATTTTGTCAAAAGCTTTTTATGCGTGTATTGAGATGATCATATGGTTTTTATCCTTCAATTTGTTAATATGGTGTATCACATTGATTAATTTGCATATATTGAAGACTCCTTGCATTCCTGGGATAAACCCCACTTGATCATGCCTTATGATACGTTTAATGTGCTGTTGGATTCTGTTTGCTAGTATTTTGTTGAGGATTTTTGCATCTATGTTAAACAGAGATATTGGCCTGTGCTTTTCTTTCTTTGTGACATCTTTGTATGGTTTTGGTGTCAGGGTGATGGTGGCCTCGTAGAATGAGTTTGGGAGTGTTCCTCCCTCTGCTATATTTTGGAAGAGTTTGAGAAGGATAGGTGTTAGCTCTTCTCTAAATGTTTGATAGAATTTGCCTGTGAAGCCATCTGGTCCTGGGCTTTTGCTTGTTGGAAGATTTTTAATCACAGTTTCAATTTCAGTGCTTGTGATTGGTCTGTTTATATGTTCTATTTCTTCCTCGTTCAGTCTTGGAAGCTTGTGCTTTTCTAAGAATTTGTCCATTTTGTCCAGGTTGTCCATTTTATTGGCATATAGTTTCCTGTAGTAATCTCTCATGATCCTTTGTATTTCTGCAGTGTCAGTTGTTACTTCTCCTTTTTCATTTCTAATTCTGTTGATTTCAGTCTTCTCCCTTTTTTTCTTGGTGAGTCTGACTAATGGTTTTTCAATATTGTTTACCTTCCCTAAGAACCTGCTTTTAGTTTTATTGATGTTTGCTATTGTTTCCTCATTTCTTTTCCATTTATTTCTAATCTGGTCTTTATGATTTCTTTCCTTCTGCTAACTCTGGGTTGTTTTTGTTCTTCTTTCTCTAATTGCTTTAGGTGTAAGGTTAGGTTGTTTATTTGAGATTTTTCTTGTTTCTTGAGGTAGGATTGTATTGCTATAAACTTCTGTCTTAGAACTGCTTCTGCTGCATCCCATAGGTTTTGGGTCATCGAGTTTTCATTGTCATTTGTTTCTAGGTATTTTTTGATTTCCTCTTTGGCTTCTTCAGTGATTTCTTGGTTATTAAGTAGTGTATTGTTTAGCCTCCATGTGTTTTTTTGCAGATTTTTTCCTGTGATTGATATCTAGTCTCAAAGTGTTGTGGTTAGAAAAGATACTTGATACGATTTCAATTTTCTTAAATTTACCAAGGCTTGATTTGTGACCGAATATATGATCTATCCTGGAGAATGTTCCATGAACACTTGAGAAGAAAGTGTATTCTGTTGTTTTTGGATGGAATGTCCTATAAATATCAATTAAGTCCATCTTGTTTAATGTGTCATTTAAAGTTTGTGTTTCCTTAATTATTTTCATTATGGGTGATCTGTCCATTGGTGAAAGTTGGGTGTTAAAGTCCCCTACTATGATTGTGTTACTGTCAATTTCCCCTTTTATGGCTGTTAGCATTTGCCTTATGTATTGAAGTGCTCCTGTGTTGGGTGCATAAATATTTACAATTGTTATGTCTTCTTGGATTGATCCTTTGATCATTATGTAGTGTCCTTCTTTTTCTCTTGTAATAGTCGTTATTTTAAAGTCTATTTTGTCTGATATGAGAATTGCTACTCCAGCTTTCTTTTGATTTCCATTTGCATGGAATATCTTATTCCATCCCCTCACTTTCAGTCTGTATGTGTCCCTAGGTCTGAAGTGGGTCTCTTGAAGACAGCATATGTATGGGTCTTGTTTCTGTATCCATTCAGCCAGTCTATGTCTTTTGGTGAGAACATTTAATCCATTTACGTTTAAGGTTAATTATCGATATGTATGTTCCTATTACCATTTTCATAATTGTTTGGGGTTTGTTATTTTAGGTCTTTTCCTTCTCTTGTGTTTCCTGCCTATAAAAGTTCCTTTAGCATTTGTTGTGAAGCTGGTTTAGTGGTGCTGAATTCTCTTAGCTTTTGCTTGTCTGTAAAGGTTTTAATTTCTCCATCAAGTCTGAGTGAGATCCTTGCTGGGTAGAGTAATCTTGGTTGTAGGTTTTTCCCTTTCATCACTTTAAATATGTCCTACCACCCCCTTCTGACTTGCAGAGTTTCTGCTGAAAAATCAACTGTTAACCTTATGGGGATTTCCTTGTATGTTATTTATTGATTTTCCCTTGCTGCTTTTAATATTTTTTCTTTGTATTTAATTTTTTGATAGTTTGATTAATATGCATCTTGGTGTGTTTCTCTTTGGATTTATCTTGTATGGTACTCTTCAGTGCTTCCTGTACTTGATTGATTATTTCCTTTTCCATGTTAGGAAAGTTTTTGACTATAATCTCTTCAAATATTTTCTCAGAACCTTTCTTTTTCTCTTCGTCTTCTGGGACCCCTAAAATTTGAATGTTGGTGCATTTAATGTTGTCCCAGAGGTCTCTGAGACTGCCCTCAATTCTTTTCATTCTTTTTTCTTTATTCTGCTCCCTGACAGTTATTTCCACCATTTTATCTTCCAGCTCACTTATCCATTCTTCTGCCTCCGTTATTCTGTTATTGATTCCTTCTAGAGTATTTTTAATTTCAGTAACTGTGTTGTCATCACTCTTTGCTTGCTCTTTAGTTCTTCTAGATCCTTGTTAAATGTTTTTTGTATTTTTTCCATTCTGTTTCTGAGATTCTGGATCAACTTTACTATCATTACTCTGAATTCTTTTTCAGGTAGGTTGCCTATTTCATCTTCATTTATTTGGTCTTGTAGGTTTTTACCTTGCCCCTTCATCTGTATCATATTTTTTTGTCATTTCATTTTTTTATTGTTGTTGTTAGGTGGTGCTGTATTCCTGTCTTACTGGTTGTTTGGTCTGAGACGTCCAGCACTGGAATTTGCAGGCAGTTAGATAGAGCTGGGTCTTGGTGCTAAGATGAGGACCTCCGGGAGGCCTCACTCCAATTGATATTCCCGGGTGTCTGAGGTTCTCTGTTAGTCCAGCAGTTTGGACTCAGAGCTCCCACCACAGGAGCTCCGGCCCAACTTCTGGCCTTGGAATGAAAATCCTACAAGCTTTATGTCACGGTTAAAAAAAAAAAAATGAAGAAAGAAAGAAAAAAGGAGCAGTACAATATCAAACAATAAAAAACAAAATAAAATTAGAAAGATAAAAAATATATTATGAAAAATAAAACTATAGTTGAAAGAACTGCAACAAAGTAAAATAAAACCACAGCAGAAAAAAGAAAAAAAAAGGGGGGGGGGGGTGGCGTGGGGGCAACAAGCCAAAAGGAGGGGTCACTAACAAAGTGTAAAGAATAAAATAAAATTAGAAAAATAAAAGATTTAATAGGAAAAATAAAAATATAAAAGTGTCAACAACAATGAACCAACAAGGTAAAACAGAACCCCAATCTAAAAGAGGAAAAAAGAAAAGAAAAAAAAAAAAGCCTTGGCTATGGGGGTGGAGTTTAGGTGGGTGTGGAACTTAGGCAGTGGTGAGGTTTAGGGTGGGGAGGAACCTGGGCAGGTCGGGGGTTAATGTTTGAGCATGGGGCGGGGCCTAGGCTGGGAGACGTTCAAGCATGGGAGCAGAGCCTCTGGTTAGGACCTGCGCAGAGGGGGAGAGGCAGCACGTGGGAAGCAAGGCATCTGGAGTGTAGAGTTCCAGAGTTTGGAGGTGGGGCCCTGATGAGGGTGTGTGGATGGGGGTTTAGGCCCAGCGCGTTGGAGGGGGTCTCAGAGGGGGTCTCTGAGGATAGAGGTGGGGCCCTGGGTGGGGGTGTAGGGGCGGGGCTTGGGCTCTGTGTGGCAGGAGGGAGGCTCCGAGGGCAGAGGATTAGGCCCGGGAACCCAACAGGCTTCCTGGTTCCTAAGTGGACAGGGAAGGCACTGGCCCCGTTCCCTTCTGTTCCTTTGCACCCCTCCTCCACCATCTCCCTCAGGGTCTCCCCCATCGCTGCTGGACCCCTAACCATGGGTGTGTCCCCCTGGGTGCAGGAGCTCCTCCCCTCCCCCAGCCACCCCTCAGGGGTGCCATCCCGGAGGTCCGGCCTTTACTTTTGCTCCCCCTTCCATCCCTCCTCCCACTCCCTCAGGACCTGTGCAGCTGGAGGCGTCCTCGGTGGGCAGAGGATCAGGCCCGGGATCTCAACAGGTTCCTGGGGGGCCAAGTGGGCAGGGGAAACCTGGCCACGCTCCCTTTTGATCCTCTGCTCTCTCAGGGGTTCCCCAATTTCCCCCTTCGGACGTGGGCTCCCTTCCACTCCCCCAGCCGCCCCTCAGGGGCGCCAGTCCCGTCCCACCTCCACTTCTCCTCCCCCTTCACTCCCCCCCACCATGCCCCATGTCCTACCCGGTCACTGGGGTTTCCTCCCATCCCCTTAGGTGTCTGTGGTCCCCCATGGGTGCCTCGTAGGTGCCCTAGGTGTGAGGAGACGCATATTCCGCATCCTCCTAGTACGCCATCTTGATTCTGCCCCCAGGCCCTAGCTCACTTCTTTTTATCACTGAAAAATATCCTGTTGTTTGGATATAACACAATTTATTTATTCACCCATGAAAGGACATCTCAATATCTAGCAATTTTGGGTGAATAATAAAAATAAAGTTGTTATAAACATTCATGTGAATATTTTGATGGACAAAAGTTTTCAACTCAATTGAGTAAATACCTAGGAGTGCAACTACTGTGTCACATGGTAAGATATGCATAGCTTTGTAAGAAAATGCCAAACTATCTTCTAAAATAGCTGTGAGTTTTTAAAATTAAAAAAGTATATTTATTTTTTTTTCTATGGAGGTATGGTTGCTTTACAGTTTTTGTTAGTTTCTGCTTTACAGAGAAGTGAGTCAGCTATATGTATACGTATATCCCCTCTTTTTTGGATTTCCATCCCATTTAGGTCACCACAGAGCACTGAGTAGAGTTCCCTGTGTTATACAATAGGTTCTCATTAGTTATCTGTTTTATACATAGTAGTGTATATATGTCAATCCCAATCTCCCAATTCATCCCATGCCACTTTTTCCCCCTTGGCCAAGAGGCACATGAAAAGATGCTCAACATCACTAATTATTAGAGAAATGCAAGTCAAAACTACAATAAGGTATCACCTCACGCCAGTCAGAACAGCCATCATCAAAAAATCTACAAATAATAAATGCTGGAGAGAGTGTGGAGAAAAGGGAACCCTCTTATACTGTTGGTGGGAATGTAAATTGATACAGCCACTATGGAGAACAGTATGGATGTTTCTTAAAGAACTAAAAATAGAAATACCATATGACCCAGCAATTCTACTCCTGGGCATATACCTGGAGCAAACCATAATTCCAAAAGAGATATGCTCCCCAATGTTTCTTGCAGCACTGTTTACAATAGCCAGGACATGGAAGCAACCTAAATGTCCATCAATAAAGTAGCTGTGCATTTTGCATTCCAACCAGGAATGAATAAGAGTTCCTGTTACTCCACATCCTCACCAGCATCTGGTGTTTTCAGTGTTTTGAATTTTAGCCATTCTAATAGTATAATGGTATCTTGTTTTAATTTGCAGTTCCCTAGTGACAAATGATGTTGAACATCTTTTCATACACTTATTAGCCATCTATATATCTTTTTTAGTGAAGTGTCTGTTCGGATCTTTTCCCCATTTTTCACTGGGCTGTGTGTTACTTTTACTGTTGAGTTTTAAGAGTTCTTTGTATATTTTGGATATCAGTTCTTTTGTCAGATATGTGTTTTACAAAGATTTTCTCCCAATCTGTGGTTTGTCTTTTCATTTTCTTAACAGTCGCTTTTGCAAAGCAGAAGGTTTTAACTTTAATAAAGACCAACTTAGTCATTTCTTTTATGAATTGTGCTTTTGGTGCTGTATTTAAAACTTACCACCAAATTTAAGATTTTCTCCTACGTTATCATCTAGAAGTTTTATACTTTCAAGTTTTTCATTTAGGTCTGTGATCCATTTTGAATTAGTTTTTGTGAAAGGTGTAAAGTCTTGTGTTTAAATTCATTTTTTGCTTACGGAAGTCAGAATGTTTCCAAGCACTATTGTTGAAAAGACCATCCTCTATCTTCTCTCCATTGCATTGCCTTTGCTCTTTTGTCAAAGATCCATTGACTATATTTGTGTGGGTCTGTTTCTGGGCTTTCTCTTCTGTTCCATTGATCCATGTGTCTGTCCTCTTTCTAACACCATGCTGCCTTGATTACTGTAGGTTTATGTTAAGTCTTGAAGTTCGGTACTATCAGTCCTCCAACTTGTTTTTCATTTTCAGCATTATGTTGGCTATTCTGAGTCTTTTGCTTTTTTATATAAACTTTAGAATCAGTTTGTCTACATCTACAAAATAGTGTGCTGAGATTTTGATTGGGATTATGCTAAATCTATAGATCAAGTTGGGAAAAATTGACATCTTAACAATATTGAGTTTTCTAGCAGGTATCTTTTTTACCGGTTTTACTAGGGCATAATTGACATAAATTAAGCCACTCATATTTAATGTGCACAGCTTGATAAATTTTGAGGTATATATGCACTCCTGAAGATGTCACCACACTCAATATAATGAACAAATTCATCACCCCCCAGAGTTTCTTCATGTCTCTTTGTAATCCCTTCCTTCTTGCCCCCCTCTCCAAATAACCACTGATATCATTTCTGTTACTATGTAACAGTTTGCATTTCCTATAGTTTGATATAAATGGAGTAATACAGCATGTAATCTTTTTGGTCTGATTTCTTTCACTCAGTATAATTATTATGAGATTTGTAAATGTTGTAGTACATGTCCAAAGATTATTTCTTTCAACTGCCAAATAATATCCAGTTGTGTAGATATACCACAATTTGTTTACTCATTCATCTGTTGATGAACATTGGATTGTTTCCAGTTTTCTGCTATTCCAAATAGCAGCTATGAACAATTGTGGACAAGTCTTTGTATGGACATATGCTTCCATGTGTCTGGGGTAAATACCTGGAAGTAGAATGACCAGATCATCTGATAAGCATAATTTTACCTTTTTAAGAAACTGCCATCCTGTGCTCATCAATACATTCATTTGTTACAACCCAATTCCAAGGAGCAATGTGAGATGTTAAAAATAGATGTCTTCGAGCTGTTCTCTCACAGAAGAAGGAAGTGGTATGACACCAGTTAGAAGCACTGGCCTCAGAGGTTGAGAAAGTTCAGCCCAAGTCAGACACTTCTTCCATCCCAGTCTTCTCCACTCTTAGTTAAAGATATTTGTTATTATGTTATGGCTATTATGTTATGGACAGAAACATTTGGCTTATGTGGTTCTGTTCCCTCCCTTCTTGCCAGTGGATTCATAGTTTTGCCATAGGTTCTAAATCTCAAGGGTTTTCAGATTCATTCTTTTCTATTTTCAGTGACACACTACCTAAAGTGTTTCTCAAGACGATGCTTTTGGGAAACCTTTCAAATCTTGTTCTTTCTTCCTGAAGATGTGAGTTATGTTCTCTTTAAAGAAAAAAAAGATACATTCAGTCTTCTTGTTTACATTTCCTTCTATAGAGTTCTGGGGCCCTTGGTTCTTCTTTTTGAAGCTGTTTCTTGTCCATCCCTCTCTTCTCTGTTTCTTGGACTAAAGGTTTTTATTGAGAACTTCTTCTTTTCCCTTTAAGCCACTACCACAATAGTTTCCAGATAATGGGACCACATTTAAAAAAATTTTTAACACAATTTTTAGTTACTTTCCATTTACAGTTATTACAAAATATTGGCTGTATTCCCCATGTTGTCCAATACACCCTTGAGCCTATCTTACACCCAACAGTTTGTACCTCCCACTCCCCACCCATATATCGCCCCCCCCAACTGGTAACCACTAGATGTTCTCTATATCTGTGTCTGCTTCTTCTATGTTATAGTCACAAGTTTGTTGTATTTTTTTAGATTCCATATATAAGCAACATCATACAGTATTGATCTTTTTCTGACTTATTTCATTTAGCATAATGTCCTCCAAGTCCATCCATGTTGCTGCAAGTGGCAAAATTTCATTCTTTTCTGTGACTGAGTAGTATTCCATTATATATACACCACATCTTCTTTATCCATTCATCTGTTGATGGACTCTTCGGTTGCTTCCATGTCTTGGCTATTGTAAATAATGCTACAATGAACATTGAGATGCATGTATCTTTTTGAGTTAGTGTTTTTGAAGTGATGTTTCTGTTTTCCTTTTTGGTTAGTTCCTAAAGTTATCTTTATATTTTAAGCTAGGGAATATTTCAGTTTCTTTCTCATCTGAGAGATTTGGAGGGCTGAGAGACAGTTAATCTTGAAACAGTGGTTTCCGTGCCAGCTTGGGTACTTACGGAGTCAGCACAGGTGGAGGTCGGCTGGGGTGGCATGAAGAACTGTGAATGCTGTGAGCTGTAGGGGTCTTCCCTTCCTCCTCCCCTCCCTCCCCCCTCACTTCTCTCTCTTTCTTTCTAAAACAATGGCATAACCCATCTTATTTTGATCTCCTCTTTGTGCTGTGTATGGAGTTTGAGGGAACTGTAGAGCAGGGACTGGTACACTTTTTCTTAAATGGCCATATAATAAATATTTTAGGCTTTGCCAGTCTGGCGTTAAAATCAAGGCTATTATGTTGGTATTTGTACAACCATTTAAAATGTAACTATTTCAAAATGTAAAAAAAAAAAAAAATTCTTAGCTCTTGGATCATAAACCAACAGGTAGCTGGCCAGATTTGGCTCCCGTAGTTTGCTGACCCTTGATCTAGAGAATTGGATAAGATCTCATTTCTCAAGGGACTGGGGAGTTCTCAATATATAGAGAGCAACACCGAACAATTGGGAAAATCTGCATCCAAATAAGAATGAATTCACATCAAGTCTATCTCTATCAACTGCTCCCTGTCAAAATCTATCTAAAATAATTTCCCCTGCAACTGAAGAAGCTATTATTTAATTTCCCACTGTGCTGGGCCTGCCATGTACAATGGGAACTTGGTGACTGGCTGCTGAATGGTTCTAGAATTTTCTCCTACTTCAGAAAACTCTCCAGCCTCATTTTGCTCCAGTGATCTTTCCACTCCAGTTTATCAGTTCACACACAGCTTCTCACTCACCCTCTCTGCCCCAACCTCCAAATGTTTACCATGGTCTCTCTGTGGCTGGGTCACACTCTCCACCTCCACATTCCCTCCATCAACTGCCACTTATGGCAAGGTAAGCCTATTTGTATCCTTAATGTGAGGAATTGCCAATGTGCAACACATGGGCCCTAAGGAGTAAGCAAGTTGATTTCAGAGGGTATATTAGGATAGACAGACATGGAAGATGGCCTCTAATGATTTCTACTCCTGGTACCTACACCCTTGGATAATCCCTTCCCCTTGGAGTTTGGGCTGGATCTAGTGACTTGCTTCCAAGGTGATGGGCTGTCCCTTTCAAGATGTGATTGGTTACAAAAATCTGTGACTTGTCTTACTAGCACACCCTCTCTTACTTTCTGACTTGTTCGAGTCAATGAAGACAGCTGTCAAGTTGTGAGCTTCCCCATGGAGAGGCCCATGTAGCCAGGAACTGAGGATGGCCTCTGGCCACCAGCCAGCAAGGAACTGAGATCCTCAGTCCAAACCCCTGTGAGGAGCTGAATCCTGCCAAGAACTTGCAAGTGGATCCTTCCCCAGTCCAGCCTCGAGTCCACAGCAGTCCCAACAGACACCTTGATTGCAGCCTCCTGAGAGACCTCAAGCCAAAGGACCTAGCTAAGCTGCATCTGAACTCCTGCCCAATGGAAACTGTGAGGTAGTAAATGTTGTTTTAGGTCCCTAAGTTTTGGGTATTTTGTTACACAGCAATAGGTAATTCCAGTAATCCCATGTTTATTATAATGTGTTTTGGGAAAAAAAACTTGGGTTTATTAAACATTTAATCTTTTAAAATGTATTTAAGTAAAAAAAAAAGAGTTACTACAGGTGACAACATACAGATGTGGTAACATATTTCAAAAATTATAAAGATGACTGAAACTTGGGAATGACTGCTTTAGGCAATGGCTTTGTATTTATCACTACCGATAACCTGTCATCATTTAAGACACCCACATCCCTCTCTTCTCCATCTCCTTTTATAACTTCATTACTCTGCAATTTTGTGTAGATGCCTTGTGCTGGCAAGACAGGACGTACCTACTCAGCATTTTGTTGCGATTTTTGTCTGTTTTAGGACCCGAAGGAGAAAAATATAAGGTGATTTAATGTCTAGGTTCATGAGTTTAATATCTTAAGTGGAGCATCAGAACTTACTTTCATGAAACAATTTATATGCACATAGGAATAAGAGATTTGTGCAATGAAGCTGGGACTTGGATAAATGTTCAGGATTTTGGGGTGACCTGGACCATAAAGAGAAGTTAAAGGGATTAGAAAAGTCTAGAGAGTCTTTAAGGGAAAGTCTTTTCAGCCCTGTAGAAAGGGTCTATCTAACACTCATTACATGCCTACTCTAAATAAAGTACCGTGCACCTACAGATAGCAGTAAAAGGACACACTGTCCTGGTTTGTCTGGGACTGAGAGTTTCCTGGGATATGGGATTTTCCATGCAAACACCAGGAAAGCCCTTGGCAAACCTGGATGGTTGGTCACCCTATGTGGTGACCTCTTCCTTGTGGAGCTTTGAATCTGTGAAAGGCCACAGCTGGGCAAAAATTGTGAAAGGTATTGTGGAAGGCTGAACAATGGCCCCCACGTATCTCCACCTCACCCCTGGAACCTGCAAATGATACCTTGTATGGCAAAAGCAATTTTGCAGATGTGATTTAGTTAAGAGTCTTGTCTTGGATTAGCCGGGTAGCCTCAATATCATCACGAGGGTCCTCATAATAGGGATGCAGGGAACTCAGAGTCAGAGGAGGAGAGGATGTGACGATTGGAAGCAGAGAGTAGAATGGTGCACTTTGAAAATGAAAGAAGGGGCCACGAGCCAGGGAATGCAGGCACCGCTAGAAGCTGAAAAAGGCAAGGAAACGGATTCTCCCCTGGAGCCTCCAGAAGGAACCAACCTGCTGACACCTTGGCTTTAGCCCAGTGAGTCTGATTTCAGACTTCTCATTTCAGAACCATAAGAGAATGAATGTATGTTGTTCTAAGACATTAAGTCTGTGGTGATTTGTTACAGCAAAAATAGGAAACTAATATAGGTGTACATCAAGAAAAGAAAGGCCAAGGTGATGGACTCATAATAACAGCACCCCTGCGATGGTTAATTTTTTGTGTCAACTTGACCAGCCTTGGGATGCCCAGATTAAACATTGTTTCTGGGAGCATCTTTGAGTGTGTTTTCTTATGAGATTAGCGTTTGATTTGGTGGATTCAGTAAAGCAGATTGCCCTCCTCCATGTGTGAGGATGAGAGCATCCATTTCCTGCCTGCCTGCCTGATTGAGCGGGACATCAGTCTTCCGCCCTTGCACTGGGATTTATTGATACACCATCATCGGCTCCCCTGGTTCTCAGGCTTTAAGACCCGAACTGAATTACAGGACCAGCCTCACTGGGTCTCCCATTCTCTTTCTCAGTCTCCAGTTTCCACATGGTGGATTGTGGGATTTCTCAGGCTCCATAATCATGTAAGTCAATTCCTCAGAATCAGTCTCTCGCTCTCACTAGATAGATAGATAGATAGATAGATAGATAGATAGATAGATAGATATAAATATATCTTCTCTTGGATGTATATATATATATATATATCCTGTTTCTCTCAAGAACCCAGACTAATATACCTTCCTAACCTAGAACAGGTCAGACGGAAATGTATAGTCGTTAAGTACTTATCTCCAAAGTGGGGAAAACTCACACCCTGGAAAACGCAGATAATCCATTTTAGTGCATGAGGAAAATAAGAGTATTTCCATTTTTTGTCTTTATCTCATTATTTTCATATTTCTATTTGGGGACATGTTATATAAAGTAGATAATATAGTCATGCTTGCATGTCATTTATAAATTAATAAATAGATATTGATGGAAGTGTCCCTTCACACATTTTCTTCATAATGAGGTGTGCAACAAAAAAGTTTGATGATCACAAATCTCTAGAGTTAGACTTGGGTCAATTCAGGGTCACCCCCACTTGCCTCCTATTGGATTCAGGAGATGTTTTAGAACCTCTCCCATCCTCCACATGTCCAATCTGTGAAATAGGATGACAATAATGATATTAATACTTTAAACCATGAAGTTGGATGAGGGTTAAAATTGATACTGCATGTGAGATCTGGGCCTCGGGTGAGCTCTCAGGGTTGTAAGTACAGGGTCTGTCCCTGAGATTTCACGCCCTAGGACCTACTTTGTTTCATTCTACTGCACATGAGCACTCGGCATGTACCTGGCACAGAGATGGCTTGGTCACTGGTGGCTTCCAGAATTGATACTCACTCTCTCAGCTCAGCCCTAGACTGGGACCCCCCAAGACAGTCTCCCAGAAAGCCAGGGATAGTGAGTTTCCAACATTCCTGATCCCTGTTGTTCAGAGAGGAATTTGGTTGGCCTTTCTGGAATGAAGGCTCAACCCCACCAAGCCTAGCACTGGAGACCCGCTCTCCCCACATCAGGCACACTCTTAAACATCTGTCTGTGGCGTGATTTATTCTATTTTAAAATGAGGTTTTCAAACAACTCACTATCTTAATTTTAGCAGTTCGGCTCCTTTGTATGCTAACAATACCAAACATGCAAATGAGCTACCACTTTGCTTTCTAGCAAAAATGTTTCTGTGCAAACACTTGATTTTATAACGCACTTTGCAGCTTTCTCCTATAATTAGTTGTTAAATCTATATTTGACTTTGTCTAAATGGTTGCAGTGCAGGGCTGATTTTCTTGCCTCTCACTTTGGCTATTTCATCTTACCCCTGCCCATGTATCTGTCTGCATGGAGGTATGGCATCTTGGTTAGTTTTTAGAAAGAAGGCAAAAACCAGGAAACATGCCAGAAGTCAGGGTCCAGTTGCACCCAGAGAGCCCAAAGACTGCAGGTTGTGTTGCGTTCACACCACGTGTCTCTCATCCTCTTTGGATCAGCAGATTAGCCATGGCCTGTCCTTCTCATGGTGAGAGTAGAAGTACAAGAGGGCAGGGTTAACCACGCAGCTGATATCTAGCCTCTGTCCGCATCATGTCTTCCAGCATCCAAAACCAAAGGATGGCAAATGTATTCCTCCCACCGTGAGGCCAAAGCAAGTCACGTGGCCAAACTCAATAGCAGTGGATGGGGAAGTATATTCCTCCTTTGGTAGTGAGGGTGGGAAGAGAGTGAATATTTTTTAACAATAATCTGATCTCCCATAGGTACCAAAAAAACAGAGCTGGAAAAGTTGTTCATTCATACCAAATCATAAGTCAAGTAAAGACTTATTGAGTGACTACTCGACACTGGTCACTGTAGGTGTAACAGTGATCTAAGAGTTTAAACAAAGGATGACATAAACTCAGCTTTCCTGTGCTTACAGTCTAGACTAAACAGGTCATGGAGGCCGAACCCAAACTCTCCAGTATCCTACAAACGGTGGAACCTGAAGCATATTCAGTTTTGGGGCCCTCATCAAGTAAAAGAATGCAAAGGTGTGAACACACACTTAGGCATGCAAGTAATGTGTATTTAAAATGAGAAAAGAAATCATGACAAAATACTAATTTTAAAAAGCCAACCAATCTTTTAATAAAAACTTCCAGAAAAAACAAGAATATTTTAATTCATTAGCTGCCGAGAACACGTCTATAATACTTTTTTCCCTGCAGTTTTGGCTGCACACTCTTTGATTGCCTCTTCTTATGATTATGGCTTTGTAATATTTTCTACGGAGAGAATAGAAAAATAATTCAGTCTTTCCTCTATGTGGTTGATCAAAAAAATAAAACATGATATTTGGGCTGCATGAAACATGCAACCCCACCAATAGGTGTCCTCACTAAAAATACAGGTTTGCACTCTTCAAATACAATATTTCTGATAAATTATATTTCATGAGTTGTTCATATAAATTGTGGGGGGTTTATAATTATATTGTCAACAAAATGCTTCTTTATTTAGTATATTCTGACAGGAAAGAGCTTCTATTTTGACTAGGAATTAATGTGAACAGAAATTTCTGCTTATAAATGTGCACATTTGACGGGTGTAGAATTTTTCATAGCCTAGCTTCTGGCTCACTGCCTTTCAAATGTGTTTCTTCTCTCCTCTTCAATCCTCTTAATTCTGTGACTAGGGACCAGAGGACACGTTCCTATCTTGATACAGTGTCTGTCTTTGCACTGTCGTGTCACAGTGCAGTGAGTTGACCCAGAGGCAGGAGCTGTATTCCTGAACCCACACTTAACACTGGGGCAGCCATCAATGGCTTACTATCCATGGACCCTGTGGACATCACACATATATCTCACTAAATACAGGCTAAAAGTATCCCTAACTCAGTGTCCTCTTGACCAGCTCCTGAAAATGTTGTCTCCACCCAACACATGGGCTAGTGTAATGGGAGGAAAGTTGGAACAGAAGGAGACAGCAGTCTTGCCCAAATGCAGCTAAAATATCTAATTTTGAAAATTTCACAGAAACATGTTCTCTCAATCTATTCAGGCTACTATAACAAAATACTATAAACTGGGTAGCTTGTAAACAACAAATATTTATTTCTCACGGTTCTAGAGGCTGGGAAGTCCAAGATCAAGGTGCCGGTAGATTTGATGTCTGGAAAGCCTACTTCCTAGCCATCTTATAGTGTAACCTCATTTGATGGAGCTTTCTCATGCCTCCATTATAAGGGCGTTAATCCCATTCATGACCTAATCACCTCCCAAAGGCTTCATCTACTAATACCATCCCTTGGGGGTTAGGATTTCCATATATGAATTTGGAGGGGACACAGACATTCGACCTACAGCACATGTGATCACATGAACCCACTGTTAAGCCCCTCTCTGGGCCATGGAAGGGGTCTGCGCAAGTGAGGGGCCCTAAGAATCAAGCTTCATGGTGAGTCACTACTCCTGTGATATGTCCTGGGGACTATGAAAAGGGAGGATCCATAGTCTTCTTTCCCTTTATGGGCATATCATAAACTATCCAAACTAACTGACATACCCTGGCCCCATCTTCTCTCTGTCTCTCTGTCTCTCTCTCCACATCTAACCACTGACCTTGTAATTTATTCTCCCTTTTGGCTTCCACTTGCCCTCCCGATTTGACTGCATAAACCATGGGCTTCCTGGAGAAAACCTGCCCCAGCTTGCCCTGGCCCCAGGGGCCCTCCCTGTAAAGCTCTTTCCCAGGGACTGTAGGAAGTTCTTTCTAGATGAGACGCTAAAGGCTTATATGCATAAGAGAAAATATTCAAACTCACCGCTAATCAGGAAAACGCAGATTGAAAAATCACAGAGAGATATTGTCTTGTTCTCATAATATTGGCAAATTTAAAAAGATCTATAGTTTCAACAGCTGGCATAGTTGCTGGCAAATAGGCATCAGTACACAACATAGTTAGAGAGGCTTTTTTGGGCTATCTGTCAAAATTTATATTGTGTCTGCCCGTGAACCTATGCATGTTTCAAAGAGCTTATTTTACAGAAATATACTCATTTGCTCAAAGATGTGTTACAGGGATTCTTTTTTTTTTTCTTTTTTTAGTTCCCTATGCTACACAGTAGGTTCTTGTTGTTTATCTATTTTATATAAAGTAGTGTGTAGATAGATGTATTACCAGGATTTAATTGCAACATCAGAATTATGAAAAAGTTGAGGCAATATAAATGTTCATCAGTGGGAAACAGGTTAAATAAATTATGGTTCATCCACACTGTGAAAGAGTCTGCAACTATTTTTTTTTTTAAAAAATGGCTGTTCTGACATAGAAATATCCCCAAGATATATTAAAATGTGAGAGAATCAAGTCAAAGCACCATGCATGTGGTATGGGCCAATTTCTCATGGATTGAAAAACTTTGAACAAATCAAATAATCTCTCGGGGCCTCAGTCTCCTCATTTGGAGAAAACGCCTCCCTCTTCTCAAGTGCTGGCAAATTAGAAGGGACAATGGACGTAAAAGAATCCTATAAACTGTAAAGTTCTATATAAAACACTGTTTAAAATTCATCAACAAAAAGGGGAAAATCGCTCGAGGGCACGAATCCTCGGCTTCCTATAGGATATCTCTCTAATTCCTGAAGTCACCTATAGTCTGTTAAAGATATCTTAAGAAATAAATTATTTGGATTTCTGCAGTAACTGACTGTCACATAGCACAGGTAGATTGAAGCATACCTAGTAAAGTGCCTGGTGCATAGTAAGCATTTAAAAAGTAGTCGTGGAGGGAATGACTAAATCACTGAATGGAAGAATGAATGCCAGAGTGGACTGGATTAAAGCAAAAGATGGTGCTGGTCTTGGAGGCATTGTTAATGCCACAATCACACAAATGACTCCAGAACCATAGATGAGGTTCACCTTGATGGAGTATTACCCTGTTATTTACATGATCGTCAGGGTGAAATATTAAGTGACAAGAACAGAATGCCAACATAGAAGGCACACTATGACGACAACTATGAGGAAAGGAAGTATTCTAGAGATCAGTCCCGGGAGGCAAACTCAAAATTGAAAACGGTTTGTTTAGTGCAGTGATATTGTGGGTAATTTTTTTTTTTTTTTGCGGTACGCGGGCCTCTCACTGTTGTGGCCTCTCCCGTTGCGGAGCACAGGCTCCGGACACACAGGCTCAGTGGCCATGGCTCACGGGCCCAGCCGCTCCGCGGCATGTAGGATCTTCCCGGACTGGGGCACGAACCTGTGTCCCCTGCATCGGCAGGCGGACTCTCAACCACTGCGCCACCAGGGAAGCCCAGTAATATTTTTTTTTAATTCTAGGAGTGTTGTAATGTTTCAGGCAATCCACACTTTACTTACTTAAATGGATTTAGAAAAAAAAAATAGGTACTCATTGGAGAAAATTAGGATATTTGAGAAAAACTGAAAGGGGAAGATAACTTCACTCCCAGAACTATCACCAAATGATAATCGTTAAGAATAGGTTGTGGGCCTCCCTGGTGGCGCAGTGGTTGAGAGTCCGCCTGCCGATGCAGGGGATACGGGTTCGTGCCCCGGTCTGGGAGGATCCCATATGCCGCGGAGCGGCTGGGCCCGTGAGCTATGGCCGCTGGGCCTGCGCATCCAGAGCCTGTGCTCCGCAACGGGAGAGGCCACAAGAGTGAGAGGCCCGCATACCGCAGAAAGAAAAAAAAAAAAAAAAAAAAGAATAGGTTGTGTCTTTCATTGAAGTCTTGCTACATTTTTTCTTATATTTTGGGGACAGATATTTTATGTATTTGAGTATTCTATGTGCCATTCCCCACCACGTCATGATAAAATGTTGATGAGCCTGTGTTTTTGGTGAAGGGCTTGTGTTTCAGGGTCACTGAATTCTGGTTCAGTCACTTACCAGCTCTCCCACATGCTGTGCAAAATACTCCATCTGAGCTTCAGGTTCTGCATTTGTAACACGAGGATATTCTTTTTTTTTTTTTTTTTTTGCAGTACGCGGGCCTCTCACTGTTGTGGCCTCTCCCGTTGCGGAGCACAGCCTCCGGACGCACAGGCTCAGTGGCCATGGCTCACGGACCCAGCCGCTCCGCGGCATGTGGGATCTTCCCGGACCGGGGCACGAACCCGTGTCCCCTGCATCGGCAGGCGGACTCCCAACCACTGCGCCACCAGGGAAGCCCACGAGGATATTCTTAGTACATGCTCCCTAAGTGAATTATTCCCTGGAAACTGTGTATCTCAATTTCAGGCAGAGAACATGTACTCTAGAAGGAGTAATTCTGGAAGAAAGAATAAATGAACCAAGTAGGGGAACCTGGCCTGGTCCAGGAGATCAGGGAAGGCTTCCCAGAAGAAGTGGCATTTGACTCTGGGATCTGAAGGCTGAGCAGCAATTTACCATCAATGAGAAACAGGTTAAATAAAGTATGGTTCATCCATACTGTGAACTAGTCACCCAGGAACTCAGAGATGGAATTGGGAAAGAATTTCAGAACCAGCTGCTGACATCCTCCTTGAGCACAGTGGACGGTGGCATTGAGGAAAGGAAGGGAGAGGGGAGGGATCACTCTAGGTGATAGGCCCAAAGTCACATGGGAAGTCAGAGGCAGAAGGGACCCAAAAGGAGGTCAGTGAGAAAGCGAGTCAGGGAGCAAAGGGTGATGTGACACACAGAGAGACCAGGGAATCAACAGGGCAGATGGTGCAGGGCCCTGAAGTCCATGATGGAGAGGTGGAGCTTGGTCCTAGAGAACAGTGGGAGACCATCAGAAGGTTTTAAGGAAAGCACACCTGGTCAGATTTGTATATTTAGGAGTGTGTGCTACCTGCCCTATGGGGCATGGCTCAGGGGTGGGGACAAAGTGGGAATGGGAGGCCTCCTAAGAAGTTGTCCTGTTCATGGCAAGAAACGGCCATAGCTTGAGCTAGTTGGTCCGTCAGCAATGAATTTCCCCTTCATGAGAAAACAAACGCCTGAACTCATTTTATTACTGGTTGCTGCCCAGCTATTTGTTTTCAATGCATCTCAAAATGCACCTTGCTCAGCCTACCTTAGAACCTGCAGGTGTCCAATAAGTTGGATTGAGAAGGTCAGGAGGCATATTTCTGCTGAGTCTGAGACATGTACATAGTGCTACCATGGGTAGAAGAGAAGGCTGACCTGCAGGCCTGCAGCAAGCACCCTGGGTTTATATTCCAGAACACCAGCCACTGTAATTATATATTAGTGGGCCTCAGAAAGGCACAATGTAGATGCTCGCAGCCAGGGTCCCTGTTATAAAGGCCCTGGTCTTGGTTGGTTATTAACTATACTGTACGAAGCCTCATAAACACCTCTTTATACATACAGTGCACCTTTCAATACAACAATCAAATGCTTTTCAGCAAATTACAGTCTCCTAGAAAAGGGACCCCTTGATTGCTTCCCAGAAGGAGGTGGAAGGAAACTTTAGATAGAACTCGTTCGAAGCCTGATGTTTAGAACTGTGTTTCCTTTGGGCTGAAAATGCTAGCCTGGAGTTCAGACCTCGAGCACTCTGGGGAAATCAGTGCCAATGAATCCAAACCTAGCCTGAGAAGAAATCAGACCACAGAAATAATCTAACCAACCCAATCTACTTTACAGATGAGCAGAATGAGTTCAGAAAAGAGCAACCACTGTCTCAGGTCACCTGGGAACTCAGAGGTGGACCTGGGAATGAATTTCAGAACCAGCTGCCAATGTCCACCTTGGGCACAGATTACTGACTAACTTGGTCAGTTCAGAGTCTGCCATCTTGTAAATAGAATGTTGCATCCTTATTCGCAACACCTTTTCGTAATCCTTTCTCTTATGCCCCCAATCAAGCAAATGAGTTCTGCTCTTATAAAAATAGATTTTTAGATTTCATAGACCAGTAAAATTTACAGACGTAGGGTTGCAAACTTTTTATTTTGCCAAATAAGGACACTGGAGAAAAACAAGCTGACAAGACAATAACCCAAGAATATGTGCAAATTGCAATTACCAGGTTTTGCACAAGGGAAAAACATTACTATTAAAAGAAAAGGAAATTAAAAATAGAGAGGGGAAGAGAGAGAGAAGAAAATATGGAAATTATATTGGTGTTTACCTGGCCTAGGTGGAGGTGAAGTTTGCCTGCATAGGGGCACAAGGGAACTTTCTGGGGAGATGGAAATATCTTCTATCTTGATTGAGATGGTGGCTATATGAGTGTATCCATTTGACAAATGATTGCTGTTCATTAGAAGGTGTTCCTTCTGATACAAAACCATAAACAAGGCAAGATATAAGGGACAAAAAACCCAAATCCTGATCAGGCAAATCTTTCTTGGACCCAGACTTGTCTCTGAGTTTGGAGCTGGATTGAGGGACGCGAGAGGGAAAGAGGGAAGGGTGGGTCCCTAATGTAGCTTCCCTCTGTGTCCTTCCCACCCATATTTCACTCAAGAGAATGCTGTGCCAGAGGGTGTTTCTACTCAGTGTCTCTGACTGGACTCAACCAAGGGCAGAGGCGAGGAATTCCTCTGTCTTTGACTTTGCCCTGAGGCCTTGGGAAAGGGGTACAACCGCTCTTGGCTTCAGAATCCTCATTTGACCATTGAGAAAGCCATCACCCTCTAGGGGTAAATGTGGGGCTCCCCAAAACATGTCTTGAGAGTTCAGGCCCTCACAGGGTCAAGGGGAGCTAAGCAAAGCAGTTGAGGCTGGTTTTCTTATTTCCAACTTTTGCTGGTTCGCTTATAAAACACAAAGCTTAAAGGGAGGTGACTGAATGCAGACTTAGGCATCAGAAAGACCTGAATATGAATCCTGGCTCTGACACTTACAAGCTGTGTGACAGGGGGCAAGGAACTTCACCCTGATGAGTCTCCATTTCCTGTGCTGTAAAATGGGGATTGCAGACCTTCCAGAAAGACTGTGAGGATGGAATAAGATAACATGCAGAAAGTTACCAGCTCAGTGTCTGGCACCGAGTAGGTTCTGAGTAAATATCTAAATATTGTTGTAACTTCTTCTAGACATTTCCCTGGGCTTCCCAGCAGCCAACAGGAATGGGAAAACTTACGTAAGGTAGGGTGGGGTTCTTGGAAGCTCTGTTTCCTCGAATCTAAAGCAGTGAGGATAAAATGAGATGACATGTGTGGAATGTTTACCCCCATGCCTGGCACATAGTAGGTACTCACTTAACGATAGCCCTGGTTGTAACTGTGTCAGTGGAAAGCTCAGATCACTTTTGGCCAAACGTGGCTGTGGAAGAGTCACATGTGATAGCCATGACTTAACTGAATCACCTTTTTGTCCATCAGTACACATTTTCCTAGAATTCTCCCAAGGCTTCAATAGGAATGACCAGAACCCTAATGCCTAAACTGGTTGTACAATCAGAATTTTGTTCTTTCAGTCCTTCTGTTGGCAGGAACTCTGTGTGCTCGTTTGCAGCTGCATGCTCAGCTCCAGGAAAAGTGTTGAGTGCATAATAGGTGCTCAATAAGTATTTCCTGAATGAATGAATGAGTTCACAAGTAAAAGAATGAATGAAAGTAATGGGTTTGAGGCCTCTTGAATTCTTGATTCAGCCAAGTATGATTATCTTTAAACGCCAGGCAGGAAAGCAGGTACAAACATTGTAGGGAGATTCTCAAGTGAATGGCTGTAGTTAAAACGCCAAGTTCAGTGTTGCTTTTCCTAGAGCTGGAGTTCCTCTGATTTGGGTTTGTTTTGGGTTTTTGGCAGATGAGAGAAATGCACGCTAGGTCTCTGTGATTCCCCAGAGTCCTTCACACATGCGAACATCCCAGGATCCATGTTCCCCAAATGACCAAAAAAGGGTACAACCTGGTTAATTTCTGCCCCCCCCCAACTTAAACCAGAATGTAAAATCAAACTCGTGATGATTTGCAAAAACAGGCTGGCAACATTGCAAAAAAACCAAAGCAAAGCCAAACAATCGACAAAAATAAAAGCTAGCAGGCATTTCTGGCGTTCCAGGACTCGTTCTTATTTACACTTGGGTTTTAAAACTCCACAAGACAACAGGAGTGCTCTAATTGGAGCCTGGGAGAAGGTACAGAATGGCCAGTCGCTAGTAAAACCGAAAGCATTTATTTATTGTTTAATTTGTTTGCCCAGGAGACTTCGCTCCTGATGTAACATCTGGTTTTCATTGTAGCCCAACTTTTACCTAATTGTACAGCTGGAGAGATTAAGGCACTAGGGGTCACAGGCCGAGCCCAGCCAGGACCCAGCCCCCTATGAGAGCTTTGCTCCTTGCTTCAGGGTAGAGACCACACTCCTTGCCCCTGGTCCGCTGGTGGAGACCTATAAATAAGAAAGGAATTACACTTTCAAGTCCCCACTCTCCCTCCTTCTGATTCTCATTAATGGTGGGGCTGGGGGTTGAGGGCAGAGGAGGGGGACTGGGGAGATGGAAGATGCAGGAGGTAGGGGCAGCAACCACAGAGGTTCCAGACCACAGGCAAGGGATGGGGTCGCGGCATGGACGGAAGTTGCTCTTCCGGGGGGTCCTTTGTCAAAGGCTGGCTCCTCTGACCCCAAGTCACTGGTAAAGGGCAGGCAGAGTCCGTTTTCCAACTTCGAGAGTGACAAGGAAGAAACAGATTTCAACAGTAACATCAGGAGGATGGAATGGAAAAAGAATAAACACCACCTGAGCAGAAATTGCCACCAAGGGGCTTGGGGAATGTTCTTCACTGGGTTCGAACCCCATCTTTACCACTTCCAGTATGACCTTGGGTGAGTTGTTTAAGTTCTCTGAGCCTCAGTTCCCTGATTTCATGGGATTCTTGGGGAGATTAAATGAGATAATTTATGGGAAGAACCTAGGAGAAATAGCTGATGCTTAGTACGCACTTTTAAAAAGATAGTAATAGCCAGTCTAAAAAAACCCAAATTGCTCCAGATGCCACACTTTATTCTGTGACCATTTAAAGGAGTGGATTCACCTTCAGGGTTACCTAGAGAATGTCGTGCAATGAACAAGGACTGAAAAGGGATTAGAGGGCTGGTTGGAGCCTCACATTATGCTAGCCACTGGGGAAGAGGGGAGAGGTGGTGACACAGTGTCATGAATATGTCTAATAACAGTCAACCAACTCAAAATCTGTCTGGTGAGACCATAAGTGCTCACATGGAACTTTCCAATGATAATTCAGGGCTGAGTACCCACTAAAGCCAAAATGATGGCTACTCAAGTCAGACTCAGAATCTGTGAGGGCTGGCATTGCTAGGAAACCCTTCAGAGGGGAAGTGGGACTGGGTCTGGGTTTTGAAGGATGGGTAGGAGTTAGAGAGGCAGAGTGGCCCCCATTGGAGCATTCCAGAATACAGTGGACTTGGGTGAACTTGGACCAGAGATGGTGGAGGAGTAGTGAGCAGACCAGCCTAGATGGAGAGATGGCAGGTGGGCATGGAGGGCAGTGTGCTATATTCTGGGAGGTCTTGAAAGTCAGGCTAAGGTGTGTGCTTCCCAGGGCAATGGACTACTAGCTATGGGCTACTGTGCCAAAGAGGATGATGACTCAAGGGTACTTGAGGAAACTCGCATGCACTGACCAAAGGGGTAGGATGAAGATAGACTAAATACTGGGATGCCCTTGGGATCTGATCTTCTGGGATTCCTGGCTCACCAAGGCTCAGTCCATCTTTTCCAGCCCATAAATATTTGAGTCAGGGATTTCTGTCCTTGGTGAGCCTGGAACCATGTTCCATTTCCCTGTATTTCCTGCACTCCCCACTGGCCTTGGTTGGGGTACACTGCAGTGTATCTATCCTGGTATCATAGCATCTAGGCCAGGTGTAACCTAGCTTCAACGCAGCCCAAGGCTGCTCTGAGGGCCCCAATTGGTTCATTAGCCAAGACTTTCAGATAATAAGAATGTAAAGCAAGAAAAATCAGACCAGGATCCAGATACCTCATTCAACCAACATGCTGGCATTCCACTGTTTAGATTACAAATTTGAAGGTGGGAAAACAAGACTACTTAACCTGGTACAGAGACATTCATGTTGGGCATTCAGAGCAAGTGGAGATGTGGAAACGAGTCCAGATTCTTCATGTGTTCGGGGCCAGGGTGGGGAGGCATCACATTCTACAGGCTTTGGGATAACTTAGCGTTTCTCACCCAGCTGTTTTCTGGAGCGGTGGGATAGAAAACACACATGCTTTGGAGGGGTCAAACATCAGTGAAGATTCTTATGCTTTCATTGGGCAGGTCACTGGACTTCTCTACCTTTCACTTTCTTTGTCTATAAAATGAAGAGTTTTTGTTTCAGGGGTCAAATAAAGTCATGAGTGTTAAAGGACATTGAAAAGGGATTTCTAAATATATGATGAGCACCCAGTATATGCTGAGCACTGTGGAAGGTGCTCAGGGTGAGTGGGGGTGATGTCAAATAATTAAGGCATGGCTGATGGAACATTTCCCAACCCATACTCTACAGAGAACCAAGTGAAGGGATGTTACCTGAACACACCTGTCCCACTGTCACATAATGTGTGACGTGCAGGATAACCAGAATTCCTCACTGCATGTTTCTTGAAACATGTAATATGCTAACATACACTGGAGATATTGAAAGGACATAAAGTGTTTCTCATTTCTCTCATGGAGCTCACAAAGCTGAGCAATCTTTAAATGAAAAGGGGTCTACTCCCTTGCTGTCCTGAGCAATGGGATGCTTCTAAGTTAGAGTCACTGAGCTTGCCCAGAGAAACAGCAAAGGATGCCCTCTCTCCAATCCATTTCACCCTGGTAACATTTTTCTCAAGAGACATCCAAGTATCTCAAATAAAAATAAATTTCAGTTAACTTAACTTACAAAAGAGGAAGTCACATAATATTTTTTTCAAATCACTGTTTTGAGTTTTTATTTGATAAGCAATAAAAATGGCACTCTAAGACTTGATGGTGCAGGGAAAATCTTCTGAGTGCATCTTTCCTGATTTTCATTTCCCATTTGTATCTTAACCCTGCCTCCAACCTATGCACACCCACCACTCTCACCAGGAAAAATCAACATTATCAACAACATTATCAGACTATCTTGATCCAAGGGCAAGTCAACCATCAATGGTACCACACAGACCAGTTTTCCTTTTCCAATAAGTTTTGCTGTATAAAAGAGGGTTTTGCTGCCAAGTCCAGCTTCCGAGTCCTGGGACCTTGTTCTAATTTGCCAGTAATCCACCTGGTTTCTACTAAAATGTCTAAGAGAAAAGTCAGCATCTCAAGGTGACAAAAGTTGAGACTGGGATTTCTCCTTCCTCCCTCCCTTAAACAATGGCCAAGGGTAAAGGAGAGTGCCACTCTTAAATATTTGATGATGTTCAGTTCTGAGAGGGGAAAGGTTGAGCTGTTTTGAACCTTGCTCCCAGAAGGACAATGTGTATTATTAAACACATCCATTATGGCAGACATACGAGGTGTGAGTTTTATAACCCTGGAAGATAATGCCTCTGAGACTTCTAGGAGACCTATCTCTGGAAATCTTCTTGGGGTCATCTCGTCTGGTCACTTCTACTCCCGTATCTTTCAGCCCAACTTGAAGGTAGTCTAGAGAATTAAGATAAATGTATAGGGAACACATGTCCACTGCCCTTTACAAATGTAGTATCACGAAGCATGACCTTGCACAGTCAAAAATTCCTTCACCAGCCTAGCACTTCTTCAGGAGTCAGCCCTGAAGAGGGCTCCTAGGAAAGCAAATCAGTGTACAGTTGGAATCTCTTCCCCATTAGAATGGGGAAGAACCAACAAGGATATTACCTTCTAGTCTATCAGGGTCTTATCCTCACTCGCGGGTGACACTCAGTCCCTGCCCTCTTGGCTAAACCCTGCATCTTAGCCTCTTAGACATGACTTTTCTTCTTCGACTTTCCTTCATAGCTGGCCTCTCATCCAACTCTGAGTTTGAAGGGCCCCTGTCGTCATTATCAGCAGCCAACTTTTCTTCTAATTGTTTTGTGTGTGTTAGATTTGCATCCTTAATCTTGGTTACAAGTTTCATAAGGGCTGACACTTAATCTCCTCAACCACTTATAGTACCTGACAATGATGGACACAAAGTAGACACGTATTGGTTAATTCTTTGGGGCTATCAACTAAGTGTCTGGAGATGGAAGTAATGCTAGCTTAACAGTGTCATTACATCTTTTGTCTTAAGCAACAGTATTCAAGTCAGGAGGAAGAAACTTGCTCATTTCCTGACCATCTTCTCCATTACATACTCCATTACATTAATACATTACACGCCTTCACCTATCAACATTGTTTAAAATTTTTCCAGAAACACATGTATTACACACACACACACACACACACACTCACCATCTTTTTGTTTTTTTATTTCTTTGTCTGTGCAAGGAACACTAAGGATCTTAGTTCTCTGATGCTGACTCTGGCCGAACTTTAAAAAGCATGAGAAAGGATAACATGTAAACACTAGTGTCTGATTGCGGGAGGTGAAAGAAATCTGTATTCTTGCCTCTGACAATTCACCCTGCATAGGAAAAAGTGTCATGAATTGTAGAAAGAGAAAATGCGAAATCTGCCCTTCAGATAATACATCTCTGCTTAGGGAAGTAGAGATGGGGGCAAACACATTGAATCACTCCTTCTTTCATTATTTTTGACATTGATTTGTCATTAGGAAAATTTATTAGGCTCCAGATTAAATTGATTTGAAGAATCATTAATTCATGGGATGAAGCCAGAACCGTTTGGCCTGCCCACGCTGAAATGAGGCGGTATTGATAAAACAAAGGGAAAAATCTCAGAGCTATTTAAAACCCACTTTTTTCCTACCTAGAGGAATATTTTGGACATAATTCTGGGAGGATATTTTAATAGTCAACCTCAGTCAACTTTTTGCCAGAAGAGGATTTTTCCAATACCTAAATCAGAGGGATACATGAATATTAATTTCAGAGAGGCTATTCAGAAAAAAGTAATTTAACAAGTGACCTATTTGCTCAAAAATAGAGATTAAAACACATCCTCCCTCCTCCACCCATAAAAGAGAAACAGAATCTAACTTACCTGCACCCCAGTGCTGCCCCTCCCCAAACAATGTCCCCCTCCCCAAACAATGTCCCCCTCCCCCGGGTGATGACTTTTGGTCGAGCTGGGGGTAACCACCTCATTTAAAAAAGCTTATCCTAATGTAAGGCAGGATTATTGACTGTCTGATTCCCACCCAACCCCTCAAAAGTTACCCTGGAATATAAGTCACTGTGAAACATACCATAAAGCACATGGTTCCTTACCTTTTCTCTTAGTCATGTTCTCCTGTATCTTCAAAAGAAAAATAAGAATAATATCCAACCCCCACAATCATTGCATTAATCAGGACTACTGTTTGCAAATGATCACCAAGACTTAAGGAAAAAAAGAGAATTTTTTGGTTCATGGGGCAGAAAAGTCCAGGAGTGTAATGGGCTCAGGCAGGGCTGGACACAGCTGGTTGAATAATGTCATCAAGACACTGTTTCTTTCTCTCTGTCTCTGTGTTTCTCTCTCTCCCTCCCTCCCACTCTCAATCCCTCTCTTCATTTTTCAAATCAGGCAGGCTCTCCCTATGTGCAGGCCCCCATTAACACTGGGTTTACATCCTCTTTTTAACCAGCAATACCTGTGGAATGTGGCTCCTCTATTCCAAAAGCTCCAACAAAGGTCCATGAATTGAGTCCTTTGTCTTGGAAGGGAACTTTGAACCTCTCATTTGCTCACTCATCCATTCAATTGTCTCTTGTCCTTCTATCCATCTCTGTGCCACTCACTATCATGTGCTAAGTTTCGGAGTCCCAGACACAGCCTTTGCCTTCAACCAACTTTCCTTTTGAACCAAGTTCTTTCTTTCTGGTGCTCGGAGAATGCAGACCACCAACTCAGCTGTTGCAAGCACCCATCCTTGCAGCAGAACAGATGTGGTTAAGAGTGACACAGCTGTTTTTTACTCCCCTAGAAACTCCTTATAATGGCTTAGTTTTCCAGCTAAATGAAGAAAGACCTGGAAGACAGGCATTGGCGCTAAGAAAGGATGAAGAGTTTGAAGAGTGAAGGTTGCCGACGTGATGACACTTGGGATCTTTCTGGAGCACAGAGAAGCAGCTGAAGAGAGTGCAGCCCTGAATGTTGTATATGGCACTGAAGCTGGATGAAGTGAAGGCAGAAAGTTCATGAAGAAGAGTTGGGGATGAAATGTCTGGAGACAAAATTAAAAGAACTATAGCTTCACACAAACATGCACACACACACACACACTTTGGAATTTAAGTACACTGTGGGCTCACTTAAGCTCTGCCTGTGTTTGAGTGTATATGTGTCTGTGTTTATCTTATATATTCTTCTGAAAGTTGAGAGATTGGGAGAAGGAACCAAGAGGCCCAGGCAGAGGGCAAACAAAGGAGAGTGCAGCCTCTGAGTGACAACAGGATGCCTAGTCTATAAATGCTGCCTCTTCCTTGAAGCCTGAGTCCTTCCATCCCCTTGAGATCTATACCCACCTGGATGCCTTAGAACCTGGCTTGGCCTCACTTTAGTGTTATTTTACTCCTTTGGGGGGATTTGTTTAGTTTCCAGATGAAAGGGAAGATCTAACGCAGAAGACCCTCACTGAACCTTTTTTATTCACATATCCCTGGAATCTCCAGCTTAGGAAGGATTCATGGAACTGAAGACACCATCCCAAGTGTGTAGAACTCCACAACTTCCACACCACCTTTGCATCAATTTTATCATTAGCAAATATTTGCACACATTGAAAATCCACCACGATTAAACATTTGACTACATGCTAAGCACTATGTAGAGTGAATTGTATGTATCTTCTCTTGTTTAATCCATCTAACAACCATGTGAGAATAAATATTATTGTCCTCATTGGACAAAGTGTCAGAGAGGTTAAACAGCCATCTCATTAATAACAAAGCCAAGATTCAGGCCCAATCACTGTGCTCTTTCCAAAAATATTAACTCAATACTTTTGACGTGGGCACTGAGCAAACACTTGTCGAATGAATGAACGAATGAATGAACAATTCTGCGTTGTGAATTTCACACAAGTTCAGTGTTTCCTGTCGTGTGCCCAACTCTGATGCATAGGTGATGTCGGGGGACTGAAAATTAGGGAACTCCTGACTCTCGCAGATTGTCCTACTCCCATTCTGTCTCTTAGGCGCCATTGACACACTGAGTCCCAGGTGGAGATCCTTAGCTGAGCTTAATGGATCTCGGTTGGGTTCATTAATGCCATTGTGGTTCAAAGACAGTCAATACTCTAGCCACTGCCTCCGATCAGACTACATGAAAAAAAGGAATGCAACTTCTTCCTGTGTTTTGCCCAAGCACAGTATGTTGTGTGGGTAATTTCTGGTCTGGCCAGTAAAAACCTCCGGGAGCCTTCCTTTAGGTCTTTAATTATGAACTGTAGGGGACACCACAAAATAAA